>NC_041008.1:43702246-44327523 GCF_004193775.1 Glycine soja | reverse complement strand
TGTTAATTGTCGCTACTCTTCTTTCTTAGTTTGACTAGCAACTCGCTTTTATAGTTTTGTAAGCTGTGAACAATTTAAAATAAAAAAAAAATATTTTTAATGTTAATTAATTAAAAGTAAAATCATTCTTAAAAATACATCGACAAATTCCTTTTAAAAAAACATCCACAAAGATTAAAAATGTAATGTTTATATTGAAATTATAAATTTATAATATAGAAAACTATTTTGAAAAAATAAGCACTTGTCATTTTGAATTAATTAATTTTATAATGTAAGAATTTATTTATTTATTCTGAAAAATTAGATTTATGAATACTCACCAGTCACTAATTGCGGGTTCAACTCTGCTACCTGCTTTGGTGGACTACACATGGCTTTGAAGCAACATAAAAGCCCATGCACAAGTACGTTTGGCAATCTTGGTGGGCTTTCATGAGCTTAAAACCCTTACAAGTTACAAGTGTCCCACGCTTTCCAGTACTACTAGTATTTTCCAAAGGAATTCAGCTAGAGTCTAGAGGTGTTAATTAGGCCAATTCGGTGTTGCAAATCAAACTTTTTTAATTTTGGTTGAATTAGATCAAACTGCTTGGATAAAAGTAAACTTCTTCATAAATATTAAGTATTTTTATAAAAAAATAAAATAAAATAATTTTGTTTTATAAAATTAATTTTTGAAAAAATTAAATGAGAGAAATTTTATAAATTAGCTTAAATATAAAATCTCTTCTCTCAACTATTTTTTTCATCCATGAAATTAATATCTTATTTAGGAGAATCAATGAATCAATTCTAATTCGACTCGGAACTAACAACTTATTATTAGTAAAAATACATAAAATACTTTTAAGTTTTTTTAAGATAATTAAAGAAAAGGAAAGAATATACAAACTACCCATATATTATATTTATGTTGGTCTCAAGTGTTATTACTTTAGAAAAATACATGTGATTTAAAGTATGTTTATAAAAAATAAAAAAAATTTGAAGAAATTTTTTTAATTAGACTTAATATTTAAATTAAAGTAAAGTTTATTTATGTATACTAAAAAAGGTGACTTTTTACTTAAAATAATTTAAATTTAATATTTAAATATTAAATAATTGTTGCCATATATAATTATTTCATTTTTATTTTTCATATATAACCCATAGATAAAAATACTTCTCAAAACCGAAGAAAATGACACAATAATATTTTACTTTAATTAAAAATACATTCATTAGTGTAAAAAAAACATTTTCTTGCTTAAATACCACTTTAAACCGAACCGAAAGATTACCAAAATCCATGCCAATCGGGTTTTATGAAATAGAAGATGAGTGTCCAAATACAAATTAAAGGAAATGAATTTAATTAATTTTGATTGATTTTTGGGTTTACCTGATCGAAGCGGAGAGAATAAACACGTCAGCTTCATATGTCCAATGGAAGAGAGGCATATCAGAAAACCGCTGGTATCATGACGTGTCCCCCTTGAGCCATACCTAACGTCTCCCCTGCAATTTCCATTACATTATTATTCCCACTCTGATATTTTCTCTTCCCTATAGGCATAGCTAGCTGTGAGCAATTGTGGTTTCACAGAACGTGATCTTATCAACTATGGCGGAGAAACACAACATCAAGAACCCAGCCGTGAAGCGGATTCTCCAGGAGGTCAAGGAGATGCAATCAAACCCTTCCGATGACTACATGAGCCTCCCTCTTGAGGTTCTTTTCTTTGGTTTCGCTTTCTCTACTATTATTCATTCTTCAATTTCACTAATTGTTTAGCCACGGGGACCTGCTCATTTTGCTTTCTGTTGCAATTAAAAAATTGTTTTCCACAAAATTTGGTTCTTTAACTGTTAGCAATTAAGCCTGTGGTCTTGGATTCTGGCTAATTGTGTTTCTTTGAAGATAAAAATAAATAAAGAAACAGAAGGGGCTATTTTTGAAACAGAACAAAAAAAAACATTGGTTGGAGCTACGCTTACGGTGGTCATTATGATATAATGCATTCAAGTGTTTTCTGAGCAACTTCAATACGGTGTTTTATTTCAGGAAAATATATTTGAATGGCAATTTGCGATCAGGGGGCCTCGTGATACTGAATTTGAAGGTGGTATTTATCACGGACGGATTCAGCTGCCTTCAGAATATCCCTTCAAACCTCCTTCGTTTATGTTGCTCACAGTAAGATATGTTCCCCTTTAGACCGAGCAGATTCTTATTTTAAAAAGTTTATTTAATCATTTGTTCTTACACCATTTCTATGTTTTGTTTCCTATACCTAGAATCTAGACATTTTTAGTCCTTACACATGCACTTTCAATTCTGTTTTAGTCCTTGCCGTTAACTAACACCTAGAAATTGGTGATGTAAAATCTGCCCAAAATTGTCACTATAGTTCCAAATTTGTTTTGTGGTGGTTTTAGCTAACTATCAGAGTTAAGAGTTAAGCTCACTTAACTGAAGGGACTAAAACAGAATTAGAAGTGCACATAATACAAGTATAGGAATCAAATGAGTAATTAAACTATTTTAAAATATTTACCTGAATTTGTTTTGGGTGTTTCTGTTTCTTATAATGATTTTATGTTTAAGTTATTGGAACTTGAAAGCTAAATTCACTGTTGTGATGTCAGCCTAGTGGCCGTTTTGAGACCCAAACCAAGATTTGCTTGAGCATATCAAATCATCACCCTGAGCATTGGCAACCATCATGGAGCGGTAAGTAATATCCCTTTCCACTCTTTACTCGCTGCATATGTTAGAGTTTGTTTTAAAGTTTGTCCAACAGAAACGAAAATTGAGGGTGAGGAAATTTTTTTGCTTCCCTTCTCCCATCATTTGCAACAGATCTTATTCCAAGCTGTATATATGTCTTGTGATAGTTGATAAAAGTTAAAACCATTAATTATAAACATTGAAGCTGCATTCTTTACATTTGATAGAAGAAGCTTCTCACTTAGCTGATGTAAATTTATTTTGACAGTAAGGACTGCTTTAGTTGCATTGATTGCATTCATGCCCACCAACCCAAATGGCGCGTTGGGCTCATTAAACTACAAGAAAGAAGACAGGTGTGCCTTGGCCACTAAATCCCGGGAAGCACCTCCAAAATTTGGAACTCCTGAACGTCAAAGACTGATTGATGAGGTACATTGTTGCTCATTGTTTTTTGTCCAGTGCATGTTTTTCAGTAATACCTTATTCTGATTGCTTTAGGTAAAATGTTGCTTATTGTTTTTTCCTGGATGCGTAATTTCTCTGTTGTACTTGAACCGTTTTATCCCAGATACACGAGTATATGCTAAGCAAGTCATCCCCTCTTCCACAACTTGCCCCCTCACAAGCTTCTGAAGAACAATCCAAAACTGAGGAGGCCAAGGCCCAGGTTAATTTGGAAAATCCCGAGGCTTTACCCGTGGGAGCGGAGATTCCAGATCAAGCAGGCGACAGAATTGTTGAAGAACAAGAACTGCCTGTCAATGCTAATCCTAACCCTGCAGGAGTTGAAGCTTCAATGGAGAGTTCATCCAGTGTCTCAAGTAACCAGTTGCTCCAAAAGTCAGATGCAAGGGTTCAAAATCTGAAACCAGATACAAGGGTTCAAAAACCTGACGATCGATTGTTCACACTTGCTGCTATTGGACTTGCTATAGCAATTGTGGTTCTTTTGCTGAAGAAGTTCATTAAATCTACAGAATATGGTGCTGTTTTCATGGATGAATCTTAGATGAATCTTTGTTCATGTTGGCTTCAATATCAAGATTCTTAGCCCATGGTATAGTCGATAGGAAAATTTAGCACTTCTGTGATATTTTATGATCTTTGAATTGTACGTTATGTCTTGTAATTATGGCAATACTAATATCGATATACTACAGCTTTGAGTTAGTGAGCAAGGGTCTACTTTTTTGAGAAGGGTCTACTATGTGGTACAGTTATAATGCCTTATTGTTTGCTTATGACTCCTGATTTATGTATACTAATCGAAAGTACTCATTAATGACAAAAAGGTCGGATAAACAACTTCGTGGCTTATATTTTTCGTAGTTAAGTAACATTAATGATAGTTGCTTATATAAGCATATTCTATAAATTCTCAATTGTTCCAATGATATTTGCAAGTTACTTAACTTTAAGAACCAACTTAAGTTTAATTCTATTGGAGATACTCTTATGGTTATAGAGTGAGAAGAAACAAAGTGAACATCCAAGCAGGAAAATTTAGAGGCATATTTTTCTTTTCTTTTGCCCATTCAAACATTTGAAAGTCTAAGCTATAAACTTGGCATGTATTCTGCGTGAAATTACAAAAGCTGAAATGTATCATCGGTACTTAACATTTTAAATATTTGGTCCACTTTTCATATACATTTTTGATATATCCTTGTCAAATGTTGCAACGCCCGTTCCTCAGAAGTATTTGTAAGTAAATCAAATCTTTTATAACTATTTTTTACTATTTACAAGGACAGCATGCATCCACAGGTGGGATCTTTTCATGTAATGCTCTGTAACAACCAAGACTACAAAGGGGAGGCTTTGACCTGGAATCCCGGTACTTGTACTCATTAGTGCAGTTTGGACCAGCGCATTTTTCTCTTGGGGGAGAGGATAGCTGAAAAATCCAAAACATCATCGTTGCAGAAACGCAAGTTTTTAAAGCATATCAAATATTAGAAATGCTATACTCTTTTATGTTGAGAGACTGAGTTGCAAAGCTGTACCCGTTAGTTCCCATTTGGAAGATACTCGGTAGACCGATATCTTCAGAAAAAGTTACTACTGTTCCTTGGGGACTCATGGTCAATCTACTGTTCCTTGTAGAAACTTTTATAGCAGCAAATCAGCCAACAAGATAAGGATATATACCAAATTGAAGACAATTACTTTGCAAGAAGATTCACAAAAGGCAGATATATAAACCCACATACATATAGGAAAATAAGGAAACAAACCTGCACTTTCAATAATTATTTATGTTCACACTAGAGTTCATCCACTTTTTGGTTAGTGATAACTCAAAATCAACAACAGGAACAAAAACAAGTTTTCTTTTGAAGTAATTCACAGAAGGAACAACTCAACTAAGCGATACAAACAAAATTGAGTATCCGCAACAAGAGATCTAGTATAATTTTTGGTGTTCTTTATTTTTTAAGAGTGATACAGGGCAAAAGCTTACAATATTAATATTAATTAAAAACAAAATAAACAACAAAAATGGGAAAATCCAATACTGGTCATCAGTCAACTAGTTAGATTAACGAGAAACGAAACTATTACACAACTATGATTCTATTTGAATGTAAGACTTTATTGTCCAAAATGATTCTATTTGTCTAGAGCATAACTATCTCCAATAAAATGTACTCTTCATTAAAAAAATGAAATACATTTTTTATAATATTATTATATTTTAAACGGAAGTAGCGTACTAGTAAGTACATATATAACTTTTATAATATTATTATATTTTAAACGGAAGTAGAGTACTAGTAAGTACATATATAACTTATAACTTTGGACTTTACATTATTGATAATTATCGGGTGTTTGGTAAATTTGATGACTTTTTAAAGTCAAAATTCATTAGAATTGGCTTAATAATGTAGAGTATGGATAATAAGTATGAAGACTATTGTATAAAAAATAATTCAAAATCACAGCAAGCTATAAGGTCAATTAACTTGCATCAATAACATGTTAGCAATCAGTAGCGAAAGTGTAAGCACTTGGGACTGTAAAGACACGGGATGCTCAACTTTGTGAGAAATTATTACATGCTCCCGATCATATATACGGATGAATCACTATATAACATATAACTACCTTTTTTAATTTATGAAAAAGACAAATAAAGTGTCATAAAAATTGGTGAGAATCACATTTAACCGAGCACACGATAAGGCAAGAGAGAGTGTGCACAGCATGGAGCACATTTGCAACAAGTAAACAACAACGTACTCCAAATTGACATCATGTAGAAGTACGAGTTTTAAGCCAACTGAACTTCAATATCTTCCTCCACGATCTCGGGATTCTTTTATACTCAAAAATTTGTTCAATTAGCCCTGCAAAATAGAACTTGTCCTCCCCATATTCCACTTTCCCGCACAACCTCTTAAACAGATCACAAACTTCTTTCTCCGTGTAATTATCCATGATCACAATCCCTCGGTTGCGGAACAACTTCACATCGTTTTCATTGCAGACCAAGGCTTTCATTAAAAAGGCATAAGATGTGAACGGTTGGCTATCATTTTGGTGCTGCTCCAATGCTATCAGATTGGAAAACAGCATTTCTGTAAAATGATGATGGGGTGTGAAGGAAGGAACTTCAAGCACCCCATTTGCAAATTTAATGTTTAGCAGGCTCTTGGCTTTGGAACTCTTGGACTTAATACCATCTTTCTTGAGCTTTGTTGCACTCTCAGTCTCAAGATCACCTTGAGATACACTTCTTTTGGACATTACTCTTGCATAGGTTGGTAGGAAACAATGACGAATTAAGTCAAGCAAATGATAACCCTCTTGGCTAAACTTCTCATTAACAATTTCCTTATCCCCTGGCAACATTTTTCTGAAGAAACGAACAGCAAGCTCTGAGAGGGTCAGGGTAAGGTCATATTTTATTGGAATGAGCACAATTTGAAACAACCTTTGAAGAATGAGGAATGGTATTTGGTTTTCTAGCAATATAAGGTCGCACCTCAACCTATTGAGTAACCCTGGCGTTGTAAACGTGGGATCCCCACGGCGCCTTATACCCTCTAGAGAATATTTCAAGAAAAGCTCAATGATGAAACACCCATCAACTAACATCATCTCCATGAATTGATTGCATGTGAGATTGAGTTCTTCTGCATAGAAATTTCGTGCTGGCTTCTCTAAATCGCTTAGTGCATTCACAAATTCGTGCAAGCTTGATTCAAGCTGATTTGGTTGTCGACTCAGAAGTGTGAAGAGGTAATGCCACTTGCGATCTTCCATGTATTTTAGACCCTCCTTGCCATGATGGAGAGGACCAATTGACACTGTGCTAGGGATGTACATCTTCTCATTTGCTTCCAGGAGTTTCTCGGGGACTCTGAAGATGGATTTCAAAGATGAAACGGCTTCAAGCTTCTCTTTAATTGATGTTACAAGATCTTTTTTTGCTTGTGTGATAGCTGAAGCAGGGGTATGGTCCATGTTTTTGAACCGGTCCCTGGAATTGTCACTGCTTGGTTCCTATTAAAAGATCCCAGAAAAGTATTCCTTCACTTGAGCAAATCCACTGTGAGACATTAAAAAAAAAGTTGCGTTATTTATACAACAATCTATATAATAATATTTTATTTTGTATCTATCCGTTTCTAACACATTATTTATTACATTTCATATCTTTGTCATTTAGACTCTTAGTTATAGAATTTGTTGCAGTGATAAGATTTCTCTATGAAAAATATTGCATATCTTGAAAATCATTATTAGATCACATATGCACACAAAATACACGGCGAAGAAATATCAACCAATAAAATTGATTTGTTGATTGCATGTTCAATAAAGAAAATGAAATATGAAATTGAAGACATACATGCTCATGCTTCTGGGATAATCATATCCAAATTCAAAGAAAAGAAAAAGGATAAAATGCTAAATTGGCAAGACTAAACAAGAGAAAACAACTTTACAAGGATAAGACAAGAGCTATGGCCCAACAAAGAGTTTACTATTAGTTTGGCATTTTAAATATACATTAAGTCCACACTATATATATGTTATCCCATGAATCGTATTTCGCATTTTAGAATAGGTTTCTAGTTATTAATATTCAAAACTACGTAGCTCGGATCTGTAGATTGAGCATAATAGATTTTACACAACGCAGAGTAGTTTTCAAATTTATTAGAAAAAATTAGTAGAAAAAAGAAAAACTGATCAAGGAAACTAGAAAAATAAATAAATAAATAACGTAGACCTGTATTGTATGTGAGCTCTTATGTCAGTTACCTGAATTGCTGTTTCCTGCCAATCTGTTCTTTATCTCCCTCTGCACCCAATGCAAGAATTATGTTGCATAGCATCGATATCTTAACAGCCGGTAAGTAATACTTTCGGAAACTACCGCAGCTACTATATATATATATATATATTAAAACTTGATCAGAATCCTAGATTACTTGAGAAGTGTGGTAAGCGAAAGCAATTAGAAAAACCAATGAATAAGGAAAGGAAGAACAAAACTCAGATATATTTCTGTACTGTACGTAACAAAGAGAAAGCAGAATCTGCTGAAGGTAAAGGAAAAACCGCGCGATTAGCATTTGTTACTTGACAGATAATTTAAGAATTGTTTTACAGTAATTGTACGAGCCAGTACATCAACCCATCATGGTTTCCCCTACTTTTTCAATACTTATATTCTATTCTTTTGTTACTAAGGTCTCGAGTGCAGAAGACTATGATCCCATTACTCACATTATGGGCTCTTTTTATTTGTTTCATCCATCGAGCCACGCCTTGCATGCCAGCTTCGTTCACGCATTTGACTGAGTGGACCACACCAAAGCCAACGAAGTCAATGATAGAGAAGGAGAAAAGGAGGTTTCAGGTGTTGGTGACTGAGGCCCAACCATTGGAGGCTAAGGAAGGAGGAATGAAGGCAATGCGGGCGTGATATGAAGGAGAATATTTGTGTGACAGTGGTTTGAATATGTGATGGTGTGAGAATTGAGATGATCAAAGAGTTTAGAAGGACAGAAAATTAAACTTGGACCAATTTTACTATAGAAAAGAAAAAGCTAGGCAACATTGAAACCCCGTCGATGACAGTTGCAATCAAAATTAAAATAAAAATGATATAATTTTAATTTTAAAAAAATAAATAGGAAAGATCTCATCACCCTAAATCAGTGTCACAATGATTCTCTAAATACACTGTTTGAATGTGTTTCCAAACATGATGGATGTTTCAGCACAGGATTCTGCCGAGCGATGTAAAGGAAAATCCATAGACTGGATTAAGGAACAAACTGAATATTGATAGATGAGTGAAGGCTTCCAAGGGGAAAGGACAGTGAAAGCTGTTATGATCATACTTAAGCCTTGAAACTCTCTTACGTAGTGAATTAGTCTTTTGGATTGGACTCTCTTCTTGTACTTAAGTCCTAATAGTTGGACAACGATCTCTGAATAGAAGTGAAATCTACATACATTTACCTGCAAGACACTCTGATGCCAAAGCCAGTTAGTGTAAGAGATGCATAATATGAAGCTTATATTCATAATAGATGCATTATATTTATATATATAAGAGGACTAAGACGTAATGCTATCAAATTTCTTTGGTAATTTAAGGCTTGTTATTTCAGTATTTCAATCTAGTTCACTTGTACATTTTTTTTTTTGAATGGGTCAATTTCACTGTCTTCTGTCTCAGAAATACTGGTTTGTATGGAATGCATAGCCGTTAAGGAACAGGATTACAGGTATATCAGTTGAATGCTGTTTTTTTTCTTCTTTTTTTGCATGCATTGGTTTGTTTCGGGCTTTGTTTTTAGTTTGAATTTATATATAAGTGTTTTTTTTCCAATGATAGTGTTTTTGTAATGAATATGATTGATTTGGTCAATATACATTGTTCAAAACACTTTCAATTATTTGTCATGGATATGTGGCAAACTTAAAGAAACCCATAATTTTTATTAGTTTTTTTTTACTGGACTTCATTAGTTAATAATATAATTTTTTCATACTGATATATAAATTATATAAGCACATACTAGTATTTTACTTTGGCATAAAACACCAATACTAATCAGAGAGAAAAAAGACACTTTCAGAACAGCCAGGCGGGTCCTGGGATCGAGAGAGACAACAAGATTTGTGACTTGTGAGGGACTAAGCGGAGACTTGCTGTCTATTATATAAGCCCATCTACTAAAAATATTCAGATATTACTACCATTTCTTTTCCTTTCCATTTTTTTTTTGTGTGGATTTTAATCCCTCCTTTCTTTCACAATAAAAAAGAGAAAGAAGGTATAGAGAGAACATAGGAGTCCCAGTAGAGAAGTAAAGTGCCATAAAAAACGACAAGACGCATCACGCTACGAATGGAATCTGTGTTTCCTTTTTCCTCATTTTCGTGTCAAGGAGCATGAATTTTCCGTTTCGTTTTTACCTTGCTGACTAAGATTGTTATTGTTAATATCAATGCCATCCTCATCAACACGAAGCTTAAGCTTACGCGTTCACTGAGTGGGAGCATTTTCCTATAATACACTCCGCAGAAGCTTCGAGTTAAAGAGCATCTATCCAAATCGAAGCCCTAGCTGGTTTTCTTCCGATAGAAAGAGACGCGCTCTGAATCTGCGCATTTCCAATGGCGTTTTGGTGGCCGTTGCTCGTTTTAGCATTCGCTTACGGTATTTGTAGGTTCCTTCTCATGCTCATTCCTCCTAAAGTTCCTTCCATCGACGTTGACACTTCCGATGGTACTCTATCTCTCTCTACATATCTATCTATATATTGTACACACACTCAAGGAGGTTTGTCGTGACGGTGAAATTGTGATAATGACAGTGTTGGACGATGGAAACCAAGCGCAGGAGAACAGTTTCATATATGTGAGTTCTCTCTTTCTCTGCTTTGATTTACGAATCGCATATGAAAGAATCTTGCAAATCGTTGCATGATATGGTACTGTTGTGCGTTTAATTGCATTTTTTCTCAATCGTTATGATTTGTCATTGGTTCCAATCCAGGTACCTCCAAGGGGAACATCGCAGCAATCGGGCAAGATAGTTCAGTGCTACGAACCTGCAACTATGAAATATTTGGGATATGTTCCTGCATTGACGCATGAGGAGGTCAGTGAGCTTCAGCCTGTGCTCTTGTAACAGTGGACTAATGGTTATGATGAGTAGTATTTGTATCTATTTGACCGTAGTTTATGATTGATGGTTTGATTAGGAACTATGAAGCACCAATACTTTAATTTGCTTCAAGTATCCGTATCGTATATGTATCCTGTATCGATACGTACATGTGAAGTATCCAAACCTTTAACAAAAGTTTATGAAAATCCTATACAACCACATATGAGACATAGGAATAAGATTGGAAATTATGGATGAGTTATCCTCTTTATGGATGATTTCAAGAAAATAATAAGACCGATACTATTCCTATTTATAGACGGTAGGAATTGAATAATAATAATAATGATTTACAATTTTTATTTTGTTTATAGTAATGTCCTACAAATATGTTCTTAATTTGGATTTGCATAATTGCAATTATATATTTATTATGTTTTATGAATTTTTATATATATCTAGATATGTATTGTTATCAGATATGTATCGTATTGAATATACATATCGTATCTGTATATCATAGGCTAGGAAGCGCAATTAGTTTTCAATTAAACTTATTTTGTGATTAGTGTTTGATGAGATGCATTCATGTGTGTTTGGATACCCAGTTTGCAACCAACGTAATGTCAATCCACCCTTAAGGTTGCTTCTACATTTGGTGCATTCAAATGTACAAGCTTCCATTTAAAATGGCACAAACTGGTTTCAAAACATTAGAAATCTACAAGGACATCATTGCCATGCAAGAAATATGCTGGTTGTGCTGAATTAAATCTGACATGTCATAGCTTCTACCTTCTGGAAAAAATATTATACTAACTAGACCAGTGCCCAGTGTGCATGTGAAATAAAGGCAACACAATCCAAATAGAATATCACTTTTACAATAATATTACCAGAATAACATCATTTAAACGGGAAGCGGAATTGTCAATGATTGAAATGTAGAACATTGTTGGACAGTTTTAATATAATTATTGATTATTCATTTTGTTGTCTATGTTGAAGTATAAGTTCTATGGAATTCCTTTGATTTCTATGTTTTTTGTTCTCACAATTTTTCTTGATGTTGACCATATTTAGTTTTCATCCTTTTTGTTTATGAATGTCTGCACTTATTTTTAAAAATGAATTAATGTATAAGTATAATATATCCCATTAGCATTCTTATTGATCTTTATACATCTGGAAACATTAATGACAAAGCATCCAGACATACTAAGTGGAGAATATTGATGTAAAGTACCAGTTGTTGCAGAGCATGCATGATGAAATACTGGTTCCTAGTTTTTGTGTAAATTTTTTACAAGCTTTGCTAGATTAACTATAACTGCTTTGTGTGTATGGATAGGTCAAAGATCGAGTGTCAAAAGTAAGGAAGGCACAAAAAATGTGGGCAAAGTCCAGCTTCAAGCAAAGACGCTTATTTTTGCGTATACTTTTAAAGTATATAATTAAACATCAAGCGCTTATATGCGAGTAAGAACACTTTTCCATGGTTGTAGAAGTTTATCATATTTTTTTACACTTCTTGGAAACGTTTGTGATACAGACTTGAACTTATAGTCACTTTTTTGACATTTTAGGAAATATGCAAATCTTTCATAGCTACCCACTATTTTTAGTTATCCTACCGTTTAATCCATCTGCTCTGAAGTAGATGTAAATTGTGATCATTGCATGATGAGAATGATGATAGCATCTTGTAATTCATGTGCTTTAATTAGAATATCTTCACGTGATACTGGAAAGACAATGGTAGATGCCTCTTTAGGAGAAATAATGACAACATGTGAGAAGATCAATTGGCTATTGTCAGAGGGTGAGCAGTGGTTAAAGCCTGAATACCGGTACCTTCTTTTCCCAGTAGTTGACTATTTTATTTTCTTAAACTGATTATGATGAATAATCTGTCTCATTTTATTTTCTGTTCTTTCCATACCTTCTTTTACACAAAAACTAGGCCTTATAACTTATAAGATACCTATTGTTTTATTAAAAAAAAATAGTGTTATAACTTCTTCCTTGTACATGCATATAATATCACTATGGTGAAATTTCCAATTATCTAAAGTCACTTCTATGTTTACTTTATTTTTCCTTGTGTGTGATGAATAAAAAATCTTTGTAGGTCTTCTGGAAGATCAATGCTTCATAAGAGAGCTAAAGTAGAATTTCATCCCCTTGGTGTTATTGGAGCCATTGTTTCATGGAATTATCCCTTCCACAATATTTTTAATCCTATGCTGGCTGCAATTTTTTCTGGAAACGGTATTGTGATTAAGGTATAAAATATCTCACCATCTACCTATCACAATTGATCTTCATGCTGTGGGTGTATTGTGTTGATTTTAGGCATTGCTTACATTTGTGCTTAATGTCAATTAGGTTATATTCCTTGGTAAAATTAAAAAATAAAAATCTCTTGCATGATGCAATACAAGTCCAGATCCTCTCCATTTGTTTGAGAAATGGACATCTCCATTTCTATGAAGGAAAAGTAGACACGTGGCATAAAAGAAAATCAAATGGCTGAGATTTAATTTGGTTCAATGCATTTTAAATTAAAAAAATTGAAAGCCAATGAGTGACAAAAGCAAGGCACGTGTTGTTTCTTTGTGGGTTTTGGACGGCCTCAACTGGCAGAAAAGATGGAGTGCGACGACCCATTAGAGGCGGCACAGCTCCATGGTGGGTGTTATTCTAAGGAAGATCCTTAGAGGCACCTCAGAATTCATTTCTTGGTTCATAATTTCCTGAACTATTGCCATTGAAAACTCATCAAAATGGACACTGGGTAAAGTTTTGTTGGGTTGTGCTGGTAGATTGTTCTTCACTTATTCACCTCCTCGATCAATCTGAGTTTTGAAAACAACTGGACCAATTAATCTAACACAGTCTTAGTGTTCAAAATTAAATTTTTTTTTTATCTTGTGTTGTACAGTTTTTGCAACACCTCAATATTGTTTACTACTTCAGGATTTTTCTTCCAAATTCATTGTAATAGGAAAGGGGGGAAATGAGCATTTTCTCACTTTCTAACTTTTCCCAGTACCGTCGTCGGATCGTCAAAATTCTGACGGGATGCCGGCGAGTTTGATCTGGGCAAATGGCAATGCTCCATTGCAAACAAACCACCCTGCCTCGAAAATTCCCCTTCGTCCCCGTAAGACTAGTGGTCAGAAACATAAGTTTATTGTTGCTTGTTCAATGTCATGCAAAGGGCGAAGGCAAAGTTGAGATCGTAAATCATAGTGCAGACACGGAGAAACTCCCTATGCCACATGTATGACGGAAATGAAGTGAAATGGAAATGTCCATTTCTTAAGGAAATGGAGAGGAACTGAACGCGTGCAATGCATACTCTTACTTTTTCCACCTAATAACCATTTAGAAGATTGTTATTTTTTGTCCACTAATGCAAGCCTCTAGGACCAGGTTTGATCCTTTCTTTCCACCCATTTCTTCATTATTAAGCTGAATTTCAGCACAAGTTAAAATTAGCCTGTGCACTATCAATGCGTTAAGCAACAAAAAGATGCTATTGCTCAAGGATCATGTTAGAATTGGAGGCATAAAACCATTTTTGAGCTTCCACCTACCAGCTTAAGCTTTTAGGAGAATTATTATTTAACAGTATTAAATGCTTCTATGTTTTCCAATTTGAAAGAAAACCTTGTGCTTTTTATTGTAGATATCAGAACATGCAAGTTGGTCTGGATGCTTTTATTTCCGGATCATCCAATCAGCCCTTGCTGCCATAGGAGCTCCAGAGGACCTCGTTGAGGTGATAACAGGGTACGGCCATTTGTCTTACCATTCCTTTTTCCTTTTTGTTCTATGGTTGTGTTTATCATCTATGGCATTGATTGAGCCTTCTTCCAGGTTTGCTGAAACAGGAGAAGCATTGGTATCTTCTGTTGATAAAGTCATATTTGTTGGATCGCCTGGTGTTGGTAAGATGGTATGATTCTTCTAGCCAATTGAATGAGTTCACTTTGCTCTCACCTGGTATTGTATCATAATTCATTACTTCCAATCATTGTCATTACTCCATTCATTTTTATGATGGCATCCTATTTCCCATGAATTGCGCTATGCTAATATGCTTCATCTTTTTATGCAGATAATGAATAATGCTTCTAACACACTTATACCAGTGACACTGGAGCTTGGTGGCAAAGATGCATTTATTGTTTGTGAAGACGTAGATCTGGACCATGTATGAATTCTTTCTCCCTGTTCAGATTCCCCAAAGCTTGGATGTAACTATTATCCATAAAAGCTTAATGAGATCTCCATTCTTGAGTACCTTAGTTTTAACAGCCTTTGATCTGCTGAATATAGGTTGCACAAATTGCTGTCAGGGCTGTGCTTCAGTCAAGTGGACAGAACTGTGCTGGGGCAGAGCGATTTTATGTCCATAGGGAAATCTATTCTTCTTTTGTTAGCAAAGTTACCAAAATTGTGAAGTCTGTTACAGCTGTAAGTGTTTTTAACAACATTTCACTAAGTTTAACTCTTTTGTAACTTTCATAATAGGCTTCTGATGCATAGAATCACGTATGCTTACACTTCATTGCCAGTTTGCCACAAGATTGCTTTTTCAGAAATCTATCATATTGTTTATACATCTGTTTTAGCTCTAGGTCAAAAACTATGAGAAATAGACATCTATTTGATTCAGGATACCTTGCATTTTCGTCTATTTTAGTTGAACCTATGCATTTTTTTGGTTTCTCTGATTTCTCCCTTTCAGTAACAGTGTGCCCCCAAGGAACCATTTTCTACATAAATCTTTGAAGAAAAATATTAGCATCAACTTATTACTGGCTTTATATTCTTGTGTGTGTGTGTGTGTGTGTGTGTGTTCTATGTATTTGGAACTCTTCAAAATGAATAGTATCTGTGAATTGTTGTTGATGTCTAGCAAATAAATAGAATTTGGTGATGAACAAATTGCATGGCATCACTGACATGCTCCAATTCTCTTCTGAGATGATATTTTCCTTTAAAACAAAAAGTGCTGAAATCTGGAATTCATGATTATACTGTTTGAGAGGAGGGACAAAAGGATCAGAAATTTATGTTCATTCACAGATGGCATTAACATTGAGGACTACTATAAACATGAACTCATTGCTTACTGATTATTGAAGAATGGACTTCTGTCCTAGGAAATATTGAGTATAAAGATGTCAATTTTTTATTTAATTTATTGGTTATTGATTTCTTGCAGGGCCCACCACTTGTTGGAAAGTATGATATGGGAGCTTTATGCATGCATGAGCATTCTGAAAAGCTTGAAGGCCTTGTAAATGATGCTTTAGACAAAGGAGCTGAAATTGTTGCCCGTGGGAATCTTGGACATATAGGCGAAGACGCAGTTGATCAATATTTCCCCCCTACTGTGATTGTGAATGTGAACCACACAATGAGATTGATGCAAGAAGAGGTAACGAAATCACTATCTTTTCTACTTTAAGATGCCTATTTTTTTTAATTATTATATTAGAAATATCCTACACACACTCATACATCACTTCACATTGCCATAGTTTTTATCATCTAATTACAGTTAGTTATTCCACGTTTTTTGTGCAATTAAACTTTGATTTTGCCGTATAAAAACTATATTAGTGAGTCAATGATGATGTGAGCCATGATGTGCGAGAAGTGTTACTACTATTGTTGTATTTAAGAACTAGTTTCACTGTTAGTAGGTTCGCATACATTTCATACCTAGACTACCATTTGAGATTTTTTTAATTTAGGTAATCATATCCCATGACAGTCATGCACCTCAATTGTGCATTTACATTCAAGAATTTCCCTTCTATATTCTATGTGTCAGCAACTGCTTACTAAATTCATCTGAGCAATTAAATGCTTGACTAGGCATTTGGACCAATCATGCCAATAATGAAATTCAGCTCTGATGAGGAGGTTGTCAGGCTTGCAAATGACTCAAAATATGGGCTCGGCTGTGCTGTTTTCTCAGGCAATCAGAGCCGTGCCAGAGAGATAGCTTCACAGATACATGCTGGGGTAGCTGCAGTTAATGATTTTGCATCAACATACATGTGTCAGGTAAATTTATTAACTCTCTTGAAAGGGGATTCACTTAAAAAGATTTAATGGTAATGTATCTTGTCATTCTTGTATCTAACTGCTTGTTTAGTATGTGTTGATCTGTTGTGAATGTGCAACAAGTAGGCTGACTGCAGAATTTCCCTGATCAAGAGAATTAGTTTAGAGAATATCTGGCACATAATGATAGCCCAAAACTTCTATCTTGACTCTGCTTCTCTGCTGGGAAGTATTTGGTTTGCAAAGATGCATGATTGCATAAACATAATGAGATGTCTGGTATTAAAAATGTAAAGACTGATAAAATAATAAATTACTAATGATTAAAATTTCTGGTGGGTAGTTTGCTAAAACTATCGAGAAGTAATTTATCAGAGACCCAAAATTGGAAGCGGGTAACCTGTTTAGCCCAGTACTTGTGCAGTTATTTTTTTCTTTTCAAACTGCCTGGAAAAGTTAACTCGGCCTTGGTTATCCTCCAATTTTCACTGAAGTAATTATGCATTATGATTTTGCAGTCCCTACCATTTGGGGGTGTGAAACATAGTGGATTTGGACGATTTGGTGGTGTAGAAGGTTTGCGAGCTTGCTGTCTTGTTAAAGCAGTTGTTGAAGATCGATGGTGGCCATTTGTCAAAACCAAGATACCTAAGCCTATTCAGGTCAGTCAGGAAAACTTTTTGTCATATTTCCTTCCAATATCTTTAGATGTTTAAGGTTAATGCACATTAATTAAGAACTATTTTATAGATGCAAATTTGGACTAAAAAGCCGTTATTTAACATCCCATCAATAGTAATAAATTATATTACAAATTCCTAATTATCTCAACTGTAATAGCTATTAAATAAGGGTATAGTCGAGAAAAACAGATTAGATTTTGAAATTCTAAAACATGAATTGTTTTGAGATAAAAGAAAGAAAGCTAAGACATGTAAAGATATGGAAAAATGTAGTATTTTTTTACTTCACCGTGAATAGAAACTTCAATGGGCTTCTTGTCTGCTACAGTATCCTGTTGCAGAGAATGGATTCGAATTTCAGGAGTCACTTGTTGAAGCGCTTTATGGTCTCGGCATATGGGACCGTTTGCGAGCATTAGTAAACGTTTTAAAAATGCTTACTGAGCAAAATCCTGGTGGCAGTAGCAATAAGAGAAGAAATGACTGATTGTCAGGTCAGGTAACATTCTAAATGGCTAATATCGTCAGATACTCAAACCCTGCTGCTAGCAAGCTGTAAGAGAAGAAATGAATAATTGGCGGCAACTCAGGATAACACGCTAAATGGTTAATATTGCCAAGTTAGGTGGGGGATGTCACTTTTGGTTGACGTATTTATCTAATCTCTATCTAGAAATCTCCTGTGACTATAATGTTAAGGGGATTTAAACTCAA
Source organism: Glycine soja (assembly GCF_004193775.1). Taxonomy (NCBI): domain Eukaryota; kingdom Viridiplantae; phylum Streptophyta; class Magnoliopsida; order Fabales; family Fabaceae; genus Glycine; species Glycine soja. The sequence continues at coordinate 44,309,171 of NC_041008.1, read as the reverse complement.
ACTAGTTGGTGATTATATAAATTGCAGGAGATAGGATATTTTTGTGATTGTGGCCTTTGGATACCTATTCATTAGGGCATATACCAATGATCAACTTAAGGCTATGGGTAAAATATTTCAACTAACTTTTAGTTTTTTTTTACTAATTAATATTTTTAGTATCTTCTAATATTTTTTAAGATATTTCCAGTAATATTTTTTAAAATATTAGCTTCTAACTTTTTATAATTTTTTTATCCTTGAATATTTAGATTTCCTTATTCAAACATTACTTTGGTCACTAATCGAGCTAAAGAGTCTAACATTATATAAAAGAGATGCTTATTTTTTTTTATTACATCACCAAATTTATAAATTTTCATATGGTTTGCCAGGAACTTCTTTGAAAGCTTGTTGAATAATTTTTACAAATTTCATCATTTCACCCATTCAAATTAAATAACGAGTTAATGAATCTCCTTTTATATAAAAGGAATGGTTTGGTCACAATTGAGCTAAAGAGTCACATTGCTCCGGAAAGCTTAATACATTTACATTTTATATATAATAAAAGCAATGCCATGAGTCCATGAGTAAAAATAACTGTTTAAGGATAAAAATATAAATTGCATCAATTACATATTTGGGCAAGCAACTAAATTTAAATAAAAATATTAATCTTTGGAAATTTCACTCAAAATATACAATAATACGCAATGGCTGAACTATGGATCCTTGCAATTTCCTTTGGACACGTCGCATGAGGTAGCGCTCTCCACGAATACCATGGATAGAAATACTTTCCAGGCTTCAAAACTTATACACGATAGTGGAAGGAATGGTGCGATTAAAGTCTCATTACAATCCCAGTGCCCTCTTCGTAAGTGCATTCAACAATTATTCACACTTGTATGCCCGAGTGATTTCCCACGAAATTGAATCGTCTGGCGAGAGGCCATCTATCACACAACCATCTCGCTTACAGTTTACCAATGCAACCATAAACCTTTCATTTTCTAACGACGACGGATACATTACTTGCTCATCCTGAAACAAAAATAATGTGTTATTTGCAAAACAAACAAGTCGTTTTTAATGTCATGTTAGCTGGCATTTTGAGTTCAGAATTCACGATTTCTTTCCTTTAATCTTAATTCAATGCTTAGTCACCTATGCAATTATGCTATATTTCTGAGCTGAGTATTTTCGGTGCAGCATTATCCAAATCACTATTTGTATGATTTTTTTACTATTAAAATTTATTCTTTTTTTTTTTTTTGAGGAAGCGTCCTTGGGGATAGTTATTCAACTACCGGCCAGTAGTATCCTGTTTAGGGCTAAAACTTCATGCCCTCTCACTATTGCTTGTTGTGCCCCATTGCTTTTTGGAAAGTCCTCCAGATTAGACTATGTGATCCAGATGACTTTCTGGAAAGTAATGGGACGCAGCATGAAACAATAGTTGACGTGCAGGAAGCAACATCGCCTGTTTAGTGTATTCATATTGGACACTTGGGCCCCAATTTCTATATAGTAATCTGCCTTATGAGGAAGCTCTGGCCTGCGCTTCTCCGGTACTCATATATAATATAATATTAACTATTTAAGAGCAATTTAATTATTTTTATGTATTGGGAGTGGACAATAGTGAAATAAATTTACGTAGGATATTGTCTCCATTCCCAAATTTATTTTGGAAGATTTGTATCTCCATCTCCACCCTCAAATTCTCAAACTCATCGAAATGAAACAATTCCCACGTAGAGTCCAAGTTAAAGGGATAAATTCCATCCCCACGTAGCATATGAACACAACTTTGCTTGCAATAGACAACTGATATCGAGTTTAAGAAGTTACCTCGGGAAGTTCATTAAACTCCTCAGGAGATATTTGCAACAAATCCATAGCAGTTTGACCTGTACACCATGCTAAAACTTTCGTACCCGTATCCTTATCCGCAAGAGTAATTTTCAGATGAAACGTGCGTACTATTCTAGCATCATAAATTGTACGACAAAAGCTACATTCCACCAATCTATCAGACCTCTTGACAAAATGACCACAGAGAGAATGTGAAAATATTGTATTAACGTAAAAATACTCAGATGGATCGAGCCAGACTCGACATACCTGCAACAATATTAAGGAAAATGATCAGAATTTGCAGATAAACAATAATTAACGGAGATACTGTAAAAAGGATAGGCATACTGGCAACGGTGAGGAAGACGGGGAAAGAGATTCAGAGCAGTCTTCAAGTACGGTCAGGTTATATTTGACGATAATAATATAATCAAGTATATTATTTATGCAATATTTTTAATAATATTATCTTGCTCTCTATTTTTTTCACTACACCAAAATCTCATACTTTTCTTTTATTGAACAATATTACGATATCTCTGGTGTGAATCAACAGTAAAACCTTATTTGAAGCCCTTCTACTTTGCTTTTTCTCAATTTGGGCTCGTTAAGTACAAACGACCAAAGGTTGGTGAACTAGCTGCGACTGGTAAAAACTACAAGCCCGGGCATAAATCAGACTCGAACCATTCATTATAGTTGAGCGTGTGCATACAGCAACGAAACAAGGAACAATGAGGTCGAACAATAAAATAAGTCGCTAAGGTTATTGCGATATGTCTTATTTCAAGTACAAAAACAAAATATAAGATGCTTGGGTACATGCTAACATGTTGCAGTGGCTATAATTAATGATTACGATATGTTTTAAAATGTTAATAACAGAGAAGACACTAGCGACATGAATACGACATAGTAATAAGTGAAACAAAAGGAGAGAAAAAAGTGAAATAAACATTCAAATGATACTAATGCATAACTCTTACTTGCGCATAGCTAGTCTGGGCAGAAATATCAGAGAGTCGCGATAGCTTATGAAGGCAAGATGAATTGATCAATGCTGGTAAACAGCTGAGATTGATGAAAGAAGCCCCAATATCATTCTCAAACCATAATACTTCCATACTGTCAATCCAAAAACATTCAACTGCATTGTATCATTGTATGATTATGTGGATACTTTAACCAGAGTACAAAAACGCATTAAACTATACAGGCAGATAATACAGGTAGAACAGACAATATGATGGAAAGGGGAACTAGGCAAAACTTTAAAGCAAGTATTAAAAGACTAATTCATTTTTTCATGGTCAATTTTCACAATTATCTTTCTCCTTATTTGGTGAGTCTGATGACTGGTGATGTGCTTACCATTTTTGTTTTGACATCGTACATGTCATGCCAGATACGTATACAGTGTGACCGAAACTAACTCTTCCCAATGACCTGAGGTATATCACAAGACTATAAGAAGGGAGAGTACATAAGAAAAGAATATTTGGAAGTGCAAAGAAACATGTTAAATGGTTCCATTATACTGTTCATTACCAAAATCTCGCAAAATGAAGCTTTGTCCAAATTTCCCCGCTAGTATCTGCAATTCTTAAAGAGAAAACAGTTTGTTGGTCATTTTCTTTGATAATATCTGTAACAACACCATAGAGACTGATGCCATTCATCTTGTTACGAAGATCGACCACAAATGACTGCAAAACTTCACACAAGTAATAAAGTTAAGTAATCAACACTTCTTAGCATTGCACATAAGAATGTGGAAAATATTAGTAATAAAAGAGAAAAGCTAAGAACACATTTTTTTTCCAATACATCCTTTATTACTGGGAAAATTTAAAGCAGGTTCCACTGAATCAATGGTGAGGCCTACATAATATATCGGGAAACACAAATTTCACATAATAAAATGCATCAAAAGAGTGTGACTATGCTAAAGCCAATAATACAATCAAAACATCGGACACCAGTTATTGGCAGGCTAATATAAATATCTTTCTAGCATACATAAAGTAAAGTAACATGCAAGATAGCTATTGAGATTAAGAACAAATAGAAAATAAGGGAAAGCTATCGTTTAATTTTCTTTGGAAGGGAGGTAAGGCCAAACTCACCCGAAAAGGATAATTACTGAAATCAATGGTCCCCTGAGAATCACGAGGCAAGCTCACTTGAGAAAACTTGAGATCCTGACCGGAATTATACGAACCCAAGGGCCGTGAACCATGACGGTGATTTGGAGTCAATGTTACACACACCTAATCGGCAGAGCTGTTTAATATTTTCTCGATATGACAATTACAATAGTTTATTTCAATACAGAAATCCATAAATCACCTGTTCTTCATGTTGAATATAAGGCACCAAATATAGTTGTGTTTCACTTCCGTATTCAAGACACAAGTCTTTACATGTCTCAGTATCACAGTCCACTGAACTATTGACGTATGGTTTGTCCAGTGCAAGCATGCTTCCCACTCTGTATACCCCCAAAAAATGAATGTTATACAAAATACAAATATGAAAAGAATTATTCTGTTTCAGAAGTATGACCACAGCACGAATTCACCTGAAAAGATTGGCAAGGAGAATCTGCTCACCCCACAAGAAAAACATTAATTTGACTCCATCACCATCAACAAGAGTAACCTGTTTTCTTTGTAGGGTTTCAAACTTCCTTTGAATTTCCGAAGATTCAATCTTTTCAATCCTATAATCAAAATAAGTAATAGAAAGGTCACATCTATTCAATCCTATAATCAAAATAAGATAATATTAATGAACTAGTAAGATCATTCATGGAATTTTATTATCACATAAATGATACAATGCTCTGTAAATTCACAACATGCTCACAACAAAGTCAAGTGGAAAAATATAACACCAGTTTTTTGGCTAAGCAAATATAAATATAACACCAATTGCATGTAGTTTACACTTTACCGGGCATAAAGTGAACACGAAGCCCCTCCGTTCACCGCATCAAGAGAAATTGAAGAGAAAGAGTCTGAACAAAACTGAGCTCCTAGTAGCATTGCATCATCATCCTGATTCTACGGTTTTGAAGAAAATTAAAGGATTATCATCGTGAAAACTTGATCTGAATCTCATTTTTAGGTGTAGCAAAGACCAAAAGAAAGAACGAGTCTACAGAAGCACAGAATTTGTTCCCAACTTGAACTACTTGTATATGAAACTACAAAGATCCAATTTAAGCACCACAAATTTATATTGAAAAAATCTTTGACCGATACCTCATCTAATAGAATCACAAGATACTCTGTTGGCAAAAGACGTGGATGTCCAGAACCTCCAGTGGAAGTTCGAAGGTAGCAACCAGTAAGGAAAATCTCTCTCCCTCGCTTCAGAATTCCATTCTGCAGGCCTGCCAAGTCATAGAATCTGCTGGACAAAATATGATACGTTTAATATTAAAAGAAATTGCAAATAAGAGCATTCCAAGGTTTTGATTTCGAAAAACTTGCTACATATTTGAAATTGCAAAGAGGAGCTAAATCCATATTCAATACTTGTATTTTGTGCAGATATTTGAAATAAATGTTAAGTCATTGGAAACATCAAAATCTTTACCATAAGAAAAGTTGATTCGATAAACAATGAAAAGCACACGCAGACGCAGTCCAAAGAGAGAATATCTTCTTAAACTTCATTATCATCAGATTGTCGCCCAAGTAAGTTGAAGAAATAACACACTTAAAATTCTCAAATATAAATTATAAGTACCAAAGTTTTAAGTATTTCTAGGTTTCCATATTTTCAACAGCAAGAGAAACAAGCCACGTGCAGTGAGCAAAAAAGAAAATCAGTTGACAGTGCAGACATAGAGCAAAATCTTTTATTTACTATGCATCAAATTACAAAAATTGAGTTTGACCTTGATTGATTTAATACAATTACCTGCGATGTAGATACACATCTATGATATTGGAACTCCAATAATCCCCTAATGTAAGCATGTGGATGTTTGTGCCTGCAAGTGATAAGCGTCAATCATTATAAAACCAAAATAAAAACAGCCTTATCCAACTAAGTAGGATTAGTTACATGAATCAATGGATGTCAGTGGCTCTATCAGAAAATCAGATTTTGAATAAAACAATTAGGAGCAGGATCTTTTTTTCCAAATTTCTCCTAAATACCTAAATCAAATTACTTTCTACTGCACTTAATATGGGTAAAACATCAAAACTGGTGCCTATTTGTAAATAATGTTTTGATCTCCACCTCTCATCTCGCCCAAGCATTTTATAATTATAAGTTATAACCAACCAAATAAAAGTGTAACTAAGTAGAGAATCAAGAATGCAGAAGAATGCATAAGTTGATTTTAGCTTATGGAGAAACCAAAAGCATTTTAATTATTTTCTTCTCCTATAAGTGTTTATGGATGAGTTTATTCAAACAAGGCCTAAATTAAGCGCATAGTAGATTTCACATTCGTTCCCGTACTAAACTGTATTCAGGAAGAAAAAAAAAATGCTTTAAGTCCAAATTACCTGGAAGCACAAATGCATCGATAATAACAGCTTCTAGAACACTGTTCAAGGACAGGAAATTCTTCTCGTATATGGAATCAATGGTGACAGTGCTTGGAAGCTTTGTCCTCCGATAATTCTTCTTGAGGTGGCTAATTAATTCGAGCCTCTTCTTCGGAGCCCCAACCCTGCGTTGCTCACTCCACGCCTTCAAAACAAAATCAACGATGAGAAAAGCAGCAGAATACAGCAGAAACCTAAATAAACTCAACACCACGCAAAAGTAACAGCAATTACTACATAACCTATCTCATTCCAAGAGAGATGAACGTAACCAACTATAAATCCTTAATTAATGCATTTAATAGTCCGTGCACAGAGAAATTGCAAAAATGGAGGAGTGAAGGTGATGTTATGCACCTGAGAGAGTTCAGAGAGCAAGATCGCGGGAGTGACGCCGCTTGAATAAGCAACGCAAGTCTTGAGAATACGAGACACGATCCAACTCCATCCAAGTCCATCGGAACCCTCGCCGTCTCCGTTTTGATCGTCTTCCAGCGATAATAGCTCGGATCTTGCGTAATCCACGAATTTGAGGAAAGGATCTTCTTCTTGTTCTTCTTCCTTCTCCTTTTGTTGATCTTCTTGGCAATGGTCTACATCCATGGCGGAACCTACCTTTGTATTGCAGGCGTAGTAATCGCGATGCTCCATTTTCGAGTCGCTGAGTTTTCAGATGCAGGAGGTGGAGACGAGAGATCTCTCTGGGGTTGAGTGTATATGGAGGCTTGGCGCGATTTTCAATTGAAAATGCTTGTAAATAGGTCTTCACTTTTTGGCGGGAAATAATCTGTTGGACCAACATACGGCTTTAGGGCCCAAATTTCATACGGAGAGTCTGCCCTGCCTATATACTTTTTTTATATATATAGCTGGCCTAATCTTTTTTAGCATTCTGTCTTCAATTTATAATTTTATATTATACTATTATTTTAGTCTATCTTTTTTTTAAAAAAATAAATATTATATACTAAGAAGTGTTATAAAATATACGTAATCATCAAATCACAACCTATCATGCATGGTAAGATTATTAACTTTTATAAAAATTATTTTAAGAATCATATTAAAGATAAATTACGATTAGACGACATCATAAAAGTATTGTATATTTTCAATACATGATCATTAAACTCTTTTTTATTATTGAATTTTAGTTTATCTACTAGTATTATATAAAATTAGCATGTTTCTTGTTATTTATATTGTCACAATTAAATTATAATAATTATTTCTAAGAATCATAGTTAGTGAACATTATTATTTTATTTTATTGAGTATTACATATGTCCATGTGAATATGATATTCAAACTTTCTATTTTATATTATTTATCAACTTGGTGTATTTCTTAAGAAACAAATAGATACTTGACTTTTAACTTTCATACTAAAAAAAGATAAAAGGGAAGAAAAGTCATGAATAACGAAAAAACACAATAAGACACTTTATTACTTGCTAGAATTGATTCTCTGTGAGCCCTGGTGACCCTTGTTCTTGAACACAATTAATTATGCTTTAACCATAATTGATTATGTGATCACTTATTTAGATATTTTGTTTTTGGATGACCTTAGAGGAAGTTGCATAATTGATTATGTAATTTATATAATTGACTATAAATGTTGAGTTAGTTAAAAATAAATAAATAAATTTTTGTGGCACTTGAGAAAACATGCCTTAATAAACAAGTAAAATGGATATTTGTTCCTTTTTTCTTTTATTATTTACCAATTACTTTAATTTTAATTTTTCATCTCATTTACATTTTCTTTCATCTCAATCAAATACCCTCACTTTTATCTCTCTTTTCACTCTCTTTCATCTATTTTCATTTATCATTGTTCATTCCTTTTAGTTACTCTCTATTAAACACACTCTTAACCAAGTTATGTCAGTTTCATGCAATTATTCTTAAATTAATATTTTTGTTATAAAAATTATTCTTTTTTTTTAATTAAGAATCTAAGATGTTATAACAATTATTTTTAAAATTAGTTGTTATAAACAAATTAATTAGCATTTTCTGTCATATAAATAATACTCTATGCATCAATAATAGTCAAAGATATAACATTTTATTTTTATCTTTACTTGTATTGTGTTGTCATATTTTCGTCCTATATATCAGATCTTATCTGTTGCTCTAAGCCTCTAACGGAATCTGATGATTGAGAATTATATTTTTATATATATATATATATATATATATATATATATATATATATATATATATATATATATATATATTAAAAAAAATACACCTCTTTATTATAAATAAATCAATAAACCTCTTGAATGTATACGTGTCTTTGCAGGATAGAATGATACGAAGATAAAAAAAGAAAAAGAAATATTAATACACAATGAATAATATGATAAAAAAATGAGATATATAAATTAGATATAAAATTAAAATATTAAAATGCAGAAATATATATTTTATCTTGAAGATGCATGTCAAGTAGAAAATGCACAAGGTTAAGAAATGGAATATGCTATCTTTCTATTTTCAGCAACAAGTAAAAGGAAAAATTTGTATTCAGAAATTGCAAAAACAAGTAACAATATTTCACTTTGTTTGTATATTGTAAATTCTCTATTTTATGATAAAAAGAAGTAAAAGTAGTAGAATGATATCCACTAATTATATGAATTTGAATGATTGAATCCTTATTTTGAAAATAAGATAATTTGACGTGTAATTTGATTCTACAATATGTATCTTTCTTTTTACGTGCATGTTTCTTTTATGTGTAGATAATAGTCGTGTTGTTTTGTTGTCTCTTTCTGATAGATAAAATAAAAATAAAAATGGGTTGCGCAGTGCTTATTATGACTAATTGTTAATGGATGCGACATGTATTTTGAAAAAGAAAAAAAATATAAATATTTAAAAAAATAAAAAGGTATAAATGAAATGAGAGCTTTTTTATTTAAATATTATATTTTTATTTATTTATGAGTTTATACAAGATTAATGATATTATAAAGATAAAAGGATTCATTTTTTTATTCTAAAAATTAAAAAAATTAAAAATATATATTTTTAATTCCTCAAAATAGTTCAGAATGTTAGTTATAACTCCTATAAAAAATTATTACCTTTTTAATCCCTACATTTACCTAGAAACACATGTTTTTAGTCTTATGAAGGACTAAAACCACATCATCGTGTAAGTTATGAACTAAAAACTTATTAAATTTTTACAGGGATTAATTAAAACTAATATTTTGAAATATTTTAAGGGATTAAAATATATTTTACCCCAAAAATTGAATATGAGCAACTAAATTAAGAAAAAGAAAGTTGTATATATATGAAGACTGAAAATGCAATCATGTTATGCTACAACCTACAAGTAGAAATATAGATATATTTTCATGACGTAAAAACTTTAGTTGTTAGGTAAAAACATGTAAATGATTTTATATATTTAATTTTAACACTTCCATGCACAAGTAGTCCTCTCACCATTTACGCTGAAATTATAGTTTTTCTTATTAGAAAAATGGAGATGGCAGAAATCACTTCATTCGTCACGGTTCTCATATATTATAAAAAAAATAAAATTGAACCGCAGTAAAAACACATTATAACGAGTTTTATATATATTTCTAACATCATGTATTACATAATGTGTTTTTAGAAAATTATAAAAATCAAATGTTCCTTGCTAGCTAATACGACGGTACATAATATATGTACTAATAAAAGCAGAAACAGAATTAAGCGTTCAAGTGGCAATTCAACGTTTCAATTTGTGATTGGATCAGCGACAGATAGAAATAGACAGGACGCTGAAATATTCGAGATATAATGCAGTAGTCGATCGATGTATTTTCAGAAATACATGCAGAATTTCTACAACATCTTCATTAGAATGCACAATAGTCAAACTCCCTATAAATGATTTACAAAACTTTTTTCCATTCTGTAAACCATAAGAAAAATTGAAGACAAAATTCTTAAAATGAAAAAGGCTAGGGAAAAAAAATTAAAGGAGTCTGACACTGGCATACCCTCATGTTTCTCGATATTTTCCATCAGTAGGGTTTTTACACGTCTGAAGTAGTCTTGTGATAGTGTTTCTGCAGCAGACATTAGAAGGACAAAGCAATTATAAGTTCAATGACTAAAACTAAAAGAAACAGTTAAGTGATAAGAACCGAGCGAATATATACACAGGGTATACCACTGTGATTTAACTATATTCCTTGATTGGCAGTGGCTGCATCTTCACGTGGTTTCTTCAACAAAGGTTCCCTAGTTTGCCTCCTCAGGGTAGTAGTGATAACCACAAATAACAGTTTAACACAATTCAACCTCAGAAAGACTATAGTACGTATAGCAAGAAAATAATTGAATATCACTTCCCTGAAATGAATAATTATATGTACTTCCAAGGAAAATGTACTTCCAAGGGAAAAGGCATTACCATTTAACATGCTGAACTTGATTCAAGTCTCTACTCATTCCAGAGACCCGGAGTTGTGATACAACATAGCAAATTTTTTCCGTCTTGAAAATTCATTTAAAATTAAATAAATATAAAAGCGATGCTAATTTTTGTATAGGATATCATCTGCGTGCAATATTATAACACCATTTTTCTTTTGTCTTTTTTTTTTTTGCAACCTATCTAGCTAGGAATGATTACTGGTTACATATGAAACCAGCAATGATTTTAAACAAAGACAATAAAGAGGCATTCGACGTGTAATTGTTAAGACCACGATCTATATATAAGCTTCATATGCTTCAATAGCGCTGGCTAGGATACCACTTGAAATTGCATACGAAATATGTGTAAGGATCCGAGGCTCTCACAGTGCCATAGTCAGGATAGGGACACTAAAGAGGTTAATAATAATAGTACATTTTGGTGAACAATTTAATAAGAAGAAAGATACTTATACAACAAATTTTACAACACAAAGAGTGAAATAGAGAAAAGTGAGAAGAGAGAGAAAATTTTGAAATTTAATAAATGATATGATAGACACATAAAATAGTATTGTATAAATTGTTTTACATGTATCATACTTCTTAGTAATTACTTGATAAAATTTCATAATACAAGAATTTATATCATAATTTTTTTAATAAATTACAAAAAATAACGTATTTAATAAGTTTTATAAAAAAAATTATTGAGGTAAATTATGTGTCATAAATGACTTTTTTGTAAGGCGAAGTAAATTTTGTAAAAATCTTCTAAATGAACCTTAATTAAGTTTGGAGATATTAGATTAAAATAAATATATATAAGTCAAAATGATGAATTTAAAGATGGAAAGTTATGTTGTGATAAAAAAGTATTCAAGTATTAATGACTAAAGTTTAAAGACACTAAGTTTAATTCATATATATAGAGAGAGAGAGAAATAAGGTAAGAAGCTAGGGATCATATACACTACTTGCCCTCTTAATGAAGGATAAAAGACAATAATATTCGGCTCACATCTCCTACAGATGTGAAATTGACGAAAGAAAGAAAAAGATAGAAGAAAATGAAATTATATAAGAAGGCAATGTGACAAAAAAATTAATTAAGTTTTTAGTCTTTCACATTTTTTAGATTTTAATTATTAGTTTTTCAATTTTTTTTTATTTTTAGTTCCTCGTTAATTTTTTTTATATTTTTAGTCCCTCTAATTTTTTTTTTCATTTTTAGTCCATACTTCTTATTTTGTTCATTTTTAGCTCCTTATTTATTTTACATTTGGGACTAATTTTGAGTTATCAAAATAAATAAAAAACTAAAAATGGACAGAAAAATTTAGAGGAACTAAAAGTGATGACAAAAAAATTAATGATGAACTAAAAGTTGTCATAAAAAGTTTGAGGGATTAAAAATTGAAAGCTAAAAAATTTAGTTAACCCTAAAAAAATAATGCAATAAAAAGAAAGAAATAAATAAATAAGAATAAATGTAAAAGAAATATATCATGTGTGTGTATAAGTCCATAAAAAAGATATATATATATATATATATATATATATATATATATATATATATATATATAAACCTAATAAAAAAATCATGTTTGACATCTCTTAAAATGAGAATTTAAACCTAATTTAATCATAAAAATTAATTTATATGATGAAAATTATCTTTCACTTATGTATTTTATATCTCTATTTTATCATTACATACTTATTTCACATCCAACACTTTTAAACTTATGTCTAATTTTTTAATGGATTTGAAATAAACTTTAATATGATAATAAAATTATGAATTTTGTTCTAATTCAATTCTAAAAGTTAGTAGATGTACTTATTTAAATTGTGATCCATTTTTGTATATGATAAATTCGTGCACCCATATAAAGTACGTAGATGCATGTATGTGTACATAATACATTATCTCGTAAAGTATTCACAAACCCACCATTTCCTAAACCTCGTGCCAACAATTACTTCTACATTTTTTATTTTCTCTTATATTTAACTTATTGTAAAAATTATATATAAACACTCAAAAATAAATTATCAGTAAGGGTCGAGATCCGTTGAAAAAATGACAAAGCACGTACCCACCCAATCCCCCCTCCCCCCCCCCCCCCCCCCCCTCGTATCTGTCACAACTCACAAGTCTGGAGTAAAAGATCATCATCAGCATTACCATTATAATCAATACTTTATATGTTGAATAGCAATTAAATTCGTGGAGTTTTATGGCGAAGGAGTGTGGACACATAACATATGATTTCTTAGGTGCATCGCAAACGACATTGGTATGTCTTTTTCATTAGCCACGTACATATTTTTTTAAAGTGACAATGTTTGAACAAAGTTTATGAAAATCCTTATACATAGATTCTCTGGATCATTTTGAAAGGTTACTGTTTCGGATTTGTGGTGCAACTCGTGTAGTAGATTGTGTACTTGTATTTGTCCTAATGACAACCACTTTAATGAATAGTGTCAGCCTTTACTAATAAAAACTAACACAGTAATGCTATTTTCAACGGACGCATCAAGTTGCGTGTTGTGATAAAATAGTTATTAACGGAATATTTTGATAGAGATGATACAAGATCATAGGACATTGTGAACTAACAACCAATGGTTTTCACCATATATAAGGATGCCACATGAATTGGATGGTCGGGAGTGAACTCAATCAAGAAAGATCCAATTAATCTGAGAAATCTTTCCTTTCCCAGAGATCACACCTTATATATCTAGTACTACATCACTTGCTTCTTTTAGGTAAGCAGGGAGAGAATAGAAAAATGGTTGACACTTTCAGTATAGAGAGCGGGCTTCTTATAAGAGAGTTTGATGAAGATAGAGATGTTAAGGTGGTGGGGAAGCTTGAGAGGAACTGTGAGATTGAGACTAAAAAGGGGGTCTCCATTTTCACCAACATGATGGATGACCCTTTATCTAGGATTAGGTTCTATCCCCTTCATGTTATGTTGGTGTGTAGCTAATAATACCTTTTCTTTTTCTCATTTACATTATTATCTTTTCAAATCCATACTTGGAAACTTGACTTGAAGCTAGCTAATTATAAATATGTATTCCATTCTACAAGCTAGCATCTTCATGTGCTCCATCATTGTTTATACTCACATTCTACTTCTCTTATATATATATATATCAAAGCTTTATCTATTTCCAAGACATACATACTAATTACTAATATGTATCTGACCGTACTAATCATATGCTTCATAATTTACCTATAGGTGGCTGAGCTGCTTGAAAGCAAGGAGCTTGTCGGTGTGGTTCGAGGGTGCATTAAGAGTATGCGAACTCCTACTGAATCATTGCTGAAGATAGGTTGCATATTAGGCCTTAGGGTCTCTCCTACGCACAGGTATTAATACTAATTAATGTACCCAACTTCTTCAATTTAGTGAGATGTAAAATAGTGAACTTAACTGGTTCTGAAGCAACAGACTGCAATAGTATTCGATCAGTGTTGTACTGAATAACATATATATATACCACCAACATTTTACATTTACTCATCGATCTATGCAGGAGAAAGGGGGTTGGACTAAAACTTGTCAACTCAGTAGAAGAATGGATGCTGAGAAATGGGGCTGAATATGCATTCCTAGCAACAGAAAAGAACAATGATGCCTCTATAAACCTATTTACCAACAAATGCAAATATATGAGCCTCAGCTCACTTGTCATATTTGTCCATCCAATAATTAGTTTCCCTGCAAAGCACATTTCCAAGGATATAAAAATTGAGAAGGTGAACATGGACCAGGCAATTTCCTTATACAGAAGAACCCTGAGGGCCAAAGAGTTGTACCCATTAGACATGGATTCTATTTTGAAGGAGAAGCTCAGCTTGGGCACCTGGGTGAGCTATTACAAAGATGAAGGCTGCAGGCTCAACTTGCAGAGGATGGTAGAGAGTGAAGACATAATTACCAATGAAATCACAAGCTCATGGATCATCTTTAGCATATGGAACACTTATGAGGCTTATAAGCTTCAACTTAAAAAGTCTCAGACGACTCTTAGGCTTCTTCACACAACATTAAATCATGCAAGAGACAAAATCTTTCCTTGTCTGAGAATGTCGGTGAGTGAATCACTCTGCACACCCTTTGGATTTCTCTTCCTCTATGGGCTCCATGGAGAGGGAGAGAACCTTGGGGAGCTAATGGAATCCATATGGAGGTTCACATCAAGGTTGGGAGAAAGCTTGAAGGACTGCAGAGTGGTTATAACTGAGTTAGGGTTTGGGGATCCACTTGTAAACCATGTCCCTCAAACAGCTTCTATGTCATGCTTCGATGATATCTGGTACACCAAAAGAATTTCAAGCCATGGTGATGAAAAGGATGATGAACTGCTGATGAAGAGACAAATCGGGAACGTGTTCGTTGACCCTAGAGATTTTTAGGTATATAAGCTTCACGCGGCTACTTTTTGTTGATCTAAGATGGCTTCGATCTAGCATATATCAAGATCTCAGCATAATATTTAGAATTATGTATACCATTGACTTTTAAATTATCTCTTAGCTGAAGGACTACATTTATTATTAAAATCAATTGACAATGAGATCCTTTTTATTTATACTTTTCGGTCTTTTTCCTTTTCAAATCCAGATCCACGAATCATCGTTGCAACAGTTTTATATCTCAAAAGGTGGACTTAAATAATTACTCTATTTATTATTTATTGATTGAACTTAAAAGAAAATCGACATACCTACATGTTTTCCTTGGATTTTACGATACAAAGTTTCAAATAGAATCCTCCTATATATCTTCAGGGATCACGGTAAATGGCTGAACTTATATACCGAGTTCCTCGTTTCAAAGAACAGTTTTTCTTTATTGTTTCAAATAGATTAATTAATGAGTAAATTAATCTCGCTGAAATTCGACCTTTTTATTAGTAAATATATATATAAATATATATATATATATATATATATATATATATATATATATAATTTTATATTTATTTATTTATATAAATAAAGCAATAATTTTTAAATATTTTGTATTATGTTAAACATAATTATATTATTAATGAGAACATTGATTAATTATATTTTTAATTGAATTAATTTTATCTAAAAAGTTAAGTATATTAAAATTTATTGTAATTTTTTGTTCATTCAAATAATAATAATGATGTAATATCTTTTGAAAAATAAATGTACATAAATAAAATTATCCATTTTAAATACTTTTAGTAGTGAAACAAATATAGAAATATTAAAATTAAAAAATAATGTTAAATATCATATTTTTAATAAATACACGTTCTCTTTAAACTATTAAGTCAATTTCACTGTAATTTTTTGAAATATATATATATATATATATATATATATATATATATATATATATATATATATATAATGTACCGTACTTATTTAAATTTGAGCGTATATTTATGATAAAAATTTAAATATTTTTAAATTTTTTTGAAATGGTATGAATTCTATTAAATAGATATGGTCATTAATTATTTTTAAAACTATAATTTTACTTATTTTGAATATATTAGTTTTATGTAATATTTTTAAAGTTTTAAAGTTTAAATTAATTAACCCACGTAATATAAATTGAATAATCTTAATTTAATAATAATAACTATTATTTTTATTATTTATTTTTCGTTAGTTTTAGTTTTATTTTCATTGCTTACTAATTTTTAAAATTTACTTATAAAAATAATTATATGTTTCAAACTTTAAATATTATTGTTTACATATTTATTAATTTATTAAAGATATCACCAATTATTTGTATTTATTATTAATCTTTAATATGTTATTATTATTTATAATAATAATTATATTATTACATACATTAGGTATTTTAAATTAATGATATATAATTAGTGTTTATTATCCTTTATGGTCTAAATGTATAAGAATATTAAGTTATAACTTCTTATGATTGACCTTTATAAATAATTGCTGTATTATTACTATTATTATTGTTATCTTTATTGTTATTTTTATTGTTTTTGTGTAATATTTATTCTCAGTTTAATTATTTAAATTATTTATTGAATTTTTTTAGCATACATTTCAAAACTAAAAATATTATTATTAAATTGATCGCGTTAACGATAATTATTAAACTATTTTTGCTAATAACATGTATTTAAAACAAAATAAATTAGCCAAATCATAGTTAAATTATCATTCGACAATTGATTTGAATAGGAAAAATAAAAATTTGTAATAGAGTTATTCAAAATATGATTTATTAAAAAAATTAAAAAATAATAGAATCTCTTTATGGTTTGTTGAACAGATATAATATCAAAATAAGATTTCTAATACAAATAGTTATAAAAAAATATATAAAATATATAAAAAACCTGAAAAATAATAATAATTAAAACTTATAATAACATAACTAAAATGAAGAAGAAGAAAAAAACAAGCGATTTTTGCAAGGAAAAAAGAAAAAATAATGAAAGAAAAAGAGAAAGATAATTTATGTAAGAACTTTTAAATATAAACACGATATTGATTCAAATATTTATTCAATTTCACAAAAATACTAAAAATAAAAATATGAGTGTTAAAGAATATTATACTTAATAGTAAATTATAATCAATGATTATAAAAAAATCATTTAAACTACTTATGGAATAGCTAATCCGTAAATCCAATACATTATCAACTTTAAGAAAAGAGAAATTTAAAATTATGCTGTTGTGCTGGGTGCACAAAGAAAAACCCTAATTCTTATTTTGTTATCATCTCATCTCATATGTACATTCACCCACTATAACATTCTCATTCTCATTTTTTCAACATTTATTATTCAGGGTCCATTTTGAGCCCGTAGTATAACCATCCAATTCTTTTCCCGCTATTCTCTACCACTATATAGGACATTACATATCTTCAAGTACATCTTAGACTTAATTTTTATGGATTTGTCTATTAGAACTTTAAAGGTAAGTGTGCTCATCCTGACTATTTATAACAATAAACTTAAACGATTCATATTAATTAATGTCGCACAGCATACAATGGTGGTGACTACAGTAAGGATCTGTCCTGTTGCAATTAAAATCATTTTTTAAATAAAATTATAATTTTGAATAACCTGAAGAAAATATTAAGAAAATAATAGATTTTTTGTGTTTGAAAATAAATAATGGTAATCCCTCATACTCGGAACATAATTCTTGTAAATGAGTTTTGAGAATCAAATAGTAAAACATCAAAAACTTAGGATAAAACATTTGCAACATAAAATATGAAGCGGGTAGGATATTGATAGGTACCGATTAAATAATATACACTATATATACATATACTTCTAAAATTTGATAATTAAATAGTTTAACAATCAAACATAAAAATATCCATACCATGTCAGATTTTATATTTCTCAAGTGCCCGTTGTACAAATATATTTAAAAATCTTTGATTAAAACTAGAGGCTTACAAAAAAAAATGTCTAGTGCATTAATAAACACATGATTTCAGACTTCAAAGTTTTACAACTTCAAAATTTAAGGTGTATTGTTCAAAAGTCTCATCACTACATGGTCATGGAGATTTATATTAGTTACATATAAAGAACTTAAAATCACAAATTCCGACAAGACTAATCCCCCTAAATTAACACACACACACACACAAAAGTTGCTTTTAGCACTCTCCTGCTAGACTAGACTATGACTTCTTCGCTTTGTCTACTTCTCCTATTGTCCACAAGTAATAAAAATCAAACAATACAAAAGAAAGAAGGAGTGAGGTTATGGTAACACATAGAGACAGGCAGGATAGACACACCACAATCACGATACAAATCAGTCCTAATACTATACCTATATCACAAATCAAAGCCCGAGATCTTTGGATTTACTTATATTCTGAATCAAGACAATAGTTTGATATAGATTAACTTCAACATCTTAAGTATAGACAACATATGCATCAAATACAAGACATGTATTTTCAAGCACATTGCAGTAGCATTCATAGCTTCAATCATCTAGAGTTAGTCACACATTTCCCAAGGTATGCCATGTTTGCATGTATGCAAGTTAGTAATTGTAACATCCCATTTTTTCATAAATAAATTTAAGAATTTTTTTGTAAAAATAATAAAAATAAATAAATAGAGTAAATAATAGGTCGTAAATGCCCCTAGCTATAAATAGCAACATGCTAGGTTTTTCAGACAGACTCCTCAGCCTCCTCTGCCTCTCATTTTCGTTTTTCTCCTTCTCCTCTCAAAACCCTTTCTTTTTCCCGCAGCCCACAAAACCTGTCTCAGAAAAAAGATGATCTCGGACTCATTAACCGTTGGATCGTCGTGAAATTTGAGCACCACGTTCGCAACCCAATTTCGAGCATTCTCACCGTTGGGAATTGCAAAATCATGTCTGAGCTTAGAGTAAAATCCTTCGCATTGTAGCTTTTTATTATCCCGCAGAAACCCAAAACTGTCTCGGTAAAACTACGATCCCGG
Organism: Glycine soja; assembly: GCF_004193775.1. Lineage (NCBI taxonomy): Eukaryota > Viridiplantae > Streptophyta > Magnoliopsida > Fabales > Fabaceae > Glycine > Glycine soja. The sequence continues at coordinate 44,289,810 of NC_041008.1, read as the reverse complement.
TTTCGTTAACCGTTGGATTTTCACGAAATTTGGATATGTTCCTCGAAATTCAATTTCTCACACTCTAACCGTTGAGATTTGCGAGATAATGTTCGTGGTGGGAGAAAAAGGAATCGCATGGAGACAGTACAAGCGGAGGCTTCAATCTCTTCTCCGTCTCTCTGACGTTCGAGAATTCTATCGGAGCAGTCGGAGGAAAAACTTGAGGAATCTCAAGGAACCGCTATAGATGCCGCTATCGTTGTCGGAAGACACGTGAGTCCGCTTAGAGGTAAGGGATGAGTTATTCACAATTGGGAAATAGTGAGAACATGTGTAGGGATCCTTAGAGATATCAATTGGAATGAGTTTTTGGGTGTTTTTGCAATTTCATTTTATCCTTATAATTATTACAGTGAATTATATATGTTTGACAGACCAATTGTTGTGAAATTGATATGCTATTATGTTGAGCATGAACCCTATAAATTGAGTACTTTTTCTAATTAATATGAATTGATGAAATAAAATAAGGAGAAATTTAGAGAGAGATATTGATTTTGTATTTTCTCTTTTTCTTGTGCATTGAAAGCTTACTTTGAAATTTGTGATTCAATATGATGTATGCCAGTTTATAGATATAGAGGTAGCTATTTATATTAATAATTTATGTAAATAATATTGTAGAGTGTTGTAGTATGATTCCAAAAATTATTAAGTGTTGGAGTTTGAGAATATTATGGTTAAATTTCATGAACATGTGTATGTTGTACCTTATGAATATCATTGACAATGTTATGAGATGTTAAAGTGTGGACATGATATTCGATTGTGAATAAGTGGATGTGTTAACACTTGATGTTACATTAATTATATCGTGAGCTATGAATTATACAATAACCCGACCAGTGTTTATGCGCAGTGTTAAAGAGAAAGTGTAGGTTCCTAGTTAGGAACCAGTGTTAAATTGTAGCGCAATTGTGTTAAACATGTTTGAAACATGAGTGTGAGGTCGTGGTATTGTATAATTCATGAGCAGTGCTTATAAATGAAATATGTGATGAATTGTGGAATGATATGTTGCCTTGAGATTATAATATTGTTATTGAGATTGAGTAAAAGTGTAAAGTAGAACAGGTGTTGAATTGTGAGATATGTGAAAACATGTGATGGTGGATTGTAACATTATGAGATGTGAAATTGTGAATGAGTTTTGGTTGTGAATAAGTGTGTGATTAACTCTTGATGTGACATTATTTGTGTTGTAAGCTGTGAATTGTACAATAACCCGACCAGTGTTATCTTGAGAAAAGTGTAAATGCGCAGTGTTAAAGAGAAAGTGTAGGTTTCCTATTTAGGAACCAGTGTTAAAGAGAAAGTGTAGGTTCCTATTTAGGAACCAGTGTTAAATTGTAGCGCAATATGTTGTACGTGCTTAAGACACGAGTGTGAGGTCGTGGGTATTGTATAATTCACTAGCAGTGTCTGTGTGTTAAAATGATTTTAGGGGTTGGACCTGAATCAGGAGGGAGAGGCCCTGACGGACTCTTCGGAGTGTAGGCCTTGGGGGTCACCGGGTTTGAGTGCTCCTTTAAGCCTATGCTGATCCCATATGGTTGGAGCATTCTTGCAAAACATCGTGACCCTGACTGGTCTCCCTATGATCTTACTTAGTGAGAGTGACCTGGCAAACTCATTATGTGGTGTGTCTTGTTATGTACTCCTAAGCGCCCCAGGGTGGTTTTTCACTGACATGGTACCACATTGCATATAGGCTTGAGTCTTAGCATAACTGTCTCATGCGCTTGCTAATTGTTTATTATGAAATTGATGTGTTATTATATCTTGATCAGAGAATGTGATTTTTGTGTAATGTGATTGATGATTGAAAAGTGTGATTGATGGATGAAAAGTGAACTTTGAATGACAAAGTGGTGGAATTACGTGAATTACGTGTAAGTAAATTTTATTTAGTGATATGTATATATAGTTGTCTTGTTTCTCTATTAGTTAGGAATGTGATAACTCACTCCCCGTGTGTTGTTTGTGTTTGGATCCTGTGATGATCTTGAACTTTGTGTTCGGGGGAGCAGACGACTAGGTGAATTGCTTTAAGGAACATTATGCTGAAGGACGTCGAGACACAACGCTCTGATAGAATGTGACAGTGGGACATAAGTTTTTATATTAGTGGCATGATGTTAGTCTATTTTATTTTATTTCACTGATTTAATAAAATATCTCTGTAAATTTTGATGGCCTTATTTTGAGCCAAATATGTTTCAATAAGTTTTAATTGATAATAGTGAAGTGAATGTGAACCTTTTACCCGTGTGAATTTGGTTACCAATATTTTTATATATTTTGTTTATTTATATAGATGTCGGGGTAGAGGGTGTCACAGTAATTCTCTTTCAATTGAATGCAATGTGTATGCATATCCGGATTTATATGGCGCTAAGCCGTTACGGGCCCAAGAAATTAGGCATAGAGTCTTCATAGTTGGCACTTAGCCAAATACTTTGCACCTAGCTGGGATCAAGCACTAAGCAAGGATCCACTGGAGGCAGAGATCACTTAGATCCAATCATATGAGTGTAATGGCTTTATGAGGATCCACACCTAGCCTGGATCCACAAACAAGTAAGGACACTAAGTCCAAATGTCATGATGCATGATTCAATTTTCAATCTTTTATCTTCTCTTTATTAAGATGAGTTGGATTGGATGAACTAGTACATGGAGATGAACCCCTCCCACTTTCACAGATGAAAATCTCTTTTCTACTCTTCTTTATTTCTTTTATCCACATTACTCTACATATTACTCTAAATTAACAATTAGATATAAAAGTTGATGGTTGTATGCTTAAATTAAGATATAAAAAAATACTCAAAGAGACTAAAATCTATCTTTAATACTAAAAGTAAGAATACATATCACAAATTTGATATAAATTATACATACTGTAATTTTTATATAATATATAAAGAACCTTACTGAAATTTTCTATTCTAATAAATAATGTGGTCTAATATTATAAAATAATTATATTAACTATTTATCATTAGTGAACTTTATTTTATATGATCAAATTAAGTGAGTTCTACTCTTCTTTATTTCTTTTACCCATATTACTCTAGATTAACAATGAGATATAAAAGTTGATTGTTATATACTTAAATTAAAATATAAGAAAATAGTCGGAGGCAAGAATATGAGATTGAAATCTATCTTTAATACTAAAAGTAAGAATACATATGACAAGTATGATATAAATTATACATATTATAATTTTTATATAATATATAAAGAACCTTGTTGAAATTTTCTATTCTAATAAATAATGTGGACTAATATAAAATAATTATACTAGCTATTTATCATTAGTGGACTTTATTTTATACGATCAAATTAAGTGAATTCATTAGATAATTAGATGATATGGACTTAAATGAACAGATGTCTGTGTTGGCCCACTAGGGGATAATGAAAACTCTATTAGGTTAACAAATAATAAAAAGACTATGATTCCCAATATATCAAACCGTCACACATAATTTCTCTTCTCCACATCTAAAAAGTAACGAAGTTTCTATTGAAGAATAAAGAAGTTCTGATTGAGGAAGAACTATGAAGCCACTGATTAAGCGGTTAGCCGGTTATTTGTTGTCTCTACAACATTGAAGAACACATAGATCAAAAATCACCTACGGATTCAAATTCCGCTGCATTTGTTTAATCAATCATTATGGATTCAAGTATTCCTAAAATTCTTCTTGATAATCTAATATAATGTGATCCGGGTGGTTATTAATGTTTTATAAAGATCCTCTAAAATTCCAACAAACCTTTGTAAAACCTTATCAAAATGACTAAAAGTAATTGTCAAATTAGATAATAGGTGAACATAGATAATTGAGATACTAGAGTGAAAATCACAACTTACAAAAAAAATAAAACAAATTTGAAAGTTATGTGAGAACTCATTTGAGTAGTTTAGGTGAGGAAAATTCATAAAAATAGAAACCTCTCGTGTTGGCTAGAAATTGACCAAGATTCACTCCTTACATGGATAAACAAATAAGATTTTTCCAAAGATTATACCTTGAATACAAAGACCATAAATACAACACTATTTTCCTTATTTTAGAACTGTTTTCTCACCATCCTAGTCCATCTCCAATCTCATCTTATAGAGTTCATGGGAAATTCTCTAAAAATGCTAATGGCAAGCTTCCAACTTCTAGAGTTCCATAAGCATGTCTAGTTTTAGGTAAAAATATGATCCGGCCACAATCACATCCATAGAATTACAGTATTCACGATTTATAACCCCTGTTCAGAGAAGAGTGGAACAGAACAAATGGTAAACAAAAATTCACTAGAAATCACATAAAACTTGAAATATCATGCCGTTAATTGCATCATAAGCTAGACATGTAGAGACATAACACTGTAAAATGTCTCAATCGACAACTCAAAGCAAGGCATTCAGCATCACACATATAAACAGGCAATTACAAGAATGCAATTTCAGCAAACTTTAAGTATATTAAGGATAATTATAAATTCACCTAGGACACATCAAGGATAGGTTACAATGCACAAACATCACACCTTTTATTGGTCTTCCCTGTTAGATTCACAATAATCACGCAACACACAAATTTAAGGGATCGAATTCATCACATGCATATTTCACATAAAAAATATATCTAACTTCAATTCTATTATAATCTACCAAATAAAAGTATTTAAACCCCCTTTTTCTTCCCATGTCAGATTTAAATTAAGTCTCATAAAATTTATTCCACAATACTCAAGCATACATAACATATCAAAGCCAATAGCATGCTCTTTAAGTAATTTTACTAATGGGTCAAGTCGGGGTTTTCCAATCTTGTGAGATTATTTGAAATCTCTCAACAACACCAATTAAACATCATATTACAAAATTACACAAACAAATATAATCTAAAATCCCAAATTTTATTTTTATCCTATTACGAGTCAAATGTTGATTCGACGGCATCAAACCCCGAAGAATGTTAGGAGTGGGGAGTTCCTAACTCTCTCCGGTCACTGTTCCCCCCACGTAAGGGTTTTGTTAGAGGATCTCTGAGAACACTCTTGTTGCCATCCTTTTGCGTAAACTCTAACCCTCGATCACCGTATTTCACTCGACAGAGAACCAATTGAAAACTGGACTAAAGAGCACAGAGAGAATTATATTTCAAATAAGAAATTTGGATTTACCAATTAGAATTAGAAACTAGAATGTGCTAAGAGTCTTGAAGAGGTTTTGCACTTGAGATTTGGGAGGTGAGGCCAGAACCACTCTTTACATGCAAAAGGGAAAAACACAATTATTTGGGGAATTGAATAAAAAAATGGAAAAAGAATGAAGTTATGAGTAAGAGAAAAGCACACCTAAGTGATTAGAGAACCCATGACTGTGGCTTGGCCTAAACAAAGGACAAGAAATGAAATTGGAAAGAGTACTGTGTGTGTGATTGGCTGTATTGTGAAGAAACAAGGAAGAATGATGGTGACAGTGATTTAACTGTTCTTGATCAGCATTGCATGATGCAGGCCGTTGGAGAGAAAAGGATGATATTTACCAAGTTAAAAGGGAATTAAAGTGGCAGTTTGAGTTTCTAGAACCTGTAGAGTTACAAGGTTCTTTTTTCCATATAAAAGAAATACACATTTAAGTGGTGTTTTCTCGTCATGGAGACATAAGGATTGTTAAATAAGATAAAATTGAACTGGTTTAATAATTTAGGAATAGTAAAATGAATAGAATAATATTGATATAAGTGTAACACAATAAAAAGAGTAGGATATAGCGGTGTGGTTATAAATAAATTTAGATAGGAGTAGCCATAGCAATTAATTTAGAGGATAAAACTAACAGGACAAACAATAGAAATAGTTATAACAACATTAGGAGTAGCCATAGCAATAAATTTAGAGGATAAAACTAATAGCACAAACAATAGAAATAGTTATAGCAACATTTGGGGTTCTTGAAATTTAATTCAAAAGTCTACAAGGGATACAAGAATAATTTTTAAAGATTATTGAGATTGTACAAATTTTTCAATATGATTATTTTAGAACCTAAATCATTTTAGGAGATAAGAATTGTTCTTTTTAATTGATCATTTTAGCTCTAATTGAGTTCTGCAACTTATGATTCTTATAACATATATTAGTAATTATAAGATTACTTATTTCATACATGTGTCACTAAGACTTAAGCTATTCTATATTTATAAATATTATTTTTAATAGCTACAAGCTAACATAATTATAAATATAAAACAAATCATCTAATGATAACATCATTTAACACATATAATAACAACGGATAAACTAATTCTTAAAAATAAAATGTTATAACGATAATGGTGACAATTATAAATCAAGTGTTAATGGTGATGAGAAGATGATAACATTACTAATGATATGTAATATATTTTTAGTTTTTTTAAAAGACAAATTTGATATAATAAATTTTAGATTAGTTGTAACAAACTAGTTGATATAATAAATTTTACCTTGTAAAGAGTGCAGCTGCTCAGTCCAACTTTTACATTTCTCCTACGTTTACTAACTTGAGCATTAAAATTATGCGGCTGTTTATAGATTCTACTGTCGTCTGGCGTCCTCCGCGGCTCACATTTATCTTATTTTCTAGATGTTTCATTACCGCCTACCATTCAATCCTGTACAACACTGCAACCCTTATGGCTGTGCAGTAAATTTGATACTTTTTCTATAAAACCCTCATTTATTTTATCTTTTTTTAGGAGTATTTTATCTTTCTATGATTTACATCCTTTATTTTCCTATCACTTTGCATGATTGGCTGTGCAGTAAATTTGGTACTTCTTCTATGAAACACTTATTCATTTTATCTTTGTTTGAATTCTATGATTTACATCCTTTATTTTGCTTTCACTTTGCATGATAAAACCAAAATACTTAAACTATGTAACTTCAATAGTACAGGATCTCTCTGTCAAAAAAAATAGTACAGGATCTTCAATTTTCACCTTTGTAAACAAAAGTCACGTGCTTCCAAATATTGTCTCCACATCTGTACGTAACTTCCCACATTTTTTTTTCTTCAACTTTTGAATTAGGACCATATTATTTATATACAACATGCATTCATCGTGGGACCAATTCTTAATGTGTTCAATAAACGTATCGAAGATTAAGTTTAAAATATATACATATATAAAAAGGATTAAGTTCAAAATATATACATACAAAAAAGAGATTATGTTTAGAAGATGGGGGCCAAAAGTTGATCCTCTGCTAACTATATGAAAGTCGAAAAGACCTTCCTATGTATTCTCACACAAGTTGTGACCTCTTCTTCACAAAGATATTCAATTGATCAAATATAGATATTAGTATATGTTTAAAAACATAACTCATTTTGGTGATATCTGTATATTGAAAGGAATTAGTTTTCGGCCGATTGGGAAATATTATGATACAAACCAAATATAGATAATATAACCTTTTTTTTCTTTTACAATACTTTTTTAGCAACTTTTTTTTTATAAACAACTCTTAGCACCGATCGCGTGACTTTTTTTGTACAGTACTTAGATCCGCGTCTTTTTATTCTATCCAATGTATTTCCATGTCAATCTTTGTGGCATTTGCTTCATAATTAACCTATTTTTCATAAAATCAAACTGATTTTCTTCAATGCGAGTCTCTTATCTTATTCTCCGATCAATTATCCCACAATAACACTATCAAACTAACCTGCAAATTTTAATCGAGGCATCAATCTCAATCAAAGTTCGAGATTTTATTACTTTTGGCAGGTTTAAACTTCACGGATCAATATCATTAACATTTTTTTTCGTCCCTTTTCTTGCTGAATCTTGTACGTCTTAAGTGCCTTTTCATCAGAATAGGAACCGAATGCTTATCAGCAACACTGGAACTGCATTGCTCCTTCATTCTTTTTCTTCTTCTTTGTGCCAGTGAACTGCATAGCTCTCATTACATTCTTGGATACACAATCGAACCAGATGGATCTTGAAGAAAGGATAACACTATTCTCAAGTGACACTATCTCTAATTAAAGTCTGTGAGTAAAACGAATATCCACCATTGATTTAATTTAATATGCATCATAATTCATAAATCGTAACCTATAAATCCAAAAGTGAATAAACCATTCCTTGCAAACTTCGGAAGAGAAACCTTTTTCCTCAGACTCAAAAGCAATGTTGTCAGCAATTTAGTATATTTTCTTTTCATTAAAAAATATTTCTTATAATGCCGTGTTCAACACAAGGTAATTACACCTCTCATGCCACGGTCATACTATTCAAAACAATTTTTACAAGACACCAACATGTATAAAGCTCAAGATCCCACCCTAAACTACATTACTGTGTGACTTGCACTTCGGCAATTCCATTAATTGATCGTCGCCATATCCTTCTAGGAGACTTACTTCTCTTCACAGAATAAAATTTTGGTGTTTCCAACTGAATTTCTAGATTGGACAAATCTAAGGTTAGCTTTTGCTTAATGAAAGCATCCAAATCGAAGTCATTTTTCCCATTTGCATCATCATCATCCTCATCGTCACTAGAAGAATCAACTCTGTTTTTATTTGTTCCCGCAATGTTCCTCAAAGAATCCAGTGGCATGTTGTACGAATTTGGGTTCAGCTTGAGGATTCTCTTTAAACTATCAATGGCCGGGTCAAAAATACCTAGGAATCCCATAACCCATGAAGCGTCATCTACAACTTCGGTCCGCTGTAGCATGCAACAAATAAAATTTCATATATTAGCAGCACATAAGGATATTTTCACAAATCTCAACTCATTAATCATTAAAACAAATTGATAAATGGCAAGTTATGGAGAAATTATTACATAGTCCAGATGGCTCTCTGTCCATGGTCTTAACTAATATCTATGTGATACGTAATCATTTTTTCAATTTAAGAAAGAATAAATAAAACTCAATTATTTGTCATGTGGAAATTGGGACCACCCAGATCATGTAATAATCTCTCCAATTTATGACAGTTACCTGTTGGAAATAGAGGTTACGAATCTCTTCAGCACGAACAGAATTTCCTTGATCTTCCTCCATGGATGCCCAAGTCATCCATGTCACGTAACTCTGAGAATTTATATTCAACGATGATTTAAATAATCTACGAGCAGCTGAAAGATTGCCAACCCTATGCTCCAGAACACCCCAAGCCTGCATTAGGAGAAAGTTGTTACAATAAGTGAATATTAAGCTATGTAAGGGATCAAGTTGTCACAACATTTATCATATGCATGCATGTCACCTGGAGACATCTGGCAGCAGTTTCACTGTTTTGATCAATCGATAAAGTTTTTTGGTATAATTTTCTGGCTTTATTCAAGTTCCGTTCCTTCCATTCCATCCAACCCCAAGCCTACATGTCCCCAAAATTTTCTGGTCAGTCATTCTCTTATTCACATAGTTATATACCAAAAAGAAAAAATGCATAGATGGGAATCAAAATTATGCAATAAAATAAAAATTGTGATCCATGCAACATGGTGTTTTAAATCAAAAATAAATTATCTTGTATGTTCAATTAGTATACTATATTCTTTGAAACATTAATTAGGATTCAGAACCAGATAAATATATGACATGAATAAAAATCAAATAGAAGTGGCTATTCTGTTCCTTTATTGTCTTTCTAAAATATCTTACTTCCTGCAAGTCAGAACTACATCATGAATAGTGTAAGGTAGATGTGGAGAGACACAAATTCATCATCATGTCAAGCTTACCTCACAGCAGATCATACAAAAAGGAATAAAAATTTGGATAATGATATTTAAGACAGATAAGATCCAAGAGAAGAAATTTCTTACAAACCAAACAGGTTGGTGCCTTGGATTCAATTCAGATGCTCTCCTGAACAAAACCCGAGCAACGTTTGCAGTTGAGTATTGGTATTCTAATAAAGCAAGAGATTGAAGTAGAACAGCATCCCTTGGATTTAGATTATGTCCTATCTTCAAAAGTTTTCTTCCCATGTCAATGTTGCCCATGTTAGCTTCAAAAACACCCCATACATGCCAAGCATACCTATTTTTAGGACTAGCCTGTACTGCTTTCTGTAAATTACGAGAAGTAAAACACACATAAGTCATGCATTAACAAAAACTAGTAAAAGCAAATGGCAAAGAAAAATGTCCTAAACTCCTAATGAGTATATATAGTCTGCCAAGTTTCACCAAGAAGAAGAAACAGAAGAAAAAAAAAGGATGGAACTAGTAGTGTTAAATTCAACCTCAAACAATTTCCTAGCAGCATGGTAGTTTTCCTGTTCCACCTCCATTTGTGCCCAACTCTATTTTAGAAAGAATGAATATGATTTGATAAGATAACAAGAATTACATAAATTTTAATTCAGAAACGATATCCCTCAGATAATCATGACTTACAAGCCAACTAGCACAACTATTAGGATTACACTTAGTGGCCTGATTGAATAAGTATCGAGCCTGCTGATATCTATTTGCTCTAGCTTCAAGCCGTGCAAGTGTTTGGTATATGTACTCATTCTGTCCACAATATTGAAGACCTTTACCAAGTAGAATCCTTGCCTTCTTTAGATTTCCTTGCTTTAATTCTAGATTTGCCCATCCATGCCAAGCAGCAACATGCCTCTTATCAGCAACCGTGGCAGCATCAAACAACTCTTTTGCTCTCCTGATATTTCCTATTTGCATTTCTAGAACAGCCCAGCACTGTTCAAAGAGAACTTGTGCTTGTTAACTTCAATAGAATGCAGGTTAAAATTCAACATATCAGAGTATTAGAAACAATCACTCTCATTCCTAATGCTATTTTAGCAGCCGGAAGTTATCTATGCCAGGTCCAGTACATGCCTCAAAGGCCATATGCATGCCATGCCAGTAAATTATAGTCATGTCTAAGCTTAACTGCGATTTTCAATAAGATGTAGGAGCACTTTTAATAAAAGGAGGAATTTGATGCCGGAAGTTTATTATCAACTAAGTAAAAAACTTAACACAAGTACACAGCTACTAAATATAGATAAGGTCAGAGACAACATGCATCACTCGCATCTTTAACTGTTTTTTTTTTTGGTCAGCAAAATTATAATTTGTATTAATAATTGTGAGTACCAGAGGTACTAAATATACAAGGTATACAGCAGCAAGCTAGCAGAACCATAGGTCCTACGAAACAGGTGCCAATCAAAAGGGAATACAATAACCCTGCACTGCTACCCTATTCAAAAAATGCTGTTGATAAATTGCTAGACCAATAGTTGTAGGGCTGTACAAAGCCTTTCTCCAGCTGTCTAAACCAAGACCAAACCAGGAAAATATTTAAATTGTGAGTACCAGAGGTACTAAATATACAAGGTATACAGCAGCAAGCTCGCATCTTTAACTGTTGACTGGTTGTCTAAACTCTAAGGTGTACGTTGATGAGAGTCTACAGGTATGCCACTGCTCTCCTGCAATTGTAGCGGACACTCTCACTAAACCACATCCCTAAAGAGGACAAAATGGGACCCAGCCATGATTTTGCTAGGGTTGAATGATCAGGTTATGTTAGGAAAGAGGATCAAAGTCAGCCACAGATTGACCCAAAGCCTTTTTTAGTGTTCTATAGGAGGAAGAAAGGCCAAAAGGCCCAAAATGCCCAATAACAGAACTGTTAATTGTAGATAGGAGGGAGTCTTAACAGAATATTGTTAAGACAGTTAATAATGTTAGAGCAGTTAGGACAGTTAGAGAGAGGAAGGATGAATAAGCCTTTTCAAGGGTGGTTAGGGGTATTGTGTAGTTTACATTGTTTGACAAGGAATCATCCTTGTATGAAAGGAGAGGGCTCCTTTGTAAACCCATTGTAGATCTTGTTGTCAGTAATACAGAACCTACTTTCTCTCTGTTCTACCACTTTCTATTTCCTGTTCTCTCTATCTTCTCAGAGAATCTTTCTCAATCATCTCTGATTGTAAAGGATTCCTAATGATTTGGTTGGACCTGCCGGATTCGAACCAGCTTCGTGTTCATAATAATGGTGTAGAGAAATAAGTTCTGTTACTAAACAGGAAAATTACCTTGATCCAAATCCAGTTCAATTTAGATGCCATGAATTATGTCCAGAATTCTAAACCTTAAACACTCTCTCTAGTAGTCTCTAAACTCTCTACAAACGTATGCATAGGGAAGGACGTTACAATTCAAGTTTTCTAGTAAGGACAAAATTTAGATGCAGTTCTATAAATATTTTTTACACCGTTTTCCAATCAGAATTAGTGTTTCTTTGACAGTCTAGGCTGACCTTTAATGTAAGAGAAACTCTATGTAAGCGTTTTGGTACTGTTATTGAGAAACTCTCTCCCTCTCTCTCCACCTTGGCGTGCCCAAATTTAGTCAACTATTAGCCCAAAAAATAACTGTACCAAAACCGTTAGATTTTTTTTGGTTACCATAGCAACTCTCTCTTCGTGTAAACCTTTATTACACGAATTGAAAAAGAAAATGAAAAGCATGTAAGAAACTGCATGTATGTATTGTCTCTCCAGTAATCCATGAGTTAGTTCCAACCTATAAACTAATAAGTGTATGTTTGAATTAGAGTTTGCAAACTTAAGTTAGAAAAAGCAATCTTGATGTTGCTTTCTATTGAAATTTGGTTTCAATCCTGATAAAGTTTGCATAAATGTACTTTTGAAGGAATCCAAACATATCAATGTCAATATGAAGCGTGATCATGACAAGCAAAAACACATTTGAACACTAACCTGCCAAATGTAGGCATTTTCACCCTGAGTAGCCTGGCAACCCTTCTCGTATATCTCTCTGGCTTCACTTGTTTTGGATTGCTTGCTCAAAATCTTTCCAAGTACCACGTAAGGTCGACCATCTTCAGGCCAAAAGCTTATACACTTTCATTCACATTCCAAACAAAACAAGAAAATCCACCATCAGAAAGTAACCCAAGCAAAATTTGGCAATATTTCTAGAAAACAAATTAAGAACTAAAAAACAAAACACCACACCACACCTTTTTAAGTAGTGACTCTGCTTCATCATACTGAAATGTTCTTCTAGCCAAAAGCTTCGCCCTGTATAACGCCAAGTCCAAATTAATTGCGAGTGGCCTCTCTTTGGATTCCATCCTCTCCGGCTCAAACATCGGCATCTTCTTCGCGAATCTCGCGAGCCCCTCGTCGATCACCGAAGCCTTCGGGTCATCTTCTTCTTCTTCCTCCTCCTCCTCCTCCTTGCCGGAGTCTTCGCCGGAAAAATCCGTCACCGGCCGGCGAACCACGAGGTTTTCCTTGGAGCTCGAGTCTTCTGGCGAACCTGCAATGCGAGAATTCTGTTCGGGTGAAAGGGCATTTTTGTCCAGCACCGTGGTCGACGAGGAGGACGAGTCACTCAGGGAGCAACATGGAGAAGGCGAGTGTAGGGGTAAAATGGGTACTTTGTGTGTGAACTTGAAGTGGTAGTTGGGGTTTTTGGACTGAGTTAAGAAAGTGAAGGTGGAAGAGGAAGAGGAAGGGAGGGCGTTCATTTCTGGTTACCGGACTAAACTGTTTCCTGTTCTTTACGTGCAAACCAACTGTTGAATGCTGAAGAAGAAGAGCATGTAGAATTACTTTTATGACCCTCTATTGGACTCGTTAAACATTTTGCTTTGTTGATGAGTTCATCATTCATTAATGTATGATTTCAGGTGGAAGGGCAGTTCAGAAATTGTACATGTTATGTGTCAGTGGACTAAAATTATCCACGTAACCGCATGGCTTATGTGGCTGAGGCCTTCATCCATGAAGCAGATTTTAGTCATACGTGTGGGTTCGTGATTGGCAACTGTGGTCGTGTTCGTGATTTTACGAACATAGATATATCAGAACGATTAATAAATGAAAAAAAAATACGAGTCAAAATAAAATTATAACTTTAATATTTGGGGTAATTTAAATAGAATTATTTATTATTTTGTAGAAATTAAAGGTATTCTTTATGGGATGTAATTTTGTTCAAGTTGAATTAAGCTAAAACAATTACATAAGAATTCATTCACGGCCACGCATTTGATGGTAATAAACAAGGGAAATAAGAATAAAATTCTACGTATAGGCAATAATGTTAAATGAAAATAACTTTAACCTTTTATAATTGAAGGTGATGGTTGTAAAAAATAATAATTACGAATATTAACAGCTTGTCTAAACAGTAGACATAAATAATGTGAAGAATACATTTTGGTCTTTTAACAACTATTCAAGATTCAACCTGTCAAAAAAAAAATATTCAAAATTTAGTATTATAATTTTTCAAAATTTTTTTATTATTGTTTTGATTTGGGCTTATAACCCAAATCACATGATGGCCTATCTCATCTCAAAACATCTGGACAAACGATAATTACATTTTTCCTAATTAATAAATATATTTTTTTCTTTTTTTTTTCAATACATTTTTTAAATATACTTCTAATTTAATCCCTCACATTCAACTTATTCACCTTGAGAGCTTGTTTTAGGGGATTTAGTTCCTCTAATATGAGGCGATGCACTCTAGAGAATAAAGTGTATTTACAATTATTGGTTAAAAAAAGTAATTATTGAAAATTGTGATAAAATAAAAATAAAAAACATTTTTAAAGTCCATTTTTTTTCACTTTAAAACAGCCAAATTCTATTTTAGGAAACCACTTTTTTGCTCACCTTTTTTTTTTCCTTTGTTACCCACAATCAAGAGACAAAAAGAATTGTCTCAATCTCTCTCTTCTTTTATTTTCTTTTTTTATATATATATATTTTGTATAAAGATAGTCTTAGAGGGATGCATCGCTCGAAACATTGTTCCCAACGATAAAGTCACTACTAATCTCATTTCCATCATCAACGAGCTATTCATAAGCATAATGTTTCTCAATTCAACAGTAAAGCAATCCGAAACGAAGTCACACGTAAAAGACAAAAAATGCATAGTCTATGATCAGTGGTGTAACTTGAACAAATATATCAGAGAAGCCAAAATAAGATCCACATAAAAATTATTCATAAATTATTAACTATTTTATAATTTCATCTAAATTCGTTGATTTTTCTTTAGTTTTTGTTAATAAAAAGAAAATAGAAATCCTTAAAATATCTGATCATGCAATCATTTTCTACCATGTTCTTCTATGTAACTCCTTTCATACTAAAATCAATCAATTTTTTTAAAAAAAGAAAGCAAACACACACAAATCAATTAAAAAATAATAATAAAAGTCACACGTACAGGCGCACACACCGTCTATCACGTGCGTATTATTTATTTGATAGTGGTGAATATATATAACAATGGCAGTAAATAAGATATGAATATGATATTATAGTATTGATTTATATATTTTGCATTTTTAAATAATTCTCATATTCGAACTCAAAATTACATGGATAGTAATACCTTTAATATTGGTGTCTTTCTTGTTGGACACATAAATGTTCATACTTATACCCGTTACCAACACTTTAATTAATTTTAAAATTTTGAAGGAAAAAAAAGTAACATTGATCATATTTACAAAGATTATAACTTAATGTGATCTTAGATAATAATGATTAATAAGTTGTTGGTTTGAATAGTTTTAGACTCAGTTTTCTTATATAAGATTTTGAACTTGAGTTTTTAAATGAAAAAATATAATTGGAAGGAAATATTTTATTAAAGGTGATCAAATTTTTTGGCAAAAAGTTAATTATCAATAAAACTAATGAATATTTCTTACTTAACCAAAAAAAGATAACATGACAATGTATAAAGTGATAAATGTTCATCTACACATTCCTCCATCTAATATTTTCAATTATTAAATATAATCAATTGTGTAAATAAATTAATTTTAGTTAAATTAAAATCAAAAGTGAAACCAAATTGAAATTGATATCATGAATGTCAACTTATACAGGGCATCAATGTTTCTTCGTCCACCATACGAGGGAAACATCGATTAAAGACTTCACTATTATGATAATTGTTGTTTAGCAACTAAACCATAAAGGCATATTTGATTTATAGGATAAAAATAAAAGATAAAATTTTAAATTAAAGTAGAGTGTAAAAAATATAAATCCTAAAAAAATATAAGATCTCTCTCTTTTTATCCATCTTACACCTTAATAGTTAACCTTTGTTTTCAAAAGAGTAATATACATGAATCACTATTCATTTTAACACCCCCACAAAAGAGTAAGTTTTTAGTCCTTAATTTTTTTTAAAATTTAATTTCCAATTTTTAAACAAAAGTTTGACCGGACAAAGTCCATCAACTATTTTGAAATTTGATTTTTAGAATGAAAAAAAGTTGAGGAGTCTTGACCGGTTAAACTTTTGTTTAAAGACTAAAAATCAAATTTCAAAAAAGTTTATAAACTAAAAATTTACTTAATCCCAAATCTTATTATATCTATATATATTTTTTTTCATTTTCTTTTTCTCCAAGTATAGGACTAGGGGTATAAGTGACTCGAGTTGATTAAGTTTTATCTATTTTTCAATCTAATCCAACTAGACCTAATTGAGTTAGATTGGTTTGTATTTACCTTCTTTTATTTGCCAACCCAATCCAAATTTTAATTGGATTAGTTATCGAATTTAACCTTGAAAAAACTATCATCTCTTTAAGTCTTGAAAAAAAAAATCCTCAAAATAAAAAATAGTTAAGTATTTTTTTTATAAAACAATAAGAATATTCTTAAAATCAATATTTATACAGTACTAGATAAATAAAAAAACCCCATAAATATATACTAACAATATCATTAAGTAGACAATATATTACCTTAAAATAAATAAAAAAAGATAAAATCTAAAATAATATATTACATTTGAGAATAAAATATACTTAATTTAGAATTTATATGTTAATTATTTAATTGTATGTGAGTTAACTTAAATTTTAGTGATCTAAATTTTCAAATTTATCTTCAATTTAGTTTTAATTAAATTCATTCAACTAAAAGCAATCCACTTAAATTAAATTGGACATGCTTACACCCTACATAGGAGATATATATTAAAGTATCTCTGAAACGTTTTTCTTTCAAAATAAACATATAAACCATTAAAATAACAGATTATTTTTCAATGTGGCACCTCAAAATATCAATGCAAGTCAAATGCTTATATGCAGTTGGAATCTCAACTAATAAACTTCGTTTGTCATTTTCCACTTGGAATCTCGGTTAATCAACACACAAGCATCTTGACCAGCCACAATTAAATTAATAACCAGTAGGAGTCTTGATTAATCAACACACAACACAAGCATCATGATCGACCACAATTAAGTTAACGCCAGTTAGAAAAACAGGGTCATGGGCACTCCGCTGAACCTCACATCCAACATCTTCTTCTTCATCTTCACCTTGACCATCCTCTATGTGGCCTACACCTTCCCCAGGCTCCAACCAAACCAAACCAACCTCGTATTCTACGTCCACGACCACTTCACCGGCGAACACTCCACCGCCGCCACGGTTGCCGGAAAAAGTGGACCCGCCTCCAACATCCTGCACTTCGGCACCGTGGCAATCGTAGACGACCCAGTAACAGTGGGACCCAGCGATGACTCAGCGCTCATTGGTAGGGCCCAGGGCATGTACGTAAATTCGCAGCTTGATGGCAAAGGCCTGTACATGGTTTTCTCCGTGATCTTCACCGACGGGGAATTCAAAGGAAGCAGCTTGGAAATTCAGGGATCTGATATCTTCACAGTGAAAGAACGGGAATTTGGGGTTGTGTCTGGAACGGGGTATTTCAGGTTTGTGAAGGGGTACGGGATTATGGAAACGGTGTTTATGGATATTGCTAATCTTAGGGCTACACTTAAACTCAATGTAACAGTCAAGCATTATTAGGAAATCTTGTGTTATATTTTTCTGGGATTTGATTTCTGCTGCAAAAACATTTTAACTGTGCTTGTGGTACCACTGTGGGTGTAGTTTTCAACTTCAACAGCATACTCCATGTATTTTGTAGCAGCTCGACTCTCTTATCTTTGTTATCCCTATTCTTGATTCTAATTTACAGAACAAAACCAAGTTTCATACATTTTAGATTTTTAAAGAAACAACAACAAAAACAAAACAGTTGTAAATTAGTAAATGAACACATAATACACACTACCTGTGCCCTATTCCTGGAACACAGATGTGCCCTTCTTCTTCATACTTTCAACAAATTCATCATTTGTAAGACTCTGTAACAAGAAAAAGCATATATAGCACCACATGTTAAAACTGTAGTTGGATGGCCAGCTTCACAGGAAAAGGCTATCAATCATACTGTCATAAGCATCCTTGAAATAGTGAGCAACATCATCAATGACACCTCCAAATCAACCGACACAAAGTTTAACTGTGTAATGCATGAATTAGAAACAAAAGGGCACATGAGCAGAAAGACACAAAGTTTAACTGTGTAATTACCTACATCCAAGCCAATCAGGTTGTGCTTAAGTTCTGATTGAACCATTTTCCTGTGAATCTCAAAAAGCTTCTCTGCATCCTCCTTTACTGAAATTGGCACAATAATCGTAGGGGGCTTCATACAATACAAACCACGCGTGGAAACATACATAGGAAGTCCTCCCTGTCAAAAAGTAAATTTGTAAATGTAAGTCCTAAAATGGTTGTTCAAGTTCAACAACAAACTAATTCAGCAATACATTCATCATATGTATAAAAAAATAAGAGTTTAATTCAGCGCCATGGAGAGAAAAGAGGCAGCCCATGACGGAGCCAATGGCGGAGCCCACCATGCAAGCCTTAGGGCCTTGAGGTTGATGTGGGCCTGGAAGGCCTTGTCGACGTCCTTGCTGTGGAGCAGATTCAGCGTCAGCTTCAGCCCCTGTGCCACCAGCGATGAGAAGAGGAAGAAGCTAAACAATACCACTTCTAAGACGATGACCTTCTTGGGTATGTCGACATCGGTGTCGCAGAAAGAGCGGTTCTCGAGGTTGCATTGGCCCAGGATGGTGAGGGAGAGGCCCACGAAGACGGCGATCGTGAAGAGGGAGTTCATGTTCACCAACGATGCGACAAACCCTAGAGGGGGAATCAAAGATAGAGAAGCACGAGAGAGTGGAGGAGGAACGAAATATTTAAAAAAGTGAAAAATATTATATGACATTTTTTACAAAACTATTTTAGAAAGATAGTCTAAAACAATTTTCATGAAACTGTTGTGAAAAGATAATTTGGAAGATTTCATATTTACAAAATTGACATGTCTTACATACTAAAAACAGTTCCTTAAGGAACTGTCGTCGTTTTGTTATGATAGAAAACACTTTTTCTAATACTGCGAGGACCAATAAGCAAACCTGCTCATTACTGACCATTTAATGAAAATATTAGTTGACAAAATTATTAATAAGCAAACTTTGTATAATAAGTTCATTACTAACTATTTACTTAAGTAATATTAATATTTTATACTTCAAAATGCATTTCTAAACATTAAAAAATTGTGATAGAATTCAAATGTGTATAACAATAATAATGTTTTAGTGCATAATATACGAGTAGTTAAAATTATAAACAAAATAAGTTATGCATTAATAATATAAAATTATTTCACATTATGCATGATGATGAGATTTAAATTACAATTAAATAAAATTAATTTCAACATTTATATATATGACTATATAATTAAAATTTAATATTTTTAAGTATAGACATAATATAATATTATATTATAATAAGTATGAAATAATATATTATTATTAGGATTATTATTGTAAACCATAACTGTTATTCCGTTATAGTAATTGTCATTTCATTTATGCATGTGAAAATATTTTAAATAATAGCCATAACAAATATTCTATTATTTTATTATTTTTATTATTATAAAATATGGTAATGTATAGAGTATAAAGTTTGTATATGAAAAAATATTCTGTAATAATAATAATGATAATAATAATATTTTAAAAAAAGATACTAATAACATTATTTTTAATATTATTTTGATTATCAACTAAAATTTATTTAAAATTACAACTTTGGATGAATATTATCCCTAAATCATTTGAGATGTGAGGAAAATTTGTAATATTGATAAGTTTCAATCTATAGAAGAGCATCTTAGAGAAAATGTTCCTAATATTTTTTTTTAAAAAAAATAATAGTTATTATCGTACTTTTTGTTGAATAAAAAAATTATATAAAATAAAACATGCACTAATACATACCATGTAACCAACAACGATGAACATAAATAATAACTAATTTATATTTCTTAATCAAATTATTTAATATTAAAATCTTATTTGATCTTGGGATATGAAACATGGGATCACTTCTAATGGACATAATTTTATATCAATACCAACAACAACAAAAAGTACTTACCACTTACGTGCTGCACAGATGCCCTGTGCGCTAATAAAATAATCTTTAACTATTATAAAAAAAATAATTTTATTTGATATTATCTCTCTTCTCAATATTTTTATCCTTAACTATTATAAATAATATTTTATTTTAATTTTCGAACGGTTCACGAAATGTCTTTTTTAAGCTAGTAATAATGAAGACCAAAACTCCACTGTGAGTTTTATTTTAATTTATGTTAAATTAATCGCAACAAAGAATACTAATATGTTACTACTAGCTTGGGGTCTGATTCAGTAATGTGACATTGTAGAATGAGAGAGAATGTGGATGATAAATATTATATCTTTGTAATTTAATTTTTAATATATATTATTTGAGATTTTTTATTTTTTTTAATTTAAAATATTATAAAATATAAATATTATATTATATAATTTTTTAATTGATTTTAAAATTACTTATTTATTAAATTAAATTTTATAATTTTATTTTTATTTTTCATTCTTTTAAAGAAAAAATATACAAATAAAGAAAAATAAAAAAATTGGATAAAATTAGAGTACAATTTTTAGTTACTTTGTATGTATTTTTGTAATTAAATTTATATCCTGGTTGATATTTTTTTTGTTATGTTCGTTAATTAAAAAAAATAAGAAATTTAGTTAGTAGTATTAAAATAAATTAAAAAACACAGTAAAAAAATAATTGATACATCTATTTTATACAATAGACATAAAATTTTAAAGAGTAATAACTGTTATATTGAAAATATCTTTAAAAATATTTATTTATCAGTTATTTTTAACTTAAGTGATAAAAATTGATATTTTTATTACCTATGGCTTGCAGATATGAAGAAAAAAAAAAAAGATTAAAATATCCAAAAGATACTGATATTAAATATGAGCTATTTTTTTATAATAAAAATATATTAAAAATATCTTTAAAAATATTTAATTAACAATTATTTTTTGCTACTACCCAAATTAATGAGATAAGAATACAAAAATATAAACGAGATAAATGGGATAATGATCCAAGAAGAATGTTTCAACTCGCATTCCTATAAGATGAAAAAAGAAGAAAATGAAGGAGAAAATAAAAAATGTGAAATTTTGTGGTAACATAATCATAAGAAACAATTATCCTAATATATCTTTATCTTCTTTAGTTAAATATAATTATTTAAATATTTTATTGATAATGTAATATAATATTCTTTTATATTGTTAAATAAAAAGTTTTATTATTTTTTAATTAAATTTAATGACATAAATAAACTAATTATATTTAATAATATAGATTAGAAAAAAAGGAAGCCAGAGGAAATGTATTTACCGAAAAAAAAAAACATAAAAACCAGTCATAATAATCGTGATTCATATCTAACTACCTTCTGCCACGTGACCCCTCTCTTTTCGTTCTCTTTCATTCAATATATAAAAATAATAACTTAATTCCTCTCCAGCGCCCATCCGAAATTCAAGCATTTTCCTTCTCTTCACTCACTCCATTCCACACAAGGCCACTCTGATTCCCTCTCTTTCAATCTCTGATCTCCGCCGCGGATTCCAATCCCCTCCCATTCTGTGAGTTAACGTTTTATCCAATGCAATGCTCCCTAATAATGTAACTGAATCTGATTCCTCTCTTCCTTGTTTTTTTTTTTGCTGAATTTGAAAACCGAGAACGTTAATTAGTACGTTCGACGAGCGTTAATTAGCTTTTAGTTGGTTGAACTTAATGCCCAATTTCACGACTGTCTTGTCAGGGTAGCTGTTTGGTGGTGGTTTAAGACTTTGTTTGGTCTTCGGTCTCATTTACTCACTGCATTGACAAATTTGCTTCTTCGTTTTGTTTCCTTTCTTTTAAAGTGCGGAATTCAATGATGTACTTTGGCATTTCCTTTTCCGTGGTTATAAGAGTGAGGGACGCGTGTGGTTTTTCTTCGTAAATGCCTTTGCTGAATGTTTTGCTTTCTTGTTTTTCAAGTTTCAGAGGTTTCACATTCTGGTGTGTTCTCTTCCTTTTCCGTGTGTGTGTGTGTTATGATTTCATGACATGACACGTGGATTTTTGCCTTTCCTCGCATTAAGAATCTGGTTGATCTACTTTTGTTTTGTTACATCACCAATTCGTGTATCTCTATGATTGTTTCTTAATCAGTCCTCTGATCCTGGAACTATTGTTGTTTTTAGTGAGTGAATCAGCCTTAAGAGGGTTCTGGTTATTTTATAATTCATGTATCTTGAAACAATTTATCTTCGTTTTGCTGCTTATAAATTAAAGGTTTAATTACTCATTTAATCCCTATAATTTCTAACCTTATCCATAATTTTTATAAGTAAATTTTTTAGTTCTTAAGTTTACATTTTAATTCCTATAATTTCTAACCTTATCTATAATTTTCATAATTTCTATAGTTTTGAGAATTAAAATGTAAATTTTAGAGACTAAAAAAATTCACTTATTAACTATAAGGGCTAAAAGGAATAAGCTTAGAAACTATAATAACTAAATGTGTAATTAAACCTAAATTAAAATAGTTTATTAATGTTGAATCCCGGAGAGAAATTTCGATCAAGTGTTTTGTTTTTAATATTTCATTTAGTTATTTATACTACATTTCAAATGTGAATTTTGGTATGGTGTCATATATCCCTTTATACTGTATCTAGTTTCTACTGCATTATAGAAAGTAATTCACTAGTATGCCATCAGATCTATCTGTTTCTTCGTCATGGCCACTGGACAACTCTTCTCCCGTACTACACAAGCTTTGTTTTACAACTACAAGCAACTTCCCATCCAGCGGATGCTTGACTTTGACTTTCTTTGTGGTGTGTATCACCAACTTTATCATATCAAATTCTTACTATTCTTCCAGACTGACAGTAGCAAATTTGTGTGTTATATTAATGTGCTTTTAATATTAATGGAAGATCCTATTATATATTCGCAGGTAGAGAAACACCGTCTGTTGCTGGAATAATTAATCCTGGTTCTGAGGGATTTCAAAAGCTCTTTTTTGGTCAGGTGGAAATTGCCATCCCAGTTCATGCTGAGTACGTGTGTTTGATTCATAATTCACAAATTGTCTCTTTTCTGCTTTAAATTTGAACTTAGTGATCCAAACATAATCAAGAGTCCCCCCCCCCACTCCATTATTGTGGTCTCTTTTCTGTTTTCACATGCCACTGAAATATAAAGTAACTTGTAATGAAAGGAAATTCTTGTTTTGTTTGTCAAAGTTTAATGTGTTCTTAGCCATATGTTGAATTCTTTTTTCAGTATTGAAGCAGCTTGTGCTGCACACCCCACTGCTGATGTGTTCATCAATTTTGCATCATTTAGAAGGTTGTTGCTATCATTATTGTTATTCCTTTCAACTCCAGGAGTATCTTATTGAATGGTATCATGAGAATAGTTTGATATACTTGCAGTGCAGCTGCATCATCCATGGCTGCTTTGAAGCAGCCAACAATTAGAGTTGTTGCTATTATTGCTGAAGGTGTACCAGAGTCAGACACTAAGCAATTGATAGCGTATGCTCGAGCAAACAATAAGGTGAGAGGAGAAATGGAAATTCAAATTAAATAGATGAACTTCATAGCTAAAGAGAATAGGCTGGAAATAGTAATTTTAGTGGTGATGATGTGCTAGGTTGTTATTGGCCCAGCCACTGTTGGAGGAATTCAAGCTGGTGCTTTTAAGATAGGTGACACAGCTGGAACAATTGACAACATAATTCATTGCAAGCTCTACAGGCCTGGATCTGTTGGATTTGTTTCTAAATCTGTATGTAATTATTCATTTTCCTGTTTATGTCATTTTTCTTTCTCACCTCACCTTTCTCATATTAAGGATAGATCTTTTTATCTAGTCCTACTCTGAAAGAATGAAACATACTTAGCTATTAATATTTTGGTGGGCACTCAATCTCATTGATTTCAGAATGGAAATTATGGCTCTAGAGTGATGTATTAATTTAATAGAGAAGTGCAGTGCCTGCTTAATAGTGTAAATTGGTAGTAAACTTGCATGGTTGGATTCTGTAACATTACTAATTAGTAGCTGCCATTCCCCCACCCCACCCCCTTTTCTGTTGATAAATAGTGGCACTAGCTACTACAGCTAAGAGTATGCGCTTGTATTTTGCAAGTGAAATAACTTTTATCCAATGTTGGATTAACAGACAGTGGTTTATATTCACAAGAAAGATGGAATTTGAGACTTCATTTCTTTTGCATGGTCTTATTATACACCAATGGTTTTGAGAGAAGAAAAAAAAATTGAACTGCAGGGTGGGATGTCCAATGAATTATACAACACTATTGCCCGTGTAACTGATGGAATTTATGAAGGTACTGTTGAGGTTTATTTTTCTGTGTTTCTTAATGGTAGTTTTGAATTATATTGTAATGCCCTGTTTTGCTACAGGAATTGCCATTGGTGGAGATGTTTTCCCAGGCTCCACACTTTCTGACCATGTTTTGCGGTTTAACAACATACCACAGGTAGAATTTCACTTTTATCTGCAACTCATTAAGAACTGCCAACGATTTGGAGTATATCATTTTCTTGTGAATGATCATTCTGTATTTGTATTAAACCTCAGGTTAAAATGATGGTTGTACTTGGGGAACTTGGTGGGCGTGATGAGTATTCTCTTGTGGAAGCCCTAAAACAAGGGAAAGTGACTAAACCAGTGGTTGCTTGGGTTAGCGGAACCTGTGCACGACTCTTCAAATCTGAAGTACAATTTGGTCATGCTGTATGTCACTGGCCCAATATTTTTGACTAATTCTCAGTTATAGCATTTATAATAAGGGAGCCAAATTCCTGATGTTCATTGGCACTTGTATAAATTAGGGAGCTAAAAGTGGTGGTGAGATGGAGTCTGCTCAAGCAAAGAATCAGGCATTAAAAGAAGCTGGAGCTGTTGTTCCCACTTCATTTGAAGCTTTTGAAGATGCAATAAAGGAAACATTTCACAAATTGGTTAGTTTATCTTGAAAATTTTCGTCTCTCTAACTGATATTTTTACCTTGTCCCCATCTCCCAAAGGGAGCAATGTTTTAAAGAAGTCTCTTTAGTTTCCTAGATTAGCTTGAATATCATAGTTGTTTTTTCTTTTGTTAGGTTGAAGAAGGGAACGTCACACCTATTAAAGAGTTTACTCCTCCACCAATCCCTGAGGACCTTAACACAGCAATTAGGAGTGGAAAAGTGCGTGCTCCAACTCACATTATTTCCACCATCTCTGATGACAGAGGTATGTTGGAATCCTTTAATTTTGTAAGCTGTAACATGGAACTGAGGTGTCCTAGACACATTTGATAGCTAAATTAAACTTCTCTTCCATTATTTTCCAAAGGTGAGGAGCCATGCTATGCTGGTGTACCAATGTCTACCATTATTGAAAATGGTTATGGTGTGGGTGATGTAATCTCTCTTTTGTGGTTCAAACGCAGCCTTCCCCGTTACTGTACTCAATTTATTGAGGTAGACTATTCATACTCAAGCTTTTTAAAGATAAGTCATTGTGTATGTTTATCATCTTCTTGCTTATATTTTTCTGATACGTTACATTGGCGATTGTTCAGATATGTATCATGCTATGTGCTGACCATGGTCCTTGTGTCTCTGGTGCTCACAATTCTATAGTAACAGCAAGGGCTGGGAAGGACCTTGTCTCCTGTCTTGTTTCAGGTAAATACAGGCTTCTAGTCTTTCTACTGCTGAAGTATGCTTGGTATCTGACTAAGTGGCCGTGTTTGTACACTATTATTTCCATTAAATGGTCAGTAATGAGCTTATGAAACAGGTTTGCTTACAATTGGTCCTCGATTTGGGGGTGCCATTGATGATGCTGCTCGTTATTTCAAGGATGCTTATGACAGGGTATGGTTAATTGCCTTTTCCTGTGAAACTGGCTATCCAACTACAG
Organism: Glycine soja; assembly: GCF_004193775.1. Lineage (NCBI taxonomy): Eukaryota > Viridiplantae > Streptophyta > Magnoliopsida > Fabales > Fabaceae > Glycine > Glycine soja. The sequence continues at coordinate 44,263,441 of NC_041008.1, read as the reverse complement.
TTTTAACATGTGCTATGCTTTTTCTTGTTACAGAGTCTTACGCCTTATGAATTTGTTGAAAGTATGAAGAATAAGGGCATCCGTGTTCCAGGAATAGGGCACAGGTAGTGTATACTGTGTGTTCATTTACTAAATTATAACTATTTTGTTTTTGTTGTTGTTTCTTTTAAAATCTAATTGTATGAAGCTTGATTTTGTTCTGTAAATTAGAATCAAGAATAGGGATAACAAAGATAAGAGAGTCGAGCTGCTACAGAAGTTTGCACGCACGCATTTTCCTTCTGTGAAATACATGGAGTATGCTGTTGAAGTTGAAAACTACACCCTCACCAAGGCAAATAACCTAGTTCTAAACGTAGATGGTGCAATCGGGTCACTTTTCTTGGATCTTCTTGCTGGTAGCGGAATGTTCACCAAACAAGAGGTTGATGAAATTGTGGAGATTGGCTATCTGAATGGGCTTTTTGTTTTGGCACGCTCCATTGGTCTGATAGGGTGAGTTTCATTTTGATTATATATTTGTCGGGAAGAGCATCTTTTTTTCTTTTTTAGTAAATGACGGATATCATTTTTGGGTGTATACACACACAAATTACAATCATTCTGTGTGTCAAAACTCGTAACTTCATTAGATTTTGACATCTTTAAAGTGACTAGATGTGTTGGGTGAATTAATTGGACTCACGATCTCCACCTCCACAAGCACAAACGAAAAAATACATACAGTATTTGGGACTTTTGTACTAATTCATCGTTCTTTAATTAATATTTTCAGGCATACCTTTGACCAGAAGAGATTGAAACAACCACTCTACCGCCACCCATGGGAGGATGTTCTTTACACAAAGTGAGGGGATTCTGTATGGCAGGAGGAACCTTGTTATGCTTCAAATTAGCATCTTTTGGGAAATTATGCATCACGCTAGCATGATTTAGTTTTTAGCTGTTAGACTAGTATACTACGAGTCTACTGGTATCTAGCCATCTTCAGTTTGTAAGTTGTATTAAAAATTCATTCACGAGATAACTAAGTTATCTCTGTTTGAGAAAATTTGTAAGTTATGAGAAATTGAGTTCATTTTTTATGAGAACATTTCGATGAGGAAGTGTGCATTTGAAGAAAATTGTTTCAATAAAATTAATTTCAAAGATATCTTACACTTTGAAAGTTGTTATTTTCATAGTTGTTATTTCGATGAAGATGATTTTCAATAAAAGTATTACATACATGCGAGAATGGAATGCTTAGACAAGAAATTTGGATTCGAATTTAAGAGAGCAGTTAGACTCATTGGGGAGAAATGATTACTCAAAGACATTAAAAGTCATCGGACCTAAGTAAAATTTTGTTGTATGGTGTATCTATAACTTGACTGACTGTTAGTAATAAAAGTGTATAAATAGATTGTATTGTTCGGATTTCAATTATGTCAATTCAATATTATATATATATATATATATATATATATATTAAAATTTTGTAATTTTAGTCCTTCAAATATAATTGTATGATTATAACTAATTTTTTAGGGATTAATTTTTCAAGAATTACAAGTTATTTAATCCTTAAAATGTTATATTTAAAAAGCCTAAAGGTAAACTCATAGACTCACAAATAGTTATAAATATTTTGAGATAGCATGACAACATTGAGCTCTGAAAAATGTATTAAAACACCATACCTCGTAAATGGATATATGTTCATGAAAAATTGAATCAGTTAAACGTCTAGACAAAAATATGTCAAAATAAATAAATAAATTACTATTCATAATAAAAAAATAATAAACTATTAAGAAAATTTGACTCAATTGATTAAATAATATGTATGAGTTATTGTAACTTTTTAAATTTGATATTTATATTTTTATTATTATGTTATAGTATGAAATATATATTTTGTGAAAAATATCTCCTTTCAATAATATTTTTTTCATCTAATGATTTTACTGGTATTTGATATTTGTATTTGATTCGTGAATAAAAAATAAATATTCAATTACTTGGAAAAAAGAGAGTTAGTTTTCTCTCTCTAGGAAAGTAAAAAGAGAAATTTCTCTTCAATGACATAATTTTTTCCAATAAAAAGTAAATTGAGAACATTTTAAAAAAAAGATCTTATTTTCCTTTTTGATGGATTCACGGTATTACATCATTCTTAAGATTTCTTTCATTTTTATACTAATAATAAAATTTATTTTGAGATCTTAAATATTTTTTAGGTCCTACAAAAATTAAATGTAAATTAATTTTATGAAGAAAAAAAAAATTTCAAATGGATATAAATCTTACCAACTCTTTTATAACAACTGAATCTTCATTTAGATCTTAACCATATCTTAAGGTTAAAATCTGTTAAAAATATTCTTTATTAGAGATGCTAAGAGACTTTATCATCTTTATCATATTTAGACAGTTTAAGACAACAACAAAGCCGTGATTTCCTTTTGACACGTCTGTCCTTTTGATGTTACTTAGCTTAAGATTGAATGGCGGCCGCAAAGTAAAATAAAATATGTAAAAGAATAGTGCGTTTTGATGTCTTTTAATTTTTTTATCCTACGATAATGTACATTGATATAATTCCACTTACATTTATAAAATATATTATTATTACTATGAGGTTATTAAATTTATATATAATTACTTAAAAAGATATTAAATATACCTAACTTTATGGACACCGAGAAACAGATTCAATTATAATGTGTCAGTTCAATGAACATACTCAAAACGTATAAAGAAAAATATCCTGTTGCCTGCTCATTTGAGGTTTCATTTCCTTTTGCTTTATGATGACTTATCACAAATTTTGCAAACAAGGAAAAAACAGAAAAAAATTGAGGAGTATTGTGTCTGAACAAACTAAAACTAAAACAAGTGGAGTCCTCTTGAATTGAAGAGAAAAAACAAAAAGTAGCATGCTCTACGGAATAAAAAAAGTGCTGGTGTGAGAAAGAATGAACCAATATGAATGAAGCGACCCAAAAGTTTTTAAACCAAAAAGACAGAGTGCGTTAAGAAACACAAACCACGAGCTCAGAGGAGTTGGCGTGTACGCTCAGCGAAGGTTGGTAAAAAATTAAGAACTTTAAATGAGAACGGGCTGTTACCCACACGCGCAGATTCACGCGTGGATTTTCGTTGATGATGTAATAATAATGAATAACTTTCTTTTGGTCGAAATAGCTGGATTGAGATACTAACGATGATGAGATAGAGAGTGGAAAGAGAGAGAGAGAGTTGAAGTAAGAGTAAGCAAAGCCAAAGGAGAAGAGCATTATAGAGAAAAAAAGAAGAAAAAAAAGTAAGGGTGAAGACTAGAGATAGAGAGAGCAAACGCAGACGCAAACGCTGGTTGTTTTGTTGCTGCTTTATTATTGACTGTTGGAGAGAGAGAGTCAGAGATAAGACCTTCAAGTTGAGTTGAAATTTTTATTGCAATCTGTTTTTGTCAGTCTAATCAAATATTTTTATTTATTTATGAGCCTTCTAGAGAGAAAGGGAGATGAATGTTGTTACTTGCTATTAGTGGAGGCTTCTGAAGAGTAGCGTGTGTTGTTTGTTGCTGCAATGGGAACTCCACCAACGGATGAGCTCGTGAAGAAGATCCAACAGCTAGAGGAAGGACACGCGCACCTGAAGCAAGAAATGTCCAAACTCAAACTCTCCGATGTGAGACACGGCCACCATCGCCAGAGGTCACACTCCGTCTCTCCGCAGCGTTCCAGACTGGGCGCTCCGCCGAAGAAGCGGAGCGATGCACCGGCTGCGTGGAAGAGAGGCTCGTGTTCTTTTAAACAGTCCTCGCCGCTGCAGAGGGAGAGTCGCGGTGGCGGTGATCCTCAAATTCACGGCGGAGGAGGAGAAGAAGCTGCTCCGCGCCGTGGTCCTTCCGCCGTCAATTTCACTGAACAGCAGTATCTTAATATATTACAGTCAATGGGACAGTCTGTTCATATATTGGATCTTAACTGTCGCATAATATACTGGTCAGCCATTAGTTTCAGTGCTTCACATTTTTTTTACTATTTTGTTTTTTTATTAATTTCAATATTTTTTTTCCTATTCTGTAATGAAGATAATTTAATGAAGATGCCTAATATATGAATGTCTTTACTTTTATAGAAACTTTCACATTTAACTTTTCTAAGAGGAGTTATATAAGTTAATTTTAGCTTATGAGAGAAAGTGAATTCATTGTCTTTTTTTTCTATGTATACTTATGGAAAAGTTTCTTCTTATAAATATTTATGGAGAAGTTTCTTCCTATAAATATTTATAGAAAAGTTTCTCCAAACAGGACCTTATGATTAGCCCCTTGCTGAAAAATGGATGTGCTGACTGTGTTTGAGGTTTGATATATGTTGACTGTTGAGTGTGTAATGTTGTATGGTGATGAATGCATGAATTCAGGGAATCTACATTAAAAGCTTGTTTTTGAATAAAAATATAATCGGGGAGTAATTTTGCAGGAACCGTAGTGCGGAAAATCTATATGGTTATACAGCAGAGGAAGCTTTAGGACAGGATGGGATTGAGCTACTTGTAGACCCTAGGGATTTGGACTTGGCCAATAATACAGTGAATCGTGTTATGATGGGAGAGAGCTGGACAGGGCAATTTCCGATCAAGAATAAAATGGGGGAGAAGTTTTTAGCTGTAGCAACTAATACGCCTTTTTATGACGATGATGGAAGCTTAGTTGGGCTAATTTGTGTCTCTATTGATTTGCGGCCCTTTCTCGAAATGAAAGTTCCAATGCCTAGTGTAAGGAACATCGAGTCAGATTCAGATTCAGGTGGAACCCGACCTAGAAGTAGCATTACAAATAAACTTGGCCTTGACACTCAACAGCCGCTTCAAGCTTCTATAGCTTCGAAAATTTCAAATTTGGTTTGTGCAATAACTTTCTTGCTTATGGAATATTAATATACCATGGTGTGTCTTGACTCTTGACATTTAATCATTAAACAGGCATCAAAGGTGGGTAACAAAGTTAAGTCAAGGATCTGGACGGGAGAAAACAATTTGGATCGTGAAAGTGGGAGTGGTGAAAGTCATCATTCTGAGCATAGTTTGTCGGAATCTGTTTTTTTAGAGCAGAGAGAGGATGCTAATTCCAGTGGAGCTAGCACCCCCAGAGGTGATGTGCCACCATCCCATTTTGGTGCGTTTCCTCATGTCGAAGAAAAATCCCAGGGAAAAGCTCTGAGAGAGTCTGGTGATGAGAGTGAAGGAAAATCTATTCACAAAATCATACCTAAGGCGGAAGCCTGGATTCAAAGGAAAACATTATCATGGCCATGGAGAACAAAAGATCGAGAAGGATCAGATGCAGCAAATGTTCGTGTTGCTGGGCCATGGAGACAGAATGATCAAGAAAATGAATCAGTTAATCAGAAGATTCTTTCTTCTAGCTTGAAGCAAGAAAGCCAGGCAGGTGAAAGTAATCGCCCTACTAACCATGAGGCTTCAGGATCCTGGTCCTCCTTTAATGTTAACAGCACAAGTAGTGCCAGCAGCTGTGGGAGTGCTGGCAGTGGTGCTGTCAATAATAAAGTGGATGTGGACACTGATTGCTTGGATTATGAAATTTTGTGGGAGGACCTGACAATTGGAGAACAAATTGGGCAAGGTAATCACATTCTTAACTAAAGGGACAAGTTTGAGAACATAATCTTTTGATAATATCTATACTTTAACAACAAAAAGTATTTTTATGTTTGAAATGCCATTTACCTCTTTCTAGAGCTCTTTTAATTTATTAAACCTATGCTTTTAAACCCGAGTACCTAGTTAACAGTGGTTGTTATGCATTTTATGCCTTACCTATAACTTGTTTCCTATTCTAAATTGCAGGTTCTTGTGGAACTGTCTATCATGCTCTGTGGTATGGATCAGTATGTTCTTTTCTCTTCCTGTAATTACTGGTTTTAGTTTCATGCATTATAAAGGATATTCTCCAAGCAATTTGCCATAACTTGGATTTCTTTCATGCGTTCTTTTCCTTCTTGCCTTTTTGAGGTGTAAAGAATGTATGAGTTTTTTCATATATGTTGATTGTGCAAATTTTGATTGTTGCAACTGGTACTACTAGCATTTAGTATACTGAAGTCCTTTATTGTGCTAATTCACCATTCTTGAGTTAAGGCATCATAGGATTGCTGGTTGGTCCGTGAAATGAGGATGGCAACTCTAAGCCTGACAATGTTAGAATGTGCCTTTTATAGGTTGACAAGCTACATTTTTCTTACTGAAATTCTGATGTCAACTTATATTCATGTTTTTGCAGGATGTTGCTGTCAAAGTTTTCTCAAAGCAAGAATATTCAGATGATGTGATACTGTCCTTCAGACAAGAGGTATACTTTCCAGTAGCCTAATTTGCTAATTAGTGAGGAAGTGGCATAGGTTTAGAAAACAACTTTGGTTGCTGCTAATGTAACTAGGAGAGAAAAATTGTTTAGAAAATAGTAGTTTTCATTAGAAAAGAATAGTTTCCTCGGAGGATCTTACTTTGATGTTTGCTAAATTTATTACATTGTAAAGCCATTCATTTAGCTTAAATGATAAAGGTATGATTTTCGTAGCATGACTGGCTGAGTAAAAAGTTCAGTCTGTTTAGCCAGTGATATAAACTGACAGATAGTTATTTTTTATCTTAATCTCTTCTTGAAAATAAAAAAGTTTGACTTAATGTACTCTCTAGAATTTAGCCAATATGGAACTGTACCTTGTTTTTCCACTTCATCATTTTACTGTTTGATCACTTTTTTCTTCTAAACCTCCTGAGTGCTTGGCAGCCCCCTAAAATTTCTTTTATCTAACATTTATTTAACATTTTATTGTATGAAGGTGTCTGTCATGAAAAGACTTCGACACCCAAATATTCTTCTCTTCATGGGGGCCGTGACTTCACCTCAACGTCTCTGCATTGTGACAGAGTTTCTCCCACGGTTTGTTCTGAACTTTGCTTTTGACTCCTTTGTCTCAAGAGCATTATGATTCTAGTTTATCATCCTATGTTTCGCAAAGTACTTAATACTTATCTGGGCTGATCACTGCTGTGTTCATTTGTATTTTATGACTTCAGTGGAAGCTTGTGCCGCTTGTTACACAGAAACACATCTAAACTTGACTGGAGACGGCGAGTTCATATGGCCTTGGATATTGTAAGTATTTGGTAATAGATATATGTACCGTATGATGTCTCTCTTTTTCTTCTAAATAATGGTATACTATCATTGTCATGATGCTGTTTTTTTTGGTAGAGTAGTGTCTCATTCAGTTTTTCCCTTTTCTTTTTTGGTATTATTAATTCTTTTCGGATTTCTGTTGCTGGAGCAAAACGTAATTTTGACTTTCTATTGGAAATATAAATTCCACTTATATCTTACAAATTGTATCATTGTCCAAAGCATGTTTTATGCGTACAACTTACTTTTTCTACAGGCACGAGGTGTAAATTATCTTCATCACTGTAACCCACCTATCATCCACAGAGATTTAAAGTCTTCAAATCTTCTAGTTGATAAGAACTGGACTGTGAAGGTCAGCCACTGGTCACTTCTCTATTTTACAATGTTGTGTTGGAAGTCTATCCTTGATTGCTTAAAGATTTCTAGCATTGTTTCTGCTTAGCTAGACAATATCTTAATCACGTGTTAAATGAACAGGTTGGTGATTTTGGTCTTTCCCGTCTTAAGCATGAAACATTTCTCACAACTAAGACAGGAAGGGGCACGGTAGGCTCGTCTTGTTTTTTTCTCCCTGTGACTGTAATATATTGTATATGCTTGCAATTGTCCCTTTCTTTACATTTTCACCGCTAGAGGCTCAAAAACATTTTACTGATCCTAGGCATTATTTTGCTTTGTAGCCTCAATGGATGGCACCGGAAGTTCTTCGTAATGAACCCTCTGATGAGAAGTATGTTCAATCTATGCTCTCAACTACTCTTTCTCTCTACTGATTTTTAAACAAATTTCAGACTTTGAATATCTGTTTTTGCTGCTTCTTGGGAACATATCAGATCTGATGTTTATGGCTTTGGAGTAATATTATGGGAAATTGTAACTGAAAAGATACCTTGGGATAATCTCAACTCCATGCAGGTATTGCTTTCATGTGTAGATGAACCTTTGAAAATATATACATGTGCAGCTTGAAATGGTAGTAAAGCCTAATGAATGGAAATCCACTGCAGAGTGTGGTTTTATCTTGGTCAATCATTTGCTTTTTTATCTTATTTGTTATTCCAGTGCTTGAAAGTGAACTATAATACCATAGAGGGTGCAAGTTGGGTGTTTAAAATTGCGCCTTTCGTTTGCAGCTTATTTTGTTTTTAAGTTACACTTATTCTATGGTATTAAAGACCATGGTAACTGGAAGCTTTTATATCACATGAAGATTTTTTTATGGAACTATGGAATATGATCACTGTGGGTGCATATATGAACAACTGTTCCTCTAGGAATCTTGCAGGTGATTGGAGCTGTAGGATTCATGAATCAACGGCTAGAAATTCCAAAAAATGTTGATCCACGGTGGGCTTCTATAATTGAGAGCTGCTGGCATAGGTGTGTATTCTCATCTCTGTTAAACTTTTGTATCCCAATCCCAATCCCCCAAATAGCTTTGAATATCCAAGCATGAATTTTATCACTGAAACGAACATAGAAGTGACTTGTGCCCCAAAAGTTGGCCAGCTTACCGTAATTCCTTAAAAATCTTAATCTTAATATTACTTGCTGTTTCATCAAACTGGATTCATTTGCCCTTTTAATTATTTAATACTAGGTAACGTACTTGATGTAGCCTATATTACATTTTTCGTACTATATATTGAATTAGAAATTAGCCGTTGCATAGTTGACTTTGTTTTTTTTTTTTGACTTTGGGTTCTTGCATTTGCTACTCGATATTTTTATAGGACAAATATTTGTGGACACCTCAAATGCTAGTTAATGCCTAGAAAGAGAGTAAAAAAAGATATAAAAATATAGCTACAATAGGTAATATGATATGATAGGTAGAGAAAGATTAAGAGAAATGAGAGGTGTTGATGGGTTGTTCAAAATTATAGGGTGTCCAAAAATCAGGACTCATATAGTTCTTTCTTATATTGAAAGATATTCATTTTATTCCTTATTTAAGAAACAACGGACCTATTGCCCCATATTGTCACGTCATCCGTAAATAATGGCACACTAAAACTGTAAAAAATTTATAGGGAACAAAACTGACAAAAAAATTATAGGGATTAAGCCCTTTTGTTTTATATGCAAATCCTTGATCGCATCTATTTTTCTGCGTCCTTTGAAGTCGCTTTACTCATTAATGTTGAAGCCATGATGTGGTGGAGTTACCAAACATCTTTTGTTGAGTTATAAATTTGTCTATTCCTACCAGCGATCCAGCTTGTCGGCCAACGTTCCCAGAACTGCTTGAAAGGCTTAGAGATCTGCAAAAACAGTATGCCATTCAGTTCCAGGCAGCCCGATCCACTGCCAAGGAAAGCACCCAAAAGGAGTCCTAGACAACCTTGGAGCTATTTTTTCTGTCACCTGTGGCTGTGGCTGATGCTTAATGATTTTTTTGCATATATTTTACCAAAGCTCCTGGAGTAGATGAGCTGGTACACAGCACAAACAGCTGGTCTTGGAACTTAGAGAGGTGGGGATTACCAAACTTTTGATAGTGAATTGGGTTAGTCATCTTTTTTTCTTCTCTAGTGGCATCTTAAAGTTTCTTCAATTGATTGGTGGTGTTGTATGTTTGGAGTCTTGTCAATCGGATCGATTACCACCCGCATTGTACTTTTCTATGCTAATGTTTGCGCCACTATTTAAAAGTTGTACAGACGGTAGCGAAAAGAAAGGGAAAAAATTCATTTGACTACATAGATTAGAAATGAATCACAAAGTCATTGTGCTTCTGTGTTTTTAGTTAATGTTGAATCTCTATCATTGCCCACTTTAAGCAAAAAAGTGCAGCTTAGCACGTCAGACAGCCTTTTAAAGGAACCATTCAAAATTTGATTGGCCTGTTTCAATTCATCTTATGGGACGAGTGTAGACAAGAATTCCAAGCATAGATGGTAATTTTCAATTGCATGGGCATTCTATTGGTATACCATTTTTTATAAATATTAACTGAACTTTAAAATTCTTATTTCCTAATGGATGCTATAATAAAAATAAAGTAATATATGTAAAATAAAATAAACAACATTTATTTCAAATTAAAAACCCCTTTTATTTCTAACAAATAATTTCTAATAACATTGTCAAAACCTTAGTAATATATTTTTACAAGATATTATGAGCTTTTTCAATAGAATATTATGACTTCTTGAATTTAGGTAGTGATTTGCCTAACATTTTCTAGTTTTTTTTCTTCAAGTTAAATCAAACACGTTTGAAGGAAAACTCTTAAAAGAAATCAAAGACCTTATTTTTTATAAAAGAAGAAAAAATAACTTCTAATAAAAAAAACTAATTGAATTCTTTTAAAATAAACTACACACTTTAGTCTCTCCTCCCTCTCATTTTGAACTAATTGATGTGACAAAAAAACAAAACTTTTAGTTTACAAATATTTTAAACTGAAACTATCAAACAATTGAGTCAAACATAACCTTATTTTCCCTCCTACTAATTTCCTTGTTGACCAGTGGAAATGTGATGTACCTTGTAAGCAATGTGCAACCGAAGAATAACGATAAGGAGGGAAACATCCCATGCAACTAGTAGAAATCTGAAAAAACTTCACTGGTGGGGAATTTATATAGCCTACTTCAGGACTAAGGTTGCTTTTATCACTTGGGAAGTGCATTATACTTTCAGATAAATAAATTACTGGGATTCCCCGACAACAAAAGGATGACAAACTAATGGCTCTAAATACATCATGATACTAAGGATAAAGAAAAGACACCGTACATAGCATGAACTGTAGCAGCGTCTGGAGCCAGCTCTATGCTTTTCCAATAGCATTTTGGGAATCTCTCTTGAATACGGAAAAGCATGCGAAAACATAGTGGACGCTTCCTTCCCGACAATGTCAACTTCAATTAACACCAAGAATCTAGGCTTTATCAACTTGGAAGTAGCAACATTATGGAAATAACCACTTGCACAAGCTGTTCCGCACAATAATTTACAAGAGCTTGTCAAGTACAAGGCTTTCATTTGACAACACTAGTTGGTAAATTATTAAGTACTGAACTTGAAGATGAAGGAGCTCCACGCTGAACATGCTAATGAGCTTATGTAAGTAATAAGCATGAAGATACAAGACGCCAACTATTCCAAGCTCCAACACTACTATGCATAGATGATCCATCAATTTAGTTCCAAAATTTGGTCAATTTGATGCATGAATGAAAGAAAAGAAGAGAGTTGTTACCGAACCCCAAAAAATCTAAGAATTTTGATGCAGTCAATTTTTGGGTTGATAGTTAAAATAGGAACTCATTCAACTATTGGTAAAAAAAAATATCAGTACCAAAACCCTCAAATTTCCACAGAATTTCTCAAGAAAAAATTGTTTTAATGGTATGATCCATTTCCACCATCCAAGGGGTGCTCCCTATGGTGATGCCATGTGTTCAAATCCCACTCCTCATTTTCCCAATCCCAGCTGGAAATTCTAGCTTGAAACTATGTATATCAAAACAAAAGAACTACTCCTGACACCAGGTTCCCTAGTCTTCATGAAACATTAGTTTATTGGTTCTAAGTTCTAACTACTTAGATTGAATTGAGCCCAATGTATCGTGTAAAGGTCAGCACCAAACATAAGAGCAGAACAATGCAAGACAGCTTGGCTAATCTATTCTATTCTTAGCTCCTTTATGTAATTTATGCTTTCCGGTGCTAGCTAGCAAGAAAGGAGGTAAGAATATAGTAATTATGTAAACATTTAAACACGTGTTTCAGTACATGGAACGTATAGCTATAAGATTTCAGAGCAAATTAGGTCATGGTATTCAGATGACTGAGATAAATATCATTTTGTAAAACATCGACACTTCCATTCCCACAACTCTAGCGAAGCAAGTGCCTGATTGCAGCTACTGCATCACCTTTATGCTCACGCAAGGTCCTTTCAGCCACCTTTTTATCCAGCTGTTAGAAACAGCACATAAGAAAAAGATATATTAATTAACCAATTAATTGAAAAATAACAAAAGATTTTAAAAAAAAAAATTGAAGTTACCAACCTCTAGTTCATTTGCAATTATGTCAACATCAGCAGCATTTATCTTAACAGCAGCTAATTCTTTCTCCCTAAAATTAGAGAGAGAGAGAAATACAGAGTTGATTAATCATATGTAGAAGACAGAAAAATAAATAAGGAGTGTAAATAGAAAATGAATTTACCTCTTACGCATGGCTTGCCAGTCAGCTTCAGAAGATGCAGCAATTGATGCCATGGCCTGCCAAAATCGTTAGAAAGTAGCGCAGAAATTCAGTTTCAACGCGAATCAAACCGTTATTGAGAAAATTTTTAGCAACATTTGAGAGAGAAGAACCTCTTGGACTCGTGAAGAATCGAGTTGGCGATCCTCGACGCGGTCTGTGAGCTTGTCGAAAGCTTTGCTCTGTTGCTGCAAGTCCTTCGAATCCACAACCCTCTCTACTCCTTCGTCTGAACCCTCCATCTCTCTCTCTTCACGCTTTGTGCCCCAAAACCAATGCAATTCCACAACGCGCACAGTTCTGCTATCGTATTAGTAAACGAACGGAAATTTCTTACACCGACGCGCAACGATGGAAGAAGTGCTTTTGATACTGCTTGTTTGTGCTGGGTTGATCTTCGGGCCTTACTGGGCTGGACGTGAGACCCACTAGCATTAGGGAATGACTATTATCTCCCTACTTTTGCTATTTCCACCCCTATGTGCTATTAAAAAAAATTATTCTGAAAATACTCTTTCACATAAACACAATTTTGTTAACAACATACACAATGAAACTATGTTTCTTTGGTGTTTGAGCATGTGAAAAAAAAGTACACAATGAAAACATGATTTCATTTTATATTTGGTTAATGAAATCGTATTTTCATGAAAGAAATATAACAAAAACATATTTTTATTGTGTATTTTTTTCATAAACCCTCTTACACAATGAAAATATATTTTTGTTGCATACTCTATACAATGAAAACATAATTTCATTAAAAGGATATTTACAGAATTTTTTTTAATGCACGTGGGGCTGTTAATAGCATATTTGGGGGTGAAAGACTTTTGGAGCTCATATAGATTTTATCTAGTTCAAGCAGATGACTAACTATCTTTGGAAAACTTGACTAATAGTCTTTACTCTTTAGTGAAGTCTCTGTTTTCAGCCACATTTTTGTCATTTTAAGAAATGCATTTCAATTTCATACTGTTTTAGTGTGAATGGTGGACTCATTGTCATGGCGTCGCAGGAACTGTGGGCTGAAGGAGCTTGGGCCTATTTTTGTTGTAGATGCATCTTTTTGGTTATGAACTCATGGTAGAACTTTAATTTTAAAAAAAGTCCAATTTAGATTTGTTAACATGTGAAAAAGCAATTATTTGAAGACAAAATAATAAAAATATAAATATTTGGTCAAAAAACAAAAACACAAATCTACGTATAAATCAACATGCAACGCCCAGTTTAAACGTGTGTGCTTCCTTGTGCTTTTACATTTCAATTCTATTAACGGTCTCGTCTTGCTTCTGAAGTGCTGAACAGCTAGCTTAATTAGGATATCCCCAACCCAAGAGTTGGGTGGTTGATCACATGATACTGCCGTCCAGCTATTCTGACTTACTAGTAATTAATTATAGTCCCATTTTTTCTTAATTGTTGAAAATGAAGTGATTACTGATAGGGATGTCGTTTGGTCCCAAGTGTTGCCAGTGGAGGTCCGGATTCTCCTAAACTAATTTGTTGCCTATAGACTCTAGGCTAGCTAGAGCGAAGGAGTTTATCTAAACTCCATGACCAAATACTATATGTAAATATGCAATGTAAGTTAATAAATATTTCACAAGAATAATAATAATACGAGAATAAAGATACTCGTCCATTATTCCATTTTGTTCACCCGTCATTTACTCGGAAACTATATTTATCTATTATTACTAGTAGGATTTGTTCATTAATTGATAATTTTGCAATTGAAGTTTTATAATTATTATTATTATTATTATTATAAAAAAAATACAGATTGAAGGGCGGCATTAAAATTCATTTAAATGCAGGTATTTTATTGGTAACATGCACTAATCCTTTAATTTTTCTATACCTTTATTTGTTAGATAAACCACTTTTTAATATTTAAGGTTTTGTGAAATATGTGTATATATACCTAATATGCATTTTACTATATATTTATGAAGCAACTTTTACGTGTGATGGGGTGGCTAAACGTCCTGGAATGCTATGTTTCTAAAACTAGGCTAAACACTAACAGTTGTGAACTTCATTTAATTTGATACTGAAATGGCTTAAAATCAAGCTCACATGCTAATCCCATATATATGGCTTTGGACCGACAAATAATACACATGGTAGCGCAAGCTTGCCAGTTATAGATGACAAGAAGAGCAGTATAAAGACGTGAGAGTCTTCAACAATTCATAATTGCGATCTGCCAATTGCAGTCACTTATAGAAAAATTTTCTACGTACAGTTTTTAACTCAGACTGAAAATAGTAGAAAATTAATCGCTCTATATCCTTGACCTCGACCAGTTACGTCGAGCATTGAATATATTTACCAACTGGCTAGAGTAATACTATTGGACACGAAAACGCAAATTTACCAACATAAAATGTCATGAATAACAGATTTTTTTAACAGAGAAATTCAATTTCTGATCTACTTTTTTTTATATGTATGAAAAAGTATCTGCTAAAAGATGTATGTCAACCATTTAAAAAATTTTAGAATCTTGATGGACTAGTTATTGATTTCTGTTTAAGGAATACCCTAATTTTACTATAAATTAAAAATGAGAAATATTTTATGTACATCTTTCTTTTTTGTAGATCTTGATTCTTGACTATAAAAATAAGGATTATGTTTCATGTATCAAGTGGTTGATGTAATAAATATAGCACGTATATATTATTGTAATCTAATCTAATCTTTTTATTTAACAACAGTGAGATCAAAAGGTGTCATACATAGGAGGATAAAAAAAATAACTAATATATATAATTCCCTCAAACAATAAAAAATGTAGTTAGTTCTATCTTTTATTCAGGGTCAAAATATTGGATATTCAGGGTCAAAGCCTAATCATTTTTATTTAAATTCATACAATGACCCGGGCAAAGCTCCTTTCACTTTCTCCATGTTTGTTCTTAGCAACATAGTAACATTTATGTTAATAGTTATTACTTCTACTCCAGTACTGTACTTAAATACTAAAATGAAGTAGTTGATGGTTGGGACATGACAATTAAGATTTCACCGGCCAATAGATTCGTCTTCCAAACAAGTTTGAACTTTTGGCGGTGTTCGACAGATGATACCTCCATAAGTCTACGTGTATTAATGGTGTGTGTGCTCTTGTTCACACTATAAATAAGTCCTTCTTTCCCAAGCTTTCTCATAGCAACCACAAGAAGCACTTTCAGCTCTATTTTCTCTCTTTGTGCAAAGATGGGAAAATTAAAAAGCTATATTTCAGTACTTGCTGTGACATTTGTATTGGTGATAGGAGTAGCTGAATGCAGAAAAATAAAAGAAAATGAGTTAGTTGACAGTTTTGGAGGAGGTGGATTAGGTGGTGGTGGCGGTGGAGGTTTTGGTGGAGGAGCTGGTGCAGGAGGAGGGGTTGGAGGCGGACATGGTGGCGGCATTGGAGGAGGAATAGGTGGAGGTGGTGGTGGTGCAGGTGGGGGTTTTGGAGGTGGTAAAGGTGGTGGTATAGGAGGAGGAATTGGAGGTGGACATGGTGGTGGAGTAGGAGGAGGAGTTGGTGGTGGCGGAGGTGCTGGTGGTGGCTTTGGCGGTGGTAAAGGTGGTGGTGTAGGAGGAGGAATTGGTGGTGGTGGGGGTGCTGGTGGAGGCTTTGGAGGTGGAAAAGGAGGTGGTGTAGGAGGAGGAGTTGGTGGTGGTGGAGGTGCAGGTGGAGGCACTGGTGGTGGTGCTGGTGGTGGGTTTGGAGGTGGTAAAGGTGGTGGTGTTGGAGGAGGAATTGGTGGTGGTGGTGGTGCTGGTGGAGGCATTGGAGGTGGTGCTGGTGGAGGTGCCGGTGGTGGTTTTGGAGGTGGTAAAGGTGGAGGTGTAGGAGGAGGAATTGGTGGTGGTGGAGGCGCAGGTGGAGGCATTGGAGGTGGTGCTGGTGGAGGTGCCGGTGGTGGTTTTGGAGGTGGTAAAGGTGGAGGTGTAGGAGGAGGAATTGGTGGTGGTGGAGGCGCAGGTGGAGGCATTGGAGGTGGTGCTGGTGGAGGTGCCGGTGGTGGTTTTGGAGGTGGTAAAGGTGGAGGTGTAGGAGGAGGAATTGGTGGTGGTGGAGGCGCAGGAGGAGGCTTTGGAGGTGGACATGGTGGTGGAGTAGGGGGAGGAATTGGTGGCGGTGGCGGTAGCGGTGGAGGCGCAGGAGGAGGCTTTGGAGGGGGAGCAGGTGGAGGAGCTGGCGGTGGCTTTGGAGGTGGTGCAGGTGGGGGTGCTGGTGGTGGCGGGGGTTTTTGAATTAAAATATAACCTTAACAGTATGTATACTATATGCCATGCAATGCAAGGCTCATTTATGGAAGCAAAGTAGGTACGTATAACGTACTATATATAATATATAGATTAATGATTAAATAAATGCAAGTCTTCTTTCATGATCTTCTGATTCTTCTCCTTTATAGCTTACAAGCCGATAGAGTTAATCATATTGCTGGTACTTATAAGTTGTAATCAATTAATTAAAAAGCCAAAAAGTTAAAGACATGGCATGTGGCACTTGTAATTATGTACAGATACACATATACTCTGGAAATAGTTCTATAACAACTTGGATTCTATCCAAATTCCAAGACGATGAATATATACAACAGAATGAACTAATAATTAATAGAAGCAAATTCGTGTCATGACAAAGCGATTATTATCTGTGCGCAGTACCTATGGCAGATTGTTTCAGCTTAATGAGTTGTACTTACAGAAAGCTAGGCTTTATCACTAATATGTACCAGTCTTAATTTCTCTGGTATGAACATCAGATCGATCGCTCAGAAAGTCTAAGTTCAAAGATATACCTCCTTCAGTGGTATGCTATAGCCTATATACTAGGCTTCTTCCTTTTGTTACTCTCTCTCTCATTGTTTTTTTTTTTGTTTTTTGATATTATACAGTTTGTTATGAAGGCTTATGTAAGCTTTAACTGTAACTATAACTATAGGATTTATTCTTTCTACAAAAATCATTCAAGTGCCTCATAGTTTCGTCATTTTGTATGACAAAGATTGGTTTTAGTGCTCCTCAAGGCTGCGGAAAGACAACCCTTGTCTTTGCTCTTTACTATCTTTTCCTAGTGACTGGCAAGTAGGGTCTGAACTTTGAAGCAACAACATGCGATATTGAATTTATCCTTTGTTCTGACGACAATAAAGAATGGAGATATTAATTAATACATGATAAATACATGCCAAATTTCTCACGAAGCCTGCAACAATATCTATATATGATTTTTATATGACGGGTGAAGCTGCAGGTTGGGTATATATATGTAGAAGCTGTTAATTATATTTGTTTTTTCAGTTTGTTGCTTCCATCTTGTTCTTGTTTCTTTTGGCTGACAAATTGTTTTGAGTTGCATAACTGTCTTCTAAAATGATTTAAGTAATAACTAGTTAGTCACTTGCTGAAAGTAATATTTACAGAATCTAAATTTGTTTTTCTTTCATGAATTATAATACGTACTTTGTAGTTGATTGAGTCTAGTAAATGAACTGGAAACTTAGAGTATAATTCATAGGATGTATACATATATACCTTATTAAAAATAAGAGTATTAATTCAGCAAGCGAAAATTAATATTATATTTTTGGAAATTATAATTATTGTCCGTTTAAGTGCTTAATGAATGTATCATTATAATTTTATCTTTATAAAAGATATTTTAATGAGTTGAGAAGAAAATGTATTTGTAATTATTTATGATCTCGACTTCTAAGTGATATTGAGAATTTATAGTTTTTGCATAATTTTTATTTTAATAATATATTCTTAAATACATATTACTCTCTTTTTGAATATTTTTATTAACTAAATTTTATTAAAAATTAAAAAAAAATCTCATTTTTTATTCAATGAACTTTTCATAATTTCTAATAACTTTTAACTAATAATAAAAAATATATTAAAGAATTTAATACTTGTACTACGACTCAACAATATTATGAGAAATGAAGAGGTTCGATACATCCAATCTCAGGCCCATCGCTTCAGCCAGTTTTGGCTATGCGGAGCTTTTCGATCGTTTATTATGAAAATATTGCCACTTAATTTGATGAAAGCAAGAACAGTATAATCATAAAGATAAATGATAAATTTTAATTTAATTGTTTTAAAAAAATATTTCACAAAAATCTCATATCTCTGTCAAAATCAAAATGTAATTCATAACTAGTGGCTATTAATTCGATCATTAATAATGTTAGGAAAAAACAGTGGTAGGATCGCGGGGTTAAAATTTAAATTACAAGCAAGACGGACCTAGCTTGTCCAAGTTTGAAATCGATTGAACCTGAATGTCGCATGAATCGTGAAGCAAGTGATTGTTTTATTTTTGAGAGATTAAAAGTTGAAGAAAAATTGTCAACCAAATTCATAAGACAGAATTTTGTGTATATATAGCCTATTAAACTTTAGACTACTTTGTTAAACACTATTAGTAATGCAGGTCTTTTGTGGCTGTGAGGATTTTTTTGTCCAAGATTATTCCATTCATATCTTGGAGATAATTGTTTCGTTTAGGTCTCGACTCAATCCTTCCCTTGAATGACATCGGAAGCTAAATTGGGCGTATCCTATTTGGAACTATCATCTCGGCCATTAATTTGGAAGGATCGCAACTATTTTTGAGTTCATGTGAACATGATCATCCAAACACGCACTAAATAATTGTCATACAAATGACTAACTAGTTAATTATAAATTAATGATGATATAAAATTAATTTTATAAAATTATTATTTTATTTATTTATTAATTTTATAATTAATATAAAATAACTTAAAATCACTATTATTTTAGAATGAAGGATGATATATTCTCCCACAAATGGAATCACTTACTACAGATATATAATAAATTATCAACTTTTGAGTCAAAATACGAACATACCTAGACAACCTTCCCCATTGTGAGAAGTGCATAAGGAGCGCTACAACAAAATAAACAGAAAAGTAAAAAGACCTTGGAATTGAAGTTCCGACTTCCGACAAACCAATGTCTGCACTTGCAGCAATATTCTCCAATCATTTTTAAGAGGGTAGGTGTGCACCTAAAAAGAGATGGGAGGAAATTTATAACTGCCATGTTCAAAATAAGCACATTGTTCAATATGAACAAGTATATTAGAAATTACCAACCCGCCAGAGTTTGACATCCTTTAAATCTTGGTGAACATCTACATCTGTATTTGCCAAAGATCCGCAAGCAATATACAGTATTAATTAGTGATAGGGATTATGTTACTAAAGGAAATACTTTAACCTCAAGATATTAATTATCCAGAGTTCTTACTTCAAAGCAACTACCATCTGTAAAATGATAAAGTCAAAACAATTAATTACTACCGAAAAACTTTAAAACCGAAAGTTGCTTAAGGAAAATTAGCCGTTAACATGTATCATTTGAGTATACATCTTCTTGTGTACTCTTGTCTTGTCCGAAACAGGACAGGGATGACTTGAAATAAGAACACCACATGCCTGAAATTTACCAACATGGCAACATGATTATATAAGGAGTAGAAGACAAAAAAACATTCGTTAAGAAAACTGTAGAATTTTGCATTGGAACATGTCGTATGAGAGAGAGAACATTTCCGTCGACAACAAATATAGGCAATTATTGAGATTTTAAAATTGCAGAGAAGCTAAAACATTCATGCACAACTCCAACAATTTCATTGATTTTGCTGCCTTGTTCAAACGAGTTTTGATGGTTTGAGAAAATATATGGAAACCGCGAAGTCGTGAGAAGAATTGATGCGCACCTCCAACAAGTTATTTTTTCAGTTAAAAAAATAACTAGAAAACTTCAATAAGTTTTGCCCATTTATTGATTGATTACTTGTTAATTTGAAGTTGGCATAAACTCTTACTACCTCGGCAGCCGCAGTTCCTTATTATGTACGTATGAGCAAATATTGAAGGAGAATTCTAAAATCTTACTTTGGAAGTTGAAGTCTGAGGAATTATTAATGTATACAAGCCCTATACTTCTTATTTGTCTAGTTTTAGATAAATACTCGTTTTAAAACGAAAGTGTGATGCAGAGAGATAAGTATATAAAAGGATTAAAATTCGAATTTATTTTAAATGTATAAAAATTACAACAGATTAATCGTGTTGATAGTTTAATGATAAATTCATTCCTACATTTTTATAATTTAATATTAAATTGATTTTGAAAAATTATAATTTAATGTCTAATAAATCTTTAAATATTATAACTTAATAATAAAATAATTTTATAAATTTATCAATAAAATCACTATGTTGCACATTTTACACATTTATGAATTAAATTTAATTTTTTTTCTTTTTTAAGGACTAATTTATCATACCTCGTAAATTTTAGATATCAAAATAAGTATTCTTTTAGATACCAAAATAAGTATTCTTTTTGTAACATATTAGTACTTCCTTCTAATATTTATTGATGTTTTTAGTCTTTTTTTTCTTCTAAAACAATTAACATTTTAAAAATTCAAAGTCTAATTAATTATTTTAGAATGAATGGAGTATTATATATATATATATATATGTATAATATATTGCGATTGAATTATAATATATAAAAAATACTATCGATGCATGAATTATATATTAAAAAATGGAAATAATAAATGAACTAAAGTCAATTGGTGCAAAGTCAACAAGAGGCAAGTTGTTACTTATAGATCTAAATAAATAAAGGGCAACCAGTATTACATCTAACTTCATTAACTAAAGTAGTTGAGGCCCCGGATGAGGCAAGTTTTAAGTCAAACACTTTCCCCATTATAGTTTACGCGGTCATGAATAACATTATGCCACACTTGATCAAAAGGTATGGTACTTCCTTGTTTCTTTACTGTTGATAGCTGTAATTCAGTTTGAACACTTGATGTGTGCCAATCATTCTTCCATATGCTGCACCATTTAAGATACAAATAAATAAATAGAGAGAAATCATATATGGACACTTCATACTAAAATCATTTAAAGAGAAAAAAAGGAAAGAAAAAGATAAAAGCGTACGTGTAATACAGGGAATAAATATTTTCATGTTAAATTTTCAAATAACTATATATATTAATCAAAAGTGTTGTGTTTATCTCTTCTTAAAAATTAATTAGTTGGGCCATATTAAAATTTATTACTATGTAATTTTAGAAATAAGAATTTTTTTTTTTTACATTATATGGTCATCATGTGAAAATTTAGTGTTTAGAAAGAGGAATATGTTGAAAAAATTAATTTTAAATTGAATTAATTTTATGAAATTAATTTTGAAGTGATGTGATTTTTTTAATATTTTTTATTATAAAAGCAAATTAGTAATAATATTAAATATAAATTTTTTTATCTAATGCAAAAAAATACTTAAATTTTTTTAATTTAGAATCAATTTTAGACAAATAATTAATTCTTAAACGTGAAATTAAGCAAAACTTTTATCTAAAATGTCGTTATTTAATGTTTCAATGTGATTACCGATCGAGAATTTAATGTAAAATAAACATGTATTAAGAGATAATAAATTTTAATTAGTAGTGTAATAGGTGATATGAATTTAATAGAACAAAGATAATAGGAAATGATACAGGTGTTTATAGTATAAGGGATATTTAGGAAAAGAAAATAGTATTTTTTTTGTTACATTATAATGATTGTTTTAGATTATTTTATATAAATAAAGAAAAGCTAATAAATAAATAAAAGAAAATAATAATTTTATAAAATTAATTTTATTATTATTAATTTAATTTTAATTTGTGTTACTTATATAATTAATATTATAAGAAATATAAGTGAAAAAATAATTACTTTTTCATTAAAAATTTAAAATAATAATTATTTTGATTTTTTTTTCTTTCACAACTATTATTGATTATTATGGGATGAGGGTATACATTACTCCAGAAATACCCACAATGTAGGTTTTCTCACATTAAAGCAGCAATGAAAATATTAATTGAACGACGTCCCTGCAAACATTAAATAGTTTCCCTTCTTATACTGGAATGCATTTAATTATAAAACGTCAAAATTCATTGCTTCTGAACTTTGAAGTTTGAACAACCTATTACATTGTTAGTTGGTGAAGATGATTTTGAATTTGAGAACCTCGTGAGCAACAGAGCAAAGCTATGATTTCGTTGTGTTGAACAGAAAGTCAAAAGCTTTCACATTAATTAATTTAATTTTTACAAATTATCTTCAAAAAATGTGAAATTCATTTTTGTATTTTTTTTCTACTTAATTATGTCATTTTTACTTACAGTAGTTCTTAAAATTTTACATGCTTAACAAGGAGAGATAAATCATAATTGAGTTATATTAAGGAGTTAAAAATAGTTTCCCTATCTACAAGAGTGTTATTAATTATATGTACACAATTAACATTAGGTATGATTTGTGTTGTTCTCCGATCAGAGTTGGAGATTTGCCTAGGTAATCTAGATAATAAAGATTTACATTAAAGTATTATGTGAATTATTGAGATAAATTTCAATTCTGATTGAATAACAGTAGCACTTAGGGTATTATATTTAAGTTTTCTCCTTATTATATCGAGGTATGAATATATAATTATGTTAAAAAAATAAAAAAATAGTATTCATAATAATCTTACTTAATTCGAATATGATTACCTCAAATGGTCTGTCAAAACAAATATTTTTTAATTGATAAGTTATTTTTCTAAGCAGATAAATAAAATTAAACATAAGGAATAATGGATTTTATACAAATGCTTTAGGACAACATCTGTTGACCTTTAGTTTTTCTAGGGTACTTTTCAAAACATAAATAATATATGTACTGATGACATAGATAAATTTTATATTATTATTTAATTACAAAATGTTAAGAATGATAAGCTTATTATTTTTTATAATAAACACCTTATAAATCATACTAATTGAATATTGATTTATTAATAATGTAAAAACTTTAACTAATAGTGCATAACTGTTAAATTATTTTATATTTTTTTTAAACTACTAAATTATTTTTTAAATGAGTATATATACATATGAAAAAGTTAAAAAAAAAGGTGTAAATATAATTTTAGTTCTCCTATTTTGTTAAATCCATAATTTAATCATTATATTTTAAAATAAAAATATTTAATCCCATATTTTTAAAAATATGAAATTTTGGTTCAATTATCAATTTTTGTACAAATTCATGTCCAGTATAATATCCAATACTTTTTTATTTATTAATTCATTGATCATTGTCCTTAAGAATTGTAAATCACGTGTAGACAAAATTGTAGTGAACATTACATATATCTTATTAGATGCTTCAAATTATTTTAAAAAAGTAAACATAAAATGTTTTTGTATATTTTCAAAACAATAAGTATATTCTTTTTAATCGAATATTCTATTTTTTAAAACTTCTTATTACGTGCTCGTTAGCAGGATAAATTTTTTGTTAATGTACTAAAGTAATGAACAATGATATTTAGATACCCTTAAATATCAAACATTTTATCAATATTTCTTATTTATTTTTATATTTTTTTCCTACATGATATTATCTATCGTTTGTGTTTGGCATATGACATCACGTCAACATAAACTTGAGCCTCAGCTACACGCGTCAAAGGCAAAACTAAAAGAAACAACTTTAGATTTTTAGGTTATTGACATGCGTTCATCCTCCAAAGTGAAAAACTAAATATGAGGATAATATCTACATTTCTCTATCTCTCTCTAGGTATCATTGAGCATTGTGTGTCCATATATCTTTTTTCCTAAAGTAAATGATAGATGAAGATGCTTGAGCTTCATGAGAAAGGAATTAATGGATTGAGGGGAAGCTCAGGTGTAATGTCAATTAAGATTTGTCTAAATAAGGCTTAATTGGCCATTCTGGATCGAACTTTAATGGGGAATACATACATTTTTTTTTTGGTATCGTATTTTTACATTTGAATGATGAGAAAAAAACATATTATATATTCATGATATAAATATTATCTGTCAATAACAAAATATTATCTAAGATGAGTTTGTTAATTTCTATAATACATGTGTCTTTATATAAACTTACATCAGTACATTACAATGATCGAGTTGAAGATACACGCTTTTTTTATTTCTATAAATTGACATCAAAATTTCATGAAATAACATGTATTAGTTGCTTTCGATTTTATGTGCCTCCAAACACGTATCTATTCAAACACGAAAAATAATCATTTAAAAATTTTATCAACAGTAATTTCAAATTGATTAATAGTTTTACAGTATTAAACTCTTGAAAAAATGTATTTTTTTTGTTTTTTTCATCCAGCCAACCAAAAAGAAAAACTTATTCTCGTATCTATTTTTAATTTCAATCTCATTTATTCCCTCCAACCAAACGGTCCAGGCTAGTAGCATTTTAGGCAGAGCAATTAATGTTTGCCCACTGCATGATATTATGCCCTCACATGATTTGTTATTATAAAATTCCATTTACTCACAGCTAGTGGCAATGTCTTCTGCGCATTATAAAGCCCATTGTTTTTGGTACATTTTAGCTGCAGAGGGATACGTACCATATCGAGGATCCTGATTCAGTACTTCATTGCAGTGATAAGTTATTGTACTCTTTCTAATAGTAATGGGTATCCATTTGAACAGGGTCATCAATAATGTTGGGATTGTGCTTCGATTTTTCGTAGTCTTGGTCCTGTTTTTTAGCATTTCAACTTCAGACGATCTCCCTGCAACTTTTGTATTCGGAGATTCCCTTGTTGACGTGGGAAACAATAATTACCTTGTTTCCCTCTCAAAGGCTAATTATCTACCCAATGGCATTGATTTTGGAAGACCAACGGGAAGGTTCACTAATGGAAGAACCATCGTGGACATAGTTGGCAAGAATATTTACCACCTTTTTGTCCCAGGCTACTTAATTTATTATTAATATACTATTATTTGTTTTGTCTGATGAGTTTTTCTTGCTCTACCAGGTCAGGAATTGGGTACCGGTTTCACCCCACCTTACTTGGCACCCTCCACAATTGGACCAGTAGTTCTGAAGGGTGTAAACTATGCTTCTGGTGGAGGTGGAATTCTCAATTTCACTGGAAAAGTCTTTGTGAGTGTTGCAGTTGTTTAAGATCTAATAATTATCGAGAAACTATTAGTTAGTCCTAGATCATCACCCGTTCATTATTCCAAATAATCTTTATTAATCTCCGACCATATAAAAATTTCTTTAGTTATTTCTCTAGTAGAATAATAACGATATGCATGCAAATATATGTGATGGGATTGATGATAGGGTGGTCGACTGAACTTCGACGCACAGATAGATAATTTTGCAAATACCAGGCAAGACATCATATCCCACATTGGAGCTCCTGCGGCTCTTAATCTACTCAAGAGGGCATTGCTCACCGTGACAATAGGCTCAAATGATTTCATAAATAACTACTTAGCACCAGCACTCACATTTTCCGAGCGGAAATCAGCGTCTCCAGAAATCTTTGTGACCACCATGATATCAAAACTCAGAGTTCAGCTCACTGTAATATTTCTCAGCATTATAATTTTATAAAGTCCTTTGTTTTGTTTCTAAATATTAATTTCTCCTACAAATTTTGGGTTATGGTTACTAGCTTACTATTATATTAACATTCCACCACATGCAGAGGTTATTCAATCTGGGAGCTAGAAAATTTGTTGTGGCAAATGTGGGGCCTATTGGGTGTATACCAAGCCAGAGGGATGCAAACCCAGGTGCAGGAGATAGCTGTGTTGCTTTCCCCAATCAGCTAGCACAGTTATTTAATTCCCAGTTAAAGGGCATTATTACAGATCTCAACTCAAATTTGGAGGGTGCAGTGTTTGTTTATGCAGATGTCTACCAAATTTTAGAAGACATTCTCCAGAATTATTTAGCACTTGGTAAGTGTCTATCATAACTGTTTGGCTACTAATCTATCAAAACACTGAATTTGGAAGGTGCTTTTGAACTAATTAGGACACTATTTTGCTATGTGTGCACACGTGTGGCAGGTTTTGATAATGCAGTTTCTGCTTGCTGTCACGTGGCTGGGCGCTTTGGAGGTCTGATCCCCTGTGGTCCTACATCGAGACTTTGCTGGGACCGATCTAAGTATGTTTTTTGGGACCCTTACCATCCTTCTGATGCTGCAAACGTTATCATCGCTAAGCGTCTCTTAGATGGTGGTTCCAATTATATTTGGCCAAAGAACATTCGCCAACTCTTTCAATCTTAAACCTGTTTCTTCCGGTGACAATGGATGCTTGGAGGAGTCATGACATTTTCTGATTGAAATCACGGGAAAATAATGTATTTATAGATGTCCATAATAATTGAAGCGGAGGAGTGGGTATTTAATCTTTCATGTTATATGGTACGAATTAGGCTTCAGTACAAAGTTTATGAAACAGGTTTTTCTTTATATAATTAGCTTAGTTCTAAATTTAAAAATGAAAGAAAAATTATAGGAGTTAACGAGTGTTAATGTTCAGTTTCATGCATGATCACTTGAAAGTTTATAACAATGGGCAATTTGCTTTATTTGTTTGGGTAGGATATCTTTGCTCCTAGGGAATGACGATGTGTCTCAAACTTGATGCTGGGAGACAATGAAAACTTGAATAATATCAAACACAGAAAAATCATTAGCATTACCTTGAGAATAGTTTTGGCAGGCTAAATCCCAACACATCCAAATTTTGAATCAAATGTTACTTCATCATTTGAGTGTTTGTTTTTCTTCCCTTGCACATGTTAAATAATTAGTTTAATTTTATGTCAATTTACTTTTAATTTTTCATCTCTCAAATCTTTAAATCAATTCATCAATTGCTTGAAAAGTAGATAGACACAACTCTGAATACAAATAAAATTCATATGAATTCGACACAACAAGAACATGTAAAAAAAAGTCATCATCACAATAAGAAATTTTCTCTTTTTAGTTATTTAACCCATGCCTTAAGGGCATTGGTTAACATTTGTTTCATCTTAAAAGCCAACAAACTTACAATACATTATGATTGAATGATTTTATAAAAAAATTTATACTAGTATAAACTTTTTTCGAAAAAAAATAAAAAGTAATATTATATGTAGTAAAAAAATAAAAAATGTGAATATTATTGACATTGTTTGTGACTTTTTTTTTCTATTCTCTTATAAGTTTTGAGATAAATATTTGATCTTTTTTTAGTTGCTTAACTAACAACCAATATAATAAAGACACATGTTAACATGATTTTTTTAATAACTTTTAGTATTTTTTAAAATACTATCTCAACTAGCATTTTTTTAAAACATTAAATTTTAACTTTTAATTTTTTATATATATTCTCTTTTAGCCTCAAATATTTATTAAATTTTATTTTTAGTATTTTCTATTTTAAATAAAATTTTATTATTTTTATCCTTTATATAATTTTATATTTTTTAGTTAATCATTTTATCAAAATATTGATGTTCATTTTTATAGTCCATTAGATGCATATAAGTTTTACGATCTTATCTTGCAGCCTACATGCTAGATCTCTTTCCCAATTATCTTCAGAACCTGTGTCCTTCGTGCGTGGCCACTGGCCATTTCTAGCAACGGCATCATTTTTTTGTTCTTCTCCAATGTTTACTCTTCGATCCTATTACCTATCTACGAATCTATCGCCTCCGACGGCCCTTCGTTGACATTGAGGCAGGGAAAAGTCGTGGAGAAGAACGACACAGACGAAGAAGCCACTGATACTGAAAATGGTCGCGATTCTCGATGACAATCAAAACTCATACGCCACGCACAACTGAAATCCCCTTCTCACTTCGACTTCTCGCCGCACCTCGCCTTCGCCAACAGCATCGTCTCCTTCGACTCCACCTTCGCGTCGTCTCATGAGCGCGCCATGTGCCTCAACTTCTTGTAGATCAGTACGATCACCCCCACTGTCACTGTCCAGACCCAATTTTTCATCCAACTTCATTTTACCGGAAAATCTTCTATGTAGATTATTGTGTCTTTTCCCTTGCAATTGGGTGATATAAAAAGGATTTTTTTTTTCTAGTGTGTAGCAGTCCTTCTCTTAATGAAACCGAGAGGAATGAAACTGAGTAGTTTTGGATCTTTCGCGAGAAAGGAACTGATTAATTTCCCAATCTTTTCTTGATTTTTCCAATTATTCGCTTTATCTGCTCTAGTATCTAATTCTATTATATTGTAACACAGATATGAAATCCTAGGCTACGAAAACGCGAATAAAGCATGAAAAGTCAATTTTCCCCATTGACTATATACGGTGAACATCACAAACAACAACTATGATTTTGAATTGGTTTTATGATTTTAAGTTTGGTCTCATGTTTGAATCTTGACATGCTTACGACGACGGCAAAGCTTTAGGGGACGGTCGACTATGTGGTAAGAGATTTTGAGAACAAAGGGGAGAGGGAGGTTGATGCGGCTGTTTTAATCTCATTGTACAGTGTACACGGTGGTCTTTATTGTTGGTGATGAAGATGAGGATGTGGAGGTCGTAGCCGGGAGGATGGTACAAGAACGGAGTGGAAGGAAAGCTACGAAGAAGATGAGTAAAAAATCTGATACAGAGGGTGCACCGTATAACCATGTGCACAAAATTAATCCTATGATATATAAAAGTGATCCACAATAAATCCCTAACACAACTAGACTAGTCCACCTTAACTTTTTTGAATAAAATAGTTTAATCATCAATTAACTTTATCAAAAGACAACTTTTTATACTATATTTATGTACTGGACAAACTTAATTGATAAAAACAATCAACTACACATATACCCTAAACATTTATGAAAAGTAATTTAAGAAAAAAAATAAAAAAGAACGATAAAGAGTGGCCCGGGCCCATGATATGAGGCATCAAAGTTGGATATAGGATAATTACCTGACACGTCATTTCGTTGTCCGATAATCCCTTCGCGTCACGCACTTCAATTCAACACTCCATCCTCAGAAAACGACCCCTCCTCCGTCTCTTCTTAAGCCCATTTCTTGCTAATCAATCCAATGCTTATCTCTCGAAGCGTGCAAGATCGATTCGGGTCGAACATGGATGGGAAATCGCCGGAGAAACTAATACTGGTGAACCGCGAGCCAAACGGCGTCGCACTGGTGACGATTAACCGTCCCGGTTCCCTTAACTCGCTGACCCGGCCCATGATGGTGGACCTGGCCCAGGCTTTCAAGAGGCTCGACCGGGACGAGTTGGTGCGGGTCATTATATTAACCGGGTCGGGCCGGTCATTCTGTTCGGGCGTGGATCTCACGGCCGCTGAGGACGTGTTCAAGGGCGATGTGAAGGACCCGGAGAGCGATCCGGTGGTGCAAATGGAGCTCTGCCGCAAGCCAATTATCGGAGCCATCAGAGGATTCGCCGTCACTGCTGGCTTCGAAATTGCCCTCGCCTGTGACATCTTGGTTGCTGCCAAGGGATCTAAGTTCATGGATACTCATGCTAGGTTCATCAACTCTTAAATTATTTAATTATTAGGGTAATTAGGATAGACTCTGATATCAGTTTAGAGTTTGGTTTGGTTTGGCTCTAATACCAGTAGAATTAAGCTATAACTAACAAGATGAGAGTTTCTCTACTTATATACATTGTTTTGTCCATATCACCGGATCTCCTACATTATCTGACATACAATTTCCTGTTTTTATAGCGTGTTATTGTTGCAGATTTGGGATATTTCCTTTTTTCCCAAAAGATCAACGATCATTAACATAAACTTTGATAACCATTTTAGAATTTGGGTTTGTAGGATTAATTATTTGCAGGTTATATCCGAAACACCCAACAATAATTTAATTGTGAGGGTAATTAGGATAGACTCTAATATCGTTTCAGAGTTTGGTTTTGCTCTGATACCATTAGGATTAAGCTTACTCCTAAGATGAGAGTTGTTCCATTTATATACACTATTTTGACAATATCACAGGATCTCCAACATTTTTATTGGATAGATAATTTTCTGTTCTTATAGTGTGGTATCGATGCAGGTTTGGGATATTTCCTTCGTGGGGTTTGTCTCAGAAGCTTTCGCGCGTCATAGGGGCCAATAAAGCCCGCGAGGTATCTCTCTCAGCCACACCTTTGACTGCAGAGGTAGCTGAGAAGTTGGGTTTCGTGAACCATGTTGTTGAAGAGGGTGAATTGTTGAAGAAAAGCAGGGAAATTGCGGATGCCATTGTGAAAAATAACCAAGACTTGGTGTTGAGGTACAAGGCGGTCATCAATGATGGCCTCAAGCTGGATCTTGGCCATGCACTTTCCCTTGAAAAGGTGAGCATTGTGTAGAATTTCTGTGTCTATAATTACGTAACATGAATTGAATGAGACTGGTTGGTTTGGTTCTCTGGTCTAGGCCCACCATTACAACGATGTCTGCTCTGTCATAACATGCTGAATGGAGCTTAGAATAATGTTGGATGATAGGCTAAAAGAATAGAAAATAATGTACTTGGGATAGAAATTAAATTTATCAGCAGGTGTGTGGGGTGCAGCCATTAGTTACTGTTCCCTGTTGTTGATAGAAATGCAGAGAACATAAGAGCAAAACCTCAAAAGTCTGACATCTATACTCTGTGTATGTTTATACAATGCATAAACTTTATACCAGTAACATCATTAAAAATCTTCTTGTTAGAATTAGAAAAAAATAGTCTCAGTAAGATAAAATGTTGATCACATTAGCTCCCCTTATAATGTAGGAAATTTTGTTTGAGATCTTGAACAAGCATTTAATTGGCCAAATTTGCCTCTGGAAGTCTATCCTATGTCAAATTAGTTTGCAATCCTTGGGGTTAATTTGTCTTAACGAAATTCTATCAATGGACCTCAGACTACAGTGGAATTTTCGGCAACCCGAGATTAATATTCTGTACCTTTCTAATTATTGGAAACGAATAGAGAAAGGTCGTGTTAAACTGAAATTCTATCTGGCGATTGCTTTCTTTACTGTCTCTTTGCAACTATTTCTTTCCTTATTGTGTCTGTCACTCTGTATTATCTATTTCATTTCTGTCTTCTTTGTGATCTGTAATCCTTTCTTGGGTTGGACACTCCAAATCATCTTACGTACAAATTCTCTACCTGTGTATAAAATTTAGGAGAGGGCTCATAATTATTATAATGGAATGACGAAGGAGCAATTCAAGAAGATGCAGGAATTCATAGCTGGTCGAAGTTCCAAGAAACAGTCCAAATTGTAGGTTCTTTATTTTCGCCGATCTCTCGTGCTGTAAATGTGTATATGTTTGCTTCCCAAATTTGAGGTTTTACGAACACTATTCCATACAAAATCTGACAACCTTGGCTTTTAATAGTGAATTATATAAATGATAGCAGTTCCTCGTTGTCAGAATTCAAAATTAATGTTATGAATTATTTATGGTTTTTGTTGACTTAAGTATGTTTCTATTAACGCTTTTAAATATGGAAATTCTATTAGTCCCTTGGACTGTATGAACTTAGGGTGTATTTGGTTTAGAGGATTGAAATAGAAGTTTATTTTTGAATTAAAATAAAATGTAAAAGATGAGGGTCTCACGTGAAAAATATAATTTTTTTTCATATTTATCTTCTTCCTCCTCACCCAAATACAATCTTAGTTTGGTTTTTTTACTAAAAGGGGTATTTTTAAGCATAATTTTTCAATAGGAGGTAACTTTTAAAAAAATTATTCAAAAAGGGAGTAAGTTATAATAGGTGTTATGACTTTTGAGTTAGAAGTCGTAATATTTATTATGATTTTTGTTTTTATTGAAGTCGTAAAATTATTTAATATTTTAGTTAAAATTTATTTTTTACGATTTTGAAGTCATAAGTAATTTTTTTTTTGGTTTTACGAATTTAAAGTTGTAAAATCTTTTTTTTGTTTTATGATTTTGAAGTCGTAAACTTTTTTTTAATGTTTAAATTTTTTGTTTTTTTTCAAAGTTTATGATTTTTTTACGGTTTACTTTTTTTCTATTTTTTTTTTAAATTTTAAAAAAGAATATTTAAATGTAAAATAAATAATTTTAATTTTACTTATTAATAGTTTTTATTTAATATGGTGTATATTTTGATGGTTTTATTTTATATGTTATTAATTTATTTTAATATATGATCTTTCGAAACAACGACAGACATCAAATAGGCTAGCTACTACTCGAATATACATAATGAAATGGATGAATTAATTCTAAATAGACATAATAAATGCTTATTATATAGAAGTGAAAGACATAATTATACTAACTATCCATAAAACAAGTACATGACTAATATAGTTTTTACTTTTTATATTTTTCTTTCATTTGTATAGTGCATTTTATATTAAAATTATTAATAAGTAAAATTATTAATAACATATAAAATGAAACCATAAAAATATATATCATATTAAATAAAAACTATTAATAAGTAAAATTAAAATTATTTATTTTACATTTAAATAATTTTTTAAAATTAAAAAAAATTGTAAAAAAGTTTTAAACTTTGAAAAAAAAATTAAACATTTAAAAAAAACCAAAAAAAATAATTGAAGTCATAAAAAATAGAAGTGTTATGACTTCTAATTTAGAAGTCACTTACCCCTTTTTTGATATTTTTTTAAAAGTCACCGGAATTTATGCATAAAAATACTCCCTCCTTTCTTTTAGTAAAAAAGCCTCTTAGTTCAATCTTGAGTACATTACAGGCTGACTTAGGTCTGTAGGCCCAATACTTAATTCATAGGCCGATCTCAGGTTCAATTACGATTTATGAGCCGAATTCGAACTCTAGGTCGAGTACTTAGTTCTTGTGCCCAATTGTGATTTAGGATTGTTTTTAACTATTGACAAACTCTTAAAAACTTATTAAAATTCAAGTTAGAGAAAAGGAAAAGGTAGATTGAAAGATATTGATTGAGAGAGAAAGTTTTTCTGTAGAAGTACTATATAAAATACACTTTCAAATAAGAGGAGAGAAAATTAAAAATGTCAAATTAAAATAATGTGAAAAGTTAAAGTCTCATTTTCTAAATTGTGTATTTCTTTTTTTTTCTCGTTAGATTTAAATTTTGTATTTTAATTTATAATGTAGGAGTATATTTTTATATTAAATATATTTATATTTACGAGAATGATTAACAAATTAACTTCCAATATTTACATTCCCCAACATTAAATAACTAAAATTTTCAATTACTTTAATCTTGGTAAAATTTGTAGTAATCAATCAATTTATTTTTTAACAGGAATCATCAAAAAAATTATTTGATTTAATTAACTGTTTGCTAAATTACATTTTCTTGCATTAATTGTTTAACAAAATGACCAGAATTTAATATTCATAAAACTTGAATTAAAATATGTTGAATACTAACAATTGATTGTAATTTTCCAAATTTACAAATATTGCAAAATAGTTATCCATAATTAAGATGAAGCTTCAATTCAAATGTTTAACTTAATATGATCTTTAAAAGTTTTTCTATCAATATAACCCTTAAAAGGAATCCCAAAACACAATCATCAACTATAAGATACTTCACGTAACTTTTAATTTACAAGGTTTACATTTATTATTATTTAAGAATATATATATATATATATATATATATATATAACTTTAAATTTTAACATACACAATAAAATAAACAATTGACTTATTTGATGATGAATGCAAGTTTTTTTTTCGGTATCAATGGAAGTTAATAAAGATAAGTTTGTGTAATTTTGATAAATCATCAAGAAGCCCAGTGAAAAAAAAAAAAACTCATGAAAAAGCTACCATCTTATAATTATTGAGAATGACAAGAAGGGAAAGCTGGGGAAAATAGGATCTGTAAGCTGCACAAAAAAAATGTCTATTATGCTGAAGTTGAAATACAGTGAGGAATGTGCTAGCTATGCGTACAAAATTACTACTTTCATTTACTCCTACACATACGTTTTACCTTCTTTTTTCTTTTTGCAAAGAAAATCATCTCATTTCAATCATAACATGTGATAGGATACAATTTCAAATATGATGAAAAGTTTGGATGCTAGCTAGCATAAGATATTACTGTCCTAACTAATGTATGAACAACAACATTGGCTGATCTCCTATTAAAACTCACCAAAGAGTTTGGAATATTAATAAGTAAATTTCTACATTTTGATAGAATCACGTGAAAATCCGAAATTCCTGTAGCTTTTGAAGAAACACCATACACAACATTCTTGCAACCAGATTCAAAGATGAAGTTTGAGAGCCCAAGTTCATGGATTCAAATTATGAATTGCATAAGTCCCCATGCTTCTGCCTCGCTGGGTTCAGAAACCCCTTCCAATATCAACGTCCTTGCTGCTATGAAACTTCCCAGATCATTTAAGCTGATGAAATTCGTTAGACAGATACCCATGCC
Organism: Glycine soja; assembly: GCF_004193775.1. Lineage (NCBI taxonomy): Eukaryota > Viridiplantae > Streptophyta > Magnoliopsida > Fabales > Fabaceae > Glycine > Glycine soja. The sequence goes on along the minus strand of NC_041008.1, from coordinate 44,228,604 downwards.
AATTTTTTACTGCTGATGAAAAACTGCTGCACTACGTTACATTTAAGCTGCCCCTCTTGAGGTTTTTGCCATAAACTCGAGATCTGGTGATGTGGGTTTTTGGAATGATAGTTGCTGAATTCGTTGGGATTCAATTCCAAATGTTGAGATTCAATCAATCAGTCTAATTTGATTCTAACAGATAATCATCAAACTTAACCACATGTTTATGTAATATTTGTTTTATGTTTGTTCAATGTGAAGTAGTGGTGATCTGAATCATCTGAAACCACGTCGAAGTGCCCGAATTCTTTTTCCATCTTGTTAAATATTTTAGATTATTTTTCCAATGGAATTGAAAGTGCATGGGGGAGAGAACTGGGTTTTTCAACTGTGATGAGTGTGTTTCTGATGCATATCAAACTCTTATAATAAGGTGTGATCTCAAGTTTTTCAAGCTTTTGAGGATTGGTGTTTGTCTCGAATGTCAAACTCTTTCAAGGTGTGATTTGTTGGAGAGCAAGCTGTTTATCAAACTAACCAACTACATGATAATATTTCAAAGATTCAGACCCCTGTGATAACAGAACTAGATATAAACACTAATTTTAATCTATATATGATCTATAAAAAAAGGGAATACCATCTGCTAGTTAGACATCTGAATATCTTATTAATTATGTACTATTTTTCAATGTTTATAAATTTAGAAAATTACAGTCAATTGTTAGTATTCAACACTTTTTCAAGTTTTATGAATATTAAACTTCTAACCATTTTCTTAAATAATATTTAATGCATTTTTAATTTATCAAACAATTAGTTCAATCAAATATTTTTTTTGTTGACTCACGTTAAAAAGAGAGAAAATTATAACAATATCCTCTAAGCTTTTATCAAATTACACGTAACTTTATCTTTTTTTATTTTCCAACATCAATCTCTTTTAATTTTAAAAATATTATACTAACATTCCTCTTAGATGTTTACATTAGTAGTCCTTTAATTAATGTTTTTAAAATCTTATACGACAGGTGAATGTAAAAATTAAAAAAATAGAAAGTATTTGTGTAATTACACAAAACTTGAGAAAGTGTCATTGGAATATTTTTTTAAATTTTTTTATGAGACATGTAATTTTTTTATGATTCCTGTTAAAAAAAATCAATTGATTGATTACTACAAATTTTACCAAAAAATAAGGTTACTGAAAATTTGGATTATTTAACTTATAAAAATGGAAATATGGGAAATATTGGAAGTTAACTTGATGATCATTTTAATAAAAAATTAATATAAAAATATACTTCTATATTATAATACACAATTTAGAGAATGAGTCTCTCACTTTTTTAATTGGATATTTTTAATATTCCCTCGTCTCCTATAGATTGAATGAATTCTCTACGTAAGATAATAGCTGGATAATCTTATTTGAATAAGCAGGATCACCGTATAAAATAAAATTCTTTATATTGAACACAACTGAATACTCAAGATTCAAATTCATAATCTCTAATTAAATTTAAAAAATCTCACGTCAACTATAATTAATCCACGTGCTCAGGCCTCAGTGGCTTTAATTTAATTTTATTGAACAATGTTTGCGTTAATTTTGGTACAAATTTAAGTAACTTAGCAATTAATAAACGAAATGACGTCTGTTGAGATGTTTTTTCAACTTTTTGATAAACGAGTTTCTAATGTCTACCAAACTCTTTTATCAGTCGGTTGCAGGAGCTTGTAAGGTGTGAGAAGTATTTCATTTCCATTCTCTAATGCCTAAGCCCATGATCTATAATTGCACGATAAAAAAAAACATTTCATCCACATCTGAATGAATCCTTAATTAATAATGAGAAAAAATCAAACAAAATCAATAAAGAAATTAAGCCTTTAATTTAGGTAAAATTAATAGGAATCTAACATAAATAGGTAGAGAAATCATTAAATATTCGGATAAGAATTATAATACAGATACACAAATAAGTAGACAACTGAGGCGAATTCATTTCAATTTAATTCGTCATCTCAAGTTTAAGATTTGAATATGAATTTGCTTTAATATAAAAAACTCTTAAAAAATATAAAAGGTGGCAAGAGATTCTTAATATGAAGATAATTCCAAAAGTTCAAATTTTGAATATAAGACTAAAATTTAACAAAAAAATATATTAATTCATACAATAATATAGCGGTGAAATAGTTTATTAAGATGATATTTGCAATGTATATTTCAGTAAATTAACGTCAGAAACATTTTTCATATATATATTTTTTAATATTGATGGATGTGTAGGTGTGTGTTGAGACATATTTAAGGCTAATTCTATGTGAGAGTGAGATGAGTAATAAATTTGAACCACCAACTCTCCTTAATGAAAACATACATTTTAAAGAAACAATTTAATAATTACAAAATATGTTTGTTTTTTTCATCGTTATTCTCTCTTGTTTATAAATATTAGAAGTTATTCGTGTATATCATGTGATTGATTAAGATTTAATATCATGTAACAACTTTTAAATATTGTGCCTTTAAATATTTCACAAATAACTACCTTAAACTCTTTTGATAAAACTATACAGCGATTACAATTCGTTCTTTTATCATCAACGTATATAAGTATATGTTGTAACAATAAAATCTTTGAAGTCGGTTCCTAATATCTTGGTTGTGGAATGGGTTGTGTTTTGTTTGTTAAGCAGTTTGTTTTTCTAACTAATCACACCTTAGAAGAGTTTGATAGGCATTAATTAAAAACACACTCATGAGGAAGTTATGAAAACCTACAATCACACGTTACATGCTCCCTGGAGTAGAGGGCTAGTTCTCACTTCTCTGTCCTCCATTGAAGTTTCAACTCGATCCATTGAACTAGCCAACAGAGGCTAAATCACACAGTTCCATTAATAAACTATATCATAAAAAACAATAAAAAGAACCAATATATAAAATATATAAGAAAAAAGAAAAGAGAAGCCATAGGTTTATTTTTAAGCACTTTCAAGACGACTTTGTTGTCCTTTGTTTTTCTTCAATCCGAAAGCCTTTTTGATCTTTTCCATGACCTTCTTGAAGATTCCACCGCTTTTGTTTTCGGAATGCTTACTCTCGAGCTCCAAATGTTCGACGAAACCCTCCAAAGAAGCTCCATTCTGTCGAAATGCTTGAAGAAGCCGAGGGTAAAACGCTATCATCTGCTTTTTAAAACTCCGTGAAACATGTAGCTTTGACGAAGAAGAAGACAGACGCAAGTCAAAAGAGTAATGGCCAACCCTCGCGCGCCCATTCGTGTAGTCGCTGCATGCCGAGAGAATCCGAAACGCGCGCTGGCGAAAATGGGCACTGACAAATGCTTCAAAGTTGAAGGGAGGCCTCCGAAGCAGATGAAGGGAGGTGCTGCAAGTAATAAGAAAGACGTTCTCGTTGTAGGCACGTGACCTCCACTCGGAGGACGCAATACTAGCCAGTCCAGGCTCGTTATAATATGGCTTCTTGTTGAGAACCAGTGCTTGGATAGAGAGCAACACTTGGAGCATCGTGGACCCAGATGGGTCCCACTTCTCACTCTTTCTCCCTGTCCACGTGTTCAGAAGGCTCAAGCACACTCTTCCGCTGGAGTAGAGATTTGGGTTGTGTCTGTAGCCGAACGAGTGGTAATGCAGCTTTGGGGGATTTTTCGGGTAATCGGAGGGGAACCCTATGTCGAAGAAGAACAGACCATCGTGGTACGGTGTGCCGGCGGCACCTACGATCACGGCTCTCATTAGATCAATGCGTCGTTCGTAGACCCGCACGTATATGGATTCCGGTAAGTTCTGCTCCAGGATTTTCCACTCTTTCATGATGGTGCGGTACACTTCACTCTTAAAATCTGTGAAGCATTTTCCTTTATTTGAACCCAGAAAGTGGTGATCTGCATCATCTGAAACCACATCAAAGTGCACGAACCCGTTCGTATTTTCCATGTTGTTAAATTCTTGAGATGGCTATGCAATCAATTCAATTGAATTGAAAGGCCAACGCTGAGAAAGAACCAAGTTTTTTCGACGTTTTGATATTTGAGGATTCTAATGCCTCACTCGTAAAGTGTGATACTTGTACGTCCTATATCATATATATATTATTTGATAAAGTGGTTTACATTATCGCATCATATCATTCATTTAATCAAATTTAATAAAATATTATATAATTAATTTTTAAATTAATTAACTATAATTAAATATTATCTAATAATTTGATATTTATTTAATAAGATAATATAATCTAATTATTTCTAATAAATTAGTTTCATAATTATCTTTTATTTAATATTAGAATAAATCTATCCTTTATCAAAATTAAAATAAATATATCTAATCAAATATTTGGTATCATACCTTCAATTATCATTCTTTTGGAATATTTAATATCAAATTATATATAATTATATTAAAATAAATATGAGATATACTTGTTTTAATTTTGATAAAACATATATTTATTTTAATATTAGATGAAATATAATTACGAGATTAATTTATTAGATATAATTAGATTATATTTTCTTTATAAATTATTATAGATATGTGAATAAGTTCTCTATTAATTTTTCATAAATATTATTAGTGTGTTTGATTAACCATTTTGTGCCGCTAAAATAAACATTCACTCATTTTATGATGGAAAACGTAGCGGCAACCTACATTAGTATATCATTCAGTTGCATGTTTGTTTATGTTAGAGACATATTTTTTTTTAAAAAATAAAAGTGAAGCAAACAATAGTACTATTTGTCATGATTTTTATTTAGTTTTTACCACTAGAAAATAAGTTTTTAATAATGTTTATTCAATATTTTTAACATCCATTATTAACCGATTGAAATTATCAACTTTACAATAATCAACATTCATATCGATCTTTAAAAAATTGATGTTGTTTTGCCAAAAAATAATATTAATTTTTATAAAAACTAGTGTTTTTTTTATTAAAATAACTTTGATTTTTCTAAAAATCAATTTTCACAATAACATAGTTTTTTTTTTCCAAAAAAACTTATGTTGTTTTTTGGTTTTTTTAAATATCTTATCTATTTTTTAATTACCAACCTATAATTATTCATATCACAGTTTATTTTATCGTTCAGTTATAAAAAGTTATTCATAACTGCATGTGTCTTCATTATTGATTCAACTGAATCCATATATGGTGGGGTGCATCTACTGCCATGTGCCCCTTTCTCGCGATCTAGTCTCATTCATTTTCATACATAAACCGCTTTACTAGGATCACAAACAGACATGGTAACAATTAACGAACCAGTTTTCTCATTCTCATCTCACCCTCTGCTTAATCTCAACATGGCAAACACCAAACACATCGAACGCTTCGACGTTGTTCAGGACGATTCCGACCACTACTTTCTATTACCAGCTGGTCCCAATCCATATTGCTTCACCAAAGCAAGGAGCGACGTGCACAAGAGGATCATGAAGCAGTGGAGAATCCTGGCCAACAACAACCTTCCTGAATCCATCTACGAGAACCGCATCGATTTGCGCCGAGGGCAGTGATCGTAGGCGCCGCGGGCAGTCCCTACCACGATGGACTCTTCTTTTTCAACGTCGCATTCCCTCACGATTACCCTACCCACACTCCAGAGAGGTCCATTACCGCTCCTACGGGTTCTCCATCATCCCTAACCTATACAACAACGGCCACGTGTGCTCAACTCATCAACACGTGGGTGCGGGTTCTCCATCATCCCTAACCTATACAACAACGGCCACGTGTGCTCAACTCATCAACACGTGGGTGCGGTGCTTTAATTTTTCGCAGACTGATGCGGAACGCTACTTGAAGATGGAAACGAGTAATGTGTTGTCCAAAAAAATGGGGCATGTTACTAACAGAAAGTACAGGGTTATTGTGAGCAAGGTGATTGGGAAGATAAGGAAGCTTTATACTTCAAAGTTGAAGGCTGATGGAAAAAATTGATACCACCATGTTATCCGAGAGGATTAGAGGAAGTTTGGTACTCACGAAAGCGTAGTATCTCCAGGGTAACAGAAGTTGAATGGAGATCAAAGTAAGAACCCAATTATTAGTCTTGGATTAAAATCAAAGGGTAATAATTTGAACACCCCGTATATTATAAATATGGGTATAAATGAGCCAAAACGAGTTCAGCACTAGAAATTTGAATTTGAATTAAGAAAAAAAAAATAAGTGATTCAAACTTGACTTATTTGACTTATTTATTTAAATGAACGTAATTAAAAGTTTGGGTTTGATTTGTATACAAAAATAAAGTTTGAGATTTTCTTATTTAACTCATTTATAACTTAATTATATTTTTAATTTGTGAACTTTTTTTAAAATTATTTTTTAAGTTTATCAATTTAATGCTTAAGAAAATAGTTTAATACTAAGTAATAATTTTCAAATAAAAATATTTCTTAAACATGTGATACTATATATATTGTAGAGTCTATATATGTAATTCTACTTTATATATATATATACGAGCTAATGATGTCAATTGCCAAGCTTGTAAATAGTTGAGTCTAATAAGTTTGAGTTTCTTTATTTAATTAAATAAACAAGTTTAATTGAGTATTTAATTATTCAACTCAAATACTTCATAAATAGTTTGGTTCATTTATATCCATTATTACAAACATATTTCACAAATAGTATATTTATAAAAAAAACTAAAAAATTTACTTACAGAATAAGCATGCTATAAGGGAACATTTACACCAAGTAATTAGGGGTGACTCATGAACTTGAGAAGTTTAAAGCAAATTTAACAATGATATCTTTTATTTACTCATAAAATAGTTTATTAAAATTATCATTATTTTATTTAAAATTAATTTTTTGGACTTTTTGTGATGTAAAATTATTAATTAAATTACTGTAATTAATTTTTCAGGCTTAGGAATTTTTGGACAAGATGTAGCTTTTTGTGATTTTTCAAGATTTCTGAACTTTTGTGATCTTTTTTTTCTCCTAAAATCCTTCTTTGGGCTGCTTGGACCTTAAGTCAGTTGTGAAAATAATGATCCACAAATATTCATTTATTTTAAATATTTCACCAATAGTTCTCTCATTTTTGTTTATCTCTCTTCCTATTACATATAAATCCTATCATACATATATTTTTTTCTCTCTCCCTAAGTGTCTCATAGCACAATGAGTGTTCACTTAATATTTTTCTTTTACACCTTTTAAAATAATAAAGGACTAGATTGTAACCTAAAATGAAGATAAGGAATCATTTTGCATATTTTAAAAAATAAAAGATCAAATTGCAACTTAAAATAAAGATAAGGGACCAACAAAATAATTTGGCCAAGAAATAAAGCAAATAAAGTGAAGCAAGGGTGCGTCAATAACATTAATAATAAAAATGGGGATGCGAATAAAAAATTCCCTAGTCCCCTTGCTATGATTTGAGAAGCCCAATGAAATTCAAGTACCGTCCTCAATAAATTGGGATCTCAATCAGCGGAAAATAAAATAGAAACCAGGAATAAGAAGAAAAAAAATGTTCTTGATTTTTATTATAGCTACTTTAAATTTTTACTTAAACCGATTTTCTAATTGGTTAAAGCTTTGAAAAAATTACATTAACTGAACGTGAAAATTTAACCTCATAATTACGCGGTTAAGATTTTTTTTCACCCTTATATTCAGAACAGCCCTATATATAAATCCCCGTAGAATATCCTATATAAAAGTACAAACCCTTTTCTTGAGAGAAGGTATAATCCTTTTCCAAAATCAAAGTGCATTTAGATGAATTTTCCCTTTTAATTTTCACCCTAGTTAGCTTTTTAACATATCGAGCAAATTGGTTAAAAGGGACCAAGACCAACGATAATCTGAGCATATTATTGTGTTTGGTGGAAAAAAAAAAGAAATATGTAAAAAATATAATGAATGAAAATAGGAAAGGGAAAATTAGAGTGAATAACAATAAATTATGACAATTTTCATGTTCTCTTTTATTTTCTCTCCCTTTTTTATTTCTTTTATATTTCAATATGCTACCAAAGAAAGGGAAAATTTTCATGTTTTTAAAGTATTCCAACATGTGAGTCTGGGTTTTTTGTGTAACTAGCTTGGTACCCCGTCCTTTACACGACATTAAATTCATTTTTTATAAGTAATTTTTTATATTATGTCAATAAATATTTAAAAATATTTGTATGTATACACATGTTCCAAAAAATTATTATTATGAGAGGTGTTATCCTCAATAGAATCTTCTTTATTTTAGTGATATTTTGCATGCTTCATTTTAACTTTCTTTTTATAAAAAAATTGATTTAGTTTTTTTTTTAAACCGCATTTTTGGTAGGATGCATCTAGTGACTTTGTAAATAACTAATTTTTGTCAAAAAGTGACATTTATCCACCCAACAAAACCTTCGTCAAAGATAACATTATAATTAATCATAATTTAACAAAAAATTAATGTGTTGAAGTTAAAATTAAATCATTTAATTAATATTTAAGTTTGATACAGATCAGAAGTTATATTATTGGTTAAACTTTACTTAACTCATAAACTAGATTAATGATAATCTATTTCTTCTAATAAATTGGAGGATTAAGAAAAAAAACTTTATAATTATTTTATACAATGTTATAAAAAAACACAAATCAAGACCTAAAGAAAGTCAAGAAAGCCAAAAAATAATAAAATGATAAAATTTGTAATCAAATAAGAAATGAGAACAAAGAGAAACAAAATATGTTAAAAAAAAATAAAAAGATACGATAATACAAAATTCTCATCCACTCACACACATATAGATATAAATATAAATATTATTTAATATAAAATATATTGAATATATATTTTTGAATCAACCCGTTAAAAATTAATATAATATTTAATGGAATTATTAAAAGAATGATAAATAAAATCTTTAATAACTAATTTGTTTGAATAAATCAAAATATATATATATACTAACTATATATCATATAATTAATTTAAGATCTAATAGAATGATTAATTAAATCAATTTAATATAATAAAATAAATATAAAATTTGTATGAATTAATTGAATTGTTTGGATGAAATAAATATGAGTTATGCGTAATATTCTATAGCCACCGAACATGATCATGAATGCGTAACAAGTGGGGACTTGGCTTCCAATATCTTCCATTTCTTGTGCTTCAGTGCTTCTCTCCACGACATCAACATTGATGATGGCATTGTTTCTGAAATTTCAGTTAGCTAGAAATTAATCTAGCTCCCGTGAAGAAACATTTCCAACCTAAGCATATTACTATGCCTATATATGTTTTGCAAGCATTTTCCTTCTGTTTGTAACATTTATAATACAGCATGTAATCAAACTGACCCCATATATATATAGTGATCATATATAATATTCCTAGCTTGTACTTGAGTTCCAATTCTAATGGAGGCTTATTCAGGTTTAGACTGTTGTTATTCTTTAGACTTGCTATAGTGCTTGTGGATGGACAATATATTAATTAAAGCAAATTTGGTTTTAAAACGCTTAATTATATTTGTATTTAATTTTTAAAATTTGGTGGATTATCATTATATTGTATTTTAATTAAATTTAAAATATTTAGTACATTTTTAATTTTAACAATTTATTTTACGTACTAAGATGTTAGTTGGCATATGGGGTGTTTGGTTCGTGGTGGAAATATGAAAAAGCTGTCACGATCTAACGTGGCTTTCAATTCACCGTGAATATGAAGTTTTGCACACGATCACTTTCTAATGTCCCGCTTAAACATAGTTGTTAGCTTCTATAGGGGCTTCGATCTAGTTGGGCCTTTTGCCCTTCGTATGCACACACTAAAAAAAAAAATTAACGAATTTTCAATGTAATAAAAAAAATTCTATTACCAATTTAACGAATTATTTTTTCTAACCTAGTGTATAAAATGTAAAATTTAGTTTTTAATATTTATGGTTGACTGAGTTATGAGTTATATTCAATAAGCTATAATTTAAAAGAAGTAATACGATTCACATAAAAAAATTTAATAAAAAAATGTGTTAATATATAAAATAAAAAGGTGTTAAATAACGTCTTGCTATAACATATTTTAAAAATAAACTTACTATAAATAGATATTATCTATATCAATTGGCAATACATCTAATTGATAGTTTCAATCCAATTGCATTATCCCGTATATTTTTCAGGTTTCTTTTTTTTACAAAACATAGACTTTTTATACGTTAAATGATATAACTTTTTTATATATTTTACAAAACTTCTTAACTCTTAATACTTTATAAAAAAACATATTAAATAAAAAATTAAATGTATTAAATGCCTTAGAAACATAAAAAAAATGTAATACTTAGCATACAAAATAAGGAAGAAAATTAATATAGAAATAGATAAAATTGTATTTTTATCCCCTAGTTATTTTTAATTTTGATTTTAGTTTCCTTTTAAATTTATTCATGAATTTAATTCAATTTGAACGTTGATTATCACACAGAAATTTTCACTTACACGTGTTACGTTCTGGTTTAACGATAAACATAAACATGTTAGAATTGACTCTTGAGTATACTTTTTGATGTCGCGTGACATGTGTCAATTAACGTTTCTTTGTGGATAACTTATACTAAAAGATTAAATTCATAAATAAATTTAAAGAGAGATTAAAATTAAAATTGAAAATCACTAAAGGACAAAAATATAATTTTGCACAAGATTTAAAATTGTTTTTGCATGGGCGGATAAAAGGTGATTATATTCTATGCATTGTCCTGCGTTCCCTGACACCGTAACAGGCCGAGGAAAGCGAAATGCCGAAATCCCATGTAGAATCCGTAGTTCAAAATGTTCAAATGAAAGACAAAATTTTGATGTAGAATTTAATTTCATTTAACACATAATTACATTAAACAGAATGATAACCCCAAGTCAATTTACGTCTAATCCTTGTTTAGTTGTTCGCATAAAACTTATATTCTTGATAGAGGGACAAGGGTAAGTGCGTCTTTGTCCCTTTTTTTTGTTTGGATGATTAATAACCGGTCATTATCCCATAATATGTCGATTACCTTATACTATGAGTCTAGGACTATAAAAGAAATCATAATTTTTGCCTCGATTAAATTTAAAGGACACCTGGTAATTAATTAAAACAGAAAAGGAAGAAGAAAAAAGGGCTTGAGATATGTATATTAGGTATCCCTTATTCCAATAGAGTTGCTGACATAATCCGGCTATGAGTTAGTTATCTATATTTATATTATTTTTTCATCTGCAGAAATCAACTTTAAGTATTAAAGAATTTATAATAATTAATGTATACTATTCAATAAAAGGAACTAATTAAACTTTTTTGATATATTAATTAATTGTTTGATATTAGTTGAATAGTTGTATTTAATTATGCCTAGCGCTATTAGCTACTGCTATAAATTCAATCCATTTGTGTATTCAATTTCACTCAGTTTAATTTCAAATATATTTTGAGTTTTTTCTATCAAAATGTTTCTCACATGGACAAATAGATAAGTTCTTTTGCTTGTGAGCTTCTTGCACTTGCCCACTTAATTTTCTCTCACTCTGTATATCTCTCATGCATTTTATGTACATCATTTGTTTTCCATAGTTAAATGTTATCTTCGGAAGCTAGGGAGAGAGAAAATAATTAACATCTATTTCTCAATTCTTGTTACTATACGATCATAGTATTAATAGAATACTCACTTTCACGAAGAATTTGTGCATCATTTCTCATTTACTAGCTAGTACAAAAAATATTTCTAATATTATAAATTTATATGGTTACTAGAAAAATAATGTAGTGTATGAGTGGTAAATGTGGTTATGTAATGTTGTAAGTTTTGATGATACTAAAAGCAAATGACATGACAGAAAGACAAAAACAAACTAACATGAAGAATCTTTTACACAAATAAGTCCAACAATGAGAAGATTTGAGACTTAAATTAAATTATTAAAAGGTTTTTTCAATAAGCATATTTAGTCAATTGATTAAATTAAATAAAGTCTTTAAGTTTCTTTTAAAAGCGTTAATTTTGTTTTTCAAGTTCTGGAATCAATGTAATCAATTATCACATCATGTAATCGATTACCATAAATTTAAAATTTAAAATTTAAAATCATAAATTTAAAATTGTACCTTAAAGTGTGTTTTGAAGAGTTACATCTTTTGAAAATGATTCCTACAATAGTTTACAAAATTTTTGCCTATAACTATTTATCATTTTAATTTAAAATATGATGCTTTTTTTTAAAGATCTTGTTAATAATTATGATATTATTGAGAAATCTTCTAGTACTTCAATTTGTAACATTTTCTCTAAATTCAGAAGTGAATTCTTATATTCTTTGTCTAAACTTTTTAAAAAGGTGAGGCAAACCTTATAAGAATAAGAGTGTGATATATCTTGATCCTTGAGAAACTCAAACATAAAGGGTGATGGATCCCAATATGTAAATAAAAATACTTTGTTACAGTGAAGAATTTGAAAGATAATGAAATCTTCAAGTGGGTTACCTAGGGATCGGACACATGCACAAGAACTCAGAGAATCACTATAAAAATGAATTATAGAGATTTTAATTGTTGGTTTTTTCTCTCTTTTTAATCAAGATTTTTATATATTGTTATATTTATCATATAAAAAAAATTAGAGTGTATTAACAAACAAAAAATTTATTAACTCAGTTCTCTCTCGAGTTCATCGAGAACACTTTGACGGCAATAACATTTTTTAAATATTGGGACAAACATTATACTTCAATTATGACTATAATATAAAAAAAACTGGAATGATTATATTAAGAATCAATGTAAAAAGTAATTTCTAAATTAGTTTTTTATCAATCAATCTAAAATGTGGATGCCTTCAAAATTTTCTAAATCCCTGACAAAACTTTATAGATCATGCACATAGAGGTATATGCAAAATATACTATAGATTGATTCTTCGTATAATCAATTTAAAATGTTAACGTCTTTTTCATATCTTGAAACTTCTGACAATAATTTCAAAGTAGGTTATATTAAAAATTGATATCTACATCAATTCTTATATACTCGTTTAGAAAACTCATTATAAGTTTTTAAGTTGTAGTAATGTGTTAATATTTTCACTCTCGCTCTATTTTTCAAACTCTTCTAATATATGTATGACTTCAATCCGTACTTCCTTATTATGTAAATATTGTTTTTATTTTCTAAATGTGTGTTTCTTTGTCAATATATGTATTCATCTTTTATTTAAGCTCTAGCCTTGTGTTCACTCCTTTATGAGGTAATAATGTTCTTCATCTCTCTCTTGTTACTTCTTCTTCTTTTGAATGATTCTTGCATACGTTTTCAAATGAAACCTCTAAGTCTAAAGACAATTCTTTAACAGTATGTTTGGATGGAGAAAGGAGAAATTTAAAATTATGAGAAATTTTAAATTCTAAGAATTTCAAATACTTCAATTGAAATTCTTTTATTTTTAAAATTTTGTGTTTGGATAAAAAAATTAAAATTATGAGGATGAAAAAAATGAATGAAAAAAAAGAGAAGATATGGTTGGTGTGCTAGTTATAGTGTTCCTCTATGTTCACACCCGATCGATATTTTAAGAGCTCAAACGGTGTTTCTTGAAGAAGACTGTAAGAACATAATTTCAATTTCTAACCTTTTAGAAGGAAATTGAAATTCCAAAATTTAGTTATTTAAAATTCTGTTTTAAAATTCTAAAATTTTAAATTCTTCATAAAAAACATCCAAACAATGAATTCTAAAGTATAGAAATTCAAATTCTCTGATAAATTACTTTACTCAGTTAAAATTTTCTATCCAAACACACTCTAAAGGAACTAAATAGATTATACTTGTAGATACCAACACAAAGGTAAGCAGTCTTGTGGGACAGTTTACTTGAAATGATTTGTCATACCAAACATTGTTAGTCTTCATATTATACTTAAATTATCAATCTTATACTCTTTTTTGTTGCCATCAAAACTAAATGCTAGATCATCTGAGACTTAATAAAACAATTATTTCCACAAACAACAACAAAAAGACCACAAATATTTTCTCTATCTCTCTTTTCTTTTTATTACATGGATCACATACGAAAATTTGCCTATATATTTTAGGATGGAGATATTATAATATTAGTTTCTCAATTCAATTAATGAACGAGGATATTAATTTTCTATTTTCTATTCAGCAACACTTGTAAGTGTTGAAAAAAGGTGGGATGTGCCTCCTTTTGTAGGCAAAATAAACCTTAAAAAATAGTAATGAAAAAACAAAAAATATAAATACAAGAAAAAAAGAACCACAAATAAAAGTTTGAGTATTCGCATAGTTTCAAAAAGGCAAAAAAAAGTAATATATATTTTCAATTTGATTTTATTACAAAACTAGTTTAACTTGTTTTGATTTTGTTTATTAAACAGTAATGTGTATTTTAAGTTAAATGTTATCATTACTATATTCGTAATATCGTAAAATTATTACAAAATTACTGCAAATTACTTCTTCGGGCCTCTTTTATAACAAAAAAAACTTATTGTATTTTAGTGTTAAATATAAGTAAATTATAATTTTTTTTTGTCTTATTTAATGAAATTATATTTAAAATATCTTTCATTTAATAAGTGATTTATGTTTGAAATCAAATTTTAAAGGATAATTTAGAAGAAAAAAATATTTTTTTTACATGGAATTGAAAAAATTTCATAAATTAATTTCCTTAATAAGTATGTAATTATTTTTTTCACATAAAAAAGACCATACAAAAATTAACACCATAACAACAAAAAAAATAAGAATCACCTGAGAAAAAAAGAACACTCAAAGTGTATCATTTTTTTCACATAATAATTTATTTCAAAATTACTTAACATTAAATTGAAAAAGTAGTCAGATAAATATATCAAATTAAGACTAAGAAAATATAAAGAAAAAGATGTATTTAATTCATAAATCAAAATAAGATGCTGAAAGCATGCTCAGCGAAAATTCTCCCAAAGACACGAAACTGAAGAAGAACGTGTTTGTACCAACCCAACTATCAATTTTGGTGTTTTTGAAAAAGGAAAAAAGGGAAGGCATTGAAAATAACATCAGCAAACAGAGTCTTCCCCACACCATCCTCTCCCCACAAGAATAAGCCCGTTCATGTTCCTCTACCACCGAACACACCCCGCCACCACCTCTCGCTAACGTGCGCCCCTTCCTTATCCTGCGCTTCGACACCCCTTCTTTTCTTTTTTTACTTTTTCCCTTATTCCCCTTCCTTCATAAGCTCCGCGTTCTCTCTCTCTCTCTCTCTCTCTCTCTCTCTCTCTCTCGGATCGGAGCGAGGCTGGCGGTTCCGGCGTTGGGGACGTTAGGGTTAGGGTTTCCGAGAGATGTGGTATGCTCCAGGCATTGATGAATCTGTTCTCGCTGTGTTGGAAGCCGTTTGGCCGCGATGCTGATCGAATCGATTCCATCGGAGTTATCGGAAGAGAAGGCAAAGACGGCTTGCTCTGGTTCCGCGACTTCGGAAAATATGGCTCCGGTGATTTCTCCATGGCTGTCGTTCAGGCCAACCAGGTTCTCGAAGACCAGAGCCAGATCGAGTCTGGTCCTCTCGGCACCTTCGTCGGCATCTACGACGGTCACGGAGGACCCGACGCCTCAAGATACGTTTGCGATCACTTGTTTCGCCATTTTCAAGGTTCTTCATTCGGAACCCCCCACTTTATACCCACAGTTTCGTTTTTATTTATTTATTTATTTACTTCCACGGTTGTTGTGGTGTGGATTTAATGTGGCCACGTTTTTAGCTTGATTGTATCCTCATGAATCACGAGTAGCAGTAGTAGTAGTAACTGTTACCAGTGGTTTTCATCAATTCGCTTTTTCGTGAACCTTTTTTAAAAGTACTTTTTATACTTTTATTTTTCTTATTGGTCTTTTGAGTCTGAGATTTCCCAGTTACCAAGTACACAGTTAGCATGCAGGGCAATACTGTTTATAAGCTTTTCTTTCTTTCTTTCTTTCTTTTAATGGTTTGTGTTCGTTTTTTATTATGAATCGGTTTTAATAGGTGAATTGTGTAGAACTTTTTATTAGCTTTTCTTCTAATGGGAACGGATTCGGGATTGTTTGGCACATAATGTTGTAATTAGTAAAGTGTTTGGGTCTCTTGACTTTTTTTGTGTTGAAGGCCCATGGTTTTGATGTGGAGCATTCTACCTTCAATTTTGGTTCCTTCATGGGGTATGAGTGTTGGGGTTGGTTCCTCTTTGTCTTTTTCTGTTGGTAAAGGAATGCTTCTTATCTAGCTGTCTTAGATTTCTTGTCTGTGCAGCAATATCAGCTGAGTCACGCGGGGTTGTGACAACTGAGACAATCGAAAGAGCATTTCGCCAAACAGAAGAGGGGTACATGGCCCTCGTGTCAGGCTCGTGGAATGCTCGACCTCATATTGCAAGTGCTGGGACCTGTTGTCTAGTTGGAGTGATATTTCAGCAGACACTCTTTGTGGCAAACGCTGGAGATTCCCGTGTTGTATTGGGTAAGAAAGTTGGCAACACTGGAGGTATGGCTGCAATTCAGCTGTCTACAGAACACAATGCAAATCTTGAGGCTGTTAGGCAGGAACTTAAAGAATTACATCCTCATGATCCCCAAATTGTTGTCCTCAAACATGGAGTGTGGAGAGTAAAAGGCATTATTCAGGTAATGTATATGCTTGTGTCCTCTCAGAAGTCAGAAATTCTCATCTTTCACACATGAAAAGAAGTGCTAGCATAAACATGGCCAAGCATTTATTAATTCATTATATTCTCTTTTGTTTTCCATTCTTGAAAGTGCTATGCTATGTGGAAGAGACGTAGATATTGATGCTGAAAGGTGTTGGAAGCTACTTAAACTGTGCCCTGAAAGGCCAGTTTTCTGTTTGTTAAAATTGAATGCTACATATGATCTATGCAAGTATGATGGTCTTAATGATTACACATGTTTCATGTGTATCTCACAGGTGGTTTATGATTTCTGAATCCGTATATGTTAACAGGCCCAACACATGTAAACTGTAAAGCCAAAGTCATATATTATAATTGTTCTTTTACTGTTTCTTGTACATTTTCTACTGTATCATATGTATTATTCATGATGAATTATCGATCCAATTATATTTTTTAAAGAAGCTTCTTATTCCTCAATCCCGTACTATCTTAATCTTCTGCAATGTTTTTCACCAGAGTTCCTTTAAAAACATTATCAGGCTGACTTCCTATAAGAAGATTGTAATTGTCCCCTATTCCCTTGTGAAGTTATTGGTTGGTGCTTAAAATTAGACCCTGCTCCTGTTTGTATGTACCAAATCCCATACTTACACAAGTCTTAATCATTTTAATTTGTTATTTTGATTAGGTATTGTGGCATACAGACACTTTGGGTGTGGGCATGTATGGTTAATGGTTCAGTCCCTGATTTGTGTGATTAAAACCAAACCATAAATGGAAGCAAACTATTTATATTTGGCATAGAATATTCTATTTTTTTGTACGTTTGATTTGTAATGCATTAGTGTGTTAATAATAATAAAAGCAATGGTCTTATGAAAGACGGTCAATATATACTTTCCAGTTTAATTCTCAACACTATTTTACTGCTGAAGTCATATATATTTTATTAGTTAATGGTTCATTAATTCTCCCAAGGTTCTGCTGTAATTATTTTGTTTATCTGTTTTACTTACATGCTCCAAATTTTTTATAGACAAACACTTCACTAACTGTATTTGGTGCAGGTTTCTAGATCTATAGGTGATGTATATTTGAAGCATGCACAGTTTAACCGAGAACCACTTAATGCAAAATTCAGACTTCCTGAACCGATGAACATGCCTATCTTGAGTGCTAATCCCACTATTCTTTCTCATGCTCTCCAACCAAATGATTCCTTCCTTATATTTGCATCTGATGGTTTATGGGAGCATTTGAGTAACGAGAAAGCTGTGGATATTGTAAACAGCAATCCACATGCGGTAAGACTCTTTCTTCCATGTTTGGATTTTCTTGTTGTACTTATTTCTGTAATGGTTGTTTCCTCGTCTGGCCATAAAATGCATGGCTGGGGGGGGCGGCTAATTGAGCCCAGTGGTTGCATAAAAAATTGGATGAGGGCTAGTCCTGTTTATTAGCATTAGTAATGTGAAGGACCTATAATATTTATTACATGCTTTACATGTTGGTCGGGACAAGATTGGAAAATCCCCCCTACAACTTTGATCCGTAATTTCATCATGTCTCTATCTGATTCTGACATGAGAGATTGAAGATTACTGCTTTTGGTTGATTTGATAGTGTGTAGAACAATAGAAGTGCATGACTAGTGGATGCAGTAATAAGTAGTGTCTGTACTTTATCTGAAGTCTTAAGCTTTACAAGTCATGTATGTTCCTTAATTCCTTTATCAAGAAGTTGCCATATTCCAATTCGATCTTACATTTTATGATGTTCAGATATTTATTTGATCATCACTGTAGCTTTTAATATGATAGTTTATTCATTAATACAATTCCTATGATGAGTTTGTTTCCTACATTCTTACCTTTCAGTAAGTTATTCTTTTTGTAATTTATTATTATTGAATATTTCTGCTAATTTTGCTTCACAAGGTGGTAATACTGAGGTCCCATTTGAATAAATTTCTTCATAAACATTATTTATACGAGAAGAAAATTAAAAGGTATATTGAATCGAGATTCTCCCACAAGTTAAAATCAATTTTTGCACTTAACTTTTATAGGTCTCATCTAACTTCTCCAAAATCTGAGGTGCATTAGTTGAATTTAATTTATGGGAAAAAAAATTATTTTCTTTTTACAAGTGTTTATGGAAAAGTTTATTCAAATGAGGCCTAGCTCATCTCCCAGCATTTGACTTGTATGAAAATTCAAATCACTCCCCCCACACACTCACCTCTCTCTCTCTCTCTGTGGTCCTTTCCATATTCTATGCTTATTAAAAAGGGAATCATGATGACATTGTGTTATTTCGTTGTTATTCAAGAAGCCTGTTTTATTGAATTCTTTGTTATTCTTCCTTGCGTTGCTATTGTACTACAATTGTGTTACTGCAGGGTAGTGCCAAGAGACTTATCAAGGCTGCTCTCCATGAAGCAGCAAGAAAACGAGAAATGCGATATTCAGACCTCCGTAAGATTGACAAGAAAGTTCGACGCCATTTTCATGATGATATATCCGTTATTGTTTTATTCTTAAATCACGACCTTATTTCCAGAGGCACAGTGCTAGACCCGACACTTTCAATTCGAAGCGCTCTCGATCACTGACTTGTATCACTGTAAGCAGTCTTGTACGAGTTTTTGGCAACTGTACCGATACCTGAAGCATTGGTAGGTACCTGGCTATAATATGTCATTTCTATGGCACATATGGCTTCTGGTACCGACATCATTCTTGAGGCACGAGAATTTATTAAGTTATAACATATTATTAGAAATTTATTCATAAAGAGGAAAAAAATAAATACAAAAATATCTTATTCCCTTTTCTAACCTTATAGTTTTACCCGAAATACTGGATTTTATTTATTTGTTTGTTTTTTTGGCTGAACATAGCTAATCGAACAGCATGTTGATTGAATTCAAAGTTATTTTACAACAAATTATATGGAAAATTCATGTGTAGACTGTAGTGTACATCTGCAAGTTAGACCCGTAATTAAGAAGTATCTTAAAGTTGAAATCTAAGTGCTATTTGGGTCAACGAAAATAAGTAAATAAATAAAATTTCAATTTTATAATGTTGGATTAAAACTTGAAAGTGTTGTCTAATCTGTTCATATAAGATAAGATGTAAAATAAAGCTGGCACAATGAAGAACAAACAAGTTAGCACTTCAATTTCATACGAACGACGGTGTTCAAGATATATAGTTTTATTTATTTATTTTCCTTATAAATTGTTTGTTCTCTTTTTATTCTTGTAGTATAGAGAATTTGACTTATTACTTAAACTAAAGTATGTTTCGTAGACATCTTTAAAAAGTGTTTATATGGGGGAGAGTAAATACCAACTCCCCTAAAAAAAATGGCAGCTCAAAGGAAATTTAGGTTGAGCCAGACTAGCCCATATTCGTGGGCTCAGGGAAGTCCAACTGGATGACCCAATTTACCAACTCTACTATTCACAGTTTTTTTGAAATAGCCAAATGATTTTATTAATAAATGCATTAAGTACAAGGTGTACTAAACCTTATTAGTACCAAAACCAGCTGCACGTAAGAATGACAAAATTTACTCGGATCCAACATGTATTTGCAAAAACATTTGTAACCAGAGAAGATAATTACCTGCATATTAGGACTAAGTATGGGGGTGGGTATTTACTTACAAATTTATGCAAGTACGATGAAGTAAAGATAGAAGCAGCAACAAATGAAAGTGTTTCGCGAGAAAAGGATTAGAGAATATGGAAGTTGTTGTGACAAAGGGATGTGACTTCCATGAATTTGCAATGGAGGGGTGTCATGACTGTCACGATGAAGTAAAGCAATTAGAGCATGAACGAGCAGAACACAAAAAGCACTAAGGATATAAGTATGAAGGATTGGCAATAAGAGGAATGTTGCATGATTGGGGTCAACAGTGGGAAAAATCCAGGGACATGTATTAGGGTATATTAGTAACGGGACAGAGGCGAATACAAAGTGGGGATCACAATACCCAACCTTACCCTCAACTTTCACAAGCGAGGAAAACCTAATCTGACCCCAATCAACTTGATTTTTTTCTCGTCAAACTTAGGGCGGGTGCGGGTACACATGCCTGCACATATGCTAGCCTTAACTTGCATCTTCCATGTAATTATTCACTTCACTTACATGAATAAATATCCATCACAACATGTTCATGCATTGTTATTCATCTTCTAAGAGATGTTAGTTCCCATGCCAATCCTATGCTCCTTATAAGTTTTTTTTTTTTCTATTGATCTATTTCATTCACAAAATCATTTATTTATTGTATTAAGTTGTCCCTTCATACAACCAACAAGCTACCCCACTAGTGGTGGACCTAGGACCTTAAGTCAGGCAGGATGATCTATTTAAAAAATAAAATTAAAAATTAGTATCATAAGAGAAGTAAAAAAATTAAAGTTAGGAGGTTCAAATATATAAAATTACGGGGGAGGGGGGAATAATTGGTTAATGTGTATACATTAATCTTTATATGTATTTCTTTTAAAGCGAAATGCACCCCCTCATTAAGTGTGGATGCACCATTGTATTCCACCTTCATTCGTGTGTTAAGTATAGATTTTTTTTGCATTAAATAATATTTTCACTATTGTTATCAACATTGAAGAGACCGTTACTACGGCTAGCTAAATGAAGTTTTATCCATTCTCACTACTAATTGGATCTATTTGTAATTGGACTTGAGATTGAGCCTACATATATTGTGACACAATGTATTTGATTTTTTTTTTTTTATCTGAGATCTGATTTTCCTTAGTATTTAGGATAAATGTCTGATTTTTCTATGTTTGATATAATGCTTTGTTGAAAATGACGATTAAGAATTTATACAATTTTACTTTAAGTAAGAAGGATATGGTTAAATTTAATTTTTGGAAGATTAAATGTCACTCTTGATTTATTATTATTTTTAGTATTTTTCGTTTTAGTACATCAAATTTTAAAAGTTTCATTAGGTCTTTTATGTTTTTAAAGAGTTTCATTTTGATCCTTTTTCAAATTTTTCATCAACAACATTAGTATTTTGTTAACTTTTAAATTTTAAAATAATTAATTCATGCTTTGCAACTTTGTGTTGTTTGATAGATTTCAGCATACATGTTCTTCATCATTTGGAATTTACATAATGACAGTTGAAAACCCCTACAATGTTAAATTAATCATTTTAAGACTAAAAAAAAAATCGTTGAGTCCAAATCAGCAAAACAGAAAATAAAAATAATCAAAATAAAAATTTCAAAAACATAAAAAAAATAAAATAAAACTATTAAAACTTAATACAGCAAAACAAAATTAATGGAGCTTCATATTTCAATGGACTAATATATTAGTATGAATATATAGAATAGACCGGGCCAGCCCGATCTAGAATACAAGAAAGGTATTGAGTCCAAATCATCATTACGATAGTCGTTCAGGGACATTCTGGGAAAATCGTTGTTGACATTAACAGCCATCGAGTCCCAGGCACAGTGAGTAACGTTGCGCGAGCTTCACCCATGGCTAACTAATTCCTCATCATCTTGCTGTTGCAGCAACACATGTTCACATTTCAGTCACAACAAAAACAATTCCCTACATTCCTCAACCGAATCAGTAAATCCGAGCGAGGTAATGGCGCCTCGTTCATTCCTACTCGCCCTGCTGAGTCTCCTCTTGACTCAGTCCGATTCGGCACCTCAAGCCTTCAAGAGAGAATCCAGTCACCCTCAGTGGCACCACGGAGCCTTCCACGACGTACGAGACAGCGTCCGATCCGACGTTCGCCGCATGCTTCACTCTCGCGCCGAGGTCATTTTTCTTTTTCCGTCAACACAAAAATCAAAATCACTATCCAATTAATTGATGTGTGAATGCATGTGTCTGTGGTTCGTGTAGGTTCCGTTTCAAGTTCCGCTGGAAGTGAACGTGGTTCTGATTGGTTTTAGCGGAGACGGAGGCTATAGATACAACATCGATGCGCATCGATTGGAACAGTTTCTGAAAACTAGCTTTCCAGTTCACAGACCTTCGTGTCTGGAGACTGGGGAGCTGCTTGATATTGAGCATCACATGGTCTATAATGCGTTTCCTGTAAGTCCCGTTTAGCACGCCTTGTACTCTTTTTGTGTGCTATTTGGTTCGTTGGCGCTTGTATGTGTTATTTTTCCTATTTGCTAGTTGATTGAATTGGTTTGAAAGTGAAATGTAGTTCTCAAGCTTGAGCTTGGTGGATACAGTTTAACTCTGGTTTGGGAAGGATGAGTTTCTCGGATCAGTGGAGTTCTGATAGACGATATTTTGGTTCGAAATTGAAATGTTTTAGCATAGGACTTAGTTGTGAAATAGTTAATTGGTGCTTAAATGCAGAATACCTTCATTGAAGGAGATCCTAGTTGCTTTCCTGAACTGCATATTATAAAGTAAAAAGTTACAGCCATGTAACAACTAATGAAAGTTTCATCATGTCTGTATTTCTATACTTGAAAAAAAATAGTCAAGATTGAATTGCCAGCCTTGTACGGCCGAGAGAGGAATGAAATATGAACTTTTGTTAGATGAATGCAATAAGCCTAGTCAAAAATTGTCACCTGGCTATGCATCGAAATCAAATTTTACTTTAGAAATATTGTGGATTAACCAAGACAATTTAAAATTAATTGTCGCTGTAGGCTGGACAGCCTGAACTGATAGCACTTGAGAAAGAACTGAAAGAGGCAATGGTTCCTGCAGGAAAAGCAAGAGAGGTAACCGTTTTTCCTTTCTTTTTTTATGCCATTTTCTTCTGTTTTGATTGGACATAGCACTTTTTAAAGTTTACCACAACTTGCAGACTGAATTTGGAAGGGAGGTACCTTTGTTTGAAGTTGAGGCAACAGCTGTGGAGCCAGTATTTCAAAGGCTGTACTCCTACATATTTGACACGGACAGTGTGGGATCTTCTGTCACAGAGATGGATAGACCAGTGCCAAGTGCAATATTCATTGTAAACTTTGACAAGGTACAATTAATATCTTTAGTTGCCAAATGTTAAATATACCTTACTTTAAATTCTACAAGTTCAACAAGTGTGCTGGTGCCCTGGCCAATAGTGCTTGTCATATGGAGGAGGACCTTGTGATGTTTCAGCAGGTGCCATCGTTTTTGGGCCAACTGCTATTTTTTGATTCTGTTGGAGCTGTGTCTCCTTGTATAGTTCCTATGTTGTTTCTTTTCCTTGGGCTTTTAGCTCCGTTGAATACCAAAAAAAGCAATTCTACAAGTTCAGTTGATGTTAAATTTATATTTACTGTTAGTAACACGTAATATAATTGATAAGTTAGCTTTCACTAAGTCACTAACTACTAATGGAGGAAATGTGAGTAACTGAATCCATAGGTTCTTCATTCTTCCTGCTTGTTCAGTGTCATAATTCCCTACTATTGTGGTAATTCTATTTTGTTTTTATCTTTTTTACTGCTAATTTAAATTTTATTGTAGGTGAGATTAGATCCTAGAAATAAGGAGATTGATCTTGATAGTTCAATGTATGAGAAAATTCCTGACCTAACTGAGGAAGATATGAAAAAACAAGAAGGAGATTACATCTACCGTTATCGTTACAATGGTGGGGGTGCAACTCAAGTTTGGCTAAGCTCTGGCAGGTATAAAACAGTTTGGTTCTGAACATATTTTCTGTTAACTTCAGTTTCTTTCTTCTCTGGAAAGAGTGTAATCAAATGTTAGGGGTTGTTTACTGGCAAAAACTGGTCCAATTTATATCTTGTATCTTACAAAAAAATTTGTTAGCCCATACATCATACATGCATGCTAGCCTGACTTCTTTTTGTTTATTCAGATTTGTGGTGATTGACCTTTCGGCAGGGCCATGCACTTATGGTAAGATTGAAGCTGAAGAGGGAAGTGTCTGTTCTAGAACCCTGCCAAGATTACAAAATGTGATTCGTCCTAGTAGTTTGCACACAACTTCTCATCAATCGAGCAATGATATTTTTCTTGGGCAGCTTGCTTCTTTGGTATCAACCACAGTGGAACATGTTATTGCACCTGATGTGAGGTATTCTGATGTCATCTATAAGCAAAAAACAACTACTAAGTCTTATCCCACTAAGAGCATCTCCAATAGAGGTTCTTAATATTCTTATCTATAAGAACCTTTCCTACCATTGGACCAATTACATGTGGCATCCATGGTGTAAGAATTTTCTTGTATAAACATTTAAAAACCCATAAAACTGATTGTTGGACATAGGAGAGTGATGTAAGAATAACTATGACTCTCTTTTGAATACAAAAATCATAATAGGGCCAGAAGAGAGGGATGCAGGAATCAAGCCAGCTGCAAGCGACTCTCTTTTGAATACAAAAAATAATAAAAGATTATTATCAGCATTATCAGCTGTGCACAATGACTGTGACTCTTTTGCAGGAGAAACATGACTAGAATATTATTATTTTAATTTAAAATTAAAATAAAAACAAATATAATAGAGAGTATAAATATGTAGAGTAATATATGAGACTCATTTTAAGTTTTTAGATAGCTGCACCTCTGTCTCTAGTAAAACGTTGTTAGAGTTCTTAAAATTGTGATGTGGCATAGTAAGGTCCATCAAAAGTAAGTTAAGCAACCCTACCTTTGTTGCACCATTAGAGATGGCCTCAGTTGTGGTCAACAATACAGGGACTTTACACACAAAAAACTATAAATGGAATCTACACATAAAAAACTAACATACCCTGGTGCCAGAAGCCTCCTCACTTGTGAAGGTATGGAAGAGAGTCATTGTATGCAGTCTTCCCCTTGCTTATGCAAAGAGGTTGTTTCCATATTCGAACCCATGATCGACTGGTCACAAAGGGCAATTTGACCATTGCACCTGGGCTTGCCCTCCCATTGGACTCTATAACAAACTCAAATTCTGTAAAACCATTAAGAGTATAAGGTCTTTACATTAGTTTCTCCTAAGGTTGCAGATAACAAAAAAAAAGTTTCTCCTAAGGTTTTGTTTGGTCTTCTTCAACCTCTTTTAATTGGCTTACATTCCATTTGGTCTTCTCACACGGCCAAACCTCCGTATGCAGCATTCTATCATTATTTTTTCAATTGCTGGTATCCCCAACTTTTTTGTGGGTTTTTTTTTTTTTGGCATTTCACTGCACAAAATTGATTATCTTAGAGCTTAGTTGATCATATTGTAGTCTGCTAGAAATTTCATGAGTTCATAACTCTTTGCTTACGCTGAACCTTTTTCCATTTCAACCACCCAGCTTGAATTTTATATATGACATCCCAATTGATGCCCTCACAACATTCTAAGATGGATTCTAGATGCCTAAACTTTGAAACTTGTGGTATGATGTGAACCTTATTTTTCATCTCCAAAGCATTGATACCTCATCTCATGCAAGTTTTGTATTCTTTTGTTTAGTTTTGAATACATTTTTGTAAGTTAGGCTGTCAGTTTAGTGTCTCGCGTGCAAATTATTAGGGTACTCAAATACTTTGTTGACTGATCACTGATGTATTAACTCGAGTTTAATTGTATTTTTATTGATTTGTTCAGGTTTGAAACCGTTGATCTTACTTCAAGACTGCTTGTACCTATAATTGTCTTGCAAAATCATAATCGATACAACATTATGGAAAAGGGTCACAATTACAGTATTAACATAGAAGAAATTGAGGCTGAGGTTTGTAATTTCCTTTAGAGTAGACTCCCAATTTTTGTTAACTTAGTTTGAAAATTGTCTGATGGATTTTCTTGAATTGAGATTTTGTGCAATTTAACAGGAACAACATGCAACTGTTACATTTTTTGTTCTTTCGTCTCAGGTGAAAAGCATGCTTCACGATGGGCAAGAATTAGTAATTATTGGGGGTGTACATTCGTTACATCGCCATGAGAAGCTGGCAATTGCTGTTTCAAAAGCTATGCGTGGACATTCCCTGCAGGAAACCAAAAATGATGGTCGTTTCCATGTTCATACCAAGACATATCTGGATGGTGCTATTTTAAAAGAAGTGGGTGCTGCCTTGTACTCTTGTTTCTTAAATCTACTGGTTTTAATTTCTCATGTGATTTGATATGAGCAATGTGGTCTCTTTTCATTTCCATGGGGTAATTATTTGAGAAATTTGCGCTAACCTTTAAGTTGTGAATCATGAGTATGGCTTTGTAACCCCTTTAGATAAATAGATGAAATTGAATGCTTAGTAGTCACAATGCTGCTCATGTTATCATTTTAGGCTAAGTGATCTTCTGAAGAACTTCCAGAGTTCACTATCGATATATCTGAATTGAATACATCCGCATCTAAGATGCTAAATGCAAATTTATTTTATTACTTTCTTAACTAATTCTATATGGACTTGAACCCACATTTTACAGGAGATGGAACGTTCCGCTGATGTGCTTGCTGCTGGATTGCTTGAAGTGTCTGACCCGTCTCTTTCAAGTAAATATTTCCTCCGCCAAAATTGGATGGATGAATCTGAAGGGTCAACTGATTCTATTCTTAAGCATAAGTCTCTCTGGGCTTCTTATAACTCAAAATATAGCAAGAAAAGGAGAAAGAAAGTAAAGAAACAAGGAGATCTACAACCAACTTATGGAACTAGAGTAATTCCTGTGTGCGTACACTGCTATCTCTTGCATACATGTACATTGAAACCACAACTCTAACATCATAGTGTCTTTGTTCTTTTATATTCATATTTATTAATAGGTTTATAGAACCCAAGTTAAAATTTTCTCCTTTTATTGTTTCCAACTGCTCTCTTAATTAGGTTGATTAGAACACTTTGTAAATTGGGAGTTAGATACTTTGGACTTTGTAAACTCTGTTACCCAAATCTGGTGGCCTTTTGCAAAATGAAAGGGAATGCACAAATAACTTTACTTGAATGAGTCAGAATGGTTGCCCAAAAGAAAGGGAAAATGTTGTTTCCCCAAAACAAAATATTATATTGACTATATGTAGCTCTCAACATACTAAAATATATTTAGTTGTATGTCAACAGTGATTGATCAAAGTTGAACTTTTGTAAGAAAAAGTTTTGAATGTACTTCTTTTTGCTGAGCTCTATTATGTCAAAAGAAAGATTGAAACACTTGTGATTAGAACATTATATTCATTTTGGTGGGTTTTTTTTTTTTTTTTAAAAAATGAAATGCATTATATTGCATTTGCTGAATGAAGAAGTATTTTGATTGTTGTTGATGATATTATTTTGATTCAAAACCAATTTAAACTGAAGCCAAATGTTATGGTTTTTACTATGTAGGTTTGTGCTATCGCTAGCTGATGTGGATCCAAACCTTATGATGGAGGATGAAAGTATGGTATGGACAAGCAATGATGTTGTAATTGTGCTTGAGCATCAAAATGAAAAGATTCCTTTAAGGTGAGTAAATATGATGTTTGGATATCCAGTGCTTGCAAATTGAAGATTTATACTTCTGTAGATGATTTGATGTGTAGATAACAGAGGAAGGAATAAATGGGTTGCACACTTATTATGGCTAATTGGCAACATACTATGCTATTGTAGTCTGTATGAAACCATCTCTTATTTCTATGTGGAACCGCTAATCCTTTTTGTCCATTAAGTTTTAACATCTCAACATAAATAGTGACAATGATGCATACCTTCTGATCATTTTCATTTTGTTGTTTTTATATAAAAAAAAAAGTAATTGCATTCTGATTATTTAATTTGTTTTTAAATATGTTGATATCTGTCTATTTGAGTGTATGTTGCTAATGCAGTGTAATATAATTCATAAGTTAGTTTTAGAATGCAATTCTTACTCTCTTGTCATGCTGACTGTCTATTTGGCTTGATTTGACCCAAAGAAACCACCTCAAAGTCCACTTTCAGTTACCTTGGGTTTCATCATTATTTATCACTTTTGTTTTGCAAAAATTCACACCACTCTTAATTGTCTTGTTCCACAGTTATGTTTCGGAAACACAAAGAAGACATGCTCTTCCATCTCAGGCACAACGGCATATATTGGCTGGTCTTGCCTCAGTTGTTGGTGGTTTAAGTGCACCATATGAGAAGGCTTCTCATGTACACGAGAGGCCTGTTGTGAATTGGCTTTGGGCTGCTGGTTGTCATCCATTTGGACCATTCTCTAATACATCTCACATCAGTCAAATGCTCCAAGATGTTGCTTTGGTGAATGCTCTCTCAATATGCCAAAACGATTTTTATTTACCAAGAGGTATTTCTCAAATCAGTTTTTTGTTTGTTGACAGAGGAACTCAATATATGCCCGTGTGGATTCTGTGCTTCGTAAAATTCGTGATACGTCAGAGGTAATTCATGCTTCATTGGAGTTAATATAAATACCAGTACTTGATTCCCTGATTGTGGATACCTGTCAATTCTGTGCAGACTGTCCAAACTTTTGCAGCAGAGTATCTGAAAACTCCCCTTGGTGAACCAGTAAAGGGAAAGAAAGAAAAGTCAAACACTGAACTGTGGTTAGAGAAGTTCTACAAGAAAACCACTAATTTGCCGGAACCCTTCCCACATGAATTAGTTGATCGCTTAGAAAAATATCTGGATGTAAGCTTTACTTGATTGAAGTTCTTGACCTGATTTTGAGGGCATTTTTAGTGATAACAACTTAACATGTTGCAATTTGTATACATACACCAGGGCCTTGAAGAGCTGCTTGTTGATATGTCTTCACTGTTATATGATCATCGGTTACAGGATGCCTACTTGAACAGTTCAGATATTCTGCAGAGCACCATGTTCACCGAACAGTAAGTTACCCTGTATTTTAAAACGTCTCCATATATATATATGTGTGTGTTGTCAAAATGGGAAAAAGTTTACATTCTAGCAAACTGATATTTTTCCCCATGATACTGTTCTAGTAGCTATTTACAATGTTGTGAATTGCAGATATGTTGATCATGTCTTGACCAGTGAGAGGGATAATATGAGATGTTGCAAAATTGAGTACAAATACCCCGTGCACTCCTCTCAAACTTATATATATGGGGGAATACTTATTGCTGGATTCGTTGTGTACTTTGTTGTAATTTTTTTCTCATCTCCGGTGCGCTGAATCCAGATTTTGAAGCCAACAGCCAAAAACAACCCAGCCATATCACTCTAGGTAGAGCTTATCACTGCTATACCAAAATCAAATATCAAATGTATACAATTTTGAATGCATAGTTATCAATGCAGGACAAATGAGAAGATCAAAATTACTAGAGTAACATTGACTAGATTATGTATTTTGGTAGGTACTGGCTGGGGCTTCGGGTTTAATTTACTTTGACATTCCTAGAGTGGTAATAGCTGAAGAAATTTGCGTGTGATTATTTAATTCGTTGCAAAGTAACGGTAATAGCTGAAACCCAAATTTAATGCTGAAGATACGAATGAATTTGGTAGCGAGTAAACCATCAACTTAATCCCTCAAGTATTACTCTCTCCTAAATACTAGTCTTCAATGTTAGTAAAGCTAATTTAGTCTCTACATTTTACTAACATTCAGGGAATAAGTTGAAGGATTTTTTAATACTTGAAAGATTATTTAGAATGATTTCTAATAGAAATTAATTATATAATTATTTACTTTAAAGATTATTTAGGAAACATTAATATTTTAAGAATGAAATTGATGGTTCATTCATTTGGTAGCCAAAGATTTTAAATGTTATATTTTGAAAAGAAGTTATTAAATGTTTGTGTTTTATATGTCGATTATAAAATTTTAGGAGAATTAATAAGATCTTTTAATACGATATAACATCACTCGGTATCCAAATGCTTGGGCATTGATATTTGCTTCAACATTGTGTTCTTAATAGTACATCATGGAAATAAATTTTAGTATTTTTTTTAATTGACGATGCATGTAGATGTGAGGCTAATGTGACTCGTTTTTAATATAAAGTTAACATTAAGATTGTAACAATGTGTAAAACAAATATAAAATTATTTAAATCTAAACCATTGAGTTTTTAATAAATAAAAAAAACCATAAACTTGACACTTGAATTTCGAAAGTGCAACAATATCACGAGTGTGGAGTGTCAAGTTATGAAAACAAATTATGAAAAGTTACTGTTGATTGGCTAATAAGCTTCAGTTTTTTTAATCACTGAAAATTAATGACATACAAAAAATTTACAATAATTTACGTTTCGAACTTATTCAACCTTAGTTCTAATAAATACCACCTCAACATGCCAATCTTGCCTCAGCCACAACCACCAAGGAAGGACTTGGATTCTCTGCAGCTAGTCTCTCTTATCTCTCTACCCTTTCATTATTTTTCAAACAGCTTCATTTCTTCATTTTTTTTTTTCTCCACATTTCCTTTTCTGCTTTTTTCTTTTTTTCTTCTTTGCTATACAAGAGAAGATCTAAACAATTACAAGTAGTTGGAGAAGAGTAATTAGTTTGTTGATTGTTATTAGTCCAGTGATCTAAATCATTGTATATAATTCTACAACTTGATATACTTCATTCAACCAATCTATTCATTGGGTATTAGAGTCACAATATCCACCGTGAAAGAAAATGTTTTCTACCATTACATCTATAACAGTCACTATAATATTGTTGAAATTAGTTTGAACATGAATAATTTCCTTTGGTATTTTACCAGTATGTTTAGGCGAATCAACACGTACATTTCTAGCCAATCCGTTTTAGATATAGATTTTACCATATTTAATTATTTCATAAATATAATTGCCCAATGAAATCATTCTCCCCCAAAAAAATTTCATTTTTTAATTTTCTTTTTACATAAGCCTCATCTTTTCACATCAATTTTCAATCTCTGTATGGATCTTCAAGAACCAAAATTGGCTCCAAAACTGTAGGAAGACTCGATTATGATCTAAAAAGATCTTTTACACAGCCTACATTTGCATTGTGCAATTAAATTTCAAGATGAGATACTTTGTTTGCTAATTTCTCTGTCATGGTTAAGATTCCTTATCAATTCTCTTCATCCACATTACAAGATGACTTTGTCTGACCTCTTAGGAAATTTGTTCATCACAGTTATTTTCAATAGGAAAAAAAGTAAAATTTTTCACTAAATTATCACACTTCTGTATTTGCTTATTCTTTTTAACATAATTTATTAGAGAATCTCGGAGTTAATTTTTTTATCACAAGTAAAATTCCCTAAATAATAAATCTGTAGGTTCTTTAATTTTTTTAATGAATCACTTTCGTGTTTATAATTTTCATCAAATTTTAATCAATAAAGAATATATTAAAAACAATTAAATGCGTTGAAAACCATCATCTTAATCAAATGCATCTCTTTTCCAATAAAATAATTTAAATTAAGCAAAATGCTTAAGTAACCTTATAAAATAAATATTAATGTAACCAAAAAAGCAGAACGTAAATGTCACAAACTCGTTTATTAATGCGGCCTCAAAACATAATACAAACCCAAACAAATTTCATATTCATATTACCTAATGGAACTCATTCATGGTTCGAAATCAGATTTTACCACACAAATAAGTTTCAAGAGAAAGAAGAAATAGTCAGGCATAGCTTTCTAGGCTAGCATTGTGCTTCACATATAGCAGATCCTGCTCAGAGCCCAGTGCTTATTTCATCATTCACATCTATTTCCTTATGCCTCTTTATCCCAAATTACAATGCTACATATAATAACAGACCCCTCCCCACAGAAAAAAAGACAAACTACTAAGGTTTGGTTAGGATCCTCAGCGATTATGCTTATGGTTGTCATCAAGTTAGACAATCAGGTCTCAAAGATTTCATGCCATCATAGGATCCCACAAGTCTAAAAAGAAGAAAGAAAAAAACAGATACATGGTAGAAAAAGTAATTACATTTAAAATCGAAAGTTTTGAAGATTAAAAAATGAAAAAGTTGATTTAGCAGTCTAATCATTCACTGCGCCTGGAGAAAACAGACGAAGGCGAAGTGACTCAACATTCCTGCGAAAAATCTATGCCTTTTTTTCATCATTGATTTGGAGATAACCCATGATACATGATCTGAGAATCAAAGGCATCTCAAGAGGCAAATAAACATGACAACGAAAATTGAAAAAACTAAAGCTCCGCCGTTAGTAGAATGGATGAGACTTAAAGCGAATAGGGTTTTCCGTAATCCTTGGTGTGAAAAAGGAGAGCCTCTGAGTTATATAATGGTCGTATTTGAATTAGGGCTTTTACGTTTGTGAAAAGACTAAAGAACCACCCTTATTCTTTTAATTACGATTTTGACCCTTTGTTCTTTTTTTTTTCCCCCATCTTGGGTCGAAAAGCGCTTTCCTCCAATGAAGTTTGAGATGAACTTTCAACTAGTCGGCCCATTGGATCATATAGTCCATAACTTTTCGTGTTTGGTTTGGGGGCGGATAATTGATTACTACATAATTAATTTTAAATATAACTTTCCATATTTAATTTCACGTTAGAAAATAATTAAGAATTAATTATAGGTTGAAATGATTTTATAATGAATTCAAAGTTTATATTAAATTTTACTCATAACTTGATTTTATAATAAAACATTCAAACATAAATTACATTCTTTTAAAATTAATTTTTTCAACCTCCATTCAAATACACATAATTTATTAATTAGCCCATTGAATTTAGAGATATTTCTTCTGATACTTAAAACTCAATCAAGTTATTTTAATAAACCTTTTAAAAAAAAAAAACTTTGCCCGGCCCATTGAATTTTTTTCTGGTAAGGTAATAATTTATTTTTTAGTCCATTGGATAACTTAGATTTTAGTTAGTCGTGATATTTTAAAATGACATTACAAATAAAAATTGAATATTAGAAAAAATGATATAATATCAAGCTTTCAAACAATCCAAAGGGGTCCCGCTAACAATCAATACTACAAATGAAATTATTTTTTAAATTAGTGGATTGAGTAACACAGTGATTTCTAGTAAAAAAAAATCAAGATTTCAAACAAAATTACATTTGAAAGAGAATATTTATGAGAAGCCAATTATTATTTAAACATCTTAAATCATAAAAAATTAATATAAAAAATCCTGTAAAGTTTTATGACTTACCAATATCTAATTATCTATAAGACATTATAGGTGTAATAATAAATCATTTTTAATGCAATTTTTAATATAGTTATCAGAAAAATTAATAAATTTAATGTGCATTAAGTCTAGAATCAGATCCCAAAAGAAAAAAGGGCAATGATATCATCGCATACGTAACAAAGCGGAAGCCAGTGGGCGAAAGGACCAAGGGCTTGCTGCCCAAACCCCCGAATATCGTCTATTTAAGACACGCATCTCAACAACCACACACATCGCAAACACGCTCCAATACAATCATCAAAATGTGCCCTTCCGCCTCCCATTTCCGACCGGCATTCCACGTCCTCGACGCCGACCACGACGGCAAAATCAGCCACGACGACCTCCGCGCCTTCTACGCCGGAGTCGGCGGAGAAGGAGACGACGTGATCGGGGCAATGATGACGCTGGCCGACACCAACAAGGACGGGTTCGTGGAGTACGAGGAGTTCGAGCGCGTGGTCGCGGCGGAGAGAAAACCCGTGGGGTGTGGGGCCATGGAGGACGTGTTCAGGGTCATGGACAAGGACGGCGACGGCAAGCTCAGCCACCGCGACCTGAAGACTTACATGGCCTGGGCTGGCTTTTCGGCCACCGACGACGACATCAACGCCATGATCCGGTTCGGCGGCGGCGACCAAAACGGCGGCGTTACGTTCGATGGTTTGCTTCGTATATTGGCGCTTGAATGTTCCGCCGCTAATTAAATTAATTTACCCCCCTCGTATATTGGCGCCGTTTCGTTTCGTTAATTAAACAAGTGTT
This sequence comes from Glycine soja, assembly GCF_004193775.1. NCBI lineage: Eukaryota > Viridiplantae > Streptophyta > Magnoliopsida > Fabales > Fabaceae > Glycine > Glycine soja. Next base: position 44,193,993 of record NC_041008.1, on the reverse strand, counting down.
GGGTTTTTATATTTTGTCCAAGTCATTAATTGAATCCAAAACAAATGATTGTAATCAAATATGAGTTCATATATTCATACATTTATGCTCCCTTCCATTTCACTTTTACATCATTATTTATTACATATATACTAGTATTATTTTTTTTTATTGTATCTCTGCTCTTTTCAAATATACATTAAAAAATGGAAGGGTATGGTAGTGAGCCATGCCAAAACTGTCGTTCACATTCCAAGGTTTATTTGTTCAAATATGGAGTAAGGGATTATTTATTTTTGTTTGTCTTGACTCGTGAGGTTTATTGGCAAATTAGTAGAAGTATTTTTTTGGTAAATTATCAAATATTAATTATTATATTTATTTTTCAACAAAGAAAAGATAGTCAAGTCAAATGACTATAAGTGAATAAAATAAGCTCATTTAATTTTTATATTTCTAAATTACAACATTTAATTTAGAATTCAAAATTTATCGTAGTTCTTTATTATGGTTGTTTGTTATTATTATGAGTGGTAGATATATAACGTTCTAAAATTTGCTCATCACCACCATTGATTTGTGAAGTGAATTGTTGTACAATTCCATGTAATACAAAGCGCCATTGTTGGCATCGACAATAAACGTCATTTTCTATTGACTCTAAATATAAGTTGCTTCAAATGAATGATATCAATTCAAGTTGCGTATCTATTGTGCAGTCAACGCGGTATCAACGGTAATTTAACCCAACTAATAATAGGAATGTTGAAGAAATACCAAGTATTCAAAGCATTATTGAAAGAATATTTTAAAAAACAGATAAAAATATATGTAAAAAAAAACTAAATTAAACAAAGTGGGTGAACCTATGGTTCGTTTAGAAAATATGGTTAGAAAAACTATATTTGGAATGAGACATAAATTGATACCTACTCTGATCAGAATTTGGTGACTTCAACTCTATTAACAACTACTTATGAATTTTTTTTTGGATTACATCCATTATCCCAAGTTTTGGATCAAATTATCCATTGACCCAAATAGTTCATGAGAGAAAATTGAGTTATTTGGACCTTGGAGGATTGACAAGACAATGGTCAACAGAGAGAGGCTGCAACCTCGTCCAAAGAGAGATCTCTTGAAGGAGCAGCTAGCAAGAATAGAGTATGGAGATGGCAATCTTTTTAAACCAATGGTCGACATTACAGATTCAGTCTTTGAACTTTGAAGGGTTATGTACTCCCTGGCAAGACGCGCTTGTTATCAAACTGTTGGGCAAGAATATTGGCTACAAAATTTTGAAGGAGAAATTGGTGACGATGTGGAAACTCGAAGCGGGCTTCGATATGCTAGATATCGACAATGGCTACTTCATGCTAAAATTTGATCTGGAAGAGGATCGGAGCTTGGTGATGGGTGGGGGACCTTGGATGGTTTTGGATCATATCTAACGGTGCAAACATGGACGCCAGATTTGGCATCACCATCAGCGAAGATAGAAAAGACCATGGTCTAGATTAGGTTTCCAGGCCTAAACCTGTACTTTTATGATGAAAGTGTGCTACTTGCACTAAAATTGTTTCAAAGGGGATCACGTGCGCCAGTGTACTCATCCCAGAATAAGTTGGAGCAACATCAATTTCAGTTTCACCTGCCAATAAGGGACCCACATCAAAACAGCAACCAGCTGCATGTGCCCCAATTATGAAAGTAGTAGCCTCGAAACGTAAGGGGGTGGGGCCAAATCCACAATGAATTTGGCACAAGTTTCTTCTGTCCTTTATACTGATTGCATGGAGAAAGAAAGTTCGGACCAGGGAGTTGATATGGATGTTACTCCAGAGAATGTTTCAGTTCAAGAAATAGACCTTGGACCAATCACAAATTAATTCTTCCCTCTCCTCCTTGACATCTGTTGCCATGAATGGTTTTGATGACTTTGTGCTAGTGTCATGGAATATTAGGGGAGCCTCTAACAAGGTTACCTGGAGATATTTAAGAGAGATGACAAGGAGATATCGTCCTTCGGTTTTTATGGTTTATGAAACTCATGTTGCTTTTTCAGCCACACAAGATCGTTGGTCTACTTTGGGTTTTAAACCACTTTTCATTCAAGAAGCACGTGGTCATGCAGGTGAGATTTGGGTTTTATCCAACCATACTGATTTTGTGTTTCAGCTTGTTGACAGTACCCCTCATTTTATTACTTTTTCAATAAGGAAAAGAGTGGTTGAATGGTTTTGTTCCGGTGTTTATGCTTCACCCAACCCATCCTTAAGAGTCAACCTTTGGAATTATCTCATTTCACTTAGGGGTAATATTAAAGGACCTTGGATGATGGCGGGAGACATGAATGAAATTTTGAACGCTACAGAGGTTGATGGTGGCAAGTTTATTGCCTCAAAATCCAATTTATTCAGGAATGTGGTGGACTCTTGTGATTTTATTGATGTTCAAGCAGTAAGAGGTTTTTACACTTGGTAGAAAAATGTTCAGAATGGAGGTCATGTCAGAAAACTGCTTGACCACTGCCTAGTTGATATAGATTGGAGAGTACAGTTTCCACACGCCTTAGTGGAGTTATTACCTTAGAGAGTAATTCAGATCACAATCCCTTGCTGATCAGCTTCCACAAGGCAAAGAGTAAGAAATACAAGTCCTTCCGCTTTCAAGCGACATGGATCTCATCCGGATTATGCTACACTTGTCTCAAATGCATGGAATAGAACTGTTGGCAACGTCTTTCAAATACAAGCGTTGTTCATATACATGGCTCTCAATCACAAAAGCTGCTGAATTGCTTGAACCAGGATTTCGATTTAGAGTGGGTACAGGTGACATGCCAGTGTGGTATGACAGGTGGAACCCGAATGGCTTCCTGTGCGACATGGTGGATTATGTTAACATCCAGGATTTTAACCTTACGTTGAAGGATGTGTATGAGAATGGAATGTGGCTTTGGAATAACATGGCAACAATTATTCCCTCACAGGTGCCCCAAGAGTTCAATTCTTTATTTTTGAACTCAACTATTGCGGACACAGTCATTTGGAGTGCTGCTCAAAATCATGTTTTTATGGCTAAAACCGCTTATTGGTGGCTTCAATCTCAAGCCAATGTTTCCCTTGGCGCTCAAGCAGAAAACAACTCTTGGATGTGGCTCATGAAAATCCCTCAGAACATCAAATTTTTCTTGTGGCTCACTAGCCACAAGAGTCTCCCCACAAAGTTTTTCCTTGTTTATAGACATTTGTCTTCTAACCCTTTTTGTTGCAGGTGTTCCAATCAAGTTGAGTCAGTTCTTCATTTATTACGAGATTGTGACAAGGCCCGTAGTGTATGGAGCATGTTTCAACCAACACTGGTTGTAGATTTTGTAGAACATGATAGTTCGGTGTGGCTGCATTAACATGCTACATGTGCAACTGGTGCTTTGTTCTGTCTTATTTGCTGGTTTATATGGAGAGACAGAAATGCAATGACCTTCAGCAATGAGAATTGGCAGGAGTGGTTCATTGCATCCCAGTTGAACAATATGCTGAATATCATAAGCAATCAGCAGGAGTGTCAACCTAGGAATCGTTATACAGTTCAGGTGGCATGGAAACCTCCACCACCAACTGTTCTAAAGTTAAAGACAGATGGATCATCTTTGGGTAATCCTGGTCAATCTGGATTCGGCGGTGTTATTAGGGACTCTCAAAGAGATTGGATCATTGGGTATACTGGTTCATGTGGAGTAACAACCTCACTTCATGCAGAGCTCTTCGCACTGGCTTGAGGTGTTGAGTTGGCTTGGTTCAGAGGTTATTCTAATATTATTTGTGAGACAGATTCCAAGCTCACTCTGGATTTAATCTCTGGGGAAATCACGACATGTCATCCTTATGCTGCTCTACTTACATGCATTCGTTCTTACAAAGGCCAGAATTGGAGTATTTCCTTTGCTCTTACTTTTCGCGAGGGAAATCATGTTGCTGATTGGATGGCAAAGAAGGGCGCTTCATCTGAGGAGTCTTTGCAACTATGGGATTCATGTCCTCCAACTTTAGACACAATATTGTTTTCGGATGCTATAGGCATCACTGTTCCTAGGCTTGTGTAATTTTCGTTCTGTTTTTGTTTTTCCCCTTGATAAGAAAAAAACCTTAAGATCAAACATTTAAAGGTTCTTTCGAACTAAACTATTCGATGATAAAACCCAGATACATTCTACGTTCATCAGGCAAGGTGATGTCTGATCACTCTACGTTCTTCAACCAATACAAAATAGGCCCTTGAAAATTGACTGCTATTGAAAAATGTTGTCAGGTCATAAATGTCATGCTCTTGAGCCTGTACATTGTCAAACAAACTTGATAGTCAAGTCATCGATTATCTCGGTTGGAAACAAACACAAAAGATAAATGTTATTACCTTGTTGTAGAGATCATCTACTCTGACATCTATATGCGTTAGAACTGCAACAGATCCAGTGATAATTTCTTCGAAATGCAAAGCATTCTGTACAAGGTTGCTGAGAATAAAAAGGAGCAAATCATTATAGTCCTTCTTGAAAGTCATATACTGTCTAAAGCTCTGCAATAGCAAGTAAACATTTTAGGGGAAATCATAATAGTATGTATATAAAAAGAGAATACCAAAATAAAAATAATGTGATGCCAAGCAATATCAAGACTTTACATAATTCTGAGGCAGATTCAGAATTATCTTTATATACCTTTTGAAGAGCCTTCTGCACCCCAAATTTTTGAGTTGAAATGAATGATTCAAGAAGAACACGAATTGCCATGTCCACATCCTCTTGAGTAACATGTTGCCTGAGATGCATTCTCGCATGAGCTTCAGACATCCTTATCATTGATTCAATGTGCCTTACAGAAATAGAGACTCCTTGTCCGTGCTATACAAGGAAATTAGAGCAGCTTGTTAGTGAATCCAATACAAACAACAACTACAATCTAGTTTGATTAAAAAAGTTATGACAGGGTATTACTGAAGATTCCCTCCGTAGTTCGGCATAGACATTTGACAGTTTATCCATATCAGCATCTTGTAACCTTGGAAAAATATTCAACTTGGCATATATAATGTACTTCTTCAGTAGCTGTTGAGGAAGTATCTGCAGAAAAACTCACAAGGGTGAAGACAAAAGACATAACCTAAGTTTACGTAAAGCTCACTACCAACAGCAGGATCTTAGCAAGGACCTCTGGATCAGCTGGCATGGCAGATGCATGGACATCTTGGGACTTACTAAAGGACTTATCATCTTGATTAGCACCCTTGGGTTGTGACTCGAAGTGACTGTCAACGACAAATGTTGCAAGCATTTCATCAGTGACCGGATCAACAACATCCTGTAAAATAAAGAACTCCCTCAATAAATATATTCAAATGAAGAGGTAAACAAAGAAGAAATGATTTTAAATATAACCTTCACTACACAGAGGATGTCAAAACGAGAAATAATAGGATCTGTCAATTCAACATTTTGAGAAAATGCTTTTGAGGAATCATATATGCAAGTCCAAGAAAAAGGTAAATTTAAGACTAAGCTTGTGAATAACATGCTTGTGTGAATAACATGCTTGAAAAATGGAACTAAATCATATATCAATACTCGTAGTACATCCAATATGTTTCAATGTGTATGACATAGAAGTTGAAATATTAGCTGGGTGCTGGAACACTGATAAACAGTGCCAACTTGCAGCCAGATACATGCAACCTTACATATTTGCTTACCTTCCACCAAAGGATTTGCAGCCACAATAACCGAACAGAATGCCTGAAGAGATGTAACAATTCCAGCTTTTGATATGCTTACCTATCCTGGTCATTCATCTTGTCAAGTTCATCAATAAGACAAATTCCTCGAACTGCAGCAGTGAGAACAATGAGTGTTCCCCCATCAAGAGTCCACTCCCTTGTGACTAGATACTTGTGAACTGCAGCAGTGAGACCCACAGCAGAAGCCCCTTTGCCAGTAGTGTATACAGCTCTCTATCCATTTTTTTCAACGTACCTTGTAGTAGATTTTGAAATATTTATTAATTTAATGATTCCTATTGTAATTAAAACGTGGAAAGATATTTACATAATAAAGTGGATGAAGTTATACTTGAGAAACTGAGACTTTGCTGTTCCCGGATCACTGAGGAGAAGAATATTTATGTCTCCTCGCAATCTATGCTTTCCTTCCCCATCTTTTTCTTGGCCTCCAAACATAGCTAAAGCTATTGCAGTTTTTATGTCCTTCTGACCATAGATTGATGGAGCAAAATAGACTTGATAATCTGAAATTCAATCAGCATCACATTAGAAAGCAATAATAATCAAATTGAAAGAAAAACACCAATAAAAATCCTAGGAAACAAACCCTTTCTCGAATTCGAGGGTCTTTAGCCAAATTTTCAATCTCTTCAATGTCTTCCTGTGTAAGTTAGTAAGAAGACAAGCTATCTTGCTTTTTTCGTAACATAATTTGCCTCAAGAACGGTTGCAAGTACTGGGAAACCATTTTTTGTGCTTAGGGATTAGTCGAAGTTATTAGTATAAATACCTGTGACTTCCTGAAACAACAAATTATAAGCATAAGAAAGAAATCAATGTATAACACCAAGAAGAAAGAAATCAATAGTATCACTTGCTTGTATATTGGAAGTCGACCAGCAGGTACTGTTTCAGAACTCTATTGGGAGAATGAGCTTCTGAAAATTCCTATAAATTGTCTACAAAAGAAAAAGTGAGTTTATTTAATTTTTCATCTCATGTATTCAGATGGCTGTTAGTCAGAGCTATAATTTTGCTATATCTTGCTGGTGGTATTGTGGGATATGCTGACAGCGAGCTTTTGCATTAGACATGTAGGAAAGCATGCAATTATGGGGTGGCACTGTATTTATGCTCATTTTTATGTTGGATAGGATCGTGAGTTGGTTATGTATTGACCTATCTCTATTTTGTAATTTTCATACTAAACTTTGTTACTTCTTGTACCAAGTTTGGTATTTTATAATAATAATTTCATTTACCTTTAAAAAAAAACTTATCCATGAATTTCGTTACATGTGGTTTAAGCCTGCGAGAATATACTGCTCTGGCATTTGCTGGGGCTTTCAGGTGAGTTACCAAGAGTAACTACTATTTATTACAATGGTTTTTCTATTGTTTTCCTTTTCATTTCTTCATTTTCTTTTCATATTTTTTTCCCACATATCAAGAAATCTTCTCAGTAAAAGCATAATAAGTAACTACGGCATATGTGCCCTTTCTTTTTCGGTCACAACACTTCTGTGTCGTATAGTTTACTTTAGTAACCTTTAATCTGAGGCTGGCAGTGGCATTAAGGAAACCTAGTGGATAGTGTGTGAGTGACCCAACCATGGGTTCTATGAATGTGAATAATTGACTTTAAGGTCTTCTGTTCGCTTCAAATCTCATCAGTACATTGCAATAAATTATTGTTTATAGCCTGTGGGGAAAGTATCTACCAATAAGAAGTTAAGAACCATTCTCTGTCAGCTTGCAGCATATATGGAAATGAAAAATTGTCAAACCTCTAATTTCTTAACATGAGTTGTGACTAAATTGTTCTGAGTGGTTTTGTTTGAGGTTGAACTTTCTCTTAATTGACATGCCATTGACCCCATGTATTTAATTTGACTTTTAAGCTTTGAAGATGGACTCAACTCTTAAGTTGATCAAACTGAGGGATGAGGCCATGCAGGTAAGCAATATCTTCATTTAATAACTATGGTTATACCTTTTCAATATTGAAAGTGAATGCTCCTTTTGATTGACACTAGACAGGATCCTACTTTCACCTCTGAATAGGAATTATGGAAAAAAGGTTCCAAAATTGCCCCTCATTTGTTACAATCGTACTTCACCTGATACAATTGGGGTAAAACTCCAGAGCGTCTGGTTCCTACTCTCCTTATTCGGATCATTGTATTCAAGTGCCTTTGCCTGCTCCAAAGAAGTCCATTTTATGTTTTTTCACCCAATGGAAACAAAAATAAAGAGGAGGAGAATGGAGTAACACAGCAGTTTTGTTTTTTATGCCACATTATATTTCGAATCTTGTCATTGGCAAGTTGGCTACTCGTACATAAACCTTTTGGTGTACATTTCTGTAATTTTGATGTAATTCAGATACGACGCTTTTGATAATACCTTCCACAAGTACATCATCTCCATCATTCTCAGTTTCAATGGTCATGGGAACATCATCCTTGTGCCCTTGTTGTGACCTTCCCGGTGAAGTTTGCATCCCATCGAGATCATCATCACTTGGTACAGGACCTCAAGCCCTTTTAAAATGCCTGTGACTGTCATCATCTATATCTGCAATAGAAACTTCAGTACTTCACTAATGAACACCATAACACCATATGTTTTCCACTGAAAACGTCACTAACAATAATTTTTAAGCAAACTTAGTCCCTCAATTTTTTAAAGTTTGTGCAATAGACCAATGATAAGTAGAAACTCATTTGCATCATCTATTTATTTGCCATGCAACTATTCCTGATCAAGACTGATATTCCAACTCCTGCTCATACAAACAAATATTTCTATCACAAGCAATATAATCAAGTTCATCACGAGCGTCCAGTTCAGTTTCTGCAGCCCTTGGATCCTCCATGATCTAATCAAAATCCCCGTCATCCTCCAGACCAAATGATTCGAACTGGTGAGCGTCCTCCATCCCCTTATAATCACCGTCCATTCATCCAAGTAACAAAAAGTTGTAAGTACGAAAGGAATAGGGTATTCTGAGAAATAAATCAAAAGGAAAAAACAGAAGACTGACTCCATAAAATCGTGGTTATAAAAATCATCTCCATATTCTTGGTGGCCAGGTTGTTCTTCTTGATCATCGTGTGTGATATCGTGATCGACGGAAGTCTTGTCATCTTGGGAGGCATGGTTGGTCTGGGTTGAAACCAGCAAAAGAGGTTGGGGATTCAGGATTGGGCTTTGAAGAAGGGTTCTCTGATTGCATGTTCTTGCTCTAACTCTACGCTCTCTGGGTCTGCGATTCTCATTCTCACTTTACCGTTGCTTCTCTTTCCAAATATTTATTGCTTCCGCTTGGCGTGAAAAGTTTGGCGCCAAAATGTTTACTGTTTTTTGAAATATCAGTTAGAAACAATAAGTAATTTTTACACTATTAATTACAAATAATAAGTAAATTAAATTCATATTCCTGTGAGTGTCATATTAACAAAAATATGACTTCAATCTTTTAACTTATCAAGTGTGAGCTTCCCCTAATAATATTTTCTTATAATTGATTTTAACAAGACAGAATAAAATTCTAAATAAGTCTATCATCAACCCTCAAATTTCGTATTTTATCTTATAACATACAATAAATAAAAATATTATTCGTGTCAAGAATCACACAAAAAAAAAACTAGAAAGTTCGTTTACATAAATTCACCTATTAAAAAGTGCATATTTTAATGTTAAAAAGAATGAGGATGCTTCGAACATGTCTCAAAAAACATTCTCCGGAGAAAATTAAGTTACGATAAAATTGACAAATAATCGGTACTAATAACATTCAAATTGCATATTTATTGTGAAGTCAAGGCCGTATCGGCAGTAATACGTAACCTAACTAATAAGAAACTTGAAGAAATATTCAAAGCAGTGAAGGAATACATTTTTTTTGTTATCGAAGGAATACGTTTTTAAATACAGATAAAATATATGTAATAAAATTCAAAGGAGATACTACATTTAGCAACAAAGTAACTGCCGGAGTCGATGGTCAAAACCTTAAGATCAAACATTCAACCTAAACTAGATGGATGATAAAACCCAGATACAGTCTACTTTCATCTGGTAAGGTGATGTCTGATCACTCTCCGTTCTTCATCCAATACAAAATTGGCCCTTGAAAAGTGGCTGCTATTGAAGAATGGTTTCAGATCATAAATATCATGCTCTTGAGCCTGCAGAATATCAAACAAACTCAAGAATCAAGTAATTTATTAATTATTATCTTGGTTGGAAAAAAAACACAGGAAAATGGTTATTACCTTGTTGTAGAGATCATCTACTTTGACATCTATGTGCGTTAAACCAGAAGCAGATCCGGTGACAATTTCTTCAAAATGCAAAGCATTCTTTACAAGCTCGCGAAGAATATAAAGGAGCAGTTCATTGTAGTCCTTCTTGAAAGTCATATACTTTCTAAAGCTCTGCAACAGCAAGCACAGTTTAGGGGAAGGACTCAAGAGCATATTTTTCCAGTACCAATTCCACTAATCTTAAAGGGAATCACAATCACAAAATGGTAGTATTATATTAAAAAAATGCCAAAATAAAAATAATTTGAACAAAATATGATGCCATGGAATATCAGCATTTAACAGAATTATGTGGCAAATTCAGAATATTTTTATATACCTTTTGAAGAGCCTTCTGCACCCCAAATTTTTGAGTTGAAATGAATGATTCAAGAAGAACACGAATTGCCATGTCCACATCCTCTTGTGTAACATGTTGCCTGAGATGCATTCTCGCATGAGCTTCAGACATCCTTATCATTGATTCAATGTGCCTTACAGCAATAGGGACTCCTTGTCCGTGCTATACAAGGAAATTAGAGCAGCTTGTAGTGAATCCAATACAAACAACAACTACAATCTAGTTTGATTAAAAAAGTTATGACAGGGTATTACTGAAGATTCCCTCCGTAGTTCGGCATAGACATGTGACAGTTTATCCATATCAGCATCTTGTAACCTTGGAAAAATATTTAACTTGGCATATGTAATGTACTTCTTCAGTAGCTGTTGAGGAAGTATCTGCAAAAAAACCAAAAATCTCTCAAGGGTGAGACACAGGAGACAACCTAAGTTTCCGTAAAGGTCACTAACAGCAGGATCTTAGCAAGGACCTCTGGATCAGCTGGCATGGCAGATGCATGGACATCTTGGGACTCACTAAAGGACTTATCATCTTGATTAGCACCCTTGGGTTGTGACTTGAAGTGACTGTCAACGACAAACGTTGCAAGCATTTCATCAGTGACCGGATCAACAACATCCTGTAAAATAAAGAACTCCCTCAATAAATATTCAAATGAAGAGGTAAACAAAGAAGCAATGAATTTAAATATAACCTTCACTACACAGAGGATGTCAAAACGAGAAATAATTGGATCTGTCAATTCAACATTTTGAGAGAATGTTTTTGAGGAATCATATCTGCAAGTCCAAGAAAAAGTTAAATTTAAGAGTAAAAGCTTAGATGCTAGAAAAATGGATCAAAACCATAAATCAATACTCATAGTACATCCAATATCTTTCAATGTGTATGACTGTTGAAATCTTAGCTGGGACACTGATAAACAGTGCCAACTTGCAGCCAGATACATGCAACCTTACATATTTGCTTACCTTCCACCAACAGGATTTGCCGCAGCAATAACAGAACAGCGTGCCTGAAGAGATGTAACAATTCCAGCTTTTGATATGCTTATACTCTGCTGCTCCATGGCTTCATGGATGCTCACCCTGGTAACAAAAATATAAATATAAATTAATGATCAAGGATAATAATGTAATTAAGAAAACTCAAGGATTTACAAGGTCAATTTTCTTACCTATCCTGGTCATTCATCTTGTCAAACTCATCAATAAGACAAATTCCTCTGTCAGCTAGAACAAGCGCTCCCCCTTCAAGAGTCCACTCCCTTGTGACTGGATCCTTATGAACCGCGGCAGTAAGACCCACGGCAGAAGCCCCTTTACCAGTAGTGTATACAGCTCTCTGTCCAGTTTTTTCAACATACCTTGCAGCAGAATTTGAAATATTTTGTTAATTTATTAATCACTAGTATAAAGATATCAACAAAATAAAATTGAGAAAATTCTACTTGAGAAACTGAGACTTCGCTGTCCCTGGATCACCGAGAAGAAGAACATTTATGTCTCCCCTCAGGCGATGCTTTCCTTCCACATTTTTTTCTTGACCTCCAAATATAGCTAAAGCTATTGCAGTTTTTATGTCATCGTGACCATAGATTGATGGAGCAATAGACTTAACAATCTGAAATTCAATCCATAGCACATCACATTACAGAACAATAATCAAATTGAAAGAATTAAAATTCTAAGGAACGCACCCTTTCTCCAATTCGAGGGTCTTTAGCCAAATTTTCAATCTCTTCTATGTCTTCCTGTGTAAGTTTGTAGGCAGAAAATAGGTCTTGCTTTTTCGTAACATAATTTGCCTCAACAACAGTGGCAAACACTGGAAACCCATTTTTTGTGTTAAGGGATAAGTCAAAATTATTGGTATAAACACCTGTGACCTCCTGAAATAAGAAAATGATTAAGAAAATCATTCTATAACACCCAAGGGCAAAAAATTAATGAGTCAAGGTAAAAGATGATACAATTTCTTCTCCAGGACGAGCACAATCAATCAGATCATTCAATAGTATCACTTCCTTGTATCTTGGAAGTCGGCCCGCAGGGACTATTCCTGGACTCTCTTGGAGGGTAAGCTTCTGAAAATTCCTATAAATTGTCTACAACAAGCATAGAAAGAAAACAATGAGTTTAATTACCTTTTTGTCTTTTAAAATAATGATAATCAACTTATTTTGCAACATCTCAATGCAAATGTCTTTTGTAATCATTTGACCGAGAAGAAATGAACATCAATACTCAGCAGGATATGTGCATCCAAAAGGTTTTGTAAACATTGTACCTGTTCAATATTCACAGTGAATGGTCCTTTTGATTGACACTCAGGACAGGATCCCACTTTCACCTCTGAATAGGAATTCTGAAAAAAAGGCCCCAAAATTGCTCCACATTTGTTACAGTCATACTTCACCTGCTGCAACTGGGGGAAAACTCCAGAACGTCTGGTTACTACTCCCCCAATTCGGATCATTGTATTCAAGTGGATCTGCCTGCTCCAAAGAAACCAATTTTAAGTTTTTTCATCCATTGGAAAGGGAAGGAGAATGGAGTAACACATCAGTTTTTTTTTCTCTACCTTATATTTCGAATCTGATCATAAACTGGCAAGTTGGTTATGCGAACATAAATTTTTTGGTGTATATTCCTGTAATTTGGATGTAATTCAAAGACAACGCTTTTGGTAACATCTTCCATTACTTCTAAGACAGATTGAGGGGCATCAGCTAGCCAAATGGCAATGTTGGGATGAACATAGATAAATTGTTTATAATCTATCTCCAAACTGCACTTACTAGCTGCATTAAAAAACACAATGAGTAAGATATATCACTCAGTGTCACAGTTACAAGACATGAACACAGTAGAGAATATATTATATTACCTGACACCATCTCATTTATCAGCCACACGTATTCCTTGTCCCTATGTTCATTTTTTGGATTAACATACGTGAGTAAAAAGTCCTTGAATTTCCTGGCTATGAAGCGGCGCACTTCATCTCTTGTAACCCACTCTCTAAGTGTTCCTTGAACATGATACATCTCATATCCATCATCAAAATCATCCTACATTTTATGTAATAAAATCAATGGTGAAACTTTAAAAATCACAAAGTAGATAATTAACAAAAGAAAAAGGAAAATAATCACAAAGTAGATAGTACATCATCTCGATCATCCTCAGTTTGATCAGTCATGAGAACATCCTCTCTCGAGTGCCCTCGTTGTGACCTTCCAGGCGAACTTTGCATACCATCAAGGTCATCATCACTTGCTGCAGAAGGCCTAAAATCAGCTCGAGCCCTTTTAGAAGACCTGTGATTGTCATCATCTGTATCTGCAATAGAAATTTCAAAAGATCAAACACTATTTGTTTTCCACACCAAAAACTCTGCTAACAATAATAATTAACAAGGCTTGCAATTACATTTCTAGCTCCTCTATTTACAGCTAATGAGTCATGCTAGTCCCCCAATAATTTTAAGCAAATTTCATCACTCAATTTTTTAAAGTTTGTGCAATAGATAAATAATTAAAAATTCATTTGCATCATCTATGCCATGCACCAAAGCTTGATCAATCAAATATTTCTGTCACTGTGTCACATCTCACAAGTAATACAATAATTTTTCCTCATATCAACATCAATTAAATAGTTTGTTTCATTATACAGAATTGTTTTAGACCCATATATTAAAATGTAATTTAAATTTCATCCAAACAATTCAATTTTCACCCTTAAATCCTTTGATGTATAGCAGCCGAACAATTTTCATCCATTACAGAAAATTTATCGAGGACCAACTTCCGTTGCCTATACTTAATTTATAGAAAAATCAGTTCATCAAATGAAAATTAAATAATCAATTTGGGGCAACCAATTCAGAGGACATGATAAAATGGAAACATTACCCTGGTCGTGGAGAAGCTGCGGAAGCTTGTTACGATTGGAAGCGCGACCATCGCGTGCCTCGAGTTCAATCTCCGCGGCCCTTCGATCCTGCATGATCTGATCAAAATCCCTGTCATCTTCCAACGAGTCGTCCAGCCCAAACGATTCGAACTGGTCAGCTTCATCCATTCTCTTATAATCACTGAAAAGTTGTAAGGGCCAAATGAATTAGGGTTTTCCGAGGAGATGGAAAAAGAGAAAGTAAAAACAGAAGACTAACTCCAAAAAGTTGTCATTGTAAAGATCCTCTCCATCTTCTTCTTCCTCGGGTTGTTCTTCGATTTCGTCTCGTACGATATCGGGATCGACGGAAGCCTCGTCGTCTTCGGAGGCACGGCTGGTGTGGGTGTGAGGAAGCTGGTCGGTGTTGAAACCAACGGAAGGAGAGGTTGGCGATTCAGGATCAGATGCCATTTTCTTTCTCTTCTGCGACTCTCACTCTCTGTCTCACTGTTGCTTCTCTCTTCTCTTTCCAACTATATTTAGGGCAAGGGCCAAGGGATAGCAAACCGCTCTTTTGTGGTGGCCCTCCATTTGGCGGGAAACTTTTGGCGCCAATTCTCTCACTTGTTGGGTTGACGCGGGCTACTGCTTGGGCTGAAATCTGCATAAAGCCCATTACTATTATGGACTGGGTGTTGCTATGTGCACCCAGCATTATCACTGGTACACCCAGCACTTAAGGTGAAATGACAAAAATACCCTTGATCCGTAAGCCATTTAAGTTGATCCTTGAAAGTCTTACGGATCAACTTGATCCGTAAGTTTTTTACGGATCAACTTGATCCGTAAGTTTTTTACGGATCAACTTTATCCGTAGAAGCATTATGGATCAACTTGATCCGTAAGTTTTTTACGAATCAAGTTGATCCATATTGTTCCGTAAAAGGCTTACGGATCAAGTTGATCCATATCAACCTTATGGATAAACTTGATCCATACGATTTATGGATCACCCTCACACACATCCATCACAAATGCGAAAAAAGCGCAGGAACAGTTTTGGTATTTAAAAAAATGTTGGATACATCAACAATAATGCTGGGTGCACCTAACAACACCCTTATGGACCGCATTTGGATTTAGACTCTACAAGTTATATTCGTACAATTTTTTAACGGATAAAATGTAATTTGATTCAAAACTACAATAACTATTTTTTTATTTTTATAATGATAAATATAATATATAATTAAATTATTTAGTTAAAATACTATTGCTTAAAAATAATCGTTATAAGTATACTACTTTATATCATTTCACTTCACAAGAATTAAATTTCTCAATTATTATCATACTAGGAACTAGTTGTACTAGAAGTTGTTTATAAATTAAATTTAATAAATAACTTAATTTTATAAATTTTACGTGTTTTAATTTCTTGATTTCAAAATCAGTTATACCATTTGTTTTTATCTTTAATTTTTGTCCTAAAAAAATTAATTTTAAAATTTTTCATTTATATTATATACTTTGTTTTAAATTTAAATTTTATTTTAGAATGAAAGATATTCCTGCTAAAAACTCGTCAAAATTTCTCCTTGCCTCTATCATGCTGATTGGTGTGAGAGTAAAATAAGCAATTGACAAGTTTGATTTCAGATTTGATGATTAATTAAGTATTTGGAGTTATTTTTTTGGAGAATCATGCCATTTGTTTTGTATCTAAAGCATATGCTAAAAATGGCGCTAACCCCGCGCTTGATTCGATTACTAGTATATTGGAATGTTCCGTCTTTCTATATACACATGAATGGTTCTCTTAAGTTTTAATTTCCATTTCCCCATATTTAATTGAACTTCACAAAACTCAATTCAACTCCCGTCAATGAAAGAATCTCAAATGGCTCACAAGACTAATTCTCTTACATTGGAGATGACAAGATTCCCCAAACTTTAATAAGACACAACTCAATCCACTTTGTTTTTTACACATTCGATCTTTATAAATGTGAACTTGACGCTACATTTTAATCTAAAATCTTAAAATTTAAGTTAATAGATTTTCTCTTCACTGGTGTTTAATTTTTTTATTTATATCCGATGTGAAACTTTACCACACTTAGATTCTAAAATTTTTCTTTGTTTTATTTAACTCATATCATTTTATTTGAGATAAAAATATAGCATCTATGCAAAATGCCAAAAAAAGCATCGTGATTTTGAGAATCACATTGATCATTTATCTAATTCAAGGTACTAGTAATTTCTAGGTGCTATTCTTCATTGCTTATTTAAGGAAACTCTTAGATCGGACTAGTAGCAGAGCTTAGATGAACAATTTTATTATTTATGGTTAATATGTGCCTCGTGCTATGATTCCGGTGCAAATCGCTAAGCAATTAAGCTTTATTCCATTTCAATTAAGTACTGTTTGGATTCCGAGAAAATAAACTGTGAAAAGTAAAAGTGGTGTGGAAATCGTAACCGATTCAAATGGCTTTATTTATTTGTTTCAGATCTCGTTGGTGGAAGAAAGTTTGAAGGAAACCTTGCTTCCATCTGAAAAGATCACTGAGGAAGTAGGAATTGGTTCTATTAAATGTTTGGATGCCTATGAATTGGACAGTTCCATGTTCAATGCAAAACCTAAGGTGTTCAACTCACAAACTGCGGCACCTCAATATAAGAAGCTTATGGATGAAATAACCAAATATGTCATAGAAGATCTTTATAAGAATACTGTGCCAGAGGACTTCGATCGGTCTCATCAAGTGCAGTCTGCAAAAAACCAAGTGGTGCTTCTGTGGTTCTGCATTTGGCTTATTGGAGTATTGGCTATATTTTTCTTCATTTCTGATATTCATTGCCCTTACTTGAACTACTAATTTCACTATGGTTGATATGCATTTAGAGTGCGGAAAAAGATGTTACATATTCATTCTGTTACGTGGCTTTTGTAAGTATATATCTCAAAACTGAAACTCTAAGGCACTATGATGTCCTACTTACCCTTGAGTTAGGTTGAATGACCATGAACTTGTATACACGGTTTCATCGAAGTTGATATAAATGTATAAATCTTTGAATGTTGTGCTTTATTACTGCTTTAGTGGGCGATTTATATGGATGGTTTTGTGTTGTGTGGCATAACATATATGGGGGCAGATTTCTTAGAGTTAATGCAAGATACATATTAACTTCACTACTAATTGCCATCGCCCAACATAAAAGCCAAAAGGGATTTGTGTTGAGTTCTAGTCTCTAGGGCGTTATATTTTGGGATTGCTGGAGGTTTTGCTTTTGTTATTTGATTTCTAGATTTTTGTAAGTCGTTGATTCTCTGGTGGAGAGAGTTGTGGTTGTGATTAGTGGTCTCTGGTTGATTCTAAGAAGGGTTAATTTGTTCATTATATACTGTTGTCTGCAGAAAGGTAAAGGGTAATAGAGTGACTGCAACAAGCGCAAAGGATTAGGAAGAAACGGCGTTAATTCTTCTTGTTAAAAATGATGGTAAAATTTTTTGATTAAAACATGTTCAATTATTCATAATTCAAGTTGGTTCTCGGGCGAATTTTGTTCATTAAATTTTGATAGATGGAATTAATTTAATTTTTATTGTGTTGTTTTAATATTATTTAATAGAACTATAACATAGTAAAATACGTAAAAAAAAAAGTTTTAAAAAATATAATAAAATAAGTATCATAAATTGAGATCACATAGAAGAGAATAAAGATTGTATTGAAGATAATCGATAGAGATAAAAAAAATATTTTTAATTTAACTTTTGTATTGAGATCACACAGTAACTTTATAGTAATTTAATTATATTTTAATAATGATAAGGGATAACTAGAAACTAAATTAAAAGTCTTTGATGAAAAAAATCAAATTATAAATTAGTGTTGTAGAATCTAAAATATAGTTTGACTTTTTTTAAAAGAAATTGGCTTGCCATACTTAAATAGGCAGATAGGATAGGAAATAAAAGTGACAGGTGGCATGATTGGCCCAGTAAGTGCTTATACACCTTACAAAAGTGTTGTAGAAACTAAAATATAGTTTTTTCTTCGGTTTTGTGATTTCATTTTACAGTCAATTGGCCCAGTGCTTACTGCTCACACACCTTAATTTGTTAGTTTATTGCTTATTTTTATAGGTACGTACTATTTTTCTTTTTTCTGGTCATATGGAATGGTACATTTAAGCAAATTCTGATTCTTTCTAGGCCATATTAATGATTTCTTTCTTTCTTATGCTTATGTTGGTGAATTTGTATTTTGGTCTGGGACATTGCAACGAAACTGAAATCAGTCTTTTTCTTCTTCTTCTTGTTATTGGTCGAAAAAACATGGTTTCTTTTTTTTTTTTTTTGTGTGTCAACTAATCACATTTTCTTAATATATCAGAACTCTATGTTTGGGCCCAGAAAAGTAGGTCCAATTTTGACGTATATGGACAGCTTTTTGCCCTTGGATCCAACTCCATTGTTGTCATCAAACTAACTTATTCCCAGCTGGCCAACTCCATATAATAGACCCTGATGTGTCTTCTGGCTTCCATGACACGTCAGCTTCCTGGAACATCATTGCCAGCTTATTCCATGTTCCTTGATGCTTCATTCTTCCAGTCTTTTGAAACTTGGTCGAGGCTGATTGGTAAGCATATCTACCCACTTGCTCTTTCGTTCTGTTTTGTTCTGGTCATGATTATGGATGAATTTGTTTAGATTTTTTAAAAAAATTGTAAGTAAATAAGTTTTTTTTAGAATAAATAAAAAAATTTATATTTAAAGTTAAGAAAAATTTAGACAAACATTTTAAAAAAATTATTTAGTTTATTAAAATAAGTATTTATTTTAACAAATAAATTTAAATAAACCAGTACTGTATATTTATATTAGTTGCTATTTTCACAATCCATGGAGAGCTCGGTGCCCCCTTAATACCAAACAAGAAACTAAAACACGTCATATTGAAGTCAACTCTTAGGGTTAGGTGATTCAGCATTTAGTAAATGAATATGCAACACGATGAATCCACATTTACAAAGGAGACAATTAATGTTCAAAATGAACATTGCGTGAAATCTACTGATCACGGTAAAAGTTTTGAACTAAAAAAAAATGTTGATATACAGAATTGTTCGAGTGATCATCTGAATTACTTGTCTAGATCATTACATTTGTAAGCATGAGGATAGGAAATGAGGATACATGATAGAGAACAACCACTACATGTTTGTCAATAATTTTTTTATGGCTGCATCTATATATTGATATAATATACCTTACTAATGGCTATGCTGATCAATACATGTTAGATTTATGATGGCTACACAGTATAGCATAGTTATTGACACTAACCTAGTTTGTCAATAAACTTCATGTCATTAATTTTGCATGCACTAGATGCACGCAATTTATTATAGTTAACTATCGATGATTGCATATAGCAAATTTTTCTGACGGTTGGGTTATCAATAACAAGACGTTTCATGTATGGCAACATTAGTAGACTCCGGACGGATCCTTTCCACCGGATTTTTTAGCGTGTTGATGACATTCACATATGCATTTCCCAACGGCTTGACTGTTGCAAATGACCGATATCTACGCCGAGTTTCTATCTTCCCAATTTCTTACTTTTATATCACTCAAAAATTCTTTTAGCTCCTCAAGGCATATTTGGTATTTGGTTTGACTGAAGATAAAGAGGTGATGAAAATGTATTTGATTGCATTTTTAAAAATATTTTGAGTAAAAATATTTTCTCAAACGAATCAAAAATTGAAACAATAAAATTTCATTTTTAGTTGAAATCAGAAATCTTATTTTGAGTAAAATAAAAATGCGATGACAAATAATATAATTTTAAACAAATTTAAAAATACATTTACTTCTAAAAATAAGAAATCAAGCCATTTTTTTTGTGGGCAAACAAAAGTTTTCATTGATAGGGTACCAGTAGTACCATAGATATTACTAAGGGAATACAGACCAAAGTTGAGGTGCTAAGTTTCCCACATGCAACTATGAATCCGGGATATTTTTAATACAAATACCCCACATCACAGCACCTAGAGTGGACCAAAAAGCAAATCAAATTCTTATATTAGAAGCTGAGTTATACCCGTTCCAGAGCAGTTCTCGCGGCAGAGGAATTACAGCCATGATCACTGCAAGCATTGTAGGCAAGCCAATGGGTTATGATGCCATTCAAAGAACGAGAACTCGAAGTTTTTCACATTAGCTTCTAGCCATGCCCACGACTTGGAAATTTTTTAAATCAGTTTTAAATTTTTACACAAAAATCTCAATCACTTGTTTATTTTACAGGTCGTGATACATAATTGTATTGCGTCTAGCTGTTCTGATATAAGGAGACTTGGTCGGAACATTTAAGTGGGGGTAACATGTCTAATATCTAGGTCAAGAGTTGTTTTTTATTCTAGTTTCTAATATCAATTTATCTCCTTGATTCTCGAAGATAAAATATGGATATGATTTTGATCATATCTCGTAATCTCGAAAATAACATATATGATAGTTACTATAGTTAAATACATTATTCTTATCAATGGTTAGTAGGATGGGTCATGGTAGGTGCTGAGTCCAAAGACGGCCAGAGATACACAATCTCCTGTTACATAAAGAGACTAAATATATGCTGACCTCCACTTAGAGACCACTGGAGGGTACAGTAGCCATGAATAATTTCTAGTTAATCTTGGATTACCCTTCACTGCTGATGTGCACTAATTACCCTGTTTTGTTCTTTTTGTTATCCCTTCTCTTTGGTGGTGGCTGTTTTATTGTGTCTCACACAAGGGAGGCAACCTCGCTGGCACGTCATAATGCCTTGTAGTGATTTAGCTTTTCAAAATATAGTTACTCAATATTATCCCCTGTTGGCTGTTGTCACACACATGGTATCATGATTTTAACGAGAATGAGGACTATGCTTATGATTGCCATTACTATAAACATAAACTAAATCATCCATGATCATATTGGCATTTGGATCTTGTTTTTATCTTCTCCGTCGGCTTTTACTTTTCACTCCTCACTGTGTAGCTTTATGTTTTGGTATCTCTCGAGTCTCGAGCTCTCATCCAATGAAGTAGGGACAAAGCACTGGACCCTTTAATTTGCACAAGTATTATGATACCACAGAAGAGCGAATAGGAGAATTTAGTTACAGAAAAAGAAGGAAAATAAAGCGAGAGAGAGAGAGAATACGAACAAGTTGGGAAGCCTGCTCTGAAATAAAAAAATTTGAAGTGGCAAACATCATGTTGGTTATCATAAGCTAAATATGAAATGATTGAGAATTAAATTATAAAATATCTATTGTACGTGAGAGTAGGGACCCATTTCAGAAAATGTGGAGCATGACTGTCCACAAGCTCAGAAAAAGAATAAAAATCCAAAAACGCAACAAAACAATTCGGGGATGGGAATTAAACTGCCAGAAAAACACTCCACACAAAGCACATGCAGCCCCCCTCTTTTGTTTATTGTTCATGTTAATGGATGATGATGCCCAACAATCATTGCACAGAATGAAAATAAATGAATTGTGGGGCCTTATTCCTCAGTCAATAAACATCATGCACCCATCCAATGCGGATCCAGTTGCTCAATGCTTACCTATCATGAAACCGATGCACTCAAAAACTCTTCGAATATCAGAATATGTCAAACAATTTAATTTTGGTCCTTCTGGTTTTGGATAGCAATCGGGTTGATTGACATTGTGTGCTTGCAACGGCAAAGTTAGATGGGATGATATACAAAGGCTTGGTATTAAATTAAATAACGTATTGGTATTGCGTATGTTAAAGTACACGGCTTTGCCTGCACAAAGGACATATTTTGTTTCATCAATTATATACTTAATAGGGATGAAGTTCGGGTAGTTTTTATCATGTTTTACAATGGATTTAGTTACTACAAATTCACTCGCTCGTACGGGTAAACTAAAATTATCAACCCATGTTTGGAAATTGTGTGATTGAAATTTTTATCCATGTCCAAAATATTTTCTAATTCTTCCAAACCCCTTTGATACAATCCCTTTGCCCTCTTTTTATATGTATCTCTCACTATTGTACAGAAAATGTCTCAATGGATCACCTTTGCCATCTTCAAGTGTCCTTTCGCTCTCTGGATTTTTTATGCTATTATCTTCAACAATGAGTTACACATGCTAGAGATTAGATGGCATGAACTTTTATACCTATATCTAAAAATTGTGACGCATTCGAAACATGTAAGGTGAGAAAAATTAATCTTAATTATATAACTATATTAAAAATAAATTAACTTTAATTTTAATCGTCTATTTGTATTAAAATTTACTCCTCTTATATAGATTATTTGTATTATTTGATTAAAATTTATTATGTGTATCAAAGTGCAATGCGAACAATTAAAGTAGAACCAATAAGTTTACTCAACAAAGCAAATTAAAATTAGAAAACGTCCTCTTCTAAATAAAATGTCCTCAAACTTAAGAAGAAAATCTTGGCACATTTACCTCGGTGAAAGATAGCAAAGCTTTCTCGCCATTTGATTTCATCGACAGACAGCTTGCTTCTTTATGTTCCTGGGCGAAATTAAATAAGAGATGAGAAAACAACCATTAAAAAAAAGGATGAGAAAGCAAAGACTAATAATTTGTAAATAGAGAAAACGTCACCAGAAGATGCATTTTAGTATTCTTTTTATCAATGAAAATAAGTTTTATTAACAAGGCGTTTTAAGCAATTAAGCGAGTAGATTAATTATGTTAAAAAATAATTAATATTATTATATATAATATTAAAATTTTTAATGTATAATTAATACACATAATAAATTTTGTAATAATTAATGCGTAAGTTATACAAAGAAAATAAAAAAAAAGAAGTAAAAAAAAGTAAAATTAATATTTTTAAAAATATATTAAGGGTAAAAAAAATTATTAGATGCAAGAAGAATATACCGAGACAAGTGCCGAAAGTCGAACCCAGTCCAGGAGGGACCTCAACAACAGACTCAAATAACGGCCCAAGAACGTAAATAAAATATATTTTGATTTTATTTATTCTTTTCCCCTTAATAAATAAAATGAAAGAAGAAAAGGACGCGTGCTTTGGCAATCGCGATTGTGATCCCTTTATATGTCTCGTCCACCGTTTTTCTCTCCCTTGAGTTCAATTCAAGTGCAGTGCAGGGACACCTCACCCACCCCTCCTTCCCTTCCGTTCCGTTCACCACCACCTTTCTCTCCTTTTTCCCGTTCCATTACCTCTCAAACCTTTCTCCTCCACTCAACTACACATCTCTCTCTCTCTCTCTTGGGAGTATCTGCAATTCGTAATCCTATCCACTTGTTGAATCTGAATATTTCCAATTCAACATTTTCCAAATGGCATCCTCGTCCTCTATGATCTCAAACCCGGTTCCGAACACGGACCGGTCACGTGACGCGAAACGGAGGAAGAAGAAAGCGCAGCTGAGGCAGCAGCAACAACGGCAAGAGGATCAGAGCAATCCCAAGTGGAAATCCCAAGCGCAGCAACAAATCTACTCCTCCAAGCTGCGCCAAGCCTTAGCCAGAGTGAATCTCGGGTTGGCGCCGCCGCCGCGCCGAGGCAAAGCCGTGCGCGACGCCGCCGACAGAGTCCTAGCCGTGACAGCCAAGGGGATGACGCGCTGGAGCCGAGCCATCCTCACCAACCGGCTCAAGCTCAAGTTCACCAAACACAAGCGGCAGAGACTTACAACGCCCCCAACCCGGTCAAAGAAACCCCGGGTCAGCGTTTACCGGCTGAAGGGGAAGGGTTCACCGGGCGTGCAGAGAAAAGTGAGGTTCCTCGCACGCTTGGTTCCCGGTTGCCGTAAAGAACCGTTACCGGTTATTTTGGAAGAAGCCATTGATTACATACCCGCGCTTGAGATGCAGGTTCGAGCCATGAGCGCTCTCTTTAACCTTCTATCTGGTTCTTCTTCTTCTTCCGGCGCCGCCGCCTCCCCTTCCGCGCCACCTAGCTCGTCATAGAAGACACTTTTGGCTCTAGGCCTTTATGTATGTATGCCATGCCATGTCATGTGTCTGTCAATTTTTTTAATTTTTATCATCATCATCATCATTATTTGGCTCGTTTTCTTTCACCCTTGCCCCCAAAGAAGCTTTCTTTCTGTTTATTGTTTTCTAATTGCATAGTATATATCTATTTTTCTCTTTCCAGTAACTCAATCTCCTACTTTACTTTGAATCGTTCGTGAGAATGTGAACATTCAACATTGCCTTTAACTTTCACCAAGTTAAATCCAAGTTTAATGCTTATAATGGAGGACAATCCTTACTCTAAGCTACTTTTGTGATTAAATTAAACTCAAACTCACATTCTAAGAATTTGATCATCCTAATTCAAGTAGGATTATATTTAGATGAGTCAAGTAAGATTATTCCGGACAATAAAGAAAACATATTTAGATTTAAAATTTGAATTTGAGACCACTGATCCTAACAATTTCGTACCGTTAATCCATACTTTCTTTGATAATTTGATTATGAAAAAATACAAATATAAATAAGAAAAAAAAAAGTTTGCAGTTGAGAAGGGCTAATTACAGGTCCGGACTCTCTCCATCAGAAAGGTAAGGAATCGGGTTCAAATACCTCTTTCTCTACCTAGCAAATTTTATTATCCTTGAAAAACAAGAAAGATATAGAATTCATTCTTTGCCCAAATTGTTGATAGATTAGCAACAAAATTGCTGAATAAGCAGGTGGTTTATAGGTGAGAAGCTTGCAAATCAGACCACCATTTTTCTTAGGGGATAATAATGTTGTTGAGGAAAGGAATTTATGGTGTACGATGTAAGTTGCTGTCGCTTGAATTGGTAAGTAGGTTAATAAAAACTGGCCAGAGTTGTAAATTTGCAAGGGTACGTGGGTAGGTTTGCAATTAATATATAACATGTGCACTTAATTAGGTTGCTTTGTTTCAATCTGAATAACATAGAGCACCATGACCTGAAATAAAAATCCCATCCAGGTCATGGCCAACCTTTTCTTAAATGGTCTTACGGGTTCGCTTGTGTATTTTGAAACTCCAGTTAGTAGTTGGTATTTTGGATACATTCTATACTGGGTCCTAAGGTTGATACAGGACAAACATTCATGTCAGATATATTTCACATCGCATGCTTATTTATTTCCGGTTACTATTGAATGACAATGCTTGTAATGTATTTTAACTTGTTTCTACTTTTGAAGGTCTCTCTGGTTGCTGATAATGTGAGAATTTATTAGTCTTTATCTAAGCTGAGCACAGTGCAATAAGGTTTTCTGATACTGTGGGGGAAATTAAAGTAAATGTGTCATGGAAATTGAATGGACTGAATGGCTAACTCCACTTCTCTAAAGTTTTCCCCAAAGCGCCAAAAACATGCTTATTGGACACAGCAGAATGGCCTAACATGCCATGTGACTTGTTGCCCACCCCTTACACGACCCCACTTTGACATCATCTACTTCTCCTCCTCTTTTTCTTTTTTGTTTGTGTTTTCCTCCACAATCGTTCTAATAACGCCATGGATCCTTATTAAAAAATAAAAGCAGGTGTGAAAGGGGAAAAAAAATGAGAAATGAAACAGAATTTGAATCTAGGCGTGGGTATCTGAGATGCTCAGCTTAATGGGTCATATGCCCTTTTAGATGGGGCAATGGTCTCCGAAGGACTAAATAGGTCGCTTTCTTTGATCACATGCAAGAACCCCTTCTCTCTTGTGTGGCTGAGAGACAGTTAAGACACACGAGTGCCCCAGTTTCATCGTTTTCAGTACAAGTACTCACCACCCCACAACCCTCAGTAGAATCATAAAATGGCGATGAAAGATGGGTTGGGTTAATTTACTAGAGGACCACGCAAAAAAGATTGAAAAGAATTGTTTTTTATTTTTTTGGATTGGTGGTGGTGGGGGGGTTACAGGTAGAGCATTCATTTCGAAAATTTCAAGTGATCAGACCGGAATTTAATACCATCCCATGTGGCTATTGAATCCTGTTTTCACATTATGATGGGTAAATTCAATTCATGATTTCTGAAAAATAGTAACACACAAAGGAAGAAAACCAAAAGGAAATTTTGAGAAAAAAAAACTACGAAGAAATGGAAATAGGTCTTTGTTGCATGGGTCCACATCCAGCACTAACATAAAAAGTATGATCATTTTCAAAGCAAATGGCAATGGTCACTAATCAATCTGGCGTTTTCTTAATGAAACTCGTGTCACCAACTTCAAACACAAATGTTAGTATCATAGCGGAAACATATTCATGGAAGGGAAGAAAAGAATGAATAACAAAGTAAAAAATTAAAAAAAAAAAATTATTCCCATTGTGTTGTCCTTTCCTTATGCGCTTCTTACAATCTTACCTCTATACGTTTTCTTCCGTCGAAGATATATTCGATTAATTTACCTAATAGTGGATCAATGATTAATTCCCCCCATCCCTATCCTATGAATTCTATGGGTATTCCCTTGGAAGCTTTGATCAAGTGATATTGTATAAGCACGGTAAAGTAAAAGAACGCGAGATGCTTCAAGTAATAATGATGAAAATCAAAACATTTTGATTTCATTACGTTTTGTCACCATGACACGAAAGAAAAATATATACAAGTAATTTTAATAGTGAATCATATGAGATATGCCTGTTGACTTTGACCAAACTTTAGTTGATGTTGGTTGTAATGAGTTTTATTGTTGATTGAGTTTTGAGATCACTTGATGACAATGAATTATCTAATAAGGATTGAAATATCATATTTCGATGCTTAAGTCAATAACTATTTGACAAGAATAACAATGTATAATAATGTATAATAAGTAAATGTTTACTAATTAATTATTACAATGACATTAATTATATTTATAGAAGTTTGAGATGAATTGTATTTCTTGCCACAGAGCCAAAGGCCTATATCAAAGTTAATATTACTCTATTATAGTGTAATGACAAGATAATTTTTCCTCAACCCAAACTATTATCCATTGTTCACAATGGTATCTTAAAGATCTCACTCTTAAGTGTTGACTTTGGTCAACATTTTCAATTACAGACTAAAACAACACTTTGGGTTAAGAAAACCTATTATACGGATTAGATCTAAAGTCCATCTCAAAACAAAAAGATTCAACCAAAATACTAGTTACTAATGTTGGTGTGTAAGAGTAATTAATAAAATACAATTGTATAATTTTTTTTGTGCATTTATTAGTAGACATTACACACGTAGCTTCCTATTAAAATTTAAAAAAGTTTATAAGGAAACAAATATAATATTTTTATATAGCAACTTCACGTAAAAACTAACATCGAAAAAATTATTCGTAACCCTTATTAAAATTACTTTTCAGTTGTAATATATCTTTTTCGCTCATAAATATGGTTTCATTTAGTTTAATTTTTAATATTTTTTGTTGATTTTAGTATTTTAAATTTTTTAAAAAAATCTACATTATTGAGATGTGATATATACTTAATTATGATACACCAACAATCATTTTGAAAATATATGCAATGTGACGTGATTAAACATGACAATATATCATTAAGTAATACCGATAAATAATATTTTTTAAAAATAAAATTAATGAAAACCAAAATCATAAAAAATCCTAGTTGTACAATAAACATATTATATTATTAAATAATTTTAAACTAAATGATAAAAATGTTTAATAATTCAACCATTTATAAAAATCTCAAAAAGTAAATTTTTTATAGAGTACATGTATTTTTCGCGAGAAACAATTCTAGTTGATATTACGATAAGTTACAATACAATGAACGTTATATGGTATTTTAATGATATTAATTATATATAAAAATATTGAAAACATTTATTGTATTATAGATATATAATTTACTCAAGACAAGCTTTTGAATAATTAAAAAATTAAACATATTTACTAACCTTTAATCAATGTTGTAATTTTTTAATATTTACACTCACTCTACTTTTTTCCATGTTTTCGTTCTTTACTTCAATAAATTAAAAAGCTTAAGAAAAAGATGCTATTATATGTAACATTATTTCTAATATAATTATTTTTTAATGTGAATCAAGGTATCTCGACTAAATGTCAAGAACTAACCTCTTAACAAATATTTTTTCATATAAGTTTTTTTTTTAAGTGTCATTTTAGCTTAAATTGAGATAATGAAGGAAGTTATTAATTTTTCTCAATGTAACAATTTACATTCTTTTAGTAAATAGGTAATAAATACACCCTTGAATTTTTTAATTATTTATTATCTAATTTTATGAAAAATATATAAAATAATTAAAGGATACAAGGGTATAGTTGGGAAAAAAATTAATATTACATTGAAATCTGAAAATGACAGATAAAAAGGAAAAAAAAAATCACAAATGAAATACTTAAAAAAGAAATGGAGGAAGTAATTATTAGGATTAGGTTGACAAAAAATAATTAATAAAGTTAAACATTTAACCTTTACAATGATTGGGAAAGAATAATACCAATTGACGTTTTAAAGGAGGATATATAAATTTGGATCATTTATAGCTAGATCTTTGGGTATTTCTACATACTTTTTTATGAATTGAAGGATGGGGCAAAATAGATTGTTAATTAAAGTAATTGATAGTTCATGACAGCCATGTAATGTTCTGTTAACAACAACCCCGACCCGATAATATTTATTTGGAAAATAGGAATAAAAGATATTGATCGATGATTGAACTTTGAAGTGTGCCAAATTTACTGCGCTAAGTCTTGGAAATATAATCATAATTAATGAGACACAAAGGGGTTCCACAAAGCATCAAATTATTAATGCTCAGCATGTGACATAAAACGGTGCGTGGCTTAAAGCAAATGCCGCTTAATTTAAAATCACATTGACAAATGTAAGGAAAGGTGTATATAAGTTTAGGTATATATTGAAACCATTGATGCAAATATATATGTACACTTTTAACCGTAATTGCGTGAGCATTCAACCTTGCAAGGGCATCCACTTAGCAGGTGGTAATATTTTTGTGTATAAAATACAGGGTATAGCCATAAACTTAGCTTTCTCTTTTGACAGCAGCCATAAAGTTAGCTGAATACTAATTATGAGGCACAGAGGTTGAAAAATCATTAGTCACATGTGCTATGTCAAGCCTTACCACTCAACACCTTCAACCAAATCGTTATCGTTTCTCTCTTTACCATTTATGTGATCAGCAAACTAGCTCTCATACCTATTTCTTCCCCCTTCATTTTTATCACTAAGATATGAAAAGAAAGGACAAGCATTTGAAAAATCTGAATAATTTATTAAAATCCTTCTCTAAATCACATGGAAGGGGCCTGCCTTGTCCATTAAACTCCAAGAAAACATAATAAAGTGGTGAAAGAGAAAAAGAAAAAGTAGTCACTTGTTGGCAATCTCATATATGGTCGTCACTCTAGAAATTGGAGATGAGAAGAGTTCATTTTCAAGCATTTTCCATAACACGTTGGGTTGGTTTGTCTTCTTCTTTGACGACAAAATTTACACTGTTTGGATAAAATATTGTGAAAACAAGCATTTTTTAGTGACAATTTTAAGGATGATACCATCATTTTTAATTATTGTGTTACAATTGGATTATATCCTCAATTTTCATATCTTATTTCATAAAAGAATGGTTAATCTACGTTAAAAAAAGAGCATATATTTTAATTCGTGTTTATCTATACATCTCAACTAAAAAATCTTCATGAAAATATGTAGATTTGTGTATACAATACATAATAATTCAATCCTCTTAATGAGATGGCTTATTTTACTTCATTCAAAACCATTCGTAGAGTTTTTTGCACTGCAAGAATCTATATAGTGAATTGGAGTGTGTGGGCTAGCTTAGCTAAGACGTGGTTTGTGTCACTTCACCTTATTTTTCTTTTTTTGTTGAATTATTTATTATTATTTGGGAAAAGAGTATTGAGTCTTTCTAAACTTTATTTCTTTTGCAAATAAACACTTTAAAC
This sequence comes from Glycine soja, assembly GCF_004193775.1. Classification (NCBI taxonomy): domain Eukaryota; kingdom Viridiplantae; phylum Streptophyta; class Magnoliopsida; order Fabales; family Fabaceae; genus Glycine; species Glycine soja. Next base: position 44,163,612 of record NC_041008.1, on the reverse strand, counting down.
TTCAATTTTATCTCAATTAATCCTTAAACTTTTTTACTTTTGCAAATAGACACCATTAACTTCAAATTTATTATTATTGATACTTAAACTTTAACTATTTTGTAAATAGACACCTTAAATTTTGATTTCATTTCAATTGATTTTTAAAATGTATCGTTTTTATAAATATTTTTTTTTCAAGTTAGTTATCTTAAATGTTAATCATTCATTATTTTTTTTATTACAACTCAATTTTCCATATTTAAATATAATAAAGAATATGAATTTATAAAATATATAAAAAGGGAAAATAATAACATTAAGAAAAAATTATTTTTTAATTCAAGATTTATTACGTTTTAATGTTTGGAAAAGTGATTTATAAAAATAAAGCTAATAAATAATTTAGATCAAATAAATTAACGGTTGAGATTTTTTTTGTTGGTAATTTAACTCAAATTTAATATAAGAGATTATATATGAAAGGGGTAAATTATGAGAATTAATTGAGATCAAATTAATATTCAGGTGTCTATATATGTGCAAAAGGGGTAACGTTTAAGGATTGATTTAAATAAAATTGAAGTTCATGATGTCCATTTGTAAAAGAGATAAAATTTAAAGATCAATTGAGATAAAATTAAAACTTAGAGTGTTTATTTGTAAAAAGAGTAAAGTTTAAGGTAGTTAAATATTTCTTCCCTTATTTTTTTTAAGGCACACGTGAAAAGAGATTGTGGAAGGAATCCATAAGTGAACTCTAATAATGGTCCCGATTATAATGAAAATGTTTATTCGTTTTGGTTTATTGGATGTCATAGCTAACTAGGCACATTATTGCCTATTAATTAAAAAAAGATTGCAGGTATCGTGGGATTATGCTTGTGGAAATATTTTTTCATTAGCATTACTACGAGAAATCTGCGAATAAGAAATTGCAACTTGACACAATTTTGAACTCAAAACAAAACAAATGTAGACAAATGGCAATGGTGAAAGTAACTATCAAGAATGTGGACTCTGCCATTGTGTTGGTTCACATATGTGCATCGCAAACCCCTTTGGTCTCTATTCAAGGGGCTGCTTGTGAAATATTCTTATTATACACACTCTCAAACAATGCAGACCTAGCAAATTTTCACTAGGTCAAACCCCTTTGGATGCTCTTAAGTTTTCAAATGCATAGGCTTTTATAACTTTCTACATAAACTTAAATTAACATTAGATATATGGCTTCCAACCTTTACTGCAACAAAATTAACATTTTAAGACGAAACTTTTGGATGATTTTTTTTTTTCCATCTGAAATGCCTCCAAATTTTTTTACATGTGTACAAATATGGAGTAGTTTATATGTAAAGAGAAAACTATGTCCATTATCCGTTTGTATTTTTTTTGAAAATTTTGCACCGTCGTAGTACTAAAATATTGTGAACATATTTAGATGGAGTTCGGACAAATTAAAAGCAAAATAGATATTTTATAATTTTCAAACTTTTAATCCCAAACTTGTACAAAATTTCATATGGATTTGGGATGAATTCTGTACTTCAACTTTTTTTTTTGTTATGGTTTAATTTTTTTCCAAACTTTTAACTCGGAAGTATATATATCATGCATGTAACAATTGAATTTATCGTAGGTCCAGGGAAAAAGTTAAAGTGAATTTGAAACGCTGGTTTCCATTTATATTTGGATTAAAGGAACATAAGTGATGAATATATAGTGAAATAAAATAGAATTAAAATTTTTATTTGAATTGTTTAAAATGAAATGAAATAGGATATGATGAAATATATTACACTCTATTTTATCTAACACGTATATTTTTATTCTCCAACGAATTGAAAGTGTGAGAGAACAAAAAATACTTAATTTTTATTCACATGGATAAAAACTATTATAAATTAAAATAAAAAACTGTTTCAATTGAAAGATACACGAAGTGTATGTCAATGTAACTATTAATTAAAAAAACTGTAATATGCTAAAATAGAAAGTGAGGTAACGTTTTTCACTTCTAATTAATGCATGTTTGGTTCTGCCCTATTATTTAACTAGATTTGCGGAATATAATGCTAAGGATGAAGCTAGAACGGCGTAAAAACTAAAAAGTTGAAACGAAAAAATGTTTCACCATCCATCCCCTAAATTTGGAATTTAGTATTTTAAAAGCAAAACCAAACGCCAAAAAAACGAATAAAAGAATTTAAAAACACCGGAATTCCCTGACTTCCACATACTATCATTTGATTAAAGTTACCATCGCTTAGATATTTCACTTCTACCGTGCAGCACAGCATCACCAGAAATGGAAACTGAAAATAAGAAAAAAAAATGTCATTATCTCTCACATGCTGTGCACTATATGCTTATATACTTTTTGTGGTTATTAGTGGAGTCATCACCTAGATAGTGTGAATCATGCATCCTTTTGTAGGGATAGGAGTAGGATAGGATAAGACTTGTAACTTATTTGAAGATCATAATAATAGCACCATTAATGCTTTTGTGCACTAATAGTAATTGTTGATTGGCCCCGTTTAACCTCTTACCATCTCTAAAATGAACAAATTATATTCTACTCTTTAGGTTGGATTGACAGCCGCCTTAGTAATGGACCCGAGTAAATGACCTGTCTAATGCAGTGACAATTTGACAACATAAGTTCTTGGCCTGCACATGCTCATCCTATGATTCCTATCTTTCTGATTGCAGTTTTCGCAATGTTCTATGTCCACAAAATTCCCGCAATTATTTCCCAAAGATTCTCCAATGATAAGCTTCTCTTCTTATCCTACTACCCTTGTATTAGTACCATTATTTGCATGCTCGTTTTTCCTGTTTTGGCGGCTTCTTCAACAATGGTCATGAAATATGAAAAAGCATCCCATTTTTCTTTATTCTTCTTTTTTTCCATTAAGGCTCTTGACTCTCTTATATCCCATTTCAAGCATTTTCCACTTCAAGACTTGGGATAGTGTAATTTGTTAAATGTTTGAGAAAGGAATTAATGCACCGAATATCAATTTTCAACGAATACGTTTATATAATACAGGAATTAGGAATTTCTCCAAATATGTTGTTTTTTAATGTACACTATATGGTCTCAAGTCTCAACACAGCCATAAGAACATTTGTTAGCTAACATGAGGCGGTGCCAGCAGATGTCGCGCAGATAAAGGGCAAATTATTAGCTAGTTTTGGGTACTGATCACTTACCTCTAAAGTTGTCTGTTACATTACATGTGTTAGGTGTCTTAATTAAATCTTTCCTTCTGAATTTGTAAAACCACATTCATTTTAATTATTTTCAATGTAAATTGATAATAAATAATTTTGATTAAATGACTGACTCATACAGTTTTGAGGACTATATTGAAAATTTACTCCAATCCTAAACTTCCTGCAACTGTGTTCACAAACTAGGGGAGTACATTGAATCAAAGAGTTCTAATTAACTATTTTAGCATTCTAATTAACTAACTAATATTACACAACCTTTCTCTTTCTCGTTTTACTTCATAGCAGTATACGCCCGTGTCTGTCATCACCCACCAGCAAAGCAAATTAAATGTTTGATTTCTTAGTATTGGGTCACTCACTCGGGTTAACAATCATAAATTTACATTGTAACAAGTTTAAGGAGCTTTTCCTTTAATCAAACTCACATGAGCAAACTTTAGTTTAGAAGACTACCAGGGAAGGCCCATTGGGAAATCATGCATGGGCTTTAATTGAGTGGCCCAACCGGACAATTGATCCAGTTCCAATTTCCTAGGCCCATTATAAGTAATGGGCCCAAAATAAATAACAACCAGCGTGTACATGACATTTTCATTTTTTGTTGAGTTGAGGAAACAGCTCAACAACAATGGCTGCTGTTGCTGCTTCTTCGTCATCAGGAACAGAGAGGGATTCCGGGTGCTGAATTTCGCAGAGGATGTTCAAACTTAACTCACTCAATCAGACCTTGATCTCAATTCTCAACTCTGCTCTTGCTTTTCTCCAACAAAAAGGTCTCTTCTTTACCCTCAATAATCAACGCACTATTCATTTTATATTTCTTCCTTTGTTACTGGAAATGCTAACTCTGTTTCTTTGGGTTTAGATGGCTTTTAGATTCTCAATTTTTTTTTTTTGAGAACTTTAAAAGGAAAAGCTGTTTCCTTTGCTGCTTGATCCCTCAATTGATTTTTTTTTCTTCTCAATTTTGGCATTGGATGAGTATAATGTGACAATTTGCTTACGTGTAAGACTAAAAGAATATATGTGGGTTAGAAGGGAGCAAGATTTTCATTTGTAAGTATTTTTGTGGTTCATTGGATTTGAAGCAATGACATAAATGATGGTGGGTGAGATTCAGCAGCATGTACGCAACAGTTAGTTTGTACGGTATACAAGTGCTGGCATATTTTATATGTATGTTGTATACCTTACTGAGTTAGAACTGGAATGTGTCAAAGATTTTGTAAATTTAGGATACAATACAGGGATACGACAGTTTTTTTAAATTTAGGATACAATACATTCCGAATGTGTTGACAAAAATTTATATAGATGCAGAATATTGGTAGAGAAAGAGATATTGATCATTCTCATTAATTCATAACTAGGAAGATCACAATTTACAAAAAAAATTTGTGATCATAACAAAAAACAAAAAATTCAGTTTCTGCCCTTAACCAGTCTTGGCCAACTGTATCAATAAAATCATCTTTGGTAGAACTCTGAATAAGTATTGGCTCAGTACAATAGCTTACAAATCAAAAACATCATTACTAAGATTTCTGTCTAATAATGCTAATTGTATCATTCTCCTTGCCCCTGTCACCATGGTAAGCATAACTTAGATCATAAAAATAAGAATTTCTACTTGAATCAATAACTTGTAAGCATAAAAAATTGTAAATCTAATATGTATTTGTATTGCCCTTTTCTCTCTGCACCCAATTACTGGTACTATTTATTTATTTTGATTATCAAATGTCAGGCAAAGATACCAGATATTGAGAAGTGCTTAGATGTTGTTGCTACATTGCAAGCAAAGAGGGGTACTGGTGAGGTGAGGTTTGTTTGGAGCTTGTTTTCCCATATAGTATATGGCTGTAAAGTTTTTTAGGTACTAGATACTTGGGTTTTATATCTGAGGAAAATGTGTTAGATTCGAATGGTCAGATCAGCTGAAAATTTGTGCATTTTATTCTAATTCTAATTGTATATATAAAGTTTCCCTCACAGTGTATACATTGATTGCTTTATTCTTGATATATACTAAAGGCTTCCTCTTGGTTCCTAAACTCTCTTTTGAGTAATAAATGTATATAAAAAGGGGAATGTGTGTGGGAGGGGGGGCATAGCTGGCTCAAGCAGTACCCATCCAAACTGGGCCGAACTGGTGCTGTATTTGAGCCTTGTACCCTTATTAAAAAAATTGTATGTATCTAGTTGATACATACCTACCTAAGTATATACAATTTGTTCTTGTACCCAGTACATGTATCATGTATGACTCACAGGTTGGTAGATAATATATAGGTGATTGCATTCAGCTTTTTGTTGTCTTCCATGAAGCAGTCGATGGCCCGGGTTGTGGGCTTGTGGCTTTGACTATAACTTTTGCTCTATTTATTGATCCAAGTGAGATACAACTTACTTGATTTGTAATTTTGTAAGAATTAGAAGTTGTGGGATATGCTGGATATTCTATAGTTCCTTACAACAGCAATGACAACAACAACCAAGCCTTTTCCCATTGCGAAAGGTTAGTTACATGAAGGAAATGTCATAATTTTCTATTGTTAATCATGTCTATAAACAAACCATTGAGTTCTAAATCCTTCTATAGTTCCTTATCATGTTGATTTTTAATTCTTGGTCATTGAGATTCATGGTCAATACAGTTTAATATTTAAGATTTTAAGGACAGATTCTTAGGACTTATTGTACTACTGCTGGTTGTTTCAGTTTTTAGTTTTATGCATCCAGTGTATATTTGCCTTTGATTTTTTCTGGCTATATTTTCTCTGTCATGAAGTTTGTAACATGAAAAAAAAAATCTTTATGTTCATTGGTATTTGTCAATTTCTAATCCCTAACATTATTCACCGTCTCAAGCTAATGATTGGAAGTCTGCTTTTGTGTGCATGACTAAATACCATGACTAATCTCTTTCCCAGCAACTAACATGCATATTACAAAGACATACATATGCACGAATATTCATGATTGTGCTGAGTGTACTGCTTCTCTTTCCTATTTATCCACTTGCTAGATTTTTGCAGAAAACTGCACATTTTGCCTTTGGGATATACCTTTGTAATTGGCTTTCTTGGTTGGTCTTTGCTAGGAAGAATCATGCTCAATATTGGTTTAGTTCAAATGATTTGAAGGTTTTTAGTTACAATGATATTTTAATTTTCAGCTAGAAAATTCCGTGTTAAAATCACTGCCTCTATAATGAGTGTGGTACTTTCTTGTTTACTGATATTGTAAAAAGTTTTACACTATGAGTATCAATGAATAAAATTTGAATTTATTGTTAAATATTTTATTAACCTGAAGGTTTAAGTTTCACTCTACATAACTGCAGGCACTTACTGCTGATTTTGAGGTGTCAGAAGAAAAATATTCACAAGCTCGCATAGAGGAAACTGATTCAGTGTGTTTATGGCTGGGAGCAATTGTTATGTTGGAATATTCATTAGAAGAGGTGCTTCCATGTTAGTTTTAGCCTTTTAGGTGTTATGGTTGTTTCTTCTTTTTCTTGTTAATTCTTTCCCTGCAGTAGCTTCATGTGAATTTACGGTGCAGGCTACTGATCTTCTACAGAAGAACCTGGATAATGTTTAAGCTAGTTTAGAAGTTCTTGTCACAGATATACAGTTCTGGAGGGACCAGGTTACAATAACCCAGGTCAGATTGCCAATTTTCACGTGCTCTATATCTGTCTGCATTTACCATACCTACCCACCAAAACTAAATTAATGGAATCAGACTTGCATTGCATGGCCAAGCATTGCCAGCACTTCACTACCTCTTAGGGAGTGCTTAGTAGGATGGATGAAAAATTTAAAGGTAGGAAATGTAGAAGAGAGGAATAGATGGGAGTGTTTGTCATTGCATTTTTACTTTCATCTCTATATATGGAAATTTTTATTTTTACGAAGCATGGCACATTGGCAGTGGCAAACTATCATATAGGTTTCTTTTTTTATTCTTAGTAAGCAAGCACAAAACGATCTGCACCCATAAGTTTCTACCTTTTCATTTTTCTCTAGCTACCAATCACATCTTTTTGGTTGCGCACATGTTGCTAATGTATGACCTACTTGACATGAATTAGTTGTAGTTCTCGATCTTCTTTTTTTATTTGATCAGGTTACAAGCCGGTGCTATAACTGCTCAAAAACTGGCAAACAAAAATCCATACCTGCTTCTAAAGTTAGGAGCTTTAATACATGCTAGTATATATAACGTTTGGAAAAACATCATATCCAGGTCCATTGGCAGGTTTTATTTAGTTTGATCACAAGGGTATTTTTGTTTAATTTCACAGTGCCGGTGTAAGGTTTATTGTCTGAGCAAGCTGTTAAATCTGGGCCATTGGGGGGGGGGGGGGGGGGGGTAATTAATCAAAAAGGCCTCACAGAATCTTTAGATTGTGCGTGAAATTTGTCGGTGAAATTACGCAAAGTGAAGGGACAAGACGTGTAATCCAATGTTATTATACATGCCAGGAATGAGTAAATCCATTTGTACAACTGGTCTAATACTAATAATACAATTTGTGGAAATAAAAAATGTACTAATAGAAAACAAGGTAATCCAGGATCTTAGTCTTAAAGATCTCATGGTTTGAATGGTTGAGTTAGGTAAAGTGGCACTGTTATTCATGTGAAACAGGATTCGTTGTTGGTTTCTAGCTTGACATATGGTTGAATATTATATGGTTAGCAGGCTAATTAATTTTATGGGCATAGACTCTTCACATGGGGACCCATAAACAACGGTGGGTGTCAGAAGTCAAAAGCAAAATCGACCTTTCGAACCAGTCTTATTTTTATCTCCTTGTCTTCTTATTTTTTTCAGTTGCAAATAGTTATAACTTTTCGCCGAATATGTGCAGTAATGCCTCACAATTTTATTTAGGGAAAAAGGCTGCCCCTCTAATATCAGTCCAAAACCTTCTTTTCTTTGGTATTGCTGTTGTCATTATTATTGTTGTTGTAGAGAAAGACTTGACTTTAACATAACCCTGAATTTTAATTCAACGACTAGAAACACGTTATAAAGTATGCTTTGTCCATATTCCGTTCCGTGCGTAATTTAGAGTGTGCACCTCATGATCGAGACAGTGAAGTTTACATAACATTAGGATTTTGATGTACTAAATCTGAAAATAATGTAGGTCCAAATCAACCTCAGCAATTAATTGAAGGGCAGAGGATAATTTAAATCATTGAAGAATGTGATTTGTATTTTTTTTTTAACATTTCAATAAATTTCACGATCAAATTTGTAAGTTAATTTTCATAAAATAATAACTTATTGAAAAACATATTTAATTAAAGTATTTATGACTTTTGGAAGGAGTTTAAAAGCTATTTTTCTAAACAAATCTCTGCTGATTAATGACCATTTCTTTTTGCTGGTTAGGATAGTGGCGTACCTCTTTGAAAGGCATTGTATTTTCAGTTTGAGTTGTGTCTATACTAGATACGTTGAAAGTTGGTTGTTTAAAAGTTAGTGCCGGTCCAAGTTCGTCACCTATTATTTATGCCGTGAAGTCTATCCTAGATTCTATCACTATGTGGCTTGCTTTATAGCTTGAAGCCAGCTCTTGTATCAATATTTTGTCATGTATATTTTCTATTAATATATTATTTATTTATAGGATAACAACTAACAAAGTTGAAAAGGGCTTCGTGGGCCAATGATGTGTCACCTTAAGAACCAAAAACTTATCTCAGAGCTTTTGGTTGGTGAGGCTCTTGTACCTTAAAATATAATCGTCAGAGTCAGTTCTATCTCTGTCAAAGAACTATCCAAGGTATAGGTGTGGTTGACCTTATTAGACGGGACCTTGGCCCATTTATTGATGGTCCAATCCTTCACTCTATTGGTACGTAATTTAGACAACCTTCACAAAAAGTCACCCACCACTTCCCCTTCAAGCCATTAATTTCCACCGTATTTTTTATTTTTTTAGTGCCGCTTTTGTGATATCCCCATTCATTTCGCCCTTGAAATTCAGTTGTTTTTCTTTATCCCTCGTAAACGTGTAAGACACTAAAATCTAATCATAAAGGTGTATGCTATTCTCTCTCAAGGTTTAAGTTCGGATCATCCAAAAGAAGCTTAACGTAGTTAAATCTGAGTAGTAAGTACTACTCATTCTAGTGGGTCATCAAATTTGAACAGGGTAAAACAAAACAAAGAGGTTGATCAATATTTCAAATTGGGAAAATATAGGTTGGTTAAATGTGAAGTTTGAGATGTTTACGTTTGCATGCATATGCTGTTACATTCAGAGTAGAAATCTTTTATTTTTTTTATTGATGAAGGTATCTTATTCAAATAAACAAAAATTCATATCTAAAAAGCGATTTTCAAGGGCATATGCTTCATAATTATGTCACTTTCATTACTATTACAGGAAATTGTTGAGATTGACTATAACTATTCTGCTCAAATTAAATGCTTTCTCACAACACCCCACCCGGAAAAAAAAAATATATATATATATGAGTCCGCATACGTACCAATATTGGTATATGCTTAGTTCACATATATCCACGTTAAGATATTACTTGGGAATTATAATTTATCCAAAACATTGCAATTAACAACATCCGCATATTTGTGGTGTAAATAAATAAACACCCATCTATATCTTACAAATAATTGAGACACGAAGTGACACAATATGCTTTTTTATTGTAAAAAGAAATCACTGGAATCTTTCTTAAGTTGTAATCAACAATGATATTATTTGGCGTAACTTCTTTAAATACGGATAAAGAACACACCGAACATTAACTGATCATACGCAACGACAGTGGAGTATAAAGTAACCTGTCATATACCAGTATTTGTTTATTCGTAATGTTTTGAAGAATCTATAAACGTGATATTAATTGATAATCAATATTTCCTATCTCGTGAAAAAAAAAAGTTGGATATAATTAAGAAATGAAGAATTTATGATACTTTACATTGATAGTATTTTTCTTCTACTTGTAACTAACTAATTGTTACATAGTTATGATATAGATTGCGACACAGTATTTAATAATTAATGGTGCAAAAAGATGCCAAAGAAAGTTCAAAATGAAATATGCATGCACTTTCCTTAGAAATAATAGCATACAACTAGAACCATGGCTAGGATTGTTGAAGCTATTTTAGTCTTTAGCTCTCCATTAATTCAACATGATCTTTTATATATGTATACTTACTTTCTTTTCAATAAATAGAACTATTTTTTTTTCTCAAAATATTCTAGTTTGCTTGTTTTTTTTACCTGCTAATATATACCCATCACTAATAATATTTTGTAGTACTTGGCACTTGCCATTCTAAAAGTAATTAATTCTTCTGATTGTTCTATATCTTTATATATTCGCTTATTTATGGAAATACGATATATTGTAATTTGTTTATTCTAGCACGACAATGGATATTTTATTTAATTAACCCACCTCTCTCCTGAATTTATATGGATTTTTCAAAGTATATACTTGGATTAATTTATATAATGAGAATAATTTAGCATACTTTAGTGTAGAAATAAACTAGAGGCTAAGGTACGTATTATTTGAATTAGGTCGATTCGACGAATCTAATTATTTAAATCAAACTATTGAATTGGTTTATCAATTGACTAATTTTTAATTTAAATCACAATTAATTAAATTATTATCAGTTTATTTTTGAATTATTTTCTAATCCAAATAAAACTTGATTATTTGATCAAATATTTTTAACTTGATTATTTTAAAATCTACACCTTTTAATATTTAGATATTTATGCTATTTAAATTTATTTTCTAATACTATTAAATGTCATGATTATAACTCATAGGATTGACGTAATATTCGTATTTGATCTCTACTATATGTGAAATTTTGAAGGGTCAATAACACTTACACACCACGAGAGATTAGTCTTTAACTCCGTGAATTGAAAGATATCTCGGATTGCAAGAGAAAAAAATGTTCTTGATTATGTTATTATATATATAATTTGTTGTGATAATATAATTGAGATAAGAATTAAAGAGGTATATAAAATAATAATTGAAGAAAAAATCACAAAGACATGAACTTAAAATAACATTAATTCTTAGAATTGATTTAATTATTGTTTTCAAAATTACTAAAAATAAAAATAGGTTGTGTGGAATAACATTTATACGTGGAAGGCGTCGTCGATGGCTAGCTTTAGCTGCATCGTTTGGTGAGCAGTAGCAGTAGCATGGGCACGGCTACAAAAGGCACAGATGGAGTCCCTAACTTTTGTAGAGACGTGCACGCAATACGATGCCCATTTCTCCTCTTTGTCTCTTTCTGCTCTTAACGCGTTTTTACCCCCTTTCTTTCATCTTCAGTTTATTAACGTACTATCATTATTTAATTAATGACACCATGCAATAATATAAAAACATATATATGCTCACTTTCTCTTCACATTCCTCAACTAAACAATGTATTTAATACTTTCAGACATATCTTAAATTATTGGCCAGTTTGAGCTATCTCATAGTATTAGAAAAGAGAAAATATACTACTTTTTTTTTTAGAGGTAAATAGAAAATATTCCAAGCAAGAGACGCCGCAATCATCGCTTTCTAGAATTTCCACAACCATTCTGCCATCGCCTACCTCCTTCATTTTGGCTCCAACTTTTTACCGTGCTCTGTTTTACAACACTTTTATTTTAATAATATAGTACCAAACATTCATTTTACAGTGTATTATGCTGATAAATAATTATTTGTCTTTTATCAAAAGATAATTTAATGAATAATTATTTCCATTTTTTAAAAGCATCACCGTAACTTTATTGATGTGAGTTTCTTTATACACATTGTTACAATATGTTTGGAGTAAGAGGTGATCCAATATCAATTTTAAAATCATGATGAATATGAAACAACACATTATAATTTTAAAGAATATTTAAACATGCTATTAATAGTTTAGTGCCACTCCTACCGCGACTTGTACCATTCTTATCGTGGTTGTTGTGAAAGTATTCATTTCTTTTGAGTTTTTAACTTATCTTTTTTAAGCTTTATATTATTATATGAGATTTGAAATTTTCAATAATTGTTTTATTTTTAAACTTGTTAAAAATTTAGATTCAATCCTACATGTTATCTCACATTTTTATATTTATTTTTACTTCAAAATAATAATTTATTTATATGTTAATTTTTAAAAAAATTGTTAAAAAAAGTGTTATATTGATAAATTTTATAAAAAAACGTACCAAAATGCAGTAAATTTTTTCAATAAGAAAATTAAATGATATTTCAAATTTAGTTTTTTAATTAACTAGATAATTTATTTTCACACCCTATATATAAGTAACAAATATTTAATTCATCAAAATTAATAAAAGTAGTCAAATTAGTTAATTTGAAATATTAATGTCATAAATTTAAATTTTATTTTAAAAATACTTATAAAATGAAATAGTTTAAGTAACAATAAACACTCATAATTTAAGAGATAATTTTTTTCAACAACCAATTACTGTAACTTATATTATTAAGATTTAAATATGTTTTAATCCTTTAAATTTGGGTAATTGTTTTTTTAGTGATTAAAATAATTGTTTTTATTAGTTTCCAAATTTTTGAAAAATTAATTTTCATCCCTCTTTATTCACTATATTTATGGTTTCACAATTTTGTTGTGATTTTTAATTTTCAAAGTTTATTTATTTTTAATTTATTATTTAGAAAAAAAATTCTTACAATTTTAAACTGTCAAAATATTTTACTCGAATGATGATATTTTTTTTACATATTATGATGTTTTAAAGAAAAAAAACTAAAAAACATATATGGATGTTAAATTGTGACCTTTGGTGATTTTAAATCGTCACAAGTCATTTTTTAAGAAAATAAATTAAAAAAAATTCTAACTAGAAAAAGTCACAAATTATAACGCCATTAACATTAGAAATAAGTGAATTTGAAGGACTAATAATAGTAAATTTTTTTTAAAGACTAAAAATATATTTAAACCTATTATTAATAACCTAATAAATTCATTCACTTTCATAAGAAATAAGTGAATGTCTCACTAATAACCTAATAAATTAAAGGCATAAAAGAAAAATAACAGTTAATATATATTTTTGATTTATTACATACGTACACTATGTAATACTATCAATTATTAACTTTTCATTAACATATTTATCTTCTTAAGTGAACTGCTCAATTTAAAATGTCAAATTCACCACAAACCATTGATCATTGTTAAATTAAATATTAGGAAGGGAGTACCTGAAATGAAAAAGATAAAACTTAATTGCTTTTCTTATGTGAATGCAAGCTGGATGGCTTAATTAAGAAACGTAACATGACATAATTTATAAAATCAAGCGTGACAAAAAGATGTAAAGAGTACTCATAAACTTAGTATCAATCAACTCCTTCCACTAATTATCCGTTTTATCAATATCGTTCAAGAGTTAATCGTCCTCAAACATTTCTGATCGATTATAACTCTTTCGGGGGGAGATCTAGATAACCCTAAAAATTGATTCAAAGGAGTCAAGACTTTGCAATCTTAAAACTAAATTGAGAGTACCAAATCAAATTAAAGACGATGCCCCCACCTAAAATAACATGACGTACGTCTACTTTGAACACTGTCTGCAATTATTTAATTCGGTACTTTAAGCTTTAGGCAATTTATATATGATAAACTTTGTTTCAGTAGAGAGAACAAACCTATATGGGGTAATAAATGTTCTATTATCATGTTAACAACTGCTAGGGAAGAAAACTGAAAAAAAAAAAATGGTATCTTAGACTGCAGAAATTAAACTTCAATAAGGTTGTCTTGATTTAATCGGATGACATTTTTTTTATGTTGCGGTTGAAGGAACAATGACTAATATTTTTATATGAATTAGTTCTCATACTTTATTGATTTTGGTTTTATACTATTATTGCTTTGGTCAAAAGTTGTTGGATTGACTATCTAGAGAGCTATATAGACTACAGTTACAAACAAGACAAGTTCAAGATGAGAATGAACTATATTGAGAGCTTTTTTAAGAAAAAGTAAAAAATGATTAAAACATTGGCAGATCTTGAGAGCATCTAAAGCAATAAATTAAGTTTTAGAATAAAATCGTAGCACCTAATTTCTACTGAAAATATTCCGAAGGAAAAGGAATCTCAGAAGTAGGTGTTTTCGGAAATTTTCGCCTAAACAGAAACTTAAGGAATGAACTTGTTCACAAGTACCGCTGGCGTTAATTATAGTGGATGACGATCAACTCATATAATCTAGTATGGAAATCATAGATGGTGACGAACATCTAGAACACTGCTTTATATTATTAAAATCACAAATGGGTTTGGTTAAGATGTTTTAAAATCAAAAGGATTCTGACAAATAAAATATATTCGAATCATACGTTAAAAAAAAAAGATTAATCAATTTGCTTTCACATTTGCTACACCCAAATATTCAAATAGGAATCAATGTTGTTCAATGAATAAACCGAGTTGATAACGTTTCTAAAATAGCACTGTCATCAATAACTTTAGGCAAGTTACATGAACTTCGATTGAGGAATCACAGAACTAAATCATTAAATATTCTCCAATGTTTTATATATATATATAAACAAACGAGACTAATAAATTCTATGCAGTTAAAATACTATAATGGTCAGTCATAGAATAAGAAAAATGGCAGTTGGAAGTTGCAATTGAACTTGGAGGCCGTCTGAATTAAGATTGAGAGAACGAAGTTTTGTATTATAAGGGGCGCATTATCTTGCAATTATCCCAATATTTTTGTTTCATACGAACAAGAATATTGGCTGGTCAACTGGTTAAAAGAAACAAATTAAGCTACCTGCATGATTAAACTAGAGCCACATATAACAGGTTTCATCATCCTAAGTCAAAGAATAAGTTTTCTCTTACATCACCTCATATTAATTTATACTTTTTCTATTACACTTTTATGTATGAAAAATAAATAGATACAACATCGTAAATTATAACTGCAACGTTTATTTAGTAAACCAAAAATGATAATTAAATACTTTATCTCAATTCTGTAATTTAGAAGAAGATACATAGTAGTAATTTTAGAAGCGAAAATGGTGAACATGCATGACAAGTAAGGTGGGGTGCAGAAGCAGGAGATTAAATTTAAGACCATGGTACGTAGTACTAATAATTAAGGAGAAGCTGTTGCTTTCTTTTGTATCTGTGTGGTTGAACGAACCAGAAGGAAATATTCAAAAGGTTGACTTTTGGCATTACATATAAGTGATTTGCGCGCAGTGTTTGGGATTATCCCATATAGCGACATGTTTGCCAGTATATCATAGAAACCACGGTCAAACACCCCAAACACAACTTTAAATCCTATGTCGGTTGTTACCATGTGATGTAGAGTCGACACTGACCATTGCTCCAGCAAGCATACATACACAACAACACGAGATATACAGATAAACAATCAACAAACCACGCGCCGCCGAAACCCACGGCGTTACCACTTTCCTCCGCCAGCTACAACCATGTGAAACGAATATAGCTAAGGATCTATTCAATAGTGTAAAATGAAATGTAATAAAAATCAATAGAAATGAAAAATTTAAGTTAGAATAAAAAATAAAATATAAGTGTCATCTCATTTTATGGTTCGTTTCATTTTTTTTATATTTTTTTTCTTTTCTTTCACCGCAGACGAATCAATTGTTACTCCTCCTCGGTCTTACTAATATGATCTAATTATTCAAAGAAAAAAAATACTAATATATTTTTTTAAATAATGTAAAAAGCTTACATTCTTGTTAACTTTTAGTTGAGAACTCTTGAAATATTAATTAAGGAACTTGATACATTAAATTAAATATTTATACTTATTTTAAAGAATAAAAATTAAATTATTTTTCAATTTTAATATTTAAAATATGTTTCATTATACGAATACTTTTTCAACTTTAGTTTTTTTTTAATATAGTTAATGCTTTTTATTAAATACGTTTCTTGTACTTTAACTTCTTATTTAATATCTTAAAGACATTGAATGATTGAATTTATTTTTCTTTGCAATAAGTAAACTTTTAAGATGCACCCAATTCAATAATATTGTATTTATCGGTGATCTAAACTAAAGCATTTGACGAATTTAATTAATTTAATTTAAAGCTATAAATACATCATCACTTTTGCACTTTAATTTTATTTTTTTTCATTAGTAGAATTTGTAAGACAAATATAAGACTACTCGAACCAATTAAATGTGTCTCTCACCATCGATGTCGATTTCCCTATCCGCCTCTTTAATGTTATTGCCCAGAAACTAATCCAAGATAATAAGCAACAACTACTCATTATGGATACGTGTTGTTTTGTTTGAAAAAACGTTGCCTTAAGCACACCTTCCAGTTAAGGGTATTTTTAAATAAAAATCAACTAACTGCAAATTTAAATAATTTTTTCGATCAGTACTTAAAGTGAAACATAAAATAATAAAACAGCAAATAAAAATTATCCTATTAATTAGAGTTAATTTATGTATGTCAATTCTTGAGAAATTAGAAAAGAACGTATTTTAAATGGATAAAATGTATAAAGTAATATTAGTTTATAAAAAGATTTTATTTTTATCTCTTTAAATTTATTTTTTTGTAAATATTCATTAAAAAATTATCTAAACGCATGTCTCTCATCTATGGTTATTATTATGCTAACTGAGTGCTGCAATACATGAGGTGCAACAAGTTTATTTTGGACAAAAGAGAGGCAGCTAGACAATAGGGAACAGGGATGCAGGAAGCCACTGTACTAAACTATTCAATACCAAGTTTAGTTTATAAGCATTTCTCTTGTTAGTTTAAATTGAATTGCTAATTTTTTAGGGGGGAAATATGAATATATTTTATTATTTACTATGTAGTTTTGATGTGATATTATTCTATCGTAATCACAAAGACCAGAAATGCCAGTAAAAAATAAATTAAGACTAGTCTGTAATGCACGGGTAAAATTGTGAACACAAATAAATTATGATATTTTCAGAGAAGATAAAACAACGGTACTTACGTACTCGATGATAAATACACGCTTTCTTATCTTATATTATCCCTACAAATCACAACGCTTTTGTGGGCATGCCATTCACAAATTTAAAGAAACAAAGGAATCATCGCCATGATTAAGAAAGTGATCGCTAGTTTAGAAAGGCAACAAAAATTAAAGGTGTTAGTTTATGGACACAAAAAAAAAACTTTGAAAACTTTGATAAGATATAGATTTAGCATAAAAAAGAGAGGAAAGTTGAAGCAAAAGAAGAAAAATACAAAGAGGTAAGGTTAAAACTGAACAGAAGGGAATTGAATTGTAATGCAAAAGAACATGTAGGCTTAGCAAGCGACGGCTGGTTTATCATAGCATATGGCTTCGGAAGAGTGTGTCTGAAGCAATCATGGAATATACCAAAACCGCGTAAAGTGCATTTCCTTTCAATTTCTCTTCCAGTGAATACCAGCCGTCCGATGCAACACGTAGGAACTACTTCTCCCTTTCTGATGCCGCCACGTGTACTCGTACTGGCAGTGGGCCTGTCTCTGGCTATTGGGCTCCACAACCTTCATCGATCGTGAGAGCTGACGTTCCCTGCCTACAAAAGATATTTAACACAATTTTTTTTTTATCATTTTATGCCTTTAAATTAGTTTAACTTGTTTACAGATTATGATTAAATTAATATGATGTTTTCTTAGAACTTAATACATAGAAAATTGAAATTAAGCATACGCACAACGTCAATTAATGGGCACTCGTACTTTTCAATATTTAAGAAGCACGGTTGACATATTCTGTTAAAATAGTGAAAACTAATAGTACTATACTTTAAAAATATAGTAAAGTATGTTTCTATGAAAATTTACAGAACTGAAATTGTTTTCGATTTTACTAAAATTAGTATTGCTACTTTTTTTTAAGAGTGTATTGTTACTTTTAATTAGTATTTGAGAAGTTTCAAGAAATAAGTCGGGTGAAATAAAACAGAGTTTTGTATTTAACATATTGCAAATTTAAGTTTTCACTTGACTCTTCAAGGTAAATGTGAATTCCTTTTGCAAGTATTATTTAACTATATACATTATCAAATATGTGTGTTTTCATTTTCAATTATAATATCAAAACATTATTAAATAAGAAAATAATAATCCACCTAACTGATGGGCGCATTAAATTTTTGAAGAGCATTTATGACTCTCTCAACATTGGTCCGTCTGGGCTCTTGCCCCGTTTTGTAATAAAATAAATAATAATAAAAAAAAAACATCTCAAAATTGAGGGGGGAGGTGAAATATCAAAGGAGGAGTAGTAATATTTCAAATAAAATTTATACAGAAGTCATCAAATTAAATGAGGTGTGTTTCACATTTCCATTTAGTGGATCGATCTAATTCTGTATTTAGGTGCAATCGAATGAAAAATTAATTAAACACTTATTCATTAACTTTTAGTAAATTAAAGTTACACATAAATTTGACATTAAACTTAATGAAATAAGTTAAAAACATTATACTATTAAAATAAAAGAACTTATATAAATGAGGAATGAGTGATGTGGAAATGATGTAAGCAATACTTGACTGAGCAATAGTCAGGCACGGAAGGCACGTGCCGAAGCTTCTGATTAACAGACGACGACGGTCTTAACAAGTCGCAACTCACAACGTTGTACGTGTTGTTACTTGTTAATTTCTTTTTCCCTTAAACTTATATTTTTCATTCCTTTTTAAGTACTTTGGAATTAAAGTAGTAACTCTTTCTAGGAGATTTGTTTTCCTTTTTCTTTCTATGCTAATGCTGGATTTAACCTTCAGGCTTCAAACGTAAGCGTTGTCTGCAAGAAGACTCCTTTTCATTTTTCACCGAAATGCCTTTGTATTTAATCATTTTTTTCTGGCAATTATAATATTCGTTCAATATTGACTGAGTCCAACATTTGATTCAAATTTAATTTATAGTATCACCATAGATCTTGTTGCCTGTTTCCACCTCATCTTATGGAATGAAACCAGAGTATGAAAGGGTCCATGTTGTATTTTATTTTCACTTTTTTATTTTAATCTACCTTTTTTAAAAAAATTACACTATTCAACAATTAGTTTCTTGTTAAACACTTATTAAGTTTGGAATTAGAAATGTGCGAAGAGGATAAACATTTTTTATTGTGTTTATATGACAAACAAATTTTACAAAACAATTTAAAAATAAGTCCCAAATCTTATTTGGGTGTAGAAGTCAGGAGGAAGAGAAATAAAAAATAAAAAATAAAAAACAGAAAGAATGTGAGCTATGCAGCAAGTAAAGAAAGAAAAACAAAGTAAAATATTTAAACAAGTGAAATTGAATTATTTTTATTAAATTCGTTTAAATAAATAAGTCAAAACTTAAACTTATTTTTCAAAAGTTAAACTTAAGTTTCTAGTATTTGATTCCGCTAAGTTCATTTACATGCCTAGTGATGGTGTATTAATGCATAACAATCTCAAAGCAACATTTTATTGCTTTCAATTTTCTACGGCGACACTACTATATTTTTTATTGTTCATCGCCGAATGAAACACACTATAAATAAAAATTTGTCATTTTGACTGCATAAATAAAAACGTGTCATACATTAAATTGTGACGATAACACCACATTTTTTAGCTGCTCACCACCAAACCATGCAAACTATGTAAATGAAAATGTGTTAGATTTTATTGGTTGAAACGCACGTACATAAAATTATTTTTGGAAGATCAAACTTGTTGTATTTATACATGAAAAAGGATAAAGTAAAATAGAATTTACCAGGCAAAACGTGTCACCAAACTACACTTCTATAGTAGCAAATATAATTTTCCCTTTTATTCATTAGATTACACTATAGAAACCGAGTTATCGTAGAATGAATTGGGCTGGGACAGAAGGTACGTTGCAAACTTGCAATAGATGACAAGAAAATAAAGAAAATGAAGGGTGAATTTGGCATGATGATGTTAAAAGCGAAAAGGAAAATGAGAAAAGGAGGCAGAAGCTGAAAGGGGACAGGACCATCACATGGTAACGATCAGACCGTAAACCCTTTTTACTTACAGCCCACGTGTACACTCCCCCTGTTCACACCCAAACCGGTTGCCAGTCAAATATGCGCGTCCACTGGGACCCACCACTGGTCCTCTTTTGCAGTAAATGCTATTGCCTTCCACCCTCAGATCGGAAACCGCCACATGTCGGTCACCACTAAGGTGGGAAACCTCCCCGAGCCAACCTGTTTTCCAAATTCCCAACCAAATCCAAGCTCCTTTCACACTCTCTAAATTATTTATTTAAACAAAATCCCCCAATGGCCCAAACTATCCCTTTCTTTTTCTTTATTAATCAATATTTATGTGATATTTCTTACTTGAGTATGATCCATCATCGACTAAATTTTCATAATACCAAAAGCTATTAATTTAATAAGTTAATATTCCTTCACATATATACTTTCATCTTCTTACAAAAATCACATGTACTTTCATATACATATATTTAATGAGTGAACATTTAGATCAATTAATATGAAATTATTTTATTTTAATTAAATGTCTTAATGTTCGAATGTTGAATGTATAACTATTTTAAATACTTGAAAAAAAGAAATATTATTATTTATAATATTTCTATCCAACTGAAAAATATCTATAATAAAAAATATATACATAGATCTAAACTCCTAGTCATATATATTTTAAAAACATCATGCCTAACTATTTTCTATTTTTTGAAAACTACTATATTTAAACATATTTTAAGTGTTGACATGTTTTGACAAATATATTTTCATATAAAAATTTAAGGATCGAATTTCTAGTCATTAATATACTTAAAGAGAATGGTATGTAACTGTATTTTTTTTTAGCTTTAAAAAGACCATTTTTTTAATTTACTAATAAAACTCTGTTAAACGTGGCATAAAAAAAGACCAAAACGTTAGGCATATCTATGGGAGAGCATTGAATAGTTTCTCCTTTTCTTTAAGTATAATATAATAATACAAAAAAACAAAAAATAATTAATAGGATCACTTTTTATTTGGTGTTTTTGAGAAATAAATTTAAACAAGAGAGAAAAAGAAAATGAGGAATATGTGCAAAGGTTTTTGTTGATATATAGCACCTACAATTCATTAAAAGCAATGGAGGAGAAGAGAGAGAAAGAGGGAAACTCAAAGTCATCATCCACCATGGCAAATTCTGTGGCATTTTCCGACGAGATTCCGAACATGAGCATGAGCACAAGCTTCCCTTTCTCCCCTGCTTTCTCTAGCATCTTTGACATGATGCCACCTCCACCACCTTCCTCATCTCACGATCCTAAAGCTCCCAACAACTTTGCTGGCTTCATGGACTTGCTCGCTGTCCCTGCTGATTATTATGCCCCTTCTTTATTCGACTGGCCCCAAAACACCACCGCCACGTCAGCACCACCACCTCTCACCGCCCAAATCAACCACCCTCTTCCGTCTCCGGCCAGCTCCAATGTCCCCGACGGCTCCGAGGTTCTCAACACTCCGGCATCTCCCAACTATTCGTCTATTTCGTCGTCGTCGAACGAAGCCGCCGCCGCCGCCGCCGCCAACAAAGCAACGGGAAATGATAATGATGCCGATGATGAAACAACAATAGATGCAGCTGCAGGCAGAGGAGAAGAAGATCAAGACCAAGACAAGACTAAGAAACAGTGAGTAATAGCACTAATAATAATAACAATAACAACTTAATTATTTTTCTCAATTTTTTATTATGTTTTTTTTTCAAAAAAAAAAGGAATGAATTCTGTATGTCATTCAATGTGGTTGTGGCAAATAATAATAAAATTAAACGAGGATAAAGTCGGTTACAGTTGCTAACAGACAGGGGTGCTGAGTGGTGACAATTGATGGGAGATTAGGAGGTCGTTTTTTGTGTATGTTCATTGAACTTTAAAGCAATGGGTTTTCGTTATACTGTCATTTCTCTCCGATTTCATCTTCTTTTGCTTAATTTTGATTTCTTATGTTTGTTGTTATAACTTATTATAATGAAACCCAACAAAAACATGTTAATAATTATTGGTTTTTGCTAAAATTCCATGCTTAGGCTCAAGCCAAAAAAGAAGAACCAAAAGAAGCAAAGAGAGCCAAGATTTGCGTTCATGACAAAGAGTGAAGTGGATCACCTCGACGATGGCTACAGATGGCGCAAGTACGGTCAAAAAGCCGTCAAAAACAGCCCTCATCCAAGGTATACCCATCAATATATAATTATTTGCACATTTCATTGATCGTCAAATCTTAATTAATTTTGTCACTTTGATTCTTTCTTCTCCTTTTTAGTACTTTGGATTTGGGTTGGGACTAATAATTAAAATATTTCTTGCGGTGCACGCAAAACAGGAGCTATTATCGTTGCACCACCGCGACATGCGGCGTGAAGAAGCGCGTGGAGCGTTCCTCCGAGGATCCTACGGTGGTGGTGACAACCTACGAGGGGCAACACACGCACCCGTGCCCTGCCACGTCACGGGCTAGCCTCGGGTTCATGCATTCCGAAGCAAGTGGTGGGTTCGGACCCACTAGTGGATTAGGTTCGGCACACTTTATGCTGCCACAACAACAACAGTTTCGGGACCAAGCACAAGCAGCAATGTTGTTGTACAACTCCAACTCATCGTCATTGTCATTGCCACTGAATGTTGTTAACTCAGCTTCTTGTGTTAATAATAGCTACCCCAATACGTCGTCGTTGAGTGGCTTCCTTCAAGGCCAAGAGAATCATCAGCGAAGTGTGGTGGCTCCTCACGCTTTCTTGAGGGACAATGGGCTTCTTCAGGACATTGTTCCAACGCATATGAGGAATGAGGAGAGTGAAGATCGTGTTTAGGTGATGATCATCATGATATATAGTCATATCTTGGGTTAATTAATTAATCATAGAACTTAATTATGACAAATATTAGTTTCTTTTAATTATTTGGTTGTACATTATTTATATATCTTTGTATGGCACTACTATTATGTATGGGTTGGTTCTTTAGCTAACTGAACATATGATTAAAAGTGAAAATTAACCTCTATGGGCCTCTTGGGGTGTTTTGTGTTTTACTTTAGAGAAACCTCACTTCAACACTGATGGCTTGTGTTCATATGAAACATTTTGGAGGTTCTCACTTTTTATGGTTAGATAAAAGATATATATGGAGGGGCTTTAGATTCTGATTTTGCGACTTTAACTTTTTCTTTGTTTCCTTCTATATATGGGTTATTCTTTGTAACTAGATATTTATTCGACTATTAGCTATTTTTGTCCCCTTGTTTACAAAATAAAAAAATGTTTTCTCGTCTTTCTCATGTCATCCGCATTATTAACTTCTTTAGTACTTCCCCGTGATTATGATCTTTTGGTTCTATGGGATTTTTCATGGTGGAAAAACCAATGTTTTTAGGGTTAGGGTTTTTTCTTAATTTGATTCAGTTACTTGCATGTGGTGAAATGTTTTAGCTAGCTGCTTCTTTTCCCACTCAGATACTTATGGCAGAGACTTAATGTGGGAAAGGGAAAGTCAAGAATGTAAGTTAATAAGCAATGGAGCTGGGAACTCTATCTATAATGAGGGAAATTTAAGAAAGAAAGATGAAAACTATGCATCAGAGAGTGTTATGATTGCCCCATGACTTGACACAATGCATGAGGTATGGAAAAAGTTGCAACATTATTACTTGTGTAGTACCCTTTAGCTTTTTGTGTATGATGCCTTTTCTCATCATCTTCCCCTATAAGCTATATACAAAGATGGGCTTCAGCCATTCAATGATGATGTGTGTTTCCTGGGAAGGAAATAGCTACAGCATGGATTGTTTCTTGATGATAGCAAAAGATGGATGATGTGAGATATTGGTGTGGAGAAAAGCATTATATATATATGGTTCTCATGCCCTAGCATAGCATACATGTTTTGTTTTGTAATACTAGCAGAAGCCATAGGCCATGCCACTATCCCTATCCCTTTGATTCATTAATTATTTGGTGTACAACCCTTTGGTGCAAAGAAAATTGGAGTTTCAAAATCTTTTATATAATTTTTGTAAAAAAATTTATATGTAATAATTATTGTAAATTTAGTTATATACATGGTTCTACAATGTCATAGTTCTTTTTTTACCTTTTGGAATTAACACAAAATCATCTACTTTGTAAAATAAATATGTATAATCAATTTTGCTGGCTTATCTAATTTTCTGTACTTTTTCAAATTCAAATTCAAATTCGTTAAGAGATTATGAATAGTTAAACTCCAATGATATTCAATGTCTTCAAAGAGGAGCTTCAATGTTTGAAACAAATATATTGAACTGAAATTATTTTCCAAAAAGAAAGAAAAGAATATTTCAATGGCCGCTGTGGATAAACAATGTACTAATTGTTTGTAACCGTCCAGGAATACGATGAAGGAAAAAGATAAATCATACAAAGAGATTCTTTACAAACACTGCATTAACTGATGTATCAAGATTTTAATAAAAAACAAACATCTCACTGCGTGCACTTTCTTCTAAATATTTTCATACCAGATAGCGCAATTGATATAATGAATTTAGAAAGAAGCCATGATTGAGTCAAGTTCATACATACTATTTGAGTTTTTTAAAAGTTTGGAAGTTTTGATCTTTTCCCCTACGGTTCTAGCTATTTGGCTGTTTTAGATATTTTAGTTTTAATTGTTGATCACACCTATTAAGGATTAATTCGTAGATATTTTTAATCATGATTTTCGAGAGGTTTAAAGTGAATTTAATAAAATGCTGGTTTTAAATTTGCTAAAAGTGCGAGAATATTTTAGATTGGCAATTAACGTGTATGCTCTAAGCTCTTGCTATATACTGGAAGTACTTTGGAGGAAGAAGATATTCAAACTTGTTAGTAAAGGATTCTCTCGTTCTGTTTCTTCCATTCATACTAAAAGTTTGCCTCAACATGAGAGATTGTAACACGGGAACACCTTAAATAAAGCATTAAACATTGGAAGGTCAAATATGTGAATGATTTTAAATTATAATTCATAGCATATACATAATTACTTTTGTAATATTCCAAGTTAAATTTTACGGTTTCGACAACCATATCAAAATTGCAATTATGGTTATATATATATATATATATATATAGTGTTGATTCAATGATCGTAACATAATCTTAATTTAAAACCATTAGTAATTAATTGGCATGCAAGTGGTAGTATGGACACAACCAGATAAGGAAGAAGAAATAGAAAGAAATCACTTCTCTTTTTTAAAAAAAAAATGTATACAGAAATTCCATGTGATGAAGCTTTACCCAATTTTCCACCATGCCGCGGGTGAATGAATATTCTCTGCTTGAAGCGACGAAGAAAAAAGTTTTCTTCTGATATAAATTAATTAGGCCCATTTAGAGCGTGACTTTATTTTGTATTCCCAAACTTTCCAGCCATCCAACACTTTATGTTATCGAATTGCAAAAGGCAACAGAAAAGTCGTATCTACTTGTAATAATCCAACTGTTGCAGTGACAATTAATTTGATGCTTTATAGAAGAAATCGAATCAAGGAAGTGAAAGGAGGTCTAGTCATTTGCAAAACAACTCATATGATTCGTTGGAGGCATCTGAATCCAAACTCCAGTAGAAAGAGTTGCTCATTCACTAGCCACTTTCCATACATAAACACGTTCATTTTTCGTGGAAACAAGATTTACTTTACATTTTAAATTAATGTGAATTTATATTTGGTTAGCCTTATCTTCGATTAAATGACACCCCCATGCATTAAAGATAAGTTTCAAATTAATTTGGTGCAAAACTCGGGTAACAATTTCTTTATTCCTTACTTGTTTTGCAAGTTCAGGAATATGTCGGACAAAAGCAGTGTGTGTTAAAAATGTGGCAACCCAGGTGTTAACTTCTTGATGGAAAACTCTTCAACTTTTCAAGCCTAGTCCCTTTATCTAATTATGATTCTGAAAGAGAAAAAAAGCCCCCCAAACAATGAGGGAAAAAATGGATACCCATCAGTTCCTAACTAGAGATTAGGCAAAGATGGGTGATTCTGAATCATTATAATTTTTGGTGCCGACGGTCCATTGGTCGTTCGAAATTATTAGTCTACTAGTGAAAAAGTTTGGATATAAATCATTAATTGTATCACGAATATATATTAAGAGTTGATTAAAGTACTGAAGATGGATGAAAATTAAAATCTTTTGCTGTATGTAGTCATTCCATAGTAGAAGATGTTTCAGGAAAGAGAGAGAAATAATATCTTCAGTATATGGACTGAAGCAAGTATAGGGATACGTAGACCAAATGAATAAAACTTCGACGGAAGTTATAAAACCAAACATAGCAATAACTCTATCACGTAAAAAAAACGGGGTTAAAATGGATGTTTGGGGCAATTTTTTTGCACACTGTTTATATACGTTGTAAAAGCGTTTCAGCATAATTTCAAGTAATCTATAGTATATCTAAACATTAAACTCCCAATTAAAAAATTCTTCATTAAGTACTGCCCTATTGAAAATTCAAACAACTTTTTGGTTATTTATTAGATGTACTTGTAATTGGTAGCTTTTTTTTTTTTTTGCCTATGAAGGATTTTTGAAAGAAAAGAAAGGAGAAAAATCAATTTTTCATCTTATTAATTAAGCAAATAATATAGTGATTATAGAAATAAATTATTAAGTATTTTGTGTATTATAAGGATATTTTTTATTCAGGATTTTTTTTCAATAAAAAGAAGCAATATTTAAAATTATTGGTGAGATATATGTAACTAATTTAAATAAATTAAAAAAATGCTTAATCTTATGGAGACATTTGGTATGATTGTTTGAAACCCATGAATGATGCGTGGAACTTTCGTACTCTCAGCAACTATGTGATTAGTTGTCAGCTTTTGTAACTTTTTTTTTGTCGCAAACTTCCTTAATAAACACCGGTATTGAATTAAAAATTAAAAGTAATTCAGATTTAGGAGGAATTTTTTAAAAAAAAATGTTAGAGATTAGGCTCAAGCCATAATGACTTTTCCTGTTTTCTGGGCCTAAACATTAGGACAACCTGCAATTTCTCATTTTTTCTATTTTACCCTTTTGTAAAAGAATACGAATCATGATGTATAAGTCTCTAATCCGTATGAAGTTGATTTGTATGAGACCATATGAGTTGATTCATAATATATTAAATTTTTTAATAGTAAATATTTTTTATTTATAAAAAAATATACGGATTAAATAATTTGTATGAGTTATATCAAAATTAATTGTCCCAAAATTTAGTATTTAAATTTATATGCGCATTAAATATACATTAAAAATTTTAGTGTTATGTATAGCAACATTATTTATTTTATAATGTAATTGGCTTATTAGCTCAGTTGATTACAACGTTGTGCTAATAATCTGAAAGTCACAGGTTCCATTCATGGATCATCTCATACGAATCAACTCAAACAGATCAATTGATCCATATGAGATCCATGGCATCTCATACAGATCAGCTAATCCGTATCCTTTTATGAAAGGGTAAAATGAAAAAAATGTGAAATTATTGGGTATACCAACAATTTCGCTGGGTGTGCGTAGCTGTGCCCCAACCTTAAGCATTGATAGTCAATATCATATTATCAATAATAAAGAAATTAATTTATACTTGTAAACAATAAAACGTATTGTGCATATTTCATTTGGTCTCAACAAATAAAAAATACAAACAAGAAAAATTAAAATGTGGAAAGAATTAAAAAAACGAAAAGGGTAAAAAAAAAGTTGAGAAAATAAAAATAAGATGTGTGAGTGCTCGTGACTAAAAGATTTCCATGACTAAGTAGAAAAAAAGAAAGTAAAAAAAAAAACATTTTAATGTGTCTGATTCTTCAAAAGGTGTCCATGACTAAAAGATTGATGAATTAATTTCATGTAATGATAGTCGGTGTAACTGGTTTAACTTTTCAGCAAAACTTTGCTTTTCTATAAAACACAAAACAGAGAGAGCCTTTTTTATGGTGTTTCTTTTTTCCCCTTAATATTATCCAACTTGATTGGGTGCTAATGGTAGAACCGTTTCGGTGCCTAATGCATCATAGTCATAGCATTTCCATTTTTACAAGACACATTAAAAATAAAAAGAGAACAAAGTTAATCTGTTTAGAGTTTTAGAGAGTGAATTAAAAGGTTGTCTTGGATTCGTTTTTGGTTATGGTTGCCGGACATGAGAGGAGTACAAGGAATTGTGGAAACTTTTCAGTTATCCGAAATGACTATTGTCATTGCTCAAGCACGTAGAAATGTATCCTTTTATTCGTTTTCATTTCATAAAAGGACTACAGAGCAGTATAGTTTAATATGTTTTCAAAACTAATCATAAAATACGTTCTGCTTGTTGCAAGAGGCCTTGGATTTCATTTTGACGTCAAAATTTATAGCGAGAAACAGGTTTGAAGATAATCCCACTCAAATTATTCACAATTTTGTGACTAAGATATGACTGAACTTTTAATCGCCACTGCTTGAATGAAAACCCACTCACGTAATAGTAACTGAACTTTACTGCCACTTGATACCTGAAGCAGAGGAGACAATGTAAACAGAATGCAATGGCAAATGGCAAAGGTAATACACTGCTGACCACTTCTTATGCTAGACTACTCCTCACTAACACCTTCCATGACCAATTTAACCTTTTTTTTTAATCACAGAACGCTCTGCCAGTAAGTTCCTATGCATAAAAGAGCAGCATTCGGTCGGCATTCCAAACCAATAAACCCTCCTTATTATTAAGAAAATAGTAGCACTAAGAATAGGTACTATTTCTTAATATGGCCATGCAATTGGTACTATTGTGTTTACTGATACTCAAGCTCACTTCACCCTTAGCAACCACCTTGAACAAAGTCTACGGTGATGATAGTGACTGTCCATGAGGTACTGACATATACCAATACACTTTCCCTGAAGCTGAGGCTATTATCTGTTCTAGGGTGGATAAAGCATTGCCTGAAGACTCGAGAATGGCAACCTCACTGCTTAGGTTACATTTCCATGTGCCTTATGTGAAAGCAATCACGTGCCAATTGATCATTAGGAAGAAACTATGTTACGCTATGGGAAAAATTACTTGAATCAAGCTTTAGTTAAATTTTTATAAGCACCGGTGAAAGCCATTAATTACTACACAGCTACGAATCTCTCCTGCCGTGCTAGGTTGCAAAAGGCGACATTACTGTTGTCACAGAACATGAGCATGTCGCAGAAAATACTTAAAAAGGTTTTAGATTCTTTTTTTTTTTTTTCAATAACCGTTATTATTTTATTAGGAAACTATCAACGCAATCACCTAAGAAACTTTGTAAGATGTGTCCCTAAAATCAATGGTTAAAATTTATATTTAAGCAAATATTATGGTACAGGACGATCTGGGTAGGGCATTTCCCTGCCATGTATTTTGAATCCCACATATCCTTAGTGCTGAGCCAGTAAGTGATAGTGAAACCTCGACAACGAGGACCAAAATAACTCGCCAATGCAAATAAATTGTTACAGGGTCACATGGGATCAAAATGAAGCGGTGGTTCCCTACCTTGAAGCATTAAATAAGAGATTCTGTTTCACAGCCATTTAAAAGCTGCGACATCTGTATATGCTGCCTCAAGCTCAATCCATCAAATGTTCAAACTCCTGGAGGCGAAAAAAAAAAAACACCGTGTTAACATTGAAACTATAAAGATAAACAAAAGTAGAAACATAGCCTAGTCTGGCAATTCACTCTTCAACATTCACAGCGAATGCAGTTCACTAGTCCACCTTCTCCAAACAGGGAACCAAACTAAAGTTAAATATAAAATGTGACATTATCTAAATTCAAAACAAATTATTCTTCATATGCATTGCTTTTCATGTAGTTTGTGTAAGCAAGCATTGAGGGAGGGGACAAGATAGATAAGGATGGGAACCTGCAGGCTTATTTTTCCACATCAATTCTTGTGTAGAATGAATACCCTGAAATGGGATCAGGAATTATGATTAGACTAAAGGGGGGCATAATAAAATGAATGAATAGTGCGGGAAGTGAAACCTATAATACCTGCGAGTAGCGTCCTGGATCACCAGCAGAAATAACCGATGCCTGCAACTGCTTATATCCCACTTCCTGAAAAGCCAAACAACTTTAGACATACACAACAAAAATGAGACACTTGAAAATTAGCAACAGAGGAAACAAGCATAGACCACGAGGAAAATCATAGAGGTTTTATTACTGTTAAACAAACGTTAATAAAAACTAGTGTTACCTGCACGTTTTGGGGGCCTGTAA
This sequence comes from Glycine soja, assembly GCF_004193775.1. Lineage (NCBI taxonomy): Eukaryota > Viridiplantae > Streptophyta > Magnoliopsida > Fabales > Fabaceae > Glycine > Glycine soja. Next base: position 44,132,980 of record NC_041008.1, on the reverse strand, counting down.
CTCCATATGCCTGGAACTAGAATAGGACCAAAGGAAAGTCAGTAATACAAAATCACTTTCCAATGTCCAAAGGGAGTATGTCAATATGTCAGATGCTTACCAAAGAAGACAAAGAAGGCTGCTGTATTTGTTGCTGGTGGAGAACTTGTCCTTGGAGATGACTTTGAGGCTGAACCTGTTGGATTTGTGGAACTTGCTGGGCAGGTAGTATTGAAGGTTGTGACTGAGTTTGAGACTGCTGAACAGATGGCCTTTGCTGTTGCTTTTGCTGTTCATGTAATGTCAACTCCTCAGGTTTCTCCCACTGTAGGTTGGTTCCAGTGAACATTAGTTCCACAGGTATAATTAAAATAGCTAAAATAATGGCAACTCAAATAAATTCCTACCCGACTTTCACCAGTGACACTATTATAGTAATACTTGAAGCCTTCAGGAGATATATGTTCTGTCCAATTACATTTGACAAGAGCCATATTCTGGTTTATTGCTGGTAAGGCAGAATTAGCAGGTGTGGATGAAGGCACATCTGCAGCAGGTGCAGCTGCAAGAGTGCTGGCCACTGTTTGTGCTACAGGCCCAGGCCCAGCCCATTGCGACTGCAGAAATACAAAATTGGCACATAATCATAATTATGAAAGGTTGAAAGCATCCTTTAATGCACCCTAGAAAATTATAAGGGATACATCCTAGCATCATGAGGAAAAAAAAAGTTTTATGTCTACAACCAGTCTAGTTAGACACTAAAAAGGTCTTATCAAATCAAAAAACTATTTTAAAGAATACAATAGAAAAACTGCAAATATAAAAAAAAAATGTAGTACAACTGATTTGAACCAAACTTCATATAGATCAGTCTGACCAAAGCAAATTAAGCAAGAATACAGATCAATTTGTGAAATCTTGTACTAGGCAAGATGTGGAACAGCTAATAGAATTCAAACTAAAATCTAATTAAGGCAGAGAATTTAGCAAAAAATACCTGCTTTTTGTTAGCTTCTGCATTTTGCTGCAATGTTAATGCTTGACTAGAAGGTTGCATCATCTGTAATTGTTGTTGAAGCTGGGAGAAGGCCTGCTGAGATGAATGAAAGCTTGCTTGCAAAGTCTGTGTTTGTTGTGATAACATCTGAGCTAACGGAGAAGGGGATTGCTGAAGTGGCTGCTGCTGCTGCACAGAGGGAGGAACTTGCTGTTGATTTGGTGTAGTTAATGTAGTATGAGATTGCATGCCGGTATCAAGATGAGTCTGAGGAATTGCAGCAGACAAAGCACTCTGTTGAGTTTGGGGCTGAGAAGTTAGAAACTGTCCACTTACTCCATGTATCTTCTGAGATGGAAGAGGACCAGCAGAGAGAGAAAGTTGTGGCTGGCCATGCTGCCTAAGAGATGTTTGTGGATAGGGAACTGGTGCTTGAGGGTACAACTGGTGGGAAGGTGGCAGTTCCTGAGATGACTGAACAGGTTTCTGCAATGGTGATATTTGTTGATTGACTGGTGGAATTTGTGGCATGGGCTGATTGAAATTCTGAATGTAAAATAAATTTACTAATATGTTTCAAGCTATCAAAGAGGAAGTGCAGCCTAATTATTAATTAATCTCAATTGTATGCCGAGAATCTTATTAGACAAATATACCTGTTGTGACATTGGAATAGACTGAACTTGAAAACGACCATCTATGGGGCCTCCCAAGCTAGTCATAGGACCGCCCTATAATTGTTCAAGCATTAGTATAAGCAACAGATGCCATGAATGTTGTGAAGAGCAAAATACTAATACTTGAAAAATGAAAAAATTAAAATGGTGGAACAGTTAACACAAACAAATGCATCTAACCAGCAATTAGTGACCAATATTTTCTCAAATGTCCAATTTAATTCAAATTTAAATATATTATAGGAAAAATTCTAGCAGCACACTCTTTCCAGCACCCTATTGTAAGGTTATATACAATCGGTTCCATTAAACGATGTTGGTTTCACTCCCTGTTTAGTAGGCACTATTCCCTATTTAGTAGAATCCACTTGCATTTTACACAATATTAGTGTCAGTAGATGTACACAACCTCACTCCACATGCAGAGGTTATTTTTATCTCAAGATTTGAACCTGAGACCTCCAAGTCACAAGGTTGCTCCCACCTTGTGGGGTTTCGAAAGGGTAGATGTATGCAGCCTTACCTTGCAATTGGAGAGGCTATTTCCAAGATTTGAAACTGTGACCTCCAAATCACAAGGTTGCACCTTACTGCTGCTTCAAGGGTCACCCTCTTGACAAAGTTGATTCCATTATTTATTTATTTTTTACAATAAAAGGTAATGAGACAGTGCAGTTTCACTCTTGAGATAGTGGAGTTTTAGTAGTTTACAAAAAGACAAAAAAATGACTTAACTGCCTCTCACTTCACAAAAAATCCAGAAGGCAACCATAAATGTATTTCAATTGAAGGATTCAAGTGAATAATGTGCATATTCAGGATTATATCTATGTTGACACATAAAACTCAAACATTTGTTTTTATCATTCTTCTGATTGCATTAGTTGACAAGAAAAAATAATAATGTTCATGCTCTACTTGGACAAACTATATGGAAATTTGCTGAGTGCTAACAGTTTAGCACCAAAAAATCATAGCATCCGCAGACTATGCGAAACTAAAGAAACAATAAGAATTCAGAAGCACAACTTTTTTTTTGAAATTGGGGATGCATTTTGCATTGGATATTTGGATTTAGGGTGAACCAAATTTATACTTACAGCATCTGTAGGCAATGCCATGTCACCAGATCTTGGAAGCAACGGTGACCCCATGCCATGAAAACCAGCATTAGAAGATGGCCCCATATTCGGCGGATGCAAGGGATGCCAAGCATTAGAGGGAGGCATACGATCACCCATAGGATCTGTAATATTGGATGGATGTCTGCAAATAGGAGTTGCAGAAGAAATCATTGTAACAAGTCCTAAAATGACAAGAATTTAATAGAGGAACCATGCAAAAGGTAGAGGGAAGTAAAGGAGGGAGGATACCTTGTGCCTGGTGCATCAAATCTAGGACCAAATCCTGGGCCTCCAAATGCAAGACCCCTGAAGCAAGCCAAACAATTTTAAAAACCTCTTGTTGATATAGACATAACATGCATTTGAATCATAGCACATCTAACAAGATACAAGGTCACAACAACAGTTTGGTATCTACAGACTTGTTTACTTATGTATCTTTATTTTTGCATCAAAGCAGCAGCTGATTCATACTATACACAAATATGTCAAAAATATTATTACGTCAAAGTTCCATATGTAATTCAAGGCCAAAATGAAAGAGAAATTCCTTCCCTTCACCCCTGAGGAACAAAAAGTAAACAAGTTCCAACAATAAATAAACAACTTGTTGGAGTAAAAGATCAGGATTGAGGAAAAATCCCTTTTGTCAACTTATACAACAAATGCTAGCCTTGTTTCAGACCTCTTCCGTTTGAACAGTGCCATTTTGAAAATGTGGGCTAACCAGACTGAAGAAAGCAAACATACCAGAACTATTGTTTAAATTCAAACTGCCAACTAAAAAGAATGCTTCTTGCCTAGGCTTGATTTCATATTCATAAGTCAATTTTGGGTCAAGTTTAAAAAGTCCATGGCTCCATGCTTTGTTTAATTAAATAGCCTTAGAATGTACTTTTATGCTTAAGGATTATCAATTAGCTAGGACAAACCTGGAATCTCCTTGACGAGGCCTTTTAGGATCAGCAAACCGGACAATTAGTGGCTGCTCACAACCCTATGCAGAAAAATGCAAGATTAACCATAGTGCTTTCATAAGAAGAATTATTAAAAGAATATACATATATATATTTTTATTTTTTTTCTTACTCTCATTGTGTAGATTCCATTAAGCGCATTAATTGCTGCCAGAGCCATATCTCTGTGTGAGTATTTAACAAAACCACACCCTTCAACCAAAATAAGGGAAAATATTATCTATTCAGTATTGCCATCAAACACAAACACACATAAAGAGACACAAAAAGAAGTAACCCCAGAATAAAAAACTATGATGCCTCCAAATATTGAAGGGAACAGTAAAAAACAATACCACTCATTACACCAACCAATTCATACTTTCCTCAAGAACAATTATGAAACTGAAGCATGGAAACCAACCCCTCGCCCCCATGATTTCACCCCCATCCCCTACCCAGTTTCCAGCTAATATCCCATATAGGTAGGAAACATACCACGACTTTGTTTCTTCTCATCGCGCATAAGATAAACATCTTCAACCCGGCCATATTTTGAGAAAATCTGATACAAGAGAGAGTGAGACACCATCAATTAGTTTCATGTTAATAATAACAGTAAGTTTAACATGATACTATAGAGATATTAAATATTTATTAGAGAAGTTAGCAATTCATTAATCACAGACATCAGTTCCCTTGTGCCTAAGTTTCCCTTGTGCAAGACAATAAAAAAAAAATTGTCCCATTGAAAATACTTGTATAACAGTCTCTAGTGTAAAGTTTGATTGCAGCAGGAAACATACTTCCTCAACTTCCTTTACGGTAGCCTGTTTGTTCAGAGAGCCCACAAATAATTTGTACTCAACAGCACCTATCATATAAATAAATTAATTTGAATAAACATGAAACAATCAGTGCAATCATCAGATGACTAATAACAATGATGCACTCAAAAATACAAAAGGCACATCCATGCATAAATTCTTCCCCTAGAACAACCTATTTTTCACAAAAATCATCTTCAGAAAATGTTCAGATGAAAATAGTATTGCTAGTTTTTTTTTTCTTTATCAACTAATTACTGTTCAAACTCAAAAGTAAATTTCACTAGCAGTTATAAATATATTTTGCTAAAATAATAAGTGAAACTACTACAATATATAGGAGGTTTAGAACATATGAATAAAGTTAATAAAAGGGACAAGTATAAAGTCCCTTCATCACAAGTTTCCATGTGTAAAAGATGTTTCAAACATTTTATCATATTTCATAAGGTCCACTCATGCAGAAGATTGACAATCAGGCCAGAGAACTCTAGATACGTTTTAGTTTGTAAAGAGCAAAAATTACAACCATGATTATGGATACCTTAACAGTACTCTTATTTAGGTCTTGTGCATACGAAACATGTGGCAGTAAGAATTTTCAAGCCTATTCAATGTCAATAAATATAAATAGTTACCAAGGCGTTCCCGTTCACCATCAGCATATCGCACTTGGATTGGACCAACACCCTAATCATAAGATACAAGTGTCAGAAAATCACTAACTATAAGTTGTCCTCACTATTTACTATCTAGGATTCAGAAGCACAACAACTCACTCCAGGAAGAGTATGTTGATTATGCAATGCTCTAATTGCTTGATCAGCTTCTTCTGAAGTAGCATATTTTATGAAACAACAACCTGCATAACAAAGATACTTTATACCAGTTTCATTAAAATAATACAACCCCCCACCCCCACCCCGCAATAGGTATCAATAAAAATAGATCCACAAAACAAGAAATTTGGCAGAAAAATGATAGAGCAAAAAAATTGTGGTTCTATATTAAACCTTTTTTTGCTTAAAAATAGTTAGCAGTCACAAGCCCAGATAATCAATGGGTGACAGTAACTGTAAAAAATTAAGGCCATCATACTCAGTCTTTTACCAATTACTCATCAAACAAATGAAATTGATTCTTCTGGTGTATTTTGTAGCAACTATTTGGGAGAAGACAAGAGACTACAGAGAATTCATAAAGGGATAGAGCAACCAAATTATATTTGAACACATAGTTTTTCATAAGGCTTCAAAGCCAGATGAATCCAAAGATTAAGATCTCATGAAATTTTCAGCTGACCTCCAAGATAATCTCATCACAAGCGATGCGGCAAAAATCATCCAAGCATCAAGATATCACATTATAGTTCCACAATAATCATATTAGAGTATACTTGATTCTATATTTCTCACAAACATTCTAAAAACAACTGCCAGTAGCAGACCAAATGGCTTTAATGCTCTTATAGACTATTTGAAAGGCACTAGAATTTAATTATTTCATGGACTAGAATTTTGGTTCCACCTATACGTTGCACACATTCTATGCAGAATCCACATCAAATTTAACTAGGATCTTATGTGTCCAATATAGAATTCTGAAGAGAGCAATTCATCCACACAAACAAAATATGGCCTGTGGCCAAAAGCTGCTTGAATTTTTATGTCAATGACCAGTATCATGCTGATTTATCAGCATTCAATGGGGCAGCTTACAAGTTACTGCAGCCACAGTAGAACTCATCAATATATGACAAGCACAAATCAATAACTACTTTTTTGTTAAGCAAATAAACTGCGATTTCACATCTCCAATCAGAGTTTGACACCATATTCTCTGTGGGTTTATACTTCCCCAAAGCAGGAAAAAACTAATAATTAACAATAGATTACTCAGAAAAAACTATCCATGGGTAGAGGCTTAACTAAAGCCACCATGTTGCATAGATCCACACAACTGAACCAGAAATACTCACCCCATGTACTAAATACTAATATGTACACAATCGATAGAATCTAATGATTTCTGACATTGGATATGGCATTCATACTCAAACAGTTAAACACCAATGTAGTATAAAAATCAGACTGATTTTCTCCTGCAACTGAATATTGTACAAGCTTGTAATAAATTCTTGTGATGAAGCACAACTGTGAATCCAACTTTAGTATCAAATAAATAAAGGCAGAAGCACAGTGCTACATGATATTTCAGAGTCATGGAGAATCAAACTTTCCATGATGACCATTTGAACAACTATATTTCTTTGGATAAAACTTTTTGCACTAACAGATTAGTCACTAAAAGTATGATGGACCAATTGGCAGCAGATCCAGTCAAATGTGGAAATACTTATCCAATACCTGCCATAACTTTAAAATTATATACAGATCATCACTGTTGTTCTCCCAAACCCGTGCATTTCCAATTGCAAAACAACCACATGGCATCTAAAAAGGATTTGAGTTCGAGAGGAGCTGCATCATTATACACAATCACATACATCATGTCACCAAGAAACAAGATCATTGTTCAAAACAAGCACCATATAGGAACATTAACTCCAACACATAAGCATAACAATAACGCTAAAACTACTTGCCTAGATTTTGCAAATGAACTATAATCATCATCCATATTTAGTCAACCCAACTTCATGCCCATACCACTTCATTAAATCAAAGCTCATATACGACATTCCAAGCCATTCATTCAATAAATGCTTATTTCACCAAAATATGACAAGCATTAAACCTTCAGAAATACTTTGTGATTAACACCATTCAAATGTAATAATCCAAGTTTTTCCTCTGTTCCCTTAGTACAATAACTGACTCCTAAAATTTTGACATAAAATAGTCTACAGCTATGGCAACCGACACTCCAACTACAATCAAATGTTGGGTAATGCACCCACCGCTGCAGCTACAATTGCAAGATCAGGATCTTTTGGTCCTCCAAGATCCCATCTGCTATACAAAGGGCAGCTTACAGGTTTACATGTTGTGGCTCCTTCAGGTATGACAAGATGAGGTAAAAAAGGGTGGAACCAATACCAACAAGTCTGAACTTGTTGCATAAACAAACTGAGAAGATGATGAGCTTATTTTCTCTACCATCAGCCTCTCAAAGGACCTGAAATAAAGTGTATATGAATCAAAATAGTCTCATAATATAAAAATAACAAATACCTTGATGCTGTCCTGTCTTTTTATCTTTGATGAGGGCAACTTCAATCACGTTCCCATGTTCCTCAAACAAAGGGCGAATCTGGCATCAAATAATCATAACAAGATAATAAGTAATCATTAATAAACCAAACTAAACTAAAGTCAATATCATTTAATGTACAGAAAATAAAAAAAAATCATTGGGCAATATAACTTACATCTTCTTCAGTGGCTGTTCGGGGAACAGATCCGACAAAAAGTTTGGCAAAATTTCCACCATCTAAATGATCTGAAACAGAAAAATGTGTCATTTGTTTCCTTTACACCAATGCTATAACTGTTGCCGAACTAGAGAGACAACAAAAACAATAAGGAAAAGTTACAACAATAACTGAAACAACTCAAGGCTGTGACAATACAACCACCACCAAGCCTTGTCCCACCCACCAGTTGCCACTTCAGAATAACAAAACAAGTCAATAACCACATATCATTGGAGCTCCACCCCAAGATACCTTGGAAGTAAATTAGAAAGCAACATAACCCCTAAACAATGCTGCAGCATCCCAACACCCAAAAAAAAAAACGTTGTTTCCCACAGAAACAAATGCCAAGAGCAGCATTGTAAAATATCCAATTGTTGACCATAAAATTAGCACTCATAAACCCTAACTCCTACCAGTAGTTTAAAGACTATTTTCATGTTTGAATAAACTCCCCTCCTCCTGTCGTCCATTTGCACTTATAGGAGAACAAAATTAGATACAATGAAATTAACTTCGCCCATAAATTAAAAAAATTTCTCCCCATCATAAGTTAAAATGAATTTCTCCCATATTTTCTTCCTCTTATAAAAAAATTACTTGCTGAAAAAGTTTAAAATGTGAATAAAAACTCACCGGGCGAGCCGCCACCGCGTCCGGAGAAAGGAAACCCTCGCTTCTGGCCAGCGAGCGGCGGCGGCGCCTGGTGGCCGTTGAATCCGAATTCCCCAGGACCCTCGCCGCCCATCGGCCGGAATCCGCCGCCCCTGCCGGGGGAGCGACGCGGGGGACTGTCGAAGGCGCGGTGGTGCGGAGCAGCGCCAGAGCGGAATCCCCCGGGGCTCCGGCGAGCGCTGTGGTAGCTCATGGGAGAATCAGAGAAGCGCGAGTGAGAGTTGTTGCCCCCCCTGTTGGAGTGACGATAGTTATTATTGTTGTTGTTGTGAAAATCATTGTTGTTGTTGTTGTAACGTTCTCCTCTGTGTCTATCCAGCTTGGCTTACCAGAGCGGAACCCTAACCGAAACCCTAGAGAGAGAGAGAGAGAGAGGAGAAATGAGAGCGTAGGGCTGAGTTATGTTATGCGTTCCTTTGCTCCGGTGGAGTGACACCTCTTTCTGGCTACGATGCTATGCAACACTAAATACAACACAATCATAAATTCATAATTAAATAAATAATAACCAATGAGACAACGACGAAGATAGGAACGACGACTTGACTCGTGTTTGTTTTTTTTTTTGTGGGCTGGACCTGGGGGCCTTTTTTTTATTATTACTGGGCCACCCACCAGCCCACTCCCTCCTTCCTATCTGGGTCCTTTTAGTATTTTTTTTATATCTGTGAAAATTAAAAATAATGTCAAGAAAATTTTACAATCACTCAAACATGTATTTTGTTCGAGCTAGATTTATTTATCATGCCTGTCTATTAAGTGCTATATGATTTCAACTTTCAAGTTTCAACACTTTGCGTATCTTTTCCTCCGTCAATCATAAACTTTTGTGTTTTTGTGTTTTTTTATTACAGTAACGAAATTATAAAATATTTACAATTCAAAAAAAATATATTTGCATTAGTGTTTTGCGATTTTCAAAATTTAGGAATTATCATTTTATTGGCATTAATTTTTTATTGTAGTATATTGAATGTTATTTCTATTAGGCTATGTTTTTAGTCCCTAGATTTTTTAAAAAAAAAATTTTACTCCCAAAGTTTTATTTCTACTTTTATTTCCTTTAACTTGTGTTCATCTTTAAACTTTGTTATCCTTATTTTTAATGTTTTTAAGAACTAAAGGTAAGGATGGAAAAAAAAGTTATGGACTAAAAATAAAAACGTAAAAAAATTCGAGGATTAAAAACATAAATTTTTAAAAATTTAAGAATTAAAAAGATAGTAAACTCTTTTTTTATTATTTGAAATTGTTGATAGACATATATTTTATTTAAAAAATATAATTTTTAATAATATTATAAAATTTAATTTTATATCATATTTAAGAATCCCGTGGTCTCGTTGTGATTTCATGGATTTAACAGGTTTCTAATTAACCCAAAACAAAAAGTTCATGGAAAAAAGAGACATATTTTTCTGTCCCTAATTTGCATGGATGTAGAGCTAATAATTTAGAATTCAAAACCATTTACGTCACACTTTCAGCCCGTTAGCGAAGCGTTATTCCTCTAATAAATCCTATTACCGCATGTTAGAATAAGCGATTCAATTGAATCATCTTCATTCCTTTATGTTATTCAGTTGAATCTAGGAGGATAATATTTAGCAATAAGTTTCCTGTCTTGATGGTAGCCACTGATTTATATTTCTAAATTTGAGACTTGGGCCGGGTTGCTCCATATACAAATCACTGCCTCTTTTTCTTTGATTCAGTGTTATTTTCCTATTGATTATGATCTCCGGAACTTCCAACTTGAAACTCTTTCAACACCGAATGGAATTATGTTTGCATGTTCTAACCTCTCCAGGCTTCAGAATTTGTCATGTGCTGTTCCTAGTTGGAGTCGCTCCCTTTCAAGGCTGAATGCAGTCAATGCAGTCAATGCACTACACAGACATTTGATGCCTTTTTTTGTTCTAGTCTTGTGTTTCTTATTTTCTTCTTGGTTTCATTCATTGTTTCAGGATCTAGTGTGAAATATTAACTAGTGTATTTGACAGCTAGCATGTAGTGCAAATGTTCTTGTTTACATTCTTGTCTACATGTTAGCTGCTAAGTGCTTGTATTCTAGTTATGTAGAATATTAATGCAATAATTTTTGGACATTTTACTTTGCAGAGTTGAGACTTCGAAGAATATTGAAAATCAGTGATTCCCAGGATAAACATTGACAATACGTGTGACTGAGTGATTATGTTCTTTTTATTGAAATGGAGAACTATTTTATTTTCCTCTCTCTTGTTTGGCGTACATTTGTCTTTATCTTGTTCTTTCAACTCTGTCACCGTGTTTGAACCCATGCACTGCCCTTTTTAGGTAAATATTGGGTAAGTTTGTTTAAATTTATATTTGTTAAAATAAGGTTAATTTTAATAAAATAAGCAATTTTATATTTTTTAGTGTGTTTGTCTAAACTGTTTAAATAAATCAGTTTTTTTGCTTATTTTAAAAAGCAGATCTTAGATGCTTTTTATGCTTCTTAAATTAGTGTTTATTTCATCTATTATCATGACACAAACATTTCACTCCTATAAATACCTTCACTTGAATGAGAATTTAAACTTTTTAGATTAATGGTATCATAGAAGATTTTGATTGTATCATTCGATTTTAGTTCCCTATAATTTAATTCACATATTTATTCCTTTGGTTTTTTTTAATTCGTTATTTCAGTCTCCAAACTTTGAAATTGGGTATTGACTGTCGTGTTTTTATTGGACGTTAATTTTATGAATTTGATTAACGTCATCCTCTAATAAAATCGTGACATTTGACGATCAACGTTTAATAAAAACGCGACATGTGACGATCAAGGTAAACAATTAATAGTCCATCTTTAAATTCATGAATTAAATTATAGGAATATCAAAATGAAATTCTGAAACAAATTAGGAGATTAAATTTACAATTGTGTTTTTTTTTTTTAAATTTGGTGAATGGTGGATCAAAATGAAATTCTGAAACAAATTAGGAGATTAAATTTACAATTTTGTTTTTTTTTAATTTGGTGAATGGTGAACAGGTGATATTTCCCTAAAAAAACACTATTTGGTGCAGTTGTTAGTTAGGAGGGTTATTATTTCCTATACTCTGGTTCAAGGTTATCAAACTCAAGAGTTTATATAGACTCGTGAGATTTTCATAGATTCAACTCGTGGACTCAACTTGTAGACGTAAGAGTCAATTTCATATAAAAATAATAACAAATTATCTATAAATAACATACCAATTAAATATTTTAACAATATAATAAGGCAAAATAGTAAATCATAAATTTCACAATACTTAAATAACCAAGTCTAGTAATGCATCATTACTAGATAATAACTTGAAAATGTTATAGTAGTGGTTGATCATTCTCATCGCGGATTTGATGTTATTAGAGAACAAGGATTTGATGTTATTAAAGGTGAGAATTTTTGTATTTGAGAGCAACACACTAAATAAATGTATGTTGAACACTAAACAGACAAAAAACAATCTAAAATGATTTACATTTTAGTCTAATTTTTTAACTTGCCGACTCGTTAATTTGGTGGTAAAATCGAGAGTTTACCGAATTTATAGAGTCTACCCAGATTTTACTAAAAAATAATTTAATCAATAGTCAACTCATAAAATTTACTCAATAGTCATCTTGGGAGAGTTTGACAACCATGCTTTATTGTTGTTTATAAAATAATTTGGTGTCTAACTAATTCCATAATGAATGGGTCACTTGAGATATTTAATTTTTGTATTGATTTATATGGATGGCTGTACTAATTTTAGTTTGCAAGTTTTTATTAAGAATGTGCATTTGATTAATAATCTATATATCAATATCAATATACTTAACCCAAATACAAAATACATCAACAAACAACCAATACCATTTAGTAATTATACAAGCAAAATTAATTTTGATAACTATTTTTCAAACATTATTAAATGAGAAAATCAATTTTCTAATATACATATCCATACCAAAATCACGTTAAGAAAACAACTTCATCAGGGCAAAATAAAAGCAAGCGAAACGCTGTGCCGTTTTCCGTAGCGGCTCGCTGCGTTCATAAACCCTCATTTTCATTGCGCAAGAAAATTGAAGAGAAGCAAAACCCCAACATCCCTTTCGCCTCTGCCCTCACCAGAACAGAACATCGTCGTCTCATTTCTGTCCACATCGTCGTAGCAGAGAAGAAGAGAACCTCTTCAATCGGAAATGGACGCCGGTAACGGTTCCGGAGATGCCAAACTCGACAACACACCCACGCAAATGGATTCGGATTCCGGTGCTCAAGTACTAACACGCTTCTCTCTTTCCACTTTTTCTATGTTCTCTCTTAGGAAACGAAATATAGTAAAAAAAAATGAAAATTGATTCCACTATTTAACGGGAAAGTATCAGTTCACAGTTAGATGCGTTGTTGACTTCACGCGACTAGGTCATACTAGGCTCCTAGGATAGTTAAATTGTTTTTCTACAATGGAATAACCCAAACGATGTTTATTTAATTTGATGAGATTTTTTATGCTCATTCTTTGGTTCGACTTTGAAGGCAAAAGACAAAGAAAAGGAGGAACTCACTGAGAATATGAACAAGTTGCATATTGAGGGATCTTCGTCTGGAAGTGGATCATCTAACATCAGAAGAAAACCAGTCATCATTTTAGTTGTGGGAATGGCAGGTGATTTTACATTTATATTTGATATGCCAAGTGTTGGAATTGTTTTTCTTTTTTATACTATGCTCTATGAACAAAGACTCAAAATAAATCTCATCTGTGTATATAGGGAGTGGGAAAACAACACTCATGCATAGGTTGGTTTGCCATACACATTTGAAAGACATTCGGGGTTATGTGATGAATCTCGACCCCGCCGTCATGACACTCCCATATGCTGCTAACATTGATGTGAGAGACACTGTTAAATACAAAGAAGTCATGAAGCAGTTTAACCTTGGCCCTAATGGTGGAATTTTGACTTCCCTGAACTTGTTTGCCACTAAGTTTGATGAGGTAAAGTTGGCTTGTTAATCTCTAAAACTATTGCAAGTTGTGACATTCTTGTCAAATCAAGTTTTACGCACAAGGACATAGTGCTCTCAACGGGTGACCTTATTTGTATCACTAATTTTGTGATTCAAATAAGATTGCTAATAATAGTGGTAATACACGATCCCTACTTCACTGTTAATTATTGAGGCGGGGAGCTTTCCTTGAGCTTCTTTGATCTTATGTTTTGGTTTTACTTTTCCTAATTAAGCTCTTGTTGATACAATTGAGATTGTATTGTGTACATGATTAGTGGCTCATTTGTGTCCTCATTTGTTTTTAGTCTTACTGCACTGCATTTTTTAATGTTTATGGTCCTCATTTTCAGGTAATTTCTGTGATTGAGAAACGGGCAGATCAACTTGACTATGTTCTTGTGGATACCCCTGGTCAGATTGAAATATTTACCTGGTCTGCTTCTGGTGCTATCATTACAGAAGCTTTTGCATCCACATTTCCCACTGTAGTTGCCTATGTAGTTGATACACCCCGTTCAGAAGATCCCACCACTTTCATGAGCAACATGTTGTATGCTTGTAGTATCCTCTATAAGACAAGGTTACCTCTCATCTTGACATTCAACAAGGTTGATGTAGCAGCACATCAATTTGCTTTGGAGGTATTGTTTATCCATAATGAATTTTCTTGTGTTTAGTTTTATTGAAAATGATGTGTTGGTTAGATTAGTTACTTCATTCTTTTTTTGTTAATAATAGGAAGTTTTGATCGACTCACTCACTAACATCAGGTTGCGGTTAACTTGTAAAATCTATTTGCAGAATAGATTATCATATTACTTCAAATTATATTAACCTATTTTGATTGTAATCATTGGTTGTTTTAGAACTGGATCTTATGTTTAAACTTTAAACTCCAAGAGTAGGACATAATGACATGTGGGCTGTATCTATGAGTTTGTTTGGCTTCACAATATAAGATTTTTCAGGACCAGAAAAGATAACATTCAAGTTGATGGAGTCATTGTCCTATAAAGTGGGAGTTGGATATAATTATTCTCTTTTGAAAGATTTATCACTTTGGCATATTTATTTGTATCTCCCTTCTATTGCATGTCTAGAACAACCATTGCATGTATAAACACCAATCAAAAGGGCTTATAGCGGAGCTTGACATTGCTTTCAATTGGAGAAATTGAAGTTAAGGCCAAGAAGTAATTTAAATTTTGAGATTGGAGTGAAATGGAAAACAATATTGATGGAGATAATTATTAATTTCCCCTTTCATGTTGGAGAGTTTATTGTATAGACTATAGAGGGATTGGACCTTTTGATATTATATGTTTATGGATGGGCTCCTTCCTTTTCTTATTTAAGCTGAATCACTTTGTTTCTGCCCACAAAAAATATAATTGGCCTCAAGGCTACTGTATTTGTGGCCTACTTTGCTTCATTTTTATCTAGTCTTTTCCTGGCCTATCAAACTTACATGATCTGTCTTGTTTTTATAGATTGCACCAAATTTATTTTGATTCATTTTTTTCTTTTGTGAAATTTATTGTGTATTTAGTGGATGGAGGATTTTGAGGCGTTCCAAACAGCAGCAAGTTCAGATCAGTCGTACACATCAACTTTAACTCAGAGCCTTTCTCTTGTGCTAGATGAATTCTACAACAATTTAAAATCAGTTGGAGTTTCTGCAGTTTCTGGTGTAGGAATGGAAGCCTTCTTTAATGCTGTCGAAACCAGTGCTGAGGAATACATGGAGACATATAAGTATTGTCTGAGCTTGACAGATTTATTTGTTAGCTTCACTATTACATTATTATTGATTTAGCATGTATAGCAGGGTGTTTGAAATGACTAACCAAATAACTTCATTGTATCGTGGACTATCTAGGGCTGATCTTGATAAAAGACGTGAAGAGAAGCAACGTTTGGAGGAAGACCGCAGGAGGGAGAGCATGGATAAACTGAGGAGGGACATGGAGAAATCTGGGGGAGAAACTGTAGTCTTGAGCACTGGTTTGAAGAACAAAGAAGCAAGTAAAAGCATGATGGATGAAGAGGATGAGGAAGGTGAGGACGAGGAAATGGATGATGATGATGATTTGGGGATATATACTGAAGAGGAGGATGCTATAGATGAGGACGAAGACGAGGAGATTGATAGGTTTGGCTTCTGATGTGATTCCTCACCAGTTGGACTGCATCAGAGCTAGATCTTTGTATAGCGCCTTGACCTTCATTTGGTAAATGTATACAACCTTGAAAGTTTGACTACTAATTAATCAACTAGTTTATTTCATATATACTGTCAGCACTTTTTGCTCTAGGTTCTTTTCGTTTATATTTTTGCACTACTTGCAGAGATAGCTGTGCTTGATTTTGATGCAACTTGTTTTTTGGACTTATAAATGACTTGAACATCTGCTTTGCCAGAAATCTGTAGTGATTTTTTCTCGTGTGACAAGGGATTCTGAGAGGCATTTCCATATCCAACAGACCTGACCAAAATTCCCTTTTTGACAATATAACTAGAAAATTTTGTTTGGAACATAACTCCATAACCTTATAACTGCTTTGTATGTGTAGTTGTGTTATTCTGTATTTCTATTCTCTCTGTCGGTACTCCATTTGTCACGATAATGATATTTTAGATTTTGACCAAACATCGAGTTTCTCTAAACTGAGTCTTCCAGACTGTTGAAAACTTGAAATGTACTTTACAGTTATTCTCTTTGAAGGCAAATATTACTGTAGAATGTGCAGTCTCTCCCTGTGAGACATGAATTATAGAGAAAAAAGAAATTAGAGGAAAAAGAAACAAAGGAGGTAGAAATAAAAGGAAAAGAGTTGGAAAGCGAATTAAAAAAGAGTTGGAAAGTATTATTTGAAAGGATAAAAATAAGAACGGAAAGAAGTGGAAATTATTTTTTCGATCGTTTGAACAAGTACAAGAAACACTAATAAAATGACTAATTTGTATAATTTTTTATTCTAACTAAAAAAATTAAATTTAGCCTAACTTTTTTACTCTATTGTTTTTTAATATAAAACTGTTCATTATGCTATAAAAATGTTAGAAAAAGTAAAACAAATTGAAAAGAACAATTTTCTTTCCTTCGTCTTTTGTGGTTGCCACAATTCTTTCTCTTTTCTTTTAAAATAAACAGTAGAAATTTTGCATTTTCATATTATCATTTTTGTTTCCTTTTCCATTTTTAGAAATCATTACCGTTCTTTTTTATTTATTTGTAAAATTTGTTCCCGGAACTCGACTTTCATTTTTAGTTCTTTCGATGATGGGATGTGTAATTATTTGACATGGTTACAACTAGAACAGTCCACCCGTCACTACTCACGTTCAATGTACAAGTGAAAAAAATAAAAAAAGTAGAATGCAAGGATAGAAAAAATTGACACAAAATGTGCTTTTGGACAATTTAAATATAGTATTACTATAGATTATAAATTACAGAATAGTGACTCTAATTAGCCTTTAGATCCAATATCAATATATAATATGTCATGCAATCCCTAAACTCACCGCTTCACGTGTTTTTGTTTGGGAGGGGGAGGAATAAATTATCGCCGCTTAACGTTCGGCTCAATACCAATTTCCAAAAGCTGAAACAACTCGTATTATAGCATTCAAATTAGTTTCTAAACTTTATTAAAATATAAAGTACATTATTAAAATAATATACATTTAATATTTTGCTTTAATACTACTATATAGTACGAATCATACAGCTTTGCATAATAATAATAATAATGGAGGAATCTAGAAACAGTGATAAACGCTGTTCATAAAATATTCTAACAATGATGTAATCTTGAAACTCTATATGAACCCCACATGGATTGAAAGCATTGGAAACGTATAAAGTGGCAATAATGTATAATAAGTGGAGTAATAGTTTTAAATTTGAGCGAGCTTTATTTTTCAATCAGTTACTTTTTTTTTTTAAACAAAGGTTGAAACTTTTATCCGAAATTCAAGAGATCAAAGTGAGAAATTTACTCTATAAGATCGTAACGGATATAGTAGTGCAGTTTTACCTGAAATCTACAATCTCTATCAGGATTGGCACGTGGCAGTTCCTGATTTGTTCATCAGATAATGTTTTTTTTTATTAAAATCTTAATAAAACAGTTAAGTAAATTACAAAATGAAAAAAAGGGTTTCTAACGAATGAGACAAGTCAGTGCCACGTAGTAGTTATCTTGGGCTGTTTATAAATTCCAAATCCAATCGTCATCATCATCATCGTTCACTATCCAAATAACGTTTTTGTAGTGCAACAAGTACACAATCATTTCATTAACAAGTCCGAATAAAGCTGAACACATTCTCCTTTTTTAGCTATTATTATTGCTGCTATAGTAAACAATAATTACAGAATTAAAGGACATATTGAAAAAATTATTTTCGTTACCGTTCCGAAACAGAAGGAGCTTGAGAGAGGAGAAAAAGGAAAAAGAGAAAGAGTTTTGCAGAGTTGAATCGTGAAAGAGGAATGGCGAAGCACGAGGAGCTTCCGATCCCGATTTACAACAACCTAGAACCTGTCTATGGCGGAAGTTCCGCACTCGAAGAAGCTCAGCTTCGTTTCGACATTTTGAAGTCCAAATTCATCGATATCTTCGGCCATCATCCTCAAATCTTTGCTCGCTCACCCGGTTCCTCTCTCTCTCTCTCTCTGAATTTGTAAAATCTGTATTTCGTTTTCTCCCTTAATTGTTAGTTTTTATGATAATAAGAGATTAGAATATTGCGGTGTTTCATGAATATTTTGGTTTTGCGGTGCAGGGAGAGTGAACTTGATTGGGGAGCATATTGATTATGAAGGTTATTCGGTGCTGCCTATGGCAATTCGGCAAGATACGATCGTGGCGATTCGGAAAAATGATGCCGAAAAGGTTCTCAAGATCGCTAACGTGAATGGTGAAAAATATTCACTTTGTACTTATCCTGCCGATCCTCTCCAGGTGGATCCTCCAATCCTTTTCTGTTTCAAATATTGTATAACAACAATGAAGACCGTTTTCAGAATGTGTGTTTAATATTCTTTATTTATGATTCATTTTGTCAATCTGTTTTGTTGGTAATTTGATTTTATTTTCTTTGGTTGTGTTTTTCATGCAGGAAATCGACTTGAAGAACCACAAATGGGGACATTATTTTATTTGTGGGTGAGTTTATTTCATATTTCTCTTGCCATTTCTTTGGTTGTTTTAAGGTTATAACAATTGCAAGCTCAGTTAGATGTATATGCTTTGTGTTTGTTTTTTTATTTTTAAATCAGCAAAATCAATTATATTAATGAATCGGTACCGGTGGTATCAAACAATACAGTTACATGTATAAATCATTCCCAGGTTAATGGCTATTTATCACACATGCATGACAATAAATACCAATTAAGCCAAAGCCCCACAACAAAGCACATATCCAACGTGACCAAAATCCCATCTGACTACAACGCATACAGTGATGTGTTCCCACTCAGATTAATTGTAATATACAATGTATGTTACAGCCCTAACCGCTATACCATGAAAGAAACTCATAAAAACTTGATTAGTCAATTACCCCACCCGAAGCCTATCTTATATCAAATGTTGGCAAATGAATTATAAGGCTTCCCCATCTAGCAGGCATGCTCCCGGGTTCAAAGACCACAAAAGGAAGGAGCACTATTCAAATGATTTAAACTTCTGCCTTAACCAGGACCAAGCAACAAACTTCACTTCCTGAACCAGCGCCAAAGCATCAAAATCCTCATTTCTAAAAATACATGCATTTCTATTCTTCCAAATACACCACACACATGCACATCATACCACATACAGGCTTTCTTTCCTTATTCTAGAAGCACTGTTTTCAAATTGAGTCATCCGTAACAAGTTTTCCACACAACATCCAGCTTATGGCACGAAAAGAGGACATGAGAATAGGATTCTTCTATTTCAAGACAAAAAGGACACACATAGGCCACATCTTGGAGAATCACATTCCTTTTTCTACGATTATCATATGTAGGAAGTCTTATAGTTCTGCTTAATGAACCTTGATTAACACTATCGAGATGATATAGATTGTTTGTCATTCAAACTATTACTATTTACCAATGTGCATACTGGTTACTTTTTGAATTTAAATTATAAAAAGGAGTGCTTGCAAGTCATTTTAACGATACATTTACCATTTGTAGTGTGAAATTTTAAATGATCTACTATATATGAATGAAGGGGCTTAGAGATAGATGTGGTGGTTTCCTTTTTTGGGTGAACAAGAAAGAGTGTATAGCATTGTTGTTCAATTCAGTATTAATAGATAATGTAACTACTGTAGGTACAAAGGTTTCCATGACTATGCAAAATTGAAAGGAGTGGATGTTGGCAAACCTGTTGGACTTGAAGTTCTTGTTGATGGAACAGTGCCGACAGGTGTGTTCATTAGTTTTGAATTAGAATGGTGCTGCTAAGGACATGTAAATTTACCTCTAAGTTAATGTTGATCATTATATCTTGATCTCTATTAGAGATGACAATTTGTCCGTTGATGGCAATAAATTAAAAGGAAAAAGAGCAATAATTTATTTATTTCTTTACAGGTTCTGGACTATCAAGCTCTGCAGCATTTGTCTGCTCATCCACAATTGCTATTATGGCTGCTTTTGATGTGAACTTCCCGAAGGTATGCCTTCTGGGCTAGAATGCACATGTGTCGGTGTTATAGTTTGTGCAGAGCAAATTATGTTCAGTGAGCGTTGAATGGATAAATTGTTTGCATATATAGCTTGTAAGATTTTATTTTTTTTATAGTAATTATTCAGAGTTATGATAAGGAGTTAAGTGCTGGAATTTTATGTGCCATTTACGTAACAATAGAAAAAAAAGTTGAATTTTTAGGAGTGGAATAATTTACTACAGTGCTTTTATTGAATACATCTCTTTTTGAAAAATATTCTATTGTTGTTTGTTTAATATTTTTTGTTTATTCTGTTTCTGACAAATTATCATATATTGTTGACAGAAAGAACTTGCACAAGTTACATGTGATTGTGAACGACATATTGGGACTCAATCTGGTGGGATGGATCAGGTTGTGTACATCTTTCATTACAGATATTTTAAGTTGTAATTTTAATGTGAACATGTACCAACTACCTATCCAAATATGGTCTTTTCCTCTGTATCTCCTATGGGATGACACTCACAAGTCATAACTACTATGCTACAGCTTCTTGCGGATTGGCACTAATTGACCAATGTTTATAACTAACATTCAAATTATAATGTCTCAGGTGAAAAATTGAACATGTGCATATGGTGTTGCTTAATCCATCAATCAGAACTAAACTGTATCAAATATATTAAAATGAGTTGTTTTTGGGTAGGAAGTGATGTAAATAATTTATTTAATTTCCATAATTTAAGGATGATTAATTGTAGGACACCATTCTTGTGGCCACAATTTGAAAATGATACTCATTTCACTGTAGATGTATGCTTGCATCATATTGTCCATTGATGCATTAATCTGCTTCCAACTGGTTCTCATCAGATTTTTTCCTTTTTTTTTGGCACTGTATGTAGGATTTATGATCCAACTTGTGCTTCTCTTCTTTGGATGTTCTGACATTTTACCTGGACTAAAATCTTTTTATTTGGTTTTACTTGACAGGCAATCTCTGTCATGGCCAAGACTGGGTTTGCAGAACTGATTGATTTCAACCCAATTCGTGCAACAGATGTGCAACTTCCTGCTGGTGGGACTTTTGTGATAGCTCATTCTTTGGCAGAGTCTCAAAAGGCTGTTACTGCTGCCACAAATTATAATAATAGGGTTGTCGAATGCCGTTTGGCTTCTGTGAGTACATTTCAACCTAAATAATGTTACTCTTGTACTTACTCCCTAATTACTATTTATGGAGTGAAACATTTTTACCACCCAATTTTATATAACCTGTCAGGGTACACATTTATTGAATGGGAATGCATAAATAGTTTGGTGGTGTCTTCTTTGTTTGTTTGTTTGATGCAAAGAGAGGACGGTGATTTGAACCAACTTATGACTTCTTGCAAACTACCAAAACCACTTGTCCTAGTCCACTTCTAGTGGAATAGATTGGTCAATTAGATCATTTAACTTGTTTAATTTCGTTCATATCCTGGAATCCAATCATTATATTAACTATTTCTATTATTGAATTGAACAAGAAAAATCCGGTTCATTTCAGTTGTTGTTGGTACTTTCATGTTGGATTTAATCATTGTATACACATGTATGTGTGCATGCATCAAAAGCTAGTTGCTTAGGCAGACCAGCAACTTGCAAGCCCTTTTGGTTTGTCGATTATATTTATTATCTAAAAACTCTACTGTGAAATTTTCCAGATTGTGCTCGCTATAAAGCTAGGGATGGATCCAAAAGAGGCAATTTCAAAAGTGAACACACTGTCTGATGTTGAAGGGTTATGTGTATCATTTGCTGGTATTCATAACTCATCTGATCCTGTACTTGCTGTAAAGGTAATTGTACCTGGTATGATGTCATCCTTAGAATTAGCCTTGCCTGACACTATCTTTTTATTTTTATTGAGAACATTTCATTTCAATCAATATGGATTTCTTTGCATTTTAGTATTCTCTTGTGTTTGTAAAATTCTCAAACCTTTACCTGTTATAAAAACTTTCCTTTTGGTACAGGAATATTTGAAGGAAGAACCATATACAGCTGAAGAAATTGAAGCAGTTACAGGGGAAAAGCTGACTTCATTTTTGAACAATAATGCAGCTTATTTAGAAGTTGTAAAAGTTGCAAAGCAATATAAATTACATCAGGTTATTTTTTTAAGCTTCATTAGCAAAGTTACTCCTATTTGTATAAATCATAATAAGATCTGAATATATTATTTATTGTCAGTTTGGTTAAAAAAAAACATTTTTAAATGGTATATGTCATTTGTTTTGTTCTGTACTTCTGTAACTGACTAGAAACCACTACTGGTTTAGTGTTCATATCTCTGGATTTTATTTAAGCCCGGTGGTGGAGTTACTTTTATCCCACCTGCATAAGCATGTGACAATTGCTGATTGGATAAATTTAGTACTTCGTATATCTGGACTGCAAATTTTATTATATAGTTAGAAGGTTTCATGTATGACATACTCCAATTGGAAAATATCTATAAATTTCTTGTGCTTTTGTATTTCACCATTACCATTAAGCATTTTCATTGGTAGAAAGTATTAACAGGTAATGCATTATCCCTTTTATATGCTGTTATTTAATTTTGACACATTTTGTTTCTAGAGAGCTGCTCATGTGTATTCAGAAGCCAAGAGGGTACATGCTTTCAAGGATGTTGTATCCTCAACTCTAAGGTGAGTCTTTTGGATCTATCTTATGTAGCTATGCATCTGTGCTGTTTGTTTTCAATGTAATTCTCATTAACATTTTCATATTGCTTAAAAGTTAGTAGTTCATAGCTTCTAGAAGTAATTCTTTTGTAAGTGATCTAAAGGTTTCTTTTATATTCACTGCTCAATTATTTTCAGCGACGAGGACATGCTAAAGAAGCTTGGCGACCTTATGAACGAAAGTCATCATAGCTGCAGCGTTTTATATGAATGCAGGTATTGACTTACAGTACTCTTAAAATGTATGCATTGTCAATTGTTTGGTTCTGTCTGGAAGGATTATTTTATAAGGCATGATTTGTCATGTGAGCTTTTCCAACCTTAAAAATAGCAGAATGAAGCATACTTCCTTGTAAAATGTAGTTTCCTTTGTATGCACTATTGATATTCTTTATTAATGGAATCAGCTGTCCGGAGTTGGAAGAACTTGTAAATATTTGTCGTAACAATGGTGCTCTTGGGGCAAGGCTTACTGGAGCTGGATGGGGTGGTTGTGCTGTTGCTTTGGTGAAAGAGAGCATAGTTCCACAATTTATCCTTAATTTGAAGGTTTGTTATCATATTATACTTGACATTCCTAATTAATCGTTGGAGATTTGGAGCTAACAAGTTGTCAATGCTGAATTTTATATCCATTGCAGGAATGTTTCTACCAGTCTAGAATAGACAAGGGCGTTATTAAGAAGAACGATCTTGGCCTTTATGTATTTGCTTCCAAGCCATCAAGTGGTGCGGCTATCTTCAAGTTTTAGTGTTCTTTAACCCGCTTCCCTTCTTATGGCTGCAACTTTCTTCCCGAGATCTAAACACAAATTAGATGCAATTTCTGATGGAGTAAGATTAAATGGTACCCTCATCGTTAAGTTATTTTAGTTGATACAATGAAAACAAATAATGTTATTGCCGAATGGCTAAGTCATCTTCTGTAATGGAAAAATAAACGTGTTATCACGAAAACAGCGTTTAAACTCTTACGTAGTTGCTATGATTAGATAATTGTAAAAATCCTTAATGTTTTAATATATATTGATTTTGGAACAATGGTGGCATGCAATATGTGATTTGATAATATAAAGATTTTCACCTGAACAAATTATGAAATTAGAGATGAGAAATGCGTATAAAGATTGAGTGGTGATTTGGCATAAAAGGATTTAATTTGAGTAAATTACGTCTTACTATATTACACTGACACTCCCAATAAGGAAAGATGTTGTAAATATTAAACAAACAGTATTGTGTGTAATTTGAAAAAATATCAGGGTGTTAATGTAATTTGCTTATTTAATTTTGATTGGCGGGTATTGTAGGTTAACTTTTTTGGGGCTACAGAAATGGAAAGACTAATTTTAAATGATATTTTCATATTGATCCCTACATTCGGATTAATGTTACACAATAATATTTTTTTATCAGAAAAAAAGATATATTGATGAAATGGGCACAAGATATACCCATGATGGTTACATAAATCATTCCATAATACCTGTCAACTCTGCAAGTTGGCTTTCTCATATTTAGCATTGAGATTGCAAATATTTAATAACCCATTCCAAGACTGGCATAAATATCAACCCACAATTAAAATTACAACTGACAGTAACTTAGTTCCTATTTCCCTTCTACTCATAACCTTCTTTGATCACAATTATTACCCTTCACTGATCATAAATGTAATTAAGAAATTAAATAGCTACCATTGAGACAGAGACTATATTATTAGCAAGATTAACCCACTCCTCCATCATGTCTTCAAACTCATCCCCTCAAGGCACGTTAATAGCTTCGGCCTATTTCATTGACACCAAATGCTACAATAATATTTTGTGAAAATCATTCACTGGTTGGGTCAAGGTTAATTATGATGTCTTTTTGGAAAAGATTAATGGTCTTGCGGGTGTGGGGGAGTTATGCGGAATCATGAGAGAAAATTCTTGGTGGCTTTCTCCATTATGTTGGGACAATATAGTAACATGAAGGTTTAGCTTTGGGCGTTTTGGCTTGGTCTTGACTCTTGAGATTGCATGGGATCATAGATTTGGATACCACTAAAGAGTATTAAATTCCTCCTTATCCCAACAACCTCTCCTAAATATCTCACATTTATCGAATCTATTTAGAGGATGAGCAAACTCAATGGTTTCGGGAAGCAAATCAAGCTGTTGATTTACTTGCTAAGTTTAATAGGATTTTTAGTATCTTCAAGTTCTTGTTCATCTGGTGTTACTGAGAGATGATTCTCTCGTAGATTTTAAGTTTATCCATTTCTCCAAAACAAAAATTGCTTTTTGAAAATGTAAAAATAAAAACAATATCTAATAAGAGTTCATTTTGTTTTTTAGACATCGCGACATTGTGAAATATTCATAGCTGGTCATCTCTTTGGTCGTTAGTGGTTATTGAAATAAAGATCGAAAGTGATTGTGTTCAAAATGGTCGTTGGAAACTGTTTGGTAAGAAAACGCGTAGAATTAAGACCAGTATGCCGTGACCAAAATGGACTTACATAGATTTAAAAAGTTTATAACAATACATAAAAATAAATTCTAAAATTACAAGAGAAAGTAATTTCTTCCAAGTATTTTAGTTTTTTAAAGTAAATTGTCAATTCTATAACTTAAAAGAATAAATAGTGATGATTAATTTTGCAGAGAGAAGATAATAGTGATTACATGGATTTATCTTGATTTTGTTATTTTAATTACAACTAAAGTTAAATATAATGTAGAAGTCATATTCATAAGTTTATATTGTATAAAATATTAGTGACAGTTATAGATAATGTCCCATATTATGCACAGTAATATATTGTCAATATATAAAATAAATTTTACGTAATTTCACCTCTGGTGATCTATATATATATATTTATAGGATTTTATACTTTTTTATCTCTGGTGATAAAATGTATACTATTTGGATAAATTAACAATATATTGCCATTTTATCAAACATGTAATTATTGTCAAACAAACCAATGCGTGATCTGCCTTCAAGAGTAAAAATATTTGTATGTATAATTGCTAAATATATATTTGAATTGCAAAGGCTGTTGCTTATGTAATCTCTTCTTTCTTAACAGCTTAACACAAGGAATAGTGAATACTCTAATTCCATTTTTGGAATACAACTTGATCTGAATAATCAATCAGAATCAAAATAATCATACTCAAAGTGAGCTTTCCAATATATCGGGGGGGTTGGGAAAGTGAGATTTCCAATTCTAACAAATTTCAAGCTTCAACGGCTCCCAAGTTCAACAGCATGGTGATGATCTTCAGAAGCAGAATTGAAGTGAGACAATTAGAGTCGGTGCAAGTTCTAATCTGCCAGCAATAAAGACTTTTTCTTCACATAAAGTTTATAGTTTATGATGGAATTGTATAACAGCAAAGATCCTACAAACATATCCATCAGCTGTAAGGGTTGCCACGAGCGCATGTCATGATTTAAGCAGTTAAAAGACCTTTGCAATAGGGTCCTCTGACCCTGCACAAAATGGCATTTTTACTAATTGAACAGAAAGAAAAAAAAATGGTTATAAAACCACTAAAAATACTATAGGCTGCCTTTGTTAAAAAAAAAAACTAAAATATGTTTTTAATCTTTTAAATTTGGATAATAACTTTTTTAGTCTTTAAAAAAAAATCTATTTTTATCATGATTTTGAAATCTAGATCGGACTGGTTAGTTTGATCGAGAATCAATCACATGTCCAGTTTAATGCTTCCTAATGTGTCATTAAATCAGCTCAAAACCTTGAACAAGTCAAAAACGGGTAAAACCCAATGCATTAACCGATTTTTATTAGTCTCTCAAATTTTTAGAAAGTTATTTTTAGTCTCTCTTTCTTTAATAATGTTATAATTTGTGACAGTTTTTCATCGTCAAAAATATTTTTTTAATCTAATTTCTTTAAAAATCATTTATGTCAATTTAAAATTATCATATGTAAAAAAATATCACAATTCTACATCAATATTTTTATGTTTTTTCTTTAAAACAACTAATTATTTTTTAAAAATTAAATTAAAAAATAATTTATGATTTAAAACTATCACTATTTGTGATATCATGAATATAATGAATAAAGATGGATTAAAAGTAACTTTTGAAAATATGAGGGACTAATAAAAATAAATATTTTTTTAATAGCTAAAAAAATAATTATTTAAATTTAAAAGATTAAAAATATATTTAAGTCAAAAAATAATAACCAATTATCAATGAAACTGTTATGCTTCAGTTGAAGATGGATGCAGCAAGATGCTATGTATTTCATTTGCTCAGAGACCTAGATAACACCTTTAAAGTGTTATTAGCTTCAAAGGTTTGGTATAGTTGAATCCTCAAGCCTTAAGCGTCCATGCTAATATCACTACCTTTTTGCAAACTTGCATTTAGTAAATGAATAAATTAGACTGGAGCTCAAATATTGATTTTCTATCTAAAAACTCATGCCAAAGTTAGAAAGCAATATTAGAATCCTAACTTCCAAAATTCAGGTATTGCTTTTGTTTTGCTGTATCCTTGCCAACAATGCACACAATATCAACATTTGCAAGTCTTTTACTTTTTGACTATTTTTGCCTTTCAAAAAACAGTTAAAAATAATAAAAAGTGAGCATTATACAAAAAACATTGTTAAGTTTCAAACTTCATCTTCAAGTCTCTTAAGGGTTTGATGACATAATACTCTCCATCAATTTGTAGGATTTCCCCCCTTTGTGCCACTCTGACCTCTCCCTGTAGAAAGTAGCAATGACAAAATTAGTAATTAACTGTTGTACCTTAAGAAATCATATAAACTACTAATTTATATTCTTTTCCTTTCTGAGTTTACTTGTTTATCAGATGAAGGTGAACATGTTACGGAAGGATTACCATATAAGACATGTTACGGAAGGATTACCATATAAGACATGCAATGCAACTCACAAAGAATGACAAATTTCATTCTAAAAAAAAAAGTAAAAGGTTTGACATAGAGATAATTAAAATGACTCTGAATATATAGCCTAGGGAAGAACCTTCCTCAATTATCATCAAATCAAAGTGAAAGTTATAAATTGCCATTAAAAAGTTATGAAATTATCTGATGGTCCATACTAAATTTCGCTTGAGCTTAAACCACAGTCGTTGGATCACTTCCTCCAAAAGATAAGAGTTGTTTATGTTAGGGCCTGGCAAATCTTGAAATATCAGAACCCACGTGCTTTTGTAGCTTAGTTATTAGATGTGGGTTCAAATTGCACGTGGTTGTGCAAAAGCCCCTATCACGACTTATTCAATTGATTATTAACGATAAACGTCAAAACTATTAAATCTTTGAATATAATATCCAAGAAAAATCTTGGCATTTAGTAATAATTTGATTTTGGTTCTTTCATTTTTCAGTTCTTGGTGACAGAGATATTTCACGGGAAGTGAAAATTCAAAACACACACAAACATAATAGATTTTTTATTTTATTTTATTTTTTATGTTTGTATGGTACGAGGGGAAAAATTCGCCAACTAAGCGATTCAGCTCATCAATTATTAATTTTCTGCAAATTGTTCTCTCTTTCTTCTTTATATTTTTTATATGCTTGAATTTTATTTATACACAGGGCTTGGCAAAGGACCCTATACATCTTGCTAAATCGGTGAATTGCTTATATTAGTTAATGTTTTTTATTCCGCAAGCCAATCTTATAAAGGGGCAGTGTTTATTGTTCAAAGAATTGTAAATAATTGTAAATGTCATTATTATTTATCCTTTAAAAATACATAGTTGATTTAAGCTTTTCTGGAAAAAGAACAAGGGCAACTGCAGCTAGAAATCAATCAATCATTATTCATCACTACTTGCTTTTAAAAGAAAACAATGTGAATGTGTAAAAGTTCATATTTTCTTTTGATACATAAACTTTTAGAATGGGATGACCGACGGTGCCTA
Source organism: Glycine soja (assembly GCF_004193775.1). Lineage (NCBI taxonomy): Eukaryota > Viridiplantae > Streptophyta > Magnoliopsida > Fabales > Fabaceae > Glycine > Glycine soja. Next base: position 44,103,931 of record NC_041008.1, on the reverse strand, counting down.
AATTATCTAAGATGAAAAAAGCCTACAATTTTCTTTAAAATATAGGTAGTTCCATTTCCCTGTTTACACTATCTCACCAACAACTTATAATTTCAATTTCTATTAGTATCCTGTCTTACACAAAAAAAATCTTATTAAAATTTATTAAGTATATAAATGATTACTGATTAGGTCTATTCACACTTTTATTTGTCAATTTTCACTCTTTATTATGTATTAAAAATTTATAATTATAATTTTTAAATTAACCTTATTTAAAAAATATTGCATAAACTTCAAAGTTAAAATTAAACACAACTGCCATAAATAGTTCTTTATTCTTAGTTTTAACATAATGTCCAGTGGATTATTGAATTTTAAAATTTCAAATTTATCAGAAAATAGAACTACTTTTTACTTTAGAAAATATCACATTTTTTTATAATAGTCGGTGATAAATTCCAAACCACAACTTTAAATAAAAATTTCATTTCTATCTAACTTGAATAGGATTAGAGAATGCATGTGATCTCTTAAAAAAAAATATTGATTAAATTTTTTAAATGATGACCCATGTATCATTTGTAAAAGGTAATCTCGTTTATGCCGAGAAAATCTATAATATGATGGGTTTGTTTTTTAAATTAAAAATGTTTTAATTTAAAATATTTTTTAAGAGAATTAAGCTATCACTTAAACTGGTTAGTCGTTTGTTTCTTAGTTAATTTAAATTATTAGTAAATATGGATCGATGTTGACTATTTTTCAGATTTATAAACGGAGAGAGTGCATACAAAATAATCACTTCTTAAGTGGTAAGTATCACATCCATTACACTATAGTAAGTATCAAAGAGACACATAAGTCCTTTTAATAGTTTTTTCCTTGTAGAGGCACATGGCTTCATTCTTTTAACTACATTTACACTTAAGCATTGAGATGCTTAAAGCAAAATTTCAAAAGTGAAAAAAGAGAAGAATAATTGGTAAAGGTTAATGCATTTAACTAAAATTCTTAAATAAAAGTGTAATTCAAACAGGTTAATTTTAACAATCCCTAAAGTGCTAATTGATCTATCTAGTTGTATATTCAATTAAAATTTAATAAAAATTATACAAGGGCAGTCTCAGAAAATAAAATTATAAAATTATTAATGAAGAATGTAAATTAGGAAATGATAATGTGAATAGAACCTTTACTCTTTAAAACATAGTCAGATAATAATGTTATAGAAAAATTTGAATACTATTAAGTTTTCGTACGTGTTTCGGAAGACTAATCCTTTCTACTTAATTCAACCTTGTTAGTTATAATATAATAATTTTATACAATTGATTTATAAACACGATTCAAACAATGTATACAAAAATATAAAAGTTAAATTAGATTAAATTAAAATTTAATTGAAAACTCATTCTAATTGATGGGGAAGAAGAAGTTCATATTGTAGGAGTCTCACCTTGCCTCCCAAACTTGACAACTTTGTGTTTCTCTTCCTCTTTTGAAACAAAGAGTGGAAAGAAACAATTGTCCCAAGGGAAACTATCAGCACTGATTAATAATGGTGACTAGGGCAGGATCATTATAAGGAATCATCCTTTTAAGATACCCAGCATATCTGTCACTTATTTTGGTGCACTGCTCCTACCCACCTCCCATTTTTTCATTCGGCTGAACCCAATTTCTTGACAAATAAAAATATAAGAAAAAATAATTGGCTATACATTAAATTTTTAAACTATATGGAAAAGTTGCTGCACATTCTGCCTTTTATATATCCGATCCTGCCACCAAAAGAGTGAAGACAGGCTATAATGTCATTAAGTTATGGCTGCCGAAATCAATATTTAAGAAGTTTTAACAATAAATAGAAAAATTTCATGATCAACGGAAATAGATAATTTCAAACTGTTAGTTATGAGAGGTTTATTGAAATGAGTAAGACAAAGTTTCACGTTAAAATAACCATAATTCAAATTCTTATTCATTTTTATGAGATGAGATAAATGTCACTATCCATTTTTCTAAAATAAAATAAATATAAAATGCATATATATTTTTTAAATGTAGAATCTTTTCTTAAATTAAGATGTTACCTTTTCTCCTAAAATTTCCATCCTCCCATAAAAAGAACTATTTACTATTAGTTCAGCACATAAAATTCGTTGGCTATCAATGCAAAACCAAGCTAACATGAGTATAGGTTAAAATTAATGCCAGGTAAATTTATTTTATTAGAACTAATGCATTAGGTAACATAACCCCCCAAAATAAAAAAAGGGGGGCAACAGTAGGTCCTTTATGAACAAATATTTATTACATCAATCTTTACGAATAACTATTTACTACTACTTCTTAATAAAGACGCGTGCGCGAAGGGGGAGCGTAAAACACGTTTTTCAAATGAAAATTCTTTCCATTTTAAAATTAAATAAATAAATAAAATATAGAAGGTTTATTATATTAAGTCTGATAGTGTGAGTTTTTTTTTTCTTTACAAGATTTAAGTGTAACAGTACGTAAATACTTTTGAGATTATTTAGTTAAAATTAAATTATTACCTCAACTATCCATATAATAAAAGTTTTTTTTCCAGTAATATTTCTTAAATCATTGAGTCAAATACTAATTTCACTCACGATGTATGACTGTCATTATCCCAAAAAAGATGAAAATCAAACATAAATTTTTCAATTAAATAAATTATTTTCACTCATGTCAATATAATAAGATTTTAACCCTTTGATTTTATATAACAAAAGTTAGTGTATTAGTAGTTGAAACAAAACTCTAATTTTAATAAAAAAAATAAAAAAAATTTTAAGTTTATCTTTTTTAAATTTTCTTATAATACCATTTTTTTTATATATAAAAAGTATCTAGGTTGAAAATGAATTTTTGTTGAACGTTTTGTATGATAAGATTCTCATTATATCATGACTATAAATGAAATTGATTTAAGAATAAAATATCTAATATAAACATTTGACATAATTTTTATAGAATTTAATATTTATGGATAAATATAGTAAATTTTATATTATTATTTAATTGTAAATTATTTAAAAAATTAATAAATTGATCATATACGATAAATTGTGATCAAATGATTATAATTTTTTTACACTATCATTTCAGGCATATTTTTTTCTTCTCATTTTTATATTATAACCATTCACAAATCAATAAATAAATATCCCAAAAAAAAGTGTCGGTGAAGAAGTATCCATAAATCGAGCACAACAGTGTCTAAAGTGGTAGAATTAGATTAGGTAAGAAAAACGTGTTAAAAGGCGTCGTCCATAGAACACAATTAGTTAAAAAGAAAAAAAAAACTAGGCTAATAAACGTAACTTGTTCTTTTTTTTAATCAAATTTTAACACGGTTAACTTAAAGTAAAAATAGATTCAGTCAACTGAGCTACGCAGTAGTTTAAAACCATGTTTTTGAGACATAGTTTGACGAAAAATCCAATCGAAAAAAGGTTATGAAAAAGTTAGAGAATAAAAACAAAAAAATAAAAATGAGAGGCAGAGATGAAATACAGAGTTGCCAACTGTCGGCGCGGCTCTGCATTGCTCCTTCCTTCCTAGTATTTTCGCTCTGTACTATAAATGTGCTGTTTTTTGAAGACATCACATGGAATGGGCTCTGGCAATGAAAAGAGAGAGAAAAAGATTTTGAATTTTAATTGAACACTTAAGATTGCAGGCAGTGACGTAGTTTTCCTGTAACGTTGTGAACTCCGTTTCTCATGCTTTTTTGTCCCTCATCGGATCTCGCCTTCTTTCTCTTCCCTTCAAGCAAGGTATTCACTTTTCCACAATGCCTTCCTCAAGCTATTTTAAAAATTTAAACTTTATGCCTTTCTCCAATTTTCATAACTGCCCCGTTATCTTCTTAACTTCATTTCATTTTTCTTTGGCTTACTAATTAGAAGTATGATTTTTACTTTTTGTGTAACCGATTGAATTATGTTTATGTCTCTTTTTATGATGCAGGGTCAGTCCATTCCTGGGTTTACTTTTTTTATTTTGTGATATCTTTTGTTGAGGAGGTGGATTGAGTTTAAGGATTTAGTTAAGGGAGACAGTTTAGAGGACAAAATTTTGTAGGGTAGGTAACAAGAAGGGAGAAAAGTTGGATTAGTTTTGTTTCTATCATTTGTGGGTTTGAGATGGATCTTAAGAGTGCCAAGGATGAGGATGCTGAAGTTGATCTTGAAAGTGGGTTGGTTTTGACTGATGATGAGTCAAAGGATGTCTCTACTGAAGGTAACAGAAAACAAGGAAAGATATTACTTAATAAGATTTCTTGTGGGTTTGTTGGAGATTGTATAAAAGGTGAAGATAGGTATAGTGGATTCTGCAAGGAGTCAAAATTAACTGTAGTTTCAATGGACATGGTGAAAGTGACAAACAAGTTGTACTCAGTAGAATATGCAGAGAATAATACCCCAGAAAAGGAGAAACGTAAAAAGTCCAGTAATAAGAAGTCTCCGAAGCCTCCAAGACCTCCGCGAGCTCCATCGTTGGATGCTGCTGACCAAAAGCTAATCAGGGAGATCACTGAACTTGCCATGTTAAAGCGTGCGAGGATAGAGCGAAAGAAAGCCTTGAAGAAGATGAAAGCTGCTAAGGCATCATCATCTTCCAGTAGCAGCATGCTTGCTACGGTTTTCACTGTTGTCTTCTGTATTGTGATATTACTCCAAGGTAATATTTGTAATATAAGTAATTCTTATCATGCATATGATATAACATTTTTTTTCCTACTCTTCTGCACTGTAACATGATAGGGGTTTAACTTTGAGATATCAATTAGTGTTGGTAATTGTTGAATTGGGTATTGTTTTGCCTTGTTCTGTTACCTTTGGATTCTGCAATTTCATTGCCATCTATACCTATTGGTTCTATTTTCTAAGCTAGGCCATTTCATATTTTGAGATCATTACTTCAGTATTATGTTTGATGATTTCCTGAAAAATAGTTTTTGTAAAACTTGCATTTTAAATAGAATTCTCTGCACCAGCATATAAAAGTGGAGATAATTGAAGTTAATATTTGTTGAATTTCTATTCATAAGAATAGTGACAGTTACTATTTTTCTGTTTTAATGGTTCTCTATTCAACAATAGGTTGGAATGTCAAGCTATGGGATAATTTTACTCTGAATAGGAAAAAGGAAAAAAGAAAAGTAGAAAGAAGTCTTTTATTTTAAAGCACAGTTCAGTCATGTAATAAGCTCAGTCAAATATATTCACACATTTGATCTTGATTCAGTATTTATCATTCGAAGACATGGTTTCAAGTAATTCGATTGAGACATATTAATCAAACTTTTCAAAACTATTGAGTTCTTTCCTTTTTTTCATATTATGTTCTGTTCACTCAGCATTTGGTGCTATTTTCTCTTTAGATTTTCCTCCTTGAGGTTGAGGTTCAATCTGGTCATGTAGATCTAAATAATAACTTATTTGTACCAACTAATAACTTTAGAGAATCATTTTCCATTCCCTTGATGCATTTGCTCCTTATTTCCTCTTTGATGATGTGTTTGGAATGCTGTGCCAAGGGGCTTTTAGTTTGTAAAGCTATTTGCAACTGGAACTATAATAAATCACCCATTTTTTAGTATAAACTTTTGTAGCATACGGCCATTGATATGCTGAGAAAGCTCTATTTCCAGTTATCTGATTTTGTTTCATCTGTATTTGAGAATGCTGTAACGGTCTTCTATTTTATGGTCTACAAATTCCTTTTATATTATTAATCAATCAACATGATTGTGTTTTATGGTATTTCATCATCAAATGTTTTTGGTAGAGTTTCCTACTATGTAAGGAGGGATTCAAATTCATGAGAACAATGCACTCCATGTGATCTTAATTTTTACTGTGTTCTCTTTACAGGCATGTCATCTGGAAAAAGTTCAGTGACAAGTTTCCAGGGATCACCTGTACCTGCAGGACTAATGGAGGGTGGTCTGATTGATGTTCAACACCAACTCAATCCATCTTCAAGTGACCCAAATGCACCTAGTTTAGAGCCTCACAAGTAAGTTGAGATGCACACTGTTCATAGAACATTCTTTGTCAGCACCTTTTCTTTGTTTTTCTACTTCATTCACACAGAGTACAAAGCTGGAGTAACAACCTTCTAATATAATCATTGTTACTTGATTGTACCTTGCAGAATTGTACAGCAGGTCACTGGTTTAGATTTGCCTGCAAAACTGAGAAGAGGTGCAGGTTAATTAATGCAAATATAGTGACACCAGCAATGTCATTGTCATATGGTATTGTGTACCCCATGTGCTTCTCACCAAAGATTTTTTTTTTCTTGTCTTTTCAAATGTATTTCTTCATTATTATGAGATTGAATGTGTTGGGCAATTTATCCCCTGTATGTATAGTATTAGTCAATGGGTAGGGGGGTGAGTTAAATTGCTTAAGTGGTGTTGCTTGTAGTTACCTCCTCAGCAACTTCTTGTTGCATACACGTTGAAATTCAGAGTCGGAGGAGATTTTGCTTTTGAAGCTTCACGACCATATGTAATCACCTAACTAATATTATCATGTAACGATGTCTTATGATTTTCCAATTGTGATGTGAGGGAGAAAGTGAAGCCTTTCTTATGATTTTGTTGATTGTCTTTCTTACTCTCTTTATTTCCCTTTATATTTCCTCTCCTAATAAGATCGTCATGAAACACAGGTTAAAATCGACATCTGTTAGGAAACATGAGAAGAGCTAGTATGCAAGAGGGTAATGAAATTTATTTTACTGAAAAAATTGATAATATAATAGCAAGTGAAAGTAGAACTAATCATCAAATTAACTCGTGCATTTGCAAATAAGCAGATGCTAACTGTCTAATCATCAAAGTGATAATATACGCATATCTGGTTGCCTAGCTCGTAAAAAATATGAAACTTCAGAAACAACACTGAATTGCTTTACTTTGAACGTAAAAAATTAATCGCTTTTATTTTACTTGCCACTTCTCCAAACATACTGAATGTAAACTCTTATGTCACACTGAAAAACATGATATAGCATAGAGGAAGTTGGCAAGAAAGTGTCGTAAAAAAAAAAGTTGGCAAGAAGGTGATGAGAAAAAAAAATAACGGAAAAATGATTTCAATAGAATCATGATGTGACCTAAATATTAGTAGGATATTCTCTAATTAATTACCGACCACGTGGTAATAACATTTTAATAATCTTATCCGTGAATTTAGGATCATTTATTCAAACTAAAAAAAATAATTCTGTAATGCAACTTTTTAGAACTTTTTTTTATATAAATGATTTTTTAACTGTTAAGAAAAGTACCGAGACATTTTTAATATTTTTTTAATTTTTTGTGAAAAATTACATAATTATTATGATTTTCAAGATGTTTTTTTAATAATAAAAGTACTCTTTAAAAAATTGAAACAAACGGGTCATTACTCTTTTTAATCCGTACGGGATTGTTTAGTTCACGTTTCTTTGGTTTATAGGTTGTCCTTTTTATTTTGTGAACCCGAACTTCCTTAAATTGTGAGCTTGTTTGTTTACTATTTTCAAAAATAATTTTCTGTTTTTCTAAAATTGTATCTAGACAATGACGATTGAAACGGAATAAAAATGAGTGAAACATAATAAAATTACTGTACAATTATTATATAGATATATCATAACAAAGCATAATAAATTTTTCGTTCCATTTGGAAGAAGAAACATAATATTTGTGCATGAAAACAATGCATATATAAATTTCGACATCAAAATAGGTGTGTATGGCTCTTGCAAGCTTTGGCTGAGTGAGATGCCATAATGCCAGTTTGGACTCTACCGTCTGTTGTGCATGTTTGGGAGTAGCTAGGCATGTGATTTCACATGTGACTGCTTTCTCTCTATCTCTGATCCGACAAAGAAAATTAAGAAAAAGTTGACAAAACAAAACAATCTTCATCACATACGAAGTGGACACCTGCTACAGTTTCCATTCCATAACATAACGATAGCAAGTTTGGATGGATGAGTGTAACAATTCAATAATATTTGCTGGTCCTAATTCAATTTCTTATCCCATGGTATGGCAACAACTCGATGATAAATCCAAGTATAATATAAGTCTATGGTCAAATCCGAGACAAGCATATTCCCAGTCCTAGATCCCGTAGGTTGTCTAATTTAACTTCATTGAAGAGTTAGTAAGTAGTAACCACTCACTTGAATTGTAAATTTCTCTGTTTATTTAACCCTGTTTTGAGGCTGCGGTGAAATGGCTTTTTAATGCATGTATAAATTGTTTTTAAAAATGTAATCATTTTTAAATTTCTTTTTCAAAAGTTTATTAAAAAATTATTATTTTCCAGATTAAATTGAAACAAAGTATATTATATTCTAACTATCAATTATGATTTAAAGGGGAACGAGGCTCATAAAAGAGAGACCAGCAAGGTTGTAAAAAAAAAGGTATGGTTTATAAAGAGCATCTTTAGAGTACACAGAATGACAGAATTACACATCATATAATTATTTGTACAAACTGAAGCATCCAAAGCATTTATTTATTGAATAAGAATAAGGGCATAATTACTAAATTCTACAAGAAATGAGGCTGCTGGAAAGGAGGGAGAGAAAAATAAATCAGCCATTTAATAATAGTTTAACTATGGCTGCAGCCACATCCACCAGCTTCTGCATAATGTCATTTCTATCACTTAAGGGTGCCTGAGATGCGCCAGAAAATTTCTTGTCACAAGCATTTACTTCCTTTTGAGCATCAACTATGCAGTAACTGGCAAACCCAAATCGACCTTGGTTTATGGCATCAGCTGCTTGTGGGAGAATGTACTTCACAACTGGGATGTATGACTCAGCACAGAAAGCCAATTGTTGCTCCAATTGTTCATCTGAGGTCTGCTTGATCAGCTCTTCAATGTAACTCAGTGTGTCAGTAGCATTTGCCAGAATGTCATTGACCATTATGAGTGCCATACCCTTTGAATCACTTTTGGGGGCCAAGGGATTTGAGTGTAAGATGGAGCTGCAAAGATCATAAAAGGGTGTTTTTTTGCATATTTGGTCTACCAAATCCCCATCCCCATCAGAGGAATGAGTTGGTGTGAAAAGAATGCAAGATAGAAGAAGAATATGGAGTAGAAAAGAGGACACAAAGAGTGAGCTCCTCCTCATTTTCTCGGGTATGGGAATGAATGACCAAGCTTCTTTCTTGGCTGCTTTTTAAAGTTAGGTTGGTCGTTGGTGAGTTAAAAAATTGAGATTTGTTTGCCTCCAAGAGAAAAAGGGAAAATTGTTGGACCACTTTAAATGGCTGTATTTTAATCCTTTTTACGTGCTTTTGTAGGGTCCTTCACAATGTGACAAATTAAAGTTTGAATTCTTGTTGGAAGCAAAGTGAAGTGTCAATATTTAGTATCTCATTGTATGTTAAACAGGATTACCTCTGAAAGAGAATATAGACGAGAAACCGATAAAAAAAAGAAGAAAAGAAAAGTGTATTTATGAGTCATTTCATGTAGTATGCAATAATTGTTCATAGGTGTGTTGTTTGCTTTTTGTAACCATGGGCTACCAGTGCTATTGCAATTGCGTCTACACTTTCATGTTAAGGAAAAATCCTTCCTTGTATCACGGATATCCTGTTTTCAGCTGGCTTTTAGCGCCAACAGTTCCAGAGTTTCTGTTTTGTTCACACTCTTCTGTAGGCGGTAAGATGACAAATTAGAGATCTTTCGAGATGATGTTGAGTTCAATAAACCCTTTCCCTTGGGAATTATAGAAAGAGGGGGCAAGGGACATTACTGAGATTTCGTTCATTAAAGACAAGATCTTGATGATTACATGTGTTAGAGCTTCCTTGTTTTTTAAAGATCACAAGGCAGAGTCATCATCCCTTGCACAAAGACACAACTAACTAACACCATGCATAATTGGCATAGCTTCAATTAAAAGAGTTAGAATTATCAACTTTTTGTCTTTTTATTAATAACCAACATAGCCTCTATTACATTGAACAACAATTTTCAAATGCTTTCAAGTTCCAACTTGCTCGAGCATTTTCCCTATTAGTCGTGGTCCTAATCAAACAGGAGACAAAAAGAGAAGACACTTCTAAGAATTCTTTATAATATGTATTGCATTTTAAATCTTAAAACCATTTGATTTAAATTATTTAATATTATATTGTAGTTCTTAATTTTTTTTCTTGACTTCACATTCACTCTGCCTCCCAGAGCCAATCAATTTTATTACAGGGTGTTGTTCACTTCTTGTGGTTGGGATCACATAAAGACAAAATAGGAAAGCTTCTCGAGGTTTCAAACCAATGGTTGCCCCTGGCAAGGGATGCTACCAGTACCAAAAGGGGTCCCCTACATAGAAATTGGACCAAACATCTTTAAACTGAATGAGGCTATACCACCCTAAATGAATTTTCTAACCCACGATTAATTAACAAGATTAAGAGGAATTAATATGAAGTTATTCACTCTTTCTTTTCCAAAGATTGAGGGTTAAAAGATGAGATTGTTCACTCTTTTCAATATATATTCTCTCTGGTCAGTTGAAATTTATTAAAAAAAATAAAATTTTATGAGTTTCATGTTATATTTAATGATTATATATTTTAATTTTATAGTTATCAATCAATTTTACCGGATAATGTTTCAAAAGTATGTTCCTAATCCTCCTCCTCACTCTTATTAACATCTATCTCTTTATTATTTTCTTTGTGCAAAAGACAAAATCAATATGTTTACCCACACTCTTTACTTTTATTTTTATCTTTTAAAATTTACCCTTATAAAAAATACATTTGTTTTTCCCTCATGTAATTATTAACACATTTTATAATTATGATAGAATAATTTGAATGATGAAATCTTTTTAATAACACGTCCAATAAATGAATATTATGTTTAATAAATATATTATGAAGATTAAATGGAGAAAAATCTAGTTTTATTTTAAAATATTAAATGTAACTTTGGAAATATAATAAATAAAAAATATAAACATGTTAAAAAAATCATTTTTAGTTAAATAAAGTTAATGGACTAAAAACGCAAGAGAAAGCGATATTTATTAATATTTTTTTCTTTACATAAAAAATTAAAGGTTTTTTTGACAGAAATTGAAAGTTTAGGTAACTAGTATTGATCTTAGCATTTCAATGGTTGTACACTTATCATTATAAACTCATTAAGACCCTTGTCCTTCATAGTGAAAATAAATAGAAAATTAGAAATCCTTTAGCGTAGGAAAGAGCTTTATAGTTCATACCATCATATACCTACAACAATTTTGTTGTGGTTATATGATGATGTAAACGTCTTCAATGAATGACATTAATGAATCAGTTTACAAGATTGTAATGCTAAACTCAGTAAAATTAGAAATAAAGAGATGACGAAAACCGAGAACATAATGTACATTTTTGGTTTAGAACCTTCTATTTAAATATTGTATTTGTGCTCTTGTATTGAGGTGTCACCTTTCTGTGATAACAGAATCATCTATGATAATTCCAATCCTACAATTTCTGTCGACAGTTTCCTAATTTTTAGGAGATTTGCTATTGTGGGATGTGGGTGTATGGTGTTCATTGCATTTATTCTTTATTATTTTTTAATTTTATATATGATATGATGAAGTTATGATTTAATATTCTGATATATTTTTTCTACTGAGGGTTAAGATAAAAAAATATTAAAAATCTTAAGGAAGTTTGAAAAATAGGATAAAAAAAGTTAGGGGTTGAATAGATATATTAAATTGTCAATAACTTTGAATCAGAAAAAAAATGTCAAAACTTCATTCAAGATTAAACTGCTTTTTCAAAATATGAAGGATCTGTTTAACAAATACTCGTTGTTAAAGACTGAATAGATGATATATTAGAAGAAAGTAGAAGCACAAGACAGAGGCATATCACATCACATGGCACATAGCCATGCTCTGTCAATTATTTTTCCAATAATTGAACAATAAAAATGAAAAATAAGAAACAGAGAAAGCAGAGGAGAGGGGACTGTAAGAATTGTGTGTTTCCGAAACAGACAAGACTAACAAGAGTGAAGGATTTTATATTTCTATGATGCCGGTCAAGTTAATAGCATTTTTATCGGACATTAGACAAATAACATAGAATGTAGCATAATTATAATATGATATTATAAATATTGAATAGCATCAATTGTCTAACTATATCTGCTGTTGTGGCTGCAGCATTGTGCCACGCAGCTTCTAGAATTGCTTTGTATCTATCAGCACACGAACTCAGTGCTCCCTTTGACCAGGTTCATGGCTTTCCTGAAGCTGCTAGTGGATCTTGTCCAAGGCATTATTTGCTTTGCTTTTGATTACGTTGATATGCTACTGACTCTAATAACCACTTCTTATGCTTGACTGTGTCTTTTAACAACTCCTCATCAACACCGTCACTGACCCATTTCAACTTTATCACACAACACTCTACTCTACTGCAAGTAAGATCCTATATATAGAAGAGCAGTGTGAAGCATTCCAATCCAATAAACCTTCCTTATTATTCAGAAATATATAGTAACACTAAGAATAGTTACTATCCCTAAATATAATAGCCATGCAATTAGTACTATTGTGTCTACTGATACTCAAGCTCACTCCAGCCTTTGCAACCACCCTGAATGATGCCTATGGTGATGATAGTAGTGGCTGTCCATTAGGGACTGACATATACCAATACACTTGCCCTGAAGCTGAGGCCATTATCTTCTCTTGGGTGGAGCAGGCAGTGTCTCATGACTCAAGAATGGCAGCGTCACTTCTTAGGCTACATTTCCATGATTGCTTTGTCAATGCAAGGCATTCTTTGCCTCCACATACTATCTTTTAGAGTAGATTACACTGACAAATTTTGTGAAATTGCACAAAATCTTTCTGTTTTTTTCTCTCTATACTAACTCCTTAACTGTTTGAAAAACATTGAACAGCATTATACTAACCCTTTGATTGTTTAAAAAGTATTACACCGTGTCCTCTTATAAGAAAAGTGGTTGTACAGGTTAAAAAACAAAGAAATTTGTGCAATCTCTCAAATCTTAAGGATGCCAGTATAATTTACTCTATCTTTTGAAGGTTCTATAAATCCCATTAACGGTGTGAGATTTTGTTGACATTTCAGGGTTGTGATGGTTCAGTCTTGCTAGATGACACACAGGACTTTGTTGGCGAGAAAACTGCGGGTCCAAATTTGAATTCACTCAGAGGATTCGAAGTAATTGACCAAATCAAATCCGAACTAGAACTAGTCTGTCCACAGACCGTCTCTTGTGCTGACATACTGGCAACTGCTGCCAGAGATTCAGTTCTTCTGGTTTGTCATTGTTGCCTTCCTTCCTCGGCCTCCATTGTTTCTCAGTTATTCTAGAAATTAATTTTTATCCGCCGGAAAATGTAATGTAAAATGTTTTATATTATCAACTAATAACGAGAATCATGATAAACATTACTTTTAAAATATTTACTGTTAAAGTCAATAAACTTTATCATACACGAGAATTTATGATTAATGACACTGAAAAAAAGTGCATACACTATTTTGTCCACTATTCTAGCTATCATGAATCATATTATTAAACTGCTGAGTTACAGTCAGGAGGTCCAATTTGGGAGGTGCAAATGGGAAGGAAAGATGGCATTACTGCTAGCAAGAATGCAGCAAATAATAACATCCCAGGTCCAAACTCCACTGTTGATGTGCTTGTAGCGAAGTTCGAGAATGTAGGCCTTACACTTAAAGATATGGTTGCCCTTTCAGGTTAATCATCTTCACACTTTCTTATTCACATGCTATTAGAATTCTTTTCCATCATTGAGAAATTAACAAGATTAGCATTTTTTTCAGGTGCGCACACAATTGGTAAAGCTCGCTGCAGAACATTTAGCTCGCGTTTTCAGACTAGTAGTAACTCAGAAAGTGCCAATGCTAACATTGAATTCATTGCATCATTGCAACAGCTATGCTCAGGACCAGATAATAGTAACACAGTTGCACATCTTGATTTGGCTACACCTGCTACTTTTGATAATCAATATTTTGTTAATCTTCTATCTGGGGAGGGATTGCTCCCATCAGACCAGGCTCTTGTGAATGGGAATGATCAGACACGACAGATTGTCGAAACCTACGTGGAGAACCCATTAGCTTTCTTTGAGGACTTCAAGCTTTCTATGTTGAAAATGGGAAGCTTGGCATCACCAACTCAGACTAGTGGCCAGATTCGTAGGAACTGCCGAACTATTAACTAATATTTCTTAGCCTTTGGTTTTTAAGTAAAATAATAACAATTATATACAGTTCTCAAGCTGATATTGCCCTACGTAAAAGCAATATGGTAGTTGCATGCTAATGGATTGTTAACTATGTTACACTACGGGGTTAAATATTAATGATTACTTGAATGGAGCTTTAGTTAAATTTTTATAAAATTAAATATGTTTTTAATACTTGTTGAATGATTTTTTTAGTCCTTTAAAGTTATTTTTTTAATCTTTAAAATTCATAAAATATTCTTTTTAGGCCTTTTGCTCATGAATCAAACATGAAATCAAAAATTTGCAATTTGTGACAACTCTTGACTCCTAAAATTTAATTTGATTTTTCATTTTACATTTTAAAATACACTTTTAGTGGTTAAAAATTAACATAATCAAGTCAAAAAAAATAAAATTTTTATTAATCACTTTGAAACTGGTTTAATTTTTTTTATTGATTTGATTTGTGTAATTTCAAATCATTAGAAAATCCTACTAAAATATAAAGTAGAAAATCAAATTATAATAATAAAAAATATAAAAAATTGTGAATATCTTATTTTTTGTTTGACACACTTTATCTTATTTCCTATTTGATACACTTTACAGGAGGAGAACAAGAAATAACATTTTACATATTCCAGGAGCTAAAAAAAATGACTCATTTAAAAAACAAAATATATTTAAGAAAATTTTATAACCACCCGTTAAAGCCATTAATTCCTTGAGCTCTACACTGCTGCAAGAAGGAAAGTATTGCTCTGACATGCTACATTGCAAAAGGCACAATAGTAATTAACTGAATTATGTTATCTTAATTAGAAGATTTTAATTTCATACAAAAATGAAATAAAATATATCTGTGTTCATTGGATTTATTATGTATTATCTATTAATTTTATATATGATAATTGGATATATTGTGATAATTATGGAGAAAGTTAAGTTAAATGCTAAAAGAAAAACTTGAACATGAGTAAGTTTAAATGTTAATATCTTCATTCAGGATTAAACTGCTTCTCTTCAAAATACGAAGGATTTGTTTAACAAATAGTTGTTAAGGTTAAAAGGCTAAATTGAGGATATATTAGAAGAAAGTAGAAGCACGAAACAGAGGCATATCACATCATCCCCATGCGCTGTCAATTATTTTTCCAAGAATTAAACAATAAAAATGAAAAGAAGAAACATAGAAAGCAGAGGAGAGGGAACTTTGAGGATTGTGAAGTGGCTAAAGGCCTAAAGCAATTGAGGTTCCATTACAGACGAGACCATCAAGAGAACAAGTTTATGTTTCTACGATGTTCTTAAGATAATAACCTTTTTATTGAACATTAATCAAACAACATAATGTGATATTATAAGTATTGGATGCAAAGGTCGTGATGGGGTGTCTGCTTGCAAGTTTCTTCGATCAGATTCATTCACATCGTTTTCATGGATGACTCTGGAGTTAGTTGCTGCCTATGAAATCGTAGCTAAAACAAGAGTTTTCATAATTTTCATGTCTGTTTGAACGGAAGCAACCCTAGAAGTTAGAAGATGAAGAAATATGTCTTTTTAGAACTTAAAATTGCTGAGACCTTTTATAGTTAAGAAGCTGTGCAAGAGATTGTGTCGTGCACGAAACTGATCATGGTCGTGGGGCAGCTTTGTCTTGCTTTAGGAACAGAGAACATGCATTTATTTTAGTTAATCGTACCATTTTCTAGAAACAAGAAGAATATATCTTTAAACGAGCTCATAAAAAAATATATCACCTAAACTTCACTCATAATGTTTGTAACTTTGTATCATCTTCTGAAAGTTCGTAGTTGATAAAAAAAGAAGAAAAATTATCCTTGAAAATCCATTCAATTAAAATTTAATCCATATTATTCTCAACAAAAAATAGTACAGAATAATTAAAATTTTTGTTTATCTTTTATTTTTAATCAATTAATATTTAAAATAAATGAGAAAAATCTCGAGAAAGTGAATGTTAGGCTAAAATTTGCATTCAGATGATGTACTGTAGTCCAATCCATTTGAGGGAATTTTACACTTTTATCAAAATTATAAAATCTAAGGTGATATTTTGTTTGTTTAATATTTGTAACCTAATTAATTTTTTATATGAAAATCGTATAAAAATTGACGTAGTGCAAGTTTTGCTGTAAAAAATGCTGCTGAAGATTAAAAAAGAAAAAAAGGGGAGAAGGCCACATAATCTATATACATTAAGTAACAGCCAAATGAAGGCAAGTGTGAAAGCTTATTCAGGCGTCGTGTCTCTTTAGACTTAAGAGTGACCAAGTGATTAGATACTATAATGAAGAGTCGGGTTTAGATGTTGAAAATAATCTCCAACCAGCCAAAAACAGCAACAATCACCAGTCCAAAGATTAATTTGGTTCACTTCTTTCTACCCCACTACCATTACTAAAGAAGAATAAGACAGCAAGAGAAAAAGCAAAGACAAGAACAAGATATCAGATATGCGGCTTATGCCTATCCGCTATTCCCAAAGGATTACATACGCCTCTCTCTATTTTTTGTTAAACATACACAAAAAGATAAATTTCGTGCAAAAACGTAGCATATCATGTTTAAGGTTTCTCTCACGCAACGGGTTGGGTCTTCTAGCATGGGCTAGTTTCTCGTACCATAACGAATCAAGGTTCAATTTTTTATTTATTGGAGAGACGTTCTTATTTAGGGTGTGTTTGGTTAGAAAAAAAAGAAGAAGAAAATAAAAGAAATTTTTTAAATTAAAACTGGGTGTAAAGAGTCTCATGAAAAAAGTACAACATTTTTTTTCTTCCTTCCAAACACACCCTTAGCGTTTAACCATGTCTTAGATATAAATGTTTCCCAAATAAACCAGCTGTAGAAAACAGAGAGAGGAAAAAAAATAATACCACAGTCACACTTGTGATTGCATCATAATTCTTGATATTATGAAAAATTACAAATAAATGCAGTTGATGTGACTGTAAATAATTGCAATGATAATGTGATCATATATACAGACCCCAAATATCTTTTATGTTGCGGAGCTGTAACTGTGACTGCAAACAGATTCTTAAAACCTTTAAGCAAAAGGAAAATGAAAATATCCAAATCTTCACAAGAAAATGATCACAAAGTAAAGAGCACGTATGGTACTTGTCTCAATGCAAATTAGATGTCTGGGAAACTCGTGAGAATCACGAGAGGGTTGGATTTTATTACATATAACAACATTTTATAAAAAAGATAGTATTTTCACATTACAGTTAACAGGCACCAAGTCAGCATGATGCAGAGACATCTATAATCTATATTTAGTTAATACAATTAAGCATATATATAGGTTTCAGCAACTAGAATTATTAGAGCAACAATCTAACAATAGCGGCAGTAACAGCAGCAACATCATGCATAGCATTGTTCTGTTTGGTGAGTGGGGAATTCCCAGCAGAGAAATCAGCCTCACAAAAGGTAGCCTCATTAGCAGCATCATTAGCCCCATCTTCAGCAAACTTGGGGTCCCCTTTCTGCAGAGCCTCAGTGGCTTGTGGAACATCAGCAATTAAAACCGTTTTGTATTTATCAGCACAAGAACTCAAGGCTCTTCTTTGCTTATTAGGCCCTGCTCCCACCCTCTGCAGCTCCTGGATTCTCTTCAATGCATAGTTTGCTTTTGCCTTCATCTCTTTCACCATGATTTGAGCTAGCCCTGTGACGTCAGCACTGGAGCTCCCAGGGCTTGCCTTCAGAGACTCAAGGCAAACGTTGTAGTTGGGGGTCTTCCTGCAAGTGTTCTCTATCAGCTTTTCATTTTCTGGAAGCAAGGTTCTGCAGTGGCTTGATGGTATTGAAATCATAACAATAATGGCTAAGAGAATTAGAGGCTTCAAGTTTGTCATTGTTGAAAGAGAGATTAGTGATGATGGTAGTAGCCTCATTCCACAGCTAGGCCTTTTTATAGTTAGGAGCAGATGTAGTAGTAGACCTAACCTTTTTCCTATTTAAATATACATATATATATCATATATCTTATCCAAGATTGTTATATGTTCGCAATTTTCCACATACATAGTGGTTTTTTCAAACCAACTTTTTGTTATAAGAATGGCATCAATATAACTTTAAATCAATCAATAAATAAAAAGTGTGCAACTATCATCTTATAAAATTGTTATCTCCATTGCAGCTTGCTTTCTGTGCTTAAATCTCTACCGTTATATGTTGGCTAATTCACAAATTTTTAATTTGTTGCGGCTAAAATTGCAAATTCGATCTTTTTTTTTACGACAATAAAGATCCTAAATTAATTTGATTGAAATTAAAGTAGATGTCCATCCGATTTGAATGCATTTTAGAAATATATAAATTATCATTATTAATTGAAAATTAAATTTTAATGACTTAAATATTTATATATTTATGTGTATTTTTGTTATTAATTTCAATTAACAATTATGACTTTGCGTTTTTTTATTTTGTTATAACCTTTAATTTAGATGAGCCAAATTCACTGTATGGTCTTTTTCTTCCACTATATATATCTTAATTATTATATGCACGAAAGAAGGTATTTATTAAAATTGTTCGTGATGCATGTAGTAAATTATTGGCTCGTGCTTTATTTCTATGAGATACAAGTAGTAATACACTAATATACTAGTAGTTAGTTTAGAAAGGAAAGTGCTAAAGCAGTACAAATACATGGTTGCATTAAGGTAGTTGATGCAATTGCCAATTTGGCCTTTATTTATCCGGAAAAACATTGGATTGAGGAATCAACTTATCAGGTTGATCTCCTTCTGTTATCTAATGAAAATTATTATACTTTGAGTTAACGTATCCAGCTTTCCACCGTAGAAAAAATAATTTAAAAAATGGTTGCATATATCGCTCACCCTATTTTGAATTAAAATAATTTTTTGTATCTCAAATCTGACATAAATATTTAACTATTTGAGTGGAAAAAAATGCATAAAGAAAAATAATAGAATAAATTAATAAATTAATACATTTAACAAAAATTTTAAAAACTCAAAATTATATATTAATATAGTCTATGGACTGATACTTGTTAGCTAGGTGCATGGTAACTAAGTTTTTTTTTTCCCCTTACAATACTACTATAATCTAGTCTGTGGACTCCACCCAACTACAGCATTTAGCGTGATAAGCTGAAGAGCTAACCAACCATTCTTTATGATTAGGATGATAATAGGTAATGTTTTGATTCTGTAAAAAATAAAGGTAATGTTTGCATAAAATAGTATTGTATTTTACAAAAACATGTATACATCGACAACTGATACTTGTTAGGTACGTCAGTATTTGTGTTCATACCTTACCTACAGGTAACGAGTGTCGCATGATAACAAGGACTTTTTTTTCACAGTATAAATGGACTAATTAAAAACACATAAACAAAATAGTTAATGAGTAATGAGTATCACATGCGAGGAATAAACACAATTATTTCATATATTTTAGAGAAGAAAACCGAAGAAGAAGAAGAAATAGACCAAAATCAAAATTTACTTATATTTTAGAAATTAAAAATATATTTAATTCTAATGTTAATGATGAAAAATCAATTAAATTAAACAAATGTAACTTGAACGAAGAAAACAAAAAATAATTTTTAATTATAAAGTGCTACAAATATTTTTCAACTCAATTAAAAAACTAACTTTTTACCGAATTAAAAAAAAAGTTATAAAACATAATAAATGTATTGTATATACACGGGTAGGTACGAACAAAGTTGGGTGGTATAATATTTATACTTATGAAATTCTACGAGTAATCAATTACTCATGCCCAAACCTAAATTTATTTAATAAGTAGAGACCTTATTTACTGTAAATATTATTTTTATATCTATTAAATTGAATCCAATTATGGTTCTTGCTTAGTGCTGCTCCAGTCCACCACGATAAAGAAAATTTTCCACCTCCCCATGTTGTTGAGTTAGGAGTTGATAGGATGTGACTTTTCTTTTGTTTCTTTTTCAATTGTTTTCATGTTGTTTCTTGAAAATCACACAATTTTAAATTGAATTACAAAATTAAATATTAATAAAATTAAATATTAATACAAACTAACTTGAGAGACAGCTGAGAAAAGAGAAGCCAATTTGGAGTTGACAACTATTTCGTTACGTTTTGTTTTTTTTAGGGGGTAAATAACGTTTTTAATATACATGACACAGCGTTTCGGCACCCTTTTTAAAACAGGAAGAACAGTTAGAATTAGATAGTTGCATAAGTCACCAGCATACACAGCCATACGGAGGATGCAAGCAAAAAATGGAATGGTTGCAAATAGCGGTTTTCTTACTTTCTTTCCTTGTATTTCACTATTTCTCATGCATGATGCATTTCCTGTACACACGAAACTATCAAATCCTATTTGTATTTTCTTATGTTCTGTCTGAATGTGTCGTTCTTTCACAGTTCATAAAGATATAAGATGTCTCAGCTTCTAGCACTAACGGCGAAAATGTGGATTATTTGGATGATCCATGATGTGATATAATATACAATTAAGCATAAATATAATGGTGCTTGGCTATGTGATAAGGACTTCTACCTTCCATGAATTATGACAACATGACAAGTCCCTTGAGTTTTCAGTTTCACGATATACGTGGAACTCGCAAGCAAAGTTTTTCTAAATTAATTATATATACAGATTGATAAGATATTAAACTACTCTTATAAACTTAATAGATAATAATTATGATACATTAATAGTCATTTAATCATAACTTATCATCATTTGAATTATTTTAAAAATTAATAAATTTATATAAATTTTTTTCTCCCATAATTACATTTTATTTATAAAATAAATTATTCTTTTAAACAAACAATTCAGTTTTGTATAAATTGTATTAAGTAGTGAGGATTAGATATAGCCTACAAATTATTGTTCCGTTTAACTTATTGTAGCTTGTGTAGGTCTGAGTCCGATGGAAGCTAAGCCATATAAATGGAAGTCTATACGACCCGTTTAACTCACGTTAAACAAGTTTGGTCCTTCAATCTTTCTACAATTTGCTTTTCCCTCTTTTTTTCGGGCAAAAATGGTACCTTACCAGAGGTACCTTGCCATAAAAAAGGCTTACATTACAAACATCCACCACTAAGCATTAAAGGATGTTATTATGTTCCCTTCACACGACAATTTCTCTCATCAATAAATACATTCCCTACACCCACCAATCCGTAACCATCATAAATACATTCCCTGCACCCACCAATCCATAACCATCATAAATGGGCTTCAAAGATCACCCTGTGATGGCACCAAATAGACCAAACAATTGCACACCACACCACCCTCCTGGAATAGGTATATATCTTCCATATCTCTGTAGAAAAATTCATCAACCAGACTATTGGTTGCAACAAGGAAGAGATATGCTTACTTCCCTCAATAATTTTCTGTTGAGGATTTTTTCCCACAGAGAGTATCCTCCAAGTCCGTAGTAAACGTGACAGTTTTTGAACAATTGTTTTTCCCTTTTTAATTGCCTCAGTTTGGTAGTTGGGTAATTTGTTGAACTTTTATGGACGAGGTTGAGGATTTGAGACAGACTCATCATATTTCATGTTGTAAGGAAATTGACGCATTTTAGTAACCAATGAATGGTAAATGTCAAATGTGGGACGGAATTCATGACATATTTGTTATCGTGGTTAGTTAGACTTAAAATAAATATTTGAGATTGTAACTGTTGGATCTTCATCCAGTGATACTATTTGAATGGCCGTGTTTAAGAACTTTATGACCTTAGGCAAATTTTTAAAGAAATTTAATATTATATAAATTATTTTTCAAACTATTTTTTTTTAGTTTTTATGACTTTTTTTTACATTAAACTCATTTTTATATGTTTTTTTTATGAATAGTAACACATTTATAAGAGTACTATATATTGAGATTGAAATAATTTTTTAACTTATTTTTTATTTTGTTTTGAAAACCAAGTTTCTACTTTTTATTTTTTTCCTATTACTGCAAAGTATAAGAATAAAATAAAGAAGCACTACATAATATTAAAAAATATTTTTTTAAAAATCTAATATCAATTAAGGTATTAAAAAAATATGAAAAAGAGATAAAGAAACAATGAGAGTATTAAATAAATGTTATTTTTAATTAAAGGAACTTATAAGTCATACATTAATATCTCTAACCCTTAATGCTATAAAAAAAATTATCTCTAACATTAATAACCATGTTCCTAATTAATGGTATAATTTCTTATAATAAGTTACAAATTTAATTTTCAATTATATATGTGATTTTGGTATTTAGTAATTGTTAATTAAGACAAGTAACTAACTTTTGGTAATTTTTCAATCATAAAGCATCCTTATCCATTGTAATTTGAACAATAGAGACAGATTTATGTAAAAACTTACATAATAACGAATAAAATAAAATTAAAAGGCCTAACATAATGGTCATAATTGCTTGCATGTGATAGTGTAACGTGGAGCGTGTGAAGATTGATTGTAACAAAAGAATACGTGATCCAGTGAGAATTTATTTGCTCACCCAATCCTACGTCATGTGAGTGGTTGTATAATTTTATTAAATTTTCTAAACTCACTTTAATAAACTTGACTTATGATTAAAAATTAGATATATTTTAAGTACATAATAAATGATTAAATTTTATTTTTAAGTTCCTAATATTTTTTTATACCATGAGTCAAATCAAGTTACAAATCTCCGTTGAAGCATGGATTTAATACTGACACTCATGATCATATTTTTGCTTGAGGTCCTTATTTTAGGATTATTCTGTTAAGCAGTGTTAAGTAATGATGTGATACTTAAAAATTATAAATCATGATTTTTGATGATTTAAAAATTGTTACTATTTATTTCAAAAATTAAATTATAATTTTTGATAGTTTAAAAATCACTAAAATCAATTATAGAAGAAAAAAAAACTTAATTGTACTTCTGTTTTTGTTATTATAATCATTTTGTGAATCTAGTCCTTTTAATTATTTATTTAATAACCTTTTTTTTATTCCACATTGTGTCCTATCAATTTTTTTTTACAATATGTTCTATCTATATTTAATAAAAAAATATTAATGTAAAATGGCAATAAATCGTCATCTCATATTAGCTTTTTTTTAAAAAAAAAATATATAACTTATTTAATCCTTTTATCTTATTTTTTATTTAATTTGATTCTTTTTTAAAAAAAATTAATTTGATCATATGTTTTTTTTAATTTAGTTTAATCATTTTCTTTTAAAAAAATTATTTTAATCATTTTTTTTCTTCAATTTAATCATTCAATCCATTTAAGATTGACGAAGTTAATAATTTAAGAATTTTGTTGACGAAGTTAATAATTTAAGAATTTTGTTAAAAATAAAGTGAAAAAGATTGAAGAAATCAAAAAATTAAAATAAATGATAAATTGAAAAAAAAGATGAATAATCAAATAAATTTTCTTAAAAAATAAACGACTAAATTAAACCAAAAAATCAAATGAAGAATGAAATTGAATGTTTTAAAATATAAAATCAAATTGAATACAAAAATAAAATAAAGAACCAATAGCTCATTTAGAAAAAAAAAGGACGCTAACATTTTTATTAAATATTAAGCTAACATATGAACCAAAATCAAATGATTAAAATTTCTAAAATAAAAATCATATAATTAAAATAGTGAAAAATAAATTTGCAAAAAACATAGAGGGACCAGATTTAATAAATAAAAATAATAAAAAGCTAAAATATAATCAAGCTTTTTCTTAATTAAAATATGTAATTAAGCTAAAATATAATTGAAATTTGAACAAGTATGTATGGGTACGGGTAGGAATCCGAAATCCGAAATCCGAATAATGAACGATCTGGAAAAGAAAACCCTAGCCCTACTTCAGTAGCACGTGACACACGTGACTGGGAAAATAGGAGTAGCGAGCGCCGCAAAGCGAAATCACACTATCTCCGCTGAAACGCAAGTGATTTTACATGGACCGTCCGATTGAGTGACACGTGATCGATCCGCGTGAAATCGTGTTTGAACGGCCGAGATCAGCGCTGCAGAGCAACTGGGGGGAAGCGAAGGGAAGAGGCTGGTAAACTTGGCTGTTTTCTCCATTATCGCGTGCTCGGTTTTTGATCGAGTTTTTCTCCGTTTGCAGCACAACGAATTTCGAAATCCCGTGGAGAACGTAACGTGCTCTGGTTTCTGGACTCGAAGATGAAGGCCACAAAGGAATTGAGCGAGCAAGTGGAGGAAAACGAGGTCAAGGTTTTGGTTGAGGAGGACGACGAAGAATACGAGTCCGTGGATGAAGTAGTAGACGACGCAGAAGACGATGAAGACGAAGAAGAGGACGATGACGTCGACGAAGGAGACGACAATGACGACGAGGAAGATGATGCTCCTGACGGCGGTGACGACGACGACGACGACGAAGATGATGAAGAAGAAGGTGATGTCCAGCGTGGTGGTGAGCCTGACGACGACGATAACGACTCAGACGACGACGACGACGAAGATGAAGACGAGGAGGACGAGGAGGAGCAAGGGGAAGAGGTAGTTATCTCTGATTTTCTTTTTCAAAATCCCTAATTTGCTGAAAAGTTATTGTTTTGGATGCAAAACTCGATTCTGGATTGTTTATTATATGTTATTTGTTGATTTTCACTTGATTCGTTTGATTTCTCATTTAATTTTTCCTTTTATTTTTTTTTTAATTGTTGTTCTGTTCCAAACCAGGGCCTAGAACCTGGAGAGTCTTCACTAACTTGTTCATTTAATCATTTACGGTTATTTGTTAAGACCTTGCATGCTTATCAATTTTTTTTAGAACAATTGCTTACGAAACCTGTATACAGGACTATGCGTTCTATTTTTTATAACAAAAAATTTCTCAATTTCTTAATTTTTTTTTAGAACAATAGCTTATGGAATTGGAATCTGTTTTCAGGACTTTGCGTTCTATTTTTCATTTTTCTTCGTAATTCCTTTTGTGATGGGAGAGGCCTAACCTCTCCCTGCTGCCATGTTCTTTTCCCTTGTTTCAGAATTACGTGCATTAGTACGTTTAGTACTGAGTGTAAAAAAGGAGGAGACTTTACAGCTCAAAATTAATTTTAGAGATCCATGAAATGTATATAACAATATATTAATATCATTAAATTGTTCAATCCCTCAAGTACACGTTTTTGTTAGATCTTTGATAATTCCGTCGTTCATATTTGATATGCTTGTGAATTTGTTCTTGTTGTCTTATTGGTGGCAACCATATGGGGGAACAATGAATACCTGTTCACTGGGAATATGCATGTGGTATATTGGACCGGGTCTTTAATTAGCCTTGTTACTTTGGATAACTTCATTTATTTTTACCAATTTAGGCTTTATGGTTTTTTTTTTTTTTTTTATGGGGGAGGGGGTTGTTGAGAATCTACGTAATAGAATCAAGTTTCTGCTAGAAGAACTAAAGAACATGTTTCAGTCTTTCAGGTCATATGTCCTCCTCGAGTCAACATGAAAATGAAATTATGTGAAAGAAATTTTTTGTTGTCTGAATCTGTTGTATTGCTCCATACTTGTCAATTTTGTATTTTGCCATGTCTTCCCGCTTTTGAATTACTCTGAGTATGACACATAAAACTTGTAGGAGGATTTGGGAACAGAGTACCTTATCCGCCCTTTAGAAACTGCTGAGGAGGAGGAAGCATCAAGTGATTTTGAACCAGAGGAGAATGGTGAGGAGGAGGAAGAAGATGTTGACGACGAGGACTGTGAGAAGGCTGAGGCTCCACCGAAAAGAAAGAGGTCAGATAAAGATGATTCAGATGACGATGATGGAGGCGAAGACGATGAGAGACCCTCTAAGCGGTAGAGTTGGGTCCATTCTTTGCTTAAGGGCTTAAACTATAGGTTAACTTATCTCCCCTTGTCCCTTAAAAACATTTCAGGGAATTGTTTCATTTTCTCTTGCATCATTATGGTGCTACATTATTAGGCTTTATTACTTTCATGTTTGGTGCATAGTTTATAACATTTGGTAGAACAAATTTTGCAGACTTGAATGTTTTCTTTGAGCTACTTTGTAGCTCGGTATATCTCATGTTATGTATCACTATCTGTTGGTAGATTTCTTCTGCCTTTACATATTGTTTTTTTTATTTATAACAATCGTATTATTATACTCGCTTGTTTCTATTACATGTGTGGTTGCTGGATGGGCTAGAGTATCACTTTTCTTTGAGGCAATCAGAAAGTGAATTAATTACTCGTTGTGTCCATGATGATATATTGGATCTATACGAACGGAAAAATGTGTTGCCAAGACATTATAATTTTGCTTTGAGGAGTTTCAACTACAGGGTCGATTCGATTGGTGATGAATTTGTCTAGCGATTGATTTACAATGCTTTGTGCCTGCAGAATTGGGGAACTGTGTACTTTGCTAGATTAGGAGTATCAATGAATTGGTCCGTAACGAAGTTTCTCCCACGGGAGGAGGGGTTGAGCGTGAAAAAGGCTTGTTTTTACTTTCTATGTTTTTTTAGAATCTTTACAAAGGTGCCGTAAGAAAAAGACTTACATACCATAAAGATGAAACTCATTACATGCCATAAAGGAAATAAAAACCTCATTAAACTACGGGTTTAAGGGGTGAAATTGATACTATACATGTTCTTTTTAAGAATCTTTAGAAGGTGCCGTAAGAAAAAAGGTGTACATGCCATAAAGGAAAAACTCATTGACAAGTGCGGTACGGTTCAGAATTCAGATAGCAGGCCACCATACACGAATGAAATGAACCGGTTGGCTGCCCAATATTCTAATTTTGTTCTTTGTTTTTCATGCCCAAGTCTTTATTCGTCCGTCCAAATCTAATGGCAGGCAGCACCAAAGCAGAAAGAGAATCAAACAAGTGCCTGAATTAGCCAATTAGGTTAAGAACTAAGAAGTCAGTTAAAATTAGACTTCATCACCCATGTAGTTATCCTGTAGAATTAAATTAAAAATAATTAAAAAAACATAAAATATGTTAAATTTAATATTTTAAATTTTAAATTCAATAAAAAAGATTTTTTTTAACAAAAGTATGATTACAAACATATTGAAGTCTTGGATTTGGATTTGAAAGAAACAATTTTAGCAAAAGTACAATAAATACATGATATGGTGTATAAATAAGTTATTTAAACATGTAATTGACAAATGTTAGCTGAGTCCTATAGCCCAAGAATAATGATTAAAGATAACAAAATAAAAACATATTTATTATACATATTAAAAATAAAAAATATTTAACAAACTTTATTTAATAGTCCTCACCGATGTCCTTGGGACACAAACACTCTGTTGTTTTGTGCATATGTTACGGGCTTATGCATTCACGAGTACAGGGTCAATTTGTTTTTACTTTTTTCAAAACCAATTTTAAGATTTATTAAAAAACGATTATTTTAAGAAAATTTATATAATTTTTTTATTACTGTATTATTTTTTATTATAATTTCAAGTTAAAAAAATATTTTTTAAAAGATTATTATTTCAATTTTTATGAAAGTTATAAGAGTAAGCTTTTTAAAATAATAAAATTTTAAATTCTTTTAAAAACTGAAATAAACACCAAAATTTTTTAAAAACAATTTCTTCTTGAGAAAAAAAAATGAAATAATTGTCTCTAAGATTATGTTTGTCTCAAGGTATAAAAGGTAAAATTGAGAATATCATATTTCCATCAATAATAAGTTTTGAATAAACATTTTTAGGTATTGTTGATTTTTAAAAATATGAAATATATATATATATATATATATATATATATATATATATATATATTATTTTTATTCTTATAAAGTATTCTATATTCTCATGAAAATTAAAAATTATTTTCTACAATAGTTACATATCTCCTCTTTATTTTTCTATATTTTTCCACTTTTATTTTTTCAAATTTTAATTAAATATCTTTTATTTTTTAAAATAAAAAAATACCCATGAAATACATTCGTAAAAATATTATTCTTACTTATAATTCCTCAAAACACAATATTAAATCTAGAATCAAACACCCACAAAATATTTTGTGGGGATTGGGATGAGTAATTGGACGCTACGTGAGTTTGGACAGCAAAAGGTTAGGTTTGGAATACTCGTGTCGGTGAAGCAGATATGGGACCCCTTCTTCCATATCCCTTGAACTTGAATTCTCTTCACTCTTCACAATTGGACGCTGAAATGACTAAAATAACCTCCATACTCTATATTGGAATTTGGACTCGATCGATACTTGAATTCAAATTAAAAATAAATAAATCGAATTGTGTCGGTCGTCACCTACATGCACCACTTTTCTAACAGCACAACTCAAAACTCTTTTCTATTTTATTTTATCTTTTCTGAGGTGCAATGTCCAACTCATGACTCACAATTTCATTTTCACACAACTTCACCTTGTGTTATTTAATTAATTTTAATGAGTTCAATTTATAAAATATTTAAATTTGAATTTGAATTTAAATTTAATTTTTATTTAAAGAAAATGATTAAATATATTTTTAGCTCGTCAAACTAAGATAATTATTTTTTTAGCTCTTAAAAAATAATTTATTTTTATGGTCTCTTAAATTTTTCAAATACTTTAGTATCTTTTTTAACAACTTGTATGATTTGGTGGTTGTGTTATTTTTTATATATTATGTTAGTTTTAAAGAAAAAATAAAAAATAAAATTATCACAATTTTTTATATTTTTTTATTTTAATTTATCATAAATCATTTTAAAAAATTAATTTTGAAAAAAATATTTTTAATAGTAATAATTCGTCACAAATTATGATGCTATTAAAATAAAAAATGAAAAAGATTAAAATTAATTTTAAAAAAATTTAAAAGATTAAAAAAATATGTTTTTTTTGTAAAGCCTAAAAATCCAAATTTAAAAGACTAAATATCTGAATAAAATTCATCCAAGATGGCGTCGGAATCCCTCACCGTCGCCGCTGTATTAGATAATCTCACACGTTGAAAGCACAGCTCGTAATCAGGGTAAATAAGAATTTAATTGTATGAGTAAATGGCATTTTCATTATTCATAGTATTTTCATAAAAAAATGAAAAGAAAGAACTAATGAAAATAATTAAAGAGTTCCTCATAAAAAGAAATGATTAATGAGAATTTTATGACATTTTGTTTCTCTCTGCTGGACACTTGATTATTTACATCTTCTTCTTCAACACATACACGCGCAGTGAGCTCTACTCGTATCACCTACCGTCACTCGCCGCATGCAGCATTTTGCTTCCTCAAAATTCTCTTCATTCTAACTTCCATTTTCGCAAAGTTAGGAATCACTATTCCTCTCCGCTTCAGTTCCTGTGATTTCCGGTGAATCGGAGAATTCGGAACTGTGGTGTGATTCTTCTGCTGCCTCTTTCGCTTTTCCGAAATGCTTCTCCTCAGCCCTGTTACTCCCGGTCAGGTACGTTTTTCCGTTCGATCTTCTAGCTCCCTCAGATCTTGCACCGATTCGTGTTTTTTCACCGCTAGTTACTCGCTTCTGTTTATTTCACCGTCGAATTTGATGTGATGCGTTTGTGCTTGTGCTTGGCGCGATTAACTGATTCGTGTTTGTTCGCCGCTAGTTACTCGCTTCTGTTTATGTCACCGTGGAATTTGATGTAATGTGTTTGTGCTTGTGCTTGGCGCGAGTAACTGATTCGTGTTTTTTCGCCGCTAGTCAATCGGTTCCGCTTTGGAATTTGAGGCGTTTGTGATTGTGCTTCGTGCGAGTAAATGATTTTTCGGTTTGTGATGGTTGCAGGTCTCGTTCCTTCTCGGGATCATTCCAGTCGTTGTGGCATGGATATATTCGGAGATATTGGAGTACCGGAAAAACTCTGTCTCGTCCAGAGCGTAAGTTCGATCGATTACTCTTTCGCGGCGTGAGCTTTTAGTTGCGCGTGCTGGTAGAACGTTTGCATTTTAGGGGAATGTAGCGTCTGCGAGTTTTGAGATGATCAAATAGTTCATCGGTCATATATAGTTTCTGTGTTATTCGTTAAGTTGTTGAGTTAAGTAGTTGACCACAATTGGATTATCATGTTATTTCGCAATAACTGGATTTTATAGTTGTTATGCATTATGATCGCTACCGATATGAAACTTTTTTTTTTCCGCAATATTTTCGAATGGGGATTTCTACAATCCGATTATGAACTAGTTAATCAAGTGGCAGAGTTAAGTCTTTTTGGGAGAGAGAGAGTTAATGTTTGGCGGTTCTTCCAGAAATGCCATGTTATCCCAATCCATTGTGTAAGAATGGAAGTTCATTAAGAACTTGTTGCCATGATTTCTTACGGAAGTTGTTCTTGTTTAGTAGGCAATCGGACATCAACTTAGTTGAAATGGGCAGTGATGTTGTTAAAGATGAAGACAGAGCAGTTTTATTGGAGGGAGGAACTTTACAGTCAGGATCCCCAAAGGCACGGAGCTTAACTGGCTCACCGTCGATTATCCGGTTTGTAATTCATCCTGCTCTGGTTTTGCTTGCTTAAATTATGGTTCTGTAATTTGTTATTTCCGTCTTTGCTTAAACTTAGACTTATGTGCTTGGCTTTTTCATGATTGCTTCAGATTCCTTTTGATGGATGAGTGTTTCCTTCTTGAGAACCGTTTGACACTTAGAGCGATGTAAGTAAATTATATGAAATGAGAAATTTATTTGTATGTGTGGATCAAACTAATTGTTTTTCATTTCCTTTGCTCTTTCTCTGTGATAGGTCTGAATTTGGTCTCATTTTGGCTTACTTTTATTTGTGCGACCGCACAGATTTCTTTGCCTCGTCCAATAAGGTTGATGATTTCATCAGGATATTTCTCTTTTGTGTTTCCTTTCTAACTGAGCACTATTTTGTGATTTTGTGATTGGAAAGTCAGTTCAGCAAGCAAATATTGCTCCATATTTCTTTTGTTTCTGAAGCCATTGCTTCCTTTAACATACATCATGATGACAAGTCACCATGTGAAATTAGGAAAATCCAAGAAAGGATGAAACATTTTTCTTGAATTAAAAACTAACAAACAATTGAACTCAATCATTAAAGTAGGGAGAAAAGAGAAAGGACCGAGGAGTGCGTTACTTGTTGCATTAATACACAACAAAGCACAATGTACCACTTTAGCTAGTACCCAATGCTGTTGGTCATAGTCTAGAAAAAATCGGTATTCCAAATTGTGTTTGCTTTTATCCATGAAAGCAGTGATATATCTTTGAAAAATTAGCTTTGTCATGTGCTTACTATGAATAAGTTATATAATATTTTGTCAACATCATCTGCTTTTGCAGAGTTACAATAGGGATCTCTTCCTATTTCTCTATTTTCTCCTCATCATAGTTTCGGCAATGACTTCCTTTAAGATACATCATGACAAGTCACCATTGTCTGGGAAATCCATCCTTTACTTAAATAGGCACCAGACTGAAGAATGGAAAGGCTGGATGCAGGTTGGTCACTTTTTTGTTGATATTACTGAAGTATTTTATTCTCTTATCATCTATGATGGAAAAACTTTCTGTGCAATTTCTGAATTATGCAAGTTCAGACCCCCTGAAATTAATACATTTAATATTAAGGAAGTGCAATTCAGTTTGTTCTATATTTTTTCATCAGATTTTCTGATTATTCATCTCTTGCTGTACTTACATTTAATGTTATAAATTCCTCAAATTTTAACATTCCATATTTTTATCATTTGACATCCGTAACAGGTTTTGTTTTTGATGTACCATTACTTTGCTGCATCTGAAATCTACAATGCAATCCGTTTGTTCATTGCTGCATATGTTTGGATGACTGGATTTGGGAACTTCTCATATTATTATGTTCGTAAAGATTTTAGTCTAGCAAGATTTGCTCAGGTATGCAATTTCCTTGAACTATAAAAGCTCGCTTTTTCATATATTTGGACTGTAATAACTGCAACATATTTGTTGAGCAGATGATGTGGCGGCTTAATTTCTTTGTGGTGTTCTGTTGTATTGTACTTAACAACAGTTACATGTTATACTACATCTGCCCCATGCACACTCTTTTCACTCTTATGGTTTATGGGGCACTTGGTATTCTCCACAAGTACAATGAGATTGGGTCGGTCATTGCGGTAAAAATCATTGCTTGCTTCTTGGTTGTTATCTTAGTATGGGAGATACCTGGAGTCTTTGAATGGGTTTGGAGTCCATTTACTTTCTTTCTCGGTTAGTAACATGTATGATATTTTACTTCACCATTGAAAGCACAGCAGATCATGCTAACTGGAAGGTTTCTTTAAACTTGCAGGTTATACTGACCCAAATCCTGCCAAATCACATCTTTCTCGCTTGCATGAGTGGCATTTTCGTTCAGGGCTTGATCGCTACATATGGATAATTGGAATGATTTATGCTTATTATCATCCAACTGTAAGTTTCTCATTTTATGTTTTTGAAATAAGTGAAACAAATCTAACATTTAGATCCATTCTCTCTGATTGAGTGAAGATTCTGAAGCAGAAAAACATCTCTGATTTCTGTCTCCTCCTTTTTTTGCTTCAATTTCCCTGATTTGAGTACCTTATTGTCTGTCACATGGCATTACAAGGTTGAACGATGGATGGAAAAATTAGAGGAAGCAGAAATCAAGCGCAGAATATCAATCAAAGCGACTGTTGTGCTGATATGTTCATTGGTATTATATTTTTTGATGTCATTATCATATTAGTATACCGTGCTTTGTTTTATCTTATGACCCTGTTCATTTGACTTAATTTCTAGGTGGGTTATTTATGGTTTGAGCATATATACAAGCTGGACAAGATTACATACAATAAATACCATCCTTATACCTCATGGATTCCCATAACGTATGTCCATTTTTCCTTAATATTTTATTTGGGAGGAGGGGCCTGATGAGAGATATTAAAGACTTTTAGTTATTAACGTGACACATTTTTATTTGACAGGGTTTACATATGCTTGCGGAATGTTACACAAAGTTTTCGTAGCTATACACTGACTCTTTTTGCGTAAGTTGTCTTTGTAGAAGTACAATCTTTTATTCATCTTTCTTCTGTTCCCTTCTCTTTCACACACACTCAAAAACACACATGGACATGCCTTCATATTTAATGAGCTATTTTATTGCTAAATGCTGTCAAATTTAAATTTCTTCACTTTGTTTTGAGGCTGGTAATTAGTTAACTAATTTTATGATGTTTCTACTTTCTTGTAGTTGGCTTGGGAAGATTACACTGGAGACTTATATCTCCCAGATCCATATCTGGTTAAGGTACTCCGAAGCTGACATGCTGCTTTTAGCATTTATTGTGCTTTACCAGATATCACATATTTTTCTCCTAATATGAGTTGAGGGGTTGTTTAGTGCACATGTAGTTAGTTGCCCAAGCATATTAGATTCCTAGGTATGAGATGCCTGGATATAAGATGTTTGGGCATGGTAAGAATAGATACCTGGAGATATGTTTGTTTGGTTACACTCAATGTTGATCATATAACTTTGAATAATTTATTTTTCTTTGCAGGGGGGAGGGGGGTATA
This sequence comes from Glycine soja, assembly GCF_004193775.1. Lineage (NCBI taxonomy): Eukaryota > Viridiplantae > Streptophyta > Magnoliopsida > Fabales > Fabaceae > Glycine > Glycine soja. Next base: position 44,070,036 of record NC_041008.1, on the reverse strand, counting down.
ATTCTGAATTTCTGATTTTTTTTTTTTTTTGTATTTAACTGATCAATAGTTTCATTATATTAATTTACCATAGCAAAAACATAACAAGGAATATGCTTTGCACTAGAAATGGGGGCAATGAGGATTTAAACTGTTGATTATTACCTCGTCCTTTCCTAGCTTTTCAGTTCTAAATTTTTATTCTTACAATCTTACTGGATGTCAAAATAGTAAAATGCTTAACATACATTCATGTCCAATTACTTTCTTTTATGCTTGATGCAACTTGTTTACATATGTAATTATTTTTGTTATTTATCAGAATATATTAATTGTTCCTTTCTATTATGTTGGCTGATTTTAGGTCAGGTGTTCCAGATGGGCAACCCAAATTGTTGCTTTCCCTGATCCCAGACTTCCCAATGTTGAACTTCATGCTTACTACTTCCATATATGTTGCAGTAAGTTAAAAGCACATGTTGGATTGAGATTTTTTAGGTTGATTGATTCTGATTTTAACATTCTTCGCAGATTTCCTATAGGCTCTTTGACCTGACAAATACACTGAAAATGGCATTTGTACCCAGCAAAGACGACAAACGCCTTATACACAATTTAATTACAGCAACAACAATCTCAGTTGTTTTATATTCTTTGTCTCTCGGCTTCCTTAGGGTACCTCAAATGTTGGTAAGTGTTATTGCAATAACTTGATCTGGTCAACTGACCTAAATTGCCCTTGCATCTAAGTAATTTGTAGTCAATCTGTTAAGCTCATGCTTTTTATGCACAACACTTCTGGCGGTAAGAACGTAATTTGGTGGTAACAATTTTGAGACAATTGTGACGCTTCTGGTGTTAATTTTTGAGTGAATAATATCTAGTAGTATGCCATGGCAAATTCGGAAGCCATGCCACGACTATAAAGGGAGATGCAGCTCACTTGTGTAGAACATTTTAAATTTTATGGTTTTACATTTGCATTTTATGTGCTATACATTTATCTAAATCTAGATACTCATAAATTCACAGGTTTGAAAATTGAATTATGTATATATATACTGTTGCAAGCTACCTGTGGACTCGGAAGAATTCTGGGCAGTTGCTACAATTGGTTTGTCAGGCCAACTCTTTACCGAAAGATGCATTCATCTCTTTTTTGTAAGTTACAGAAGTAATAACTTGTACCAAAAAAAAGAAGCAAAAATAGGTCAATAGCATGCAGTTTTAGGGGGTTGAAAGTTGTATAGATATAAGAGGGTGGGCGCATGGCATCACATTTTTTTTTTTTATATTATGCAACCTCATTTTTTGTTTTGTTAGTGGTCTAAAATGATCACGCCTATATCACCATCTACTATATTATGTTAAATAGTAGATGAAACTTAGTTATGAGAAGGAACTATAAATTTTGCTAGTTTGTCACTATAAAAACTGCCTTTTGATTACCGAAAGTTGTTCCGGCAGCTCAATAGGGTTAAGCATGCGTCTAGGCTTTGGAATACTTCTATTAGCTTAGAAAACCTCGACTAGCTGGTGGCACATTCAAGCTTACATTATTTCCTTATGTTGGGAGTCTGGGACTAGTTATTACTGCTGGCTAATTGGCTAAGACCAATATGTTGTAGTAGGAAATTATGTATGGTTCTCGACATTAAAAAGAGTATATTATTTGAAACCTACATTCAGTGTTTAATAAATACAAATTTAGGTGCCAAAATAATGTTAAAATATACATAGAGGATTGAAGTGGAGTTCATTTTAAACCAATATGAATATCTACTTTAAATAATATAAAAATTAATTAGATTAGACTCATTTTAAGTGAAGGAAAAGAAACTTTAAATTTTTTTGAGGGAAAAAAAGAAGCTTTAAACTATAACTATTAAAATTTAAACTCTTGAAGATATGCATTTGTATAACAAATTACTCAATTAACGGTTGTAACTATTTCTTTAAGTATACTTTGAAGGTGTCAATTTTTTTTAAAATATATTTTTGATTCTTGTAAAATTATTTTTCTAATTTTAATTGTTGTAAGTTTATGTTTTATCAATTTTAATCTCGGTAAGATATTTTACTCATTTTTACTTCATGTGAATTCGTACTTACAAGGACTATAAATGAAAAATTAAAATTTTAGATGAACTAAAAACGAGAAAAATATTATACAGGAAAAAAACTGGGATCAAAAAGTTTTTTTATATATATAAATTATCACGGCGTAAAAGCTTGGAGCACGATTACTGGTATTGGTATGCGATATTTCTTGTATATTTGCACAATTCAGATTGCATACCCATGCAATCAGGAGTTTAATCATAAAATACTGCCAGAGATTTTGTTCTCACTGAGAAGTTATATCAAGCAGACTGACAAAATAAGTTTGGTAAATTGCAATCTATCATTCTCTTACAAAGCAAAGATCTTCAAAAATAACCACTGAAAAAAAAAAAGCTTCAAGAATATTCTCCGGAGACCAACATGACAGCCACAAAAGAGAGATGACATTGCTTTGACATTCTATTATTCAGATGATACATTATTTTTTTTTTGGTAAAAAAATAACTGGAAACATTGTGACCATAAAATTTAGAGCTAAGTAATTTTAAAAGTTCTTTATATTGTTTCACTCTGGTTCATAAAATTTCAGAACCAGTCTTAGCAATAGCATGTAGAGCTTACAAAGTTAAAAACTAGCAACATAATGAAGTACATGCATTATGTCAAGAATCAAGATAAAGAACAATTGCCTTCTTAAAGCAGCAACCAGAAGTCAGAAGCTAACAGTTGCCTTCTTTAGAGACATTTGTACGCGATCATCCGTCAAAATATATGTACAATGTCGAATGCAAATCTTTATTTTGTCAAAGAAGCACAAAATAATAGGCAAGAATTCAGGTACTAGATACACTCCGTTTTTTTGTTTTTGTTTTTTAATTTATCTCCAAATATTTGTTACTTTAAAAAAGTTAAGAAAAATTTAATTATTTCCCCTCCCTCAGCAATACTCTCACTTATTACTATCTCACCTAAATAGTCATAAATATTTTTTTCAATTACAGTATAATTTAACTCATTTTAATAAAGACACATTTGTAAAAAAAAAAGTTGTTTAATCATTATAACGAGTTAAACTTAACGAGTGGGAATATTTAAATTTAACGAGTTGAATTTTACAATCTGTGGTTTAGAATTAGTAGGATGGCACTTATTTGAAGCAACTAGAGTCCAAATAACCATAGCGGTATAGAACTTTTTCCTTGACAATGGCTGCTCGAGAGCATAAAAAATTTTCCACAATTTATTTAGTTATTGCAACTTGAATTTAGGATCACTGCTTAAAATTTCAGTCACCCAAAAAAATTCACATTCATGAGTGAAGTTCCGTTGAAATTTTAGAAAAACCTAATTATCTTAAATAATAGTCATATACTACTATAATATAAGCAATTTATTTGGAACGGATATAAATCGAAACAGGGATGAAACTTTACTAAGTATTATATAAGAGAAGGATGCGTCCAGAACAGCACGAATGACTGCAGAAGTTATAGAAGAAAATTAGGGAATTGAATACATGCGCACACACACAGCACAAACAACGACAGAAATTACAATCTAAATAAAAATGTAGCTTAACCAAGAAAAAAGATGAAAAATATAATGAAATGCTGACCCAATAACATAGGGCTCTACAAGACATAATAACAAGATCTCTTGTTTCAAAAATTACACAAATCTTCTTCACTTAACATTTTCTACGCGATTAAAAAGAGGGGCTTATGTTTTGTCAAAATATAAAATAAGGGCTTAAATATGAGGTTTGTAAATTTAATTTGGAAATGGAGTTTCATGTAATTTAATCAAGCCTCAAACCTCAAGGAGCTCCATGTAATTTAGTAGGTATTTAAGTATATTTGGCATCGATAAACCTCCCACTTCTTTATCTTATTTGTATTTTAATTTATCTTTTTAGCATTCTGTTTGACGTTTAACAAATAGATCATCAATGTTGATCGAAAAACAATGTGAATGAGTGTGAAAAGTGAAAACGGATAAAATGGGAGAAAAAAAATTTAATTATTTATAATTTAATTTATGCAACGTACAATATAAATATTTAATTTATATAATTAAAATTTATAAGAAATAAATATTTCTTATTATATAAATTATATTACAATTTAAATTTGTAAAAAATATTTTTAAACATATAATTATATTTTAGATTTGCAATAGTTTATATTGTGGATACAAGGTTATTTTTAATTTTAATTATTCATATTTTTTAAAAAATTAATGAAATTCATTTTTGAAATAAAAATGAAGATAAATTATACTTAAGGAATAACATCCTTAAAATTATACTTAAGGAATTTAAATATTTATTAAGTACTAATTGTGTTGAACCTTGTTGAAATATGATATTATATTTATAATGATATAACTTATTTTAAAATTTATTATAGAATATATCTTAATTTAAATTTTTTTTCTTTTTTATTTACGATATAATTACATATAACGTTAACATTAATATAAATCGAGTTCACTCGATCTTATCGTATAATTCCAAAGCTACAAAATACCGCGTTCAAAGAAGTAAGGGGTTAAACTTATCTAAATTTTTCAAGTATTTTACGACTTTGTTTACATACTTGCTTAAAGAGTACACGTGTAATTAATTTATTATTAAAAAAGGACAAGGGAAAAAATAATATTGACTTTTTTATTAAATTTCTCTAATTATTTTTAAATGTTAAATATTTTTTTTTTTTGAAATGAAATAATTTTATTTTATATTTTTATGCCCGGATTATTATCTTTTAATATTATTTAACATGTGTCGGTGGTATATGTTAACAAAACCAATCTTTTTATAATCACATGGAAGCTAGAGGTTTTTTAGTATATTTAATTAATTAGTTTACGTAGTACATAACTACATATCTTATTCTCTTAAAAAAAATTTCAGGTTTGATATTTATTTATTTATGAAAATAAAAAATTTATATTATATATGTTTCCAATTTGAGTATAATTACATAAATCTCTTCGTGTTACCATGATTAATCTTTGTTTAGTCGATGATTTTTAAAAATTTAAAAGTTTTTCTACTGGTTTGGAGTTTGAGATTTGATTCGACGCATCACCAACAAGAGGAAGAGGATCCGTGTTTCAGATATGATTTTTTTACCTCTATTTTTTTTTCTAGATTTATGATCATTTCATCATTAAATCCATATTTCCATTTCAAGTTTTTCCCTTTCCCAATCACCTAGTACTACAAAGGGGAGAAGGGGAAGAAAGAGAAGGAGAAAGGAAAAAAGATAATGATGTGGTTCTGATGTGACATGATAACGTGACGCTCCATTTGTCACGTCATCACTTAACAGAAGGAGACTGACGATAGATAATAAAAAAATCTATATTATATATGTTTACATGAGTATTTGCGATTTATACCAAAAACAAAAAATACATCTTGGAGGTCTTTTGATATGTCAGGTATATTGGATATAAATGAATTAGTGACTAAATTTAGTAACAGAAAAATGCTTTTCTCTTGTTAATTTTGGAGTCACAAAAAATTTGACGGTTGTCTTAAAAATTACATATATAAATTGTTCTGTCATCAATTTTAATTTTTCTAGGAAGTTACGATAGAGGATAAGCTTCTAATGCAAATATTAACTTTAAAACAGAAAATATAAAATAGAAAGTATTTAATAACAAAGACAACATTTATTATATAAATTATGATATAAAAATAATTTTGTATTTATTTTTTTGAGATATTTCTCAATTGATACTTTTAAATTTTTAGTTAAATAATTGTGGTCACACCTAAATAGATGTGTGTATTGAAAGTTACACATAACGAATAATCATAAGGAAAACGAGACATATTAAGTTCCACATCGATTAAAAATAGTATCGAGATAAACTATATAAGTGAGAAATAATTCTTACCTATATGATTGAGTTAAGCCCAAATCCACTTTGTGACATGATATGAGAGTCATATAATTAAGACACCAATTATATAATTAAGCTTATAATTAAACACGAATAACCAAATTCTTTATATGTACTGCAGCTTGTTGTGGCATTCTAGGATCGGCATGAACGAAAAGTGAGGGTCTCGTAGTTCCTGCATGGAAAGGTGCTGAGGGAATAGTTCCAGGTAACTTGATTGATGCTTTCATATATAACGACCCCAAAGGAAATATTGAGGATAGCATATTGCAGTGGTGATGAATGTGTCCCGGGCGGCTACTTCCCTAAGGGAGCAAATGGTCTTATAGCCAAATATTACTTATTTAGCAGCTAGTATGTGCAATAGAGTTATACTCTATTTGCAAACTATGTCACGTATTGTGCCAGCCATTGGCTGCAGTTTATATATAAAATAAGGAATGCACATGTTGCATTGAACTGATCAGAAATTAAAATTGCCTTACGATGTACGTTGTATTAAACATTTGCATATAATGTTACATTGTATTTCTGGCAATATATATGTTTGTTTAGCCTTGAGATCAAAACTGCGAATGGATGATGTTTAGTTCATTATTTGATATTCAAAAGGCAAATTGTGTAATGATCGAGTCATATAGTCTTTTGTGAGGGGATCCAGATTGGCCTTTTGGCCTCCCTGGAGCAAAAACATCTAATCCATCCCTTACTCCCTTAGCACCAAACAAGAAGAATTCAGCCACCAAATATACTAGATTTAAAGGAAATTCCAGAAGAGCATCCTCAAATTTTGGGCGCGAGTACATTGATCTCGGAAGAATAAGATCTTGGGATGGAGAGAAGGAGGACAAGGGAGGTTAGCAAAACAACAATAAATGAAGTGCACACACACACACAACGGGTTGACTGTCCTTGTAGCAAAACAACAATAAATATATGACCAATATTAGAATTCAGAGGGAGGGGAGCCAATGTATGATATCAAATTAGATGTTAAGAAATTTTGTTTACTTGGGGGGTGACTGTCCTTGTAGCTGTAAGCCTGTAACCTAGTTCCACCTCCAACATTATATACAATTATATCGTAGAATGAAAAAGATCACAATTTAAATTAAAATGTATTTTATAATATATATTTTTAAATAAATTATATCTTTATAAATATAACAAAGATTAACAAAACTTTACTGCCATGTTAGTAGATAATTAGAATCTTTAATTATATATATATATATATATATATATATATATATATATATATATATATATATATATATATTAATTTCCTGCCATGTAAGTGGAGAAAACTTTACTACTAAAAAGAGAAACAAAACTTATTTCAGTGATAATTAATTATGTCTTAAAAGAAATTAGTCAAAGACTATCATCACGGAATATCTTAATGCAAACCAAAAAATTTATAAATATAATATCATATTATATAAAATATTATTTATTACATTAAACCTTTTATTATAAATGTTCAAGTATTAAAAAAGTTATACTTTTAGAAGAAATAATTGTGAACATTCAATTTTGTCTGATTTGATAAAAACAGGTAATAATTAAAAATAATGGTTTCTGAAAAAGAAAAGTAAAAATAGAATCATTGCAAAAAGGAATTGAAAAGATGTATCTACTATTTACTTTAACACAACTTGAAAATAATCCAAAGTAAATTCTTGGTGTTTTTTTTTTTGGATTTGTAACCCAATTAAATAAATACAAAAAAGAAAAAAAATTAAAATAAATTAAATGATTAAATAAATATAAAATTCCAAAAATAAGAAAATTAAATTAAAAAAGAAAATGTGATAATTTAATTGAAAAAATCTTCTATATATATAAATATTAGAAAAACAATCTTGAATGAATGCATTATTATGAGTTATTTTTCAATGAGAGTATGTTTAAGAAATTTTAATAATCACTCATAATTCTCATGCAGACATTTGCTCCCAACCAACCTCTCACTCTCCGATATTTTCACATTATCACACACTAGCCTCAGAGTCATACTAGCACCCTCATCATTCTCACAGGCATAGGGCACTCTCCTCACAGGCACACACACTCTCACGTTTTTTCTACGTAGAAATAATGACAATTAATTACTATTTATTCTTTCCTTTTAAATTCAAATGTTCATATTTCTTTCATAACTCCTGTTACCTATTCAAAGGATATAAAAAGCATTATTCCGTTGCACTTGGAAGCTTTTCAAATGGCACCTTCATTGGTTTTTTTTTTTTTATTATTATTCAAATTGCTTTATTAGCCATTCAATCACCATGCACCCATCTGTTTTCAAAGAATTAAAAGCTATCCGTAATTATTTGCCAATGGTCTAATTATGAAATTGTTGGTTACACGTAAAATTTTCTCTAAATATTGGAAGCAGGAAGATGTTGGATTGAAGTGGTGATGGAGAAAGGTATTTATCGAAAAGCTCAAAACCATCTTCCAAGGTGACGGAGAAGGGTACTTAGCCCAATAATTTATTAGAAGGTTTGTTAAGAATAGTTTATGACTAGCTAGATAATCAGGAAAAGTTTTTATTAAGTAGCTGTAAGAATAAAAGGAAAAGGTTTTGCAATTATAAAAATTCAATGAGTAACAATTATTATTATTTTATCTAGATTGATATCCCTTATTTATTGAATTATCAAAGAAGTCTAGGAGAGGATTTTGTATTTTTTTTGGGCCAAATCAAATATTAAAATTATTTTCCGTCAAACTACATATAGTATCTTCATTTATGTTATTCAAAGATTTAAACTTAAACTTACGATTATTTTCATGATTCGCTACGTACAAAATAAAATTTGCTTCCGATAATTTGAATATCAAATGATGAACTAGCTAGTATGCATCATCCATTTGCAGTTTTGGTCTTAAGGCACTAAACGAATCCTATTATAAGAAAACCATGTAAAATTATATCCGTTCCAAAATAATTTAAATTTGTAATTTTAAATTTTTAAGATATTATTTAGATTTAAAAATAATATTATTTTATTTTAAGAAGTTACTTAGAATTAAAGATGTTATCCGTAAATTAAAAATTTATTTTAAGATTAGAATGTTAAATCTATATATAAAAATTAGAAATTTATTTCAAGAATTATTTGGCCTAAAGAAAGAGTCATCACTTGAGTCAGAGACGGGATATGAAAAGTTTGAGAGAAGGAAGTCACATAGTTGTCTCACTTGTCCTAAAAACATACAGTGATGTGAAAAAGTTTGTAAGTTTGTTGAATTTGTCCTAAAAATTTATTGTAAATGTAGAAATAAAATGTTAAACAAATCTAAGACCTTAATGAAAATTTAAACTGGATTAACAAAATAAACTTAATGAATGTAAGAATAAGAGTCCAAATCTTGTTAAATGAACAAATTTGTTTTATGGTGTATACTTTTGTTTTATAATGTGTTTTCTCATCAATAAAAATAAAGAGAAATGTCTGCTTTTCCCCAAAAATATGCATATCATCCATTTGGCAGAGAATGTTATTCTCGGGAAAAACGTATCAACAAGAACTTATTCGGTTAAACATGCATATTTTGCATGAACAGCTCGTGATAATTCTATTAACTTTTTCGCTAGAATTGTTTGCAGCAGGACCAGCTATGCCCATTCTGCCATGAGGAGGACAGTGGCCACTTGCTGTTTGCATGTCCATTTGCGCATGAAGTATGGCAAAGTTGCTACAAATGGATTGGATGTGTGCACCAAGTGGAACATTGTGAACCAATACAACACTATTTTATGCACAATTGCTTCTGGCTTGGGAAGAGAAAAACAAAGTTGTGGAGGGTAATTTGGTGTGCTACAGTATGGTCAATCTGGTGTGCTACAGTGTGGTTAATTTGGTTGACCCCCCCCAAAAAAAAAGTGTAACATTATATGCAAATCTTTAAAGCGAGTACGACATAAGGCAATTTTATTTTCAGATCAGTTCAATGCAACATGTATATTGCTTATTATAAACTTCAGCCATTGCCTGGCACAGCTCTTTCAAGATATAGACTATATAACTATGGCATATTAATTAAAGTAATATTGGGCTATATGACCATTTGCTCCATGAGGGTAGAAGCCACCTGGGATAGTTTCATTGCCACTCCCATATAATATCCTTAATATTTCCTCTGGGGTCCTTCCATATGAAAGTGAATATTTGTCGCCCTCAATCACATTACCTGAAACTTTGCCTTCAGCACCATTCCATGGAGATACTACAATACCCTCACTTTTGATTCCTTCCATTCCTAGCTTATTCGCTCGTTCTGCAATGCGATTTGTGAACTCTGCCACAGTCACTTTATATGGTGGCACCGGCGAGTCCCAACGTTCGTATAGATATGCTCGACGACTTGTTCGACCGCCACTTGCTGTTCCTAGAAGGCCAGCAAAAAGCTGCACATATATACATATACATATACATAATTTGGTACTTTATTTTCTTAAAAAATGTGACACTTCCTATTAAAAATTAAATTTGAGTAATATTTTTAAAGTATCGATTAATAAATGGAGGATATTAAAATTAAAGTAAATACTAAATTATTTTTATCTTTTAATTTATATTATAAATGTTGTCTTTCTTGTTAAATACTTTCTATTTTTTATTTGCTTATCTAGTGTCCCTAAAGTTTATATTTACAATAAAAGTTTATCTTCTATTATATCTTCCTTTTGAAAAAATAAAATTTATGAACAAACAATTTATATGTGTATTTTATTTTAAAACACCCATCTCTAAAATTTAGTGACTCCAAAATTAACAAGATGAAACAAAATTTTAGTCACTATTTCCTTCATATCCAATATACATATGATATATTAAAATACTTTCTCATTTTTTTTATTAATTCTAACCATTAGATTTCAAAAAAATAAATAATAAGAATAAAAAATAACTCTAAAAACTTACTCTTTGATTCCTCTTTTTCTCCCTCCCCCTCTGAGTTTATTAACTTACATCTACTTAATTTTTATAAAAAGTAAATTAGTAGATTATGACTATAAATTTTGTTAACTTTCTAACTTACTCTTTATAAAAAAAATAAATGGTGTAAGTTATACATATAGAGAGATAAGTGGTGTAAGTTATACATATAGAGAGAGACTGTTTATTCCATTAGAGTTTTTTTCCCATGAATAAATATCAAACCTGAAATCTTTTGAGAGAATAATATACGTAGTTATCTACTACTTAAACTAATTAACTATTAATAAAACCCTCCTCCATGTGATTATAAAAAGATTGATTTTGATACGTGTTAAATAATTTTAAAAGATAATAATTAGGGAATAAAACAAAAATATATTAAATATAAAATAAAGAATATTTCTTTTTTAAAAGTATTTAGCATTTAAAAAATTAGGGAAATTCAGTAAAAAAAAAGTCAATATATTTTTACCCTTGTCCTTTTTTAATAATAAATTACGCAAGCACTCTTTAAGCAAGTAAGTAAACAAAATCGTAAAAAACAACTTCAAAAATTGATCACTTACTTCTTTGGACTCGGTATTTTGAAGCTTTGGAATGATTCCAACATATATATTGGGGCCAACTACAGTAGTTATGTAAGCCGCAAGTTGGTAGTTCAAGGAATTGGCATAGGGATCAAAAGGTGGATTCAAAGGTTGTCCAAAGGCTTGATCGACAATTTGAGCAAATAATTCCTTGTTTAGATTTATTAATGGCCTAGGGAAACCTTTTACTGCGCGCTTTATAGCCCTGTAAATTAAGGAACCATGAAACCACTTTACTTTATCAAAATTAAAATCATCATATTATTGGTTGTTTCTTAAAAATAAAGATATTAGATTCATTTCCAAAATAAGAACAAACATGCCATGCAAAATATTCTTTTCTAGTTTCCCTCCCTAAACAAATGTAATGTGTAGAGAGACTAGAGAGATTATCAGAACCTCAAACGTCCAATTAGAGCTAAACCACTCTGCAAGGTTAAGTCTTCTGTGAGGGGATCCAGATTGGCCTTTTGGCCTCCAATGGGAGGGGGTCCTCCCTGGGCTAACCCTGGAGCAAAAGCATCTAATCCATAACCCTTAGCACCAATCAAGAAGAATTCAGCCACCAAATATTGTATATTTAGAGGAAATTCCAGAAGAGCATACTCAAATTTTGTGCTCGGGTAGGTTTGTGTTACATTGATCTCCGAAGAGTAAGATCTTGGGATGAGGAGAAGGAGTACAAGGGAGGTTAGCAAAACAACAAGAAATGAACTGCGAATCATGATGTTTGGGGTCGTCTATTTTCTGGGTGGTAAACCTAATGCATATCCAGCACATATATATAGTAGAGGCGTGTATGTATGTGGGACGGGTCGTTGAACAAATTTACCCGTGTTTCTATTTGATTTAATTGTTTTGATAAAGACATAAAGTAATTTATTGAAACTCAAACTTAACCCAATCAAGACCTAAAACTTAAATATATGACCAATATTAGAATTCAGAGATAGGGAGGGAGGCGGACCAAATGTATGATATATATCAAATTAGTTTACTTGGGGGTGACTGCCCTTGTAGCCGTAGCCTAGTTCGACCAAACATTATATACAATTATATTGATTCCTTATCATGTAAGAGGAAAAACTTTGCTAAGAGAAATAAAACTTATTTCAAGGATCGTCATCTCTTGAAATAAATTAGTTACATGACTATAAATTAGTTACATGACTATAGTCATTAGAAAATATCCTAGACTTATAAACATAAGATTTAATTAAGTTTTTTATACTTAGAATGTAAGTTGTTTTTAGATTACTACCTAAAATTCATATTTTTTTAATCAAGTATCTGAAAAAAAAAATTACGTTTTATTTTACTACCTACCATTAGTTCATATTCATTAAGTGATGACGTAACAAACGAAATGTTATGTTATTACTAAACACGTAGTCACATACATCCATGTCACTAAAAACGTAACCACCCACACATGCGCGACTTCACCATGCCATACCACCACCCACAAAACCATCGCACCACCATAGATCAGCGACCTTTCCCAACCACCTAGTATCCATCACAACCAATCTACGCCATCACCAATACTCATCTTGCCCGCAATCGCACTAATTACCCTCTCTACGCCCTCAACATCTCACACTCCCTCTGTTGTCGTCGCTCCTCCGATACAGTCTTGCTTTCGCAACCGTCACTCCTCCGCAGTTTGTTATCTTTTTCTCCGACAGCCACACCGCACTAGATTCCATAAATCTCTCCGCGTTACCATGATCAATCTTTGTTTAGTCGATGATTTCTAAAAATCTAAAAGTTGTTCTATTGGTTTGGAGTTTGAGATTTGATTCGACGCACCACCAATAAAAGAAAGAGGATTCATGTTTCAGATATGATTTTTTTACCTCTATTTTTTTTCTAGATTTGTGATCATTTCATCATTGAATCCATATTTTCATTTCAGGTTCTTCCCTTTCCCAACCGTCTAGTACCACAAAGGGGACAAGGGAAAGAAGGAGAAGGGAAAAAAGGTAATGACATAGTTCTGATGTGACTTGATGACGTGACGTTCCATTCGTCATGTTATCACTTAACAGAAGAAGAAGACTGACGATAGGTAATAAAATGAGTAATAATTATTATTATTTTATCTAGATTGCTATCCCTCATTTATTGAATTATCAAAGAAGTGTAGGAGAGGATTTTGTATTTTTTTTGGGCCAAATCAAATATTAAAATTCTTTTCCGTCAAACTACATCCATTAGATAATAATCACATTAGTGCACTCCTATAAATATGATATTTAATAATATTTTATTTTAACAGTTAATAAAAATATTATTAAATTTTTTTGATAACATTTTAAAAATATTATTAAATATTACTAATATATGATTTGATGATATGATTAACACAATATTTAATAAAATATTATGAAAATATATTAATAAAATTTATTCATATTTAATGATATTCTTTAAATATTGTTAAAAGTTTTTTATAACAATTTTATTAAATATTAGAAAAAAATTATTATTAAAAATAACATGTGTAATGGTGGTGGTTCCCAAGGATTACATAGTCCCCGCACCGCCCTTATTTCTCGGCGAGGGAAATATAGTATCTTCATTTATGTTATTCAAAGATTTAAACTTAAACTTACGATTATTTTCATGATTCGCTACGTACAAAATAAAATTTGCTTCCGATAATTTGAATATCAAATGATGAACTAGCTAGTATGCATCATCCATTTGCAGTTTTGGTCTTAAGGCACTAAACGAATCCTATTACAAGAAAACCATGTAAACTTATATCCGTTCCAAAATAATTTAAATTTTTTATTTTAAATTTTTAGGATATTATTTAGATTTAAAAATAATATTATTTTATTTTTAAGAAGTTACTTAAAATTAAAGATATTATCTGTAAATTATTATTTTTTAAATTAAAATGTTAAGTCTGTATATAAAAATTAGAATTTATTTCAAGAATTGTTTGACCTAAAGAGGGGAGTCATCACTTGAGTGATAGAGAGACGGGATCATGAAAAGTTTGTGTCGTCATTCTAGGTGAGAGAAGGAAGTCACATAGAGGAAATGCTAGTAAATTTGTCTCACTTCAGTCACTTGCCCTAAAAACATATAGTGATGCGAGAAAGTCCAATTTATCCTAAAAATTTATTGTAAATCTAGAGACAAAATCTTGAATTATGTTAAACAAATCTAAGACCGTAACGAGAATTTAAACTGTGTTAACAAAATAAACTTAATGAATGTAAAAATAAGAGTCCAAATTAAATAAACAAATTTGTTTTATGGTGTATACTTTTGTTTTATAATGTGTTTTCTCATCAATAAAAATAAAGAGAAATGTCTGCTTTTCCCCAAAAATATGCATATCATCCATTTGGCAGAGAATGTTATTCTCGGGAAAAACGTATCAACAAGAACTTATTCGGTTAAACATGCATATTTTGCATGAACAGCTCGTGATAATTCTATTAACTTTTTCTTTAGAATTGTTTGCAGCAGGACCAGCTATGCCCATTCTGCCATGAGAAGGAGGAGGACGTACAGTGGCCACTTGCTGTTTGCATGTCCATTTGCGCATGAAGTATGGCAAAGTTGCTACAAATGGATTGGATGTGTACACCAAGTGGAACATTGTGAAACAATACAACACTATTTTATGCACAATTGCTTCTGGCTTGGGAAGAGAAAAACAAAGTTGTGGAGGGTAATTTGGTGTGCTACAGTATGGTCAATCTGGTGCCATAGAAACAGGATAATTTTTGAAGGGGAACAGCTGGACTTTGATGAAAACGGTGGAGCAACTTCGATTTAGATCATGGTCGTGGTTGTCTGCTAAAGTAAAAAAACTTTCAATCACTCCTTTTATGATTGGTATGTAAACCACCAAGTTGTTGTAATAGGGCAATTCTGCTATGCTAGGATATTGCTTTCTGCACAGGGTCACTTCGGGGCTTCAAGTATGGCACTTAATAAAATAGGATGTGCATTATTACAGGGAGGGGGGACCTTTGAATTGAATGGCACGTAATTTGTGCTGGGATTCTTTCGGTGGGATATAGAAACTTTAATGTAATATATTGTCAATGTTGTATGACGCAGAGGTACTACCGGTACCATTATATTAATGAAATACTTTTAATTTGGTTGACCCCCCCCCCCCCCCCAAAAAAAAAAATGTAACATTATATGCAAATTTTTAAAGCGAGTACGATCGACATGAGGCAATTTTATTTTCAGATCAGTTCAATGCAACATGTATATTGCTTATTATAAACTTCAGCCATCGCCTGGCACAGCTCTTTCAAGATATAGACTATATAACTATGGCATATTAATTAAAGTAATATTGGGCTATACGACCATTTGCTCCATGAGGGTAGAAGCCACCTGGGATAGTTTCATTGCCACTCCCATACGATATCCTTAATATTTCCTCTGGGGTCCTTCCATATGAAAGTGAATATTTGTCGGCCCCAATCACATTACCTGAAACTTTGCCTTCAGCACCATTCCATGGAGGTACTACAATACCCTCAGTTTTGGTTCCTTCCATTCCTAGCTTATTCGCTCGTTCTGCAATGCGATTTGTGAACTCTGCCACAGTCACTTTATATGGTGGCACCGGCGAGTCCCAACGTTCGTATAGATATGCTCGAATACTTGTTTGACCGCCACTTGCTGCTCCTAGAAGGCCAGCAAAAACCTGCACATATATACATATACATATACATAATTTGGTACTTTCTTTTCTTAAAAAATGTGATACTTCCTATGAAAAATTAAATTTGAGTAATATTTTAAAAGTATCGATTAATAAATGGAGGATATTAAAATTAAAGTAAATACTAAATTATTTTTATCTTTTAATTTATATTATAAATGTTGTCTTTCTTGTTAAATACTTTCTATTTTTTATTTGCTTATCTAGTGTCCCTAAAGTTTATATTTACAATAAAAGTTTATCTTCTATTATATCTTCCTTTTGAAAAAATAAAATTTATGAACAAACAATTTATATGTGTATTTTTTTTAAAACACCCGTCTCTAAAATTTAGTGACTCCAAAATTAACAAGATGAAACAAACTTTATGTTACTAAACTTAGTCACTGTTCTTTCATATCCAATATACATGACATATTAAAATATTAATTCTAATCATTAGATTTCAAAAAAATAAATAATAAGAATAAAAAATAACTCTAAAAACTTATTCTTTGATTCCTTCTTTTTCTCCCTCCCCTCAATATATGAGTTTATTAATTTACGCCTACTTAATTTTTATAAAAAGTAAGTTAGTAGGTTATGACTATAAATTTTGTTAACTTTCTAACTTACTCTTTATAAAAAAATAAGTGGTGTAAGTTATACATATAGAGAGATAAGTGGTGTAAGTTATACATATAGAGAGAGACTGTTTATTCCATTAGTTTTTTTTCCCATGAATAAATATCAAATCTGAAATCTTTTGAGAGAATAATATACGTAATTATCTACTACTTAAACTAATTAACTATTAATAAAACCCTCCTCCATGTGATTATAAAAAGATTGATTTTGATACGTGTTAAATAATTTTAAAAGATAATAATTAGGGAATAAAAAAATACATTAAATATAAAATAAAGAATATTTCTTTTTTAAAAATATTTAGCATTTAAAAAATTAGGGAAATTCAGTAAAAAAAAAAGTCAATATATTTTTACCCTTGTCCTTTTTTAATAATAAATTACGCAAGCACTCTTTAAGCAAGTAAGTAAACAAAATCGTAAAAAAAAACTTCAAAAATTGATCACTTACTTCTTTGGACTCGGTATTTTGAAGCTTTGGAATGATTCCAACATACATATCGGGGCCAACTAAAGTAGTTATGTAAGCCGCAAGTTGGTAGTTCAAGGAATTGGCATAGGGATCAAAAGGTGGATTCAAAGGTTGTCCAAAGGCTTGATCGACAATTTGAGCAAATAATTCCTTGTTTAGATTTATTAATGGCCTAGGGAAACCTTTTACTGCGCGCTTTATAGCCCTGTAAATTAAGGAACCATGAAACAACACTTTACTTTATCAAAATTAAAATCATCATATTATTGGTTGTTTCTTAAAAATAAAGATATTAGATTCATTTCCAAAATAAGAACAAACATGCCATGCAAAATATTCTTTTCTAGTTTCCCTCCCTAAACAAATGTAATGTGTAGAGAGACTAGAGAGATGATCAGAACCTCAAATGTCCAGTTGCAACTAAACCATTCTGCAAGCTGAAGTCTTTTGTGAGGGGATCCAGATTGGCCTTTTGGCCTCCAATGGGAGGGGGTCCTCCCTGGGCTAACCCTGGAGCAAAAGCATCTAATCCATAACCCTTAGCACCAATCAAGTAGAATTCAGCCACCAAATATTGTATATTTAGAGGAAATTCCAGAAGAGCATACTCAAATTTTGGGCTCGTGTAGGTTTGTGTTACATTGATCTCCGAAGAGTAAGATCTTGGGATGAGGAGAAGGAGTAAAAGGGAGGTTAGCAAAACAACAAGAAATGAACTGCGAATCATGATGTTTAGGGTCGTCTATTTTCTGGGTGGTAAACTAATGCACATCAGGCACATATATATAGTAGAGGCGTGCATGTATGTGGGACGGGTCGTTGAACAAATTTACCCGTGTTTCTATTTGATTTAATTTTTTTGATAAAGACAGAAATTAATTTATTGAAACTCAAACTTAACCCAATCAAGACCTAAAACTTAAATATATGACCAATATTAGAATTCAGAGGGAGGGAGGGAGGCGGACCAAATGTATGATATATATCAAATTAGTTTACTTGGGGGTGACTGCCCTTGTAGCCGTAGCCTAGTTCCACCAAACATTATATACAATTATATTGATTCCTTATCATGTAAGAGGAAAAACTTTGCTAAGAGAAATAAGACTTACTTCAAAGATCGTCATCTCTTGAAATAAATTAGTTACACGACTGTTCATTGGGAAATATCCCAGACTTATAAATATAAGACTTAAATAAGTTTTTTATACCTAGAATATAAGTCGTTTTTAGATTACTACCTAAAATTCATGTTTTTTTTAATCAAGTATTTGGAAAAAAAAAAATATTTTTTATTTTATTACCTATCATTAGTCCATATTCATTAAGTGATAACGTAACAGAAGAAATGTTATGTTATCACTAAACACGTAGACACATGCGTCCATGTCACTAAAAACGTAACCACCCACACCTGCACGACTTCACCACGCCATATCACCACCCACAAAACCATCGCACCACCGCAGATCAACTACCTTTCCCAACCACCTAGTACCCATCACAACCAATTTGCGCCATCACCAATACTCATCTTGCCCGCAATCACACTAATTACCCTCATTATGCCTTCAACATCTCACACTCCCTCTGTTGTCATCGCTCCTCCGATGCAGTCTTGCTTTCGCAACCGTCGTTCCTCCGCAATTTGTTATCTTTTTCTTCGACAGCCACACCGCACTAGATTCCATAAATCTCTCCACGTTACCATGATCAATCTTTGTTTAGTCGATGATTTCCAAAAACCTAAAAGTTGTTGTAGTAGTTTGGAGTTCGAGATTTGATTCAACACACCACCAATAAGAGGAAGAGGATCCATGTTTCAGATATGATTTTTTTACCTCTATTTTTACTTTAGATTTGTGATCATTTCATCAATGAATCCATATTTTCATTTCAGGTTCTTCCCTTTTCCAACTACCCAGTACCACAAAGGGGAGAAGGGGAAGAAGGAGAAGGAGAAGAAGGAGGAGAAGGAGAAGGGAAAAAAGGTAATGACGTGATTTTGATGTGACTTGATGATGTGACATTTATTTTTTTTGAAGTATTTGATTGAAAAAAAATTGAATGTTTGATAGTAATCTGAAAACAACCTATATTTCAGGTATAAAAAACTTAATTAAGCCTAAATATAATATCATATTATATAAAATATTATTTGTTACATTAAACCTTTTATTATTAATGCACAATTATTAAAAAAATACTTTTAGAAGAATATAATTGTGAATATCCAATTTTGTCTTGATTTAATAAAAATAGGCAATAATTAAAAGTAATGATTTTTTTAAAAAAAAGAAAGTAAAAGTAAAATCATTGCAAAAAGAAAATTGAAAAGATCTATCTACAATTTACTTTATCACAATTAAAAAATAATCCAAAATAAATTGTTGGTGTTTTTATTTATTTGTTTTTGGATTTGTAACCCAATTCAATAAATACAAAAAAAAGATAACGAATTAATTAAATTAAATGAATAAATAGATATAAAATTCCAAAAATAAGAAAAAGTGATAATTTAATTAGAAAATATTTTATATATATATATATATATATATATATATATAAATGTTAGAAAAACAATCTTGAATGAGAACATTATTAGGAGTAACGATAGTACTTTTAAGAAATTTTATGAAAAGATTTTTTTAGCCTCTTATCTCTTTCAATTCATCATTTTCTGTTAAATGGTAATATATTTTTAAATAAAATTATCAATATTTAACAATAAACATAATCTTTATTTTAATTAGATTTTTAAATATATTTATTTTTTATAAATATTATTTATAATATAATTTATATGATAAAAATTTGTTTATTTTAAATTTTACTAATATAAAATAAATATTTATTTTGTACATCATACAACTTAAAATACTAATAAATAATTAATTCTTTTTCCTCCCATTTTATCCGTTTTCACACTCATTCACGTATATATTAATGCTCATTTTTAACAAATGAGGAACCCCACAACAATTTACCAGGAGCAAAAATGTTTTGGTACAGGTATTTGTTTACGTGATGATAATGGTTGTTTCCTTAAAGCAAAAACTTCATGGCTTTGTGACACAACCGACCCTAAGGAAGCAGAAGCTTGGAGTCGGTGGCAAGCTTATCTTGGGTGCAGGAGCTCAACTTTCAGAATGTCATTTTTGAAGTTGATTGATGCTATTGCTGTCCTCACTAGTGGGATTTCTGATTTTGATATTATTACTAATAAGTGTAGACAGTTTTTATCTCCTTTCAACAATGAATTTTGTAAGGACACAAACGTTCATGAGCTAACTATAGCGTCAAGATTTTGTGCTCACAATCAAGTCTTTGATAGCATACCTACGAGTATCTTTTCTTCTATTATGAATGATGTCATAAATGTCTTTATCTCAAAAAAAAAAAAATAATAGCAAATACACACTTGGTCCCCACCACGTACACATACCTCTCACTCTCTGATATTTTCACATTATCACACACTAACCAGAGTCATACTAGCACCCTCATCATTCTCACAGGCATAGGGCACTCTCCTCACAGGCACACACACTCACGTTTTTTCTACGTAGAAATAATGACAATTAATTACTATTTATTCTTTCCTTTTAAATTCAAACGTTCATATTTCTTTTATAACTCTTGTTACCTATTTAAAGGATATGAAAAGCATTATTCCGTTGGCACTTGGAAGCTTTTCAAATGGTACCTTCATTGGTTTTTTTTATTCAAATGGCTTTATTATCCATTCAATTACACCCAACACTGTTTTCAAAGAATTATAAGCTATCCGTAATTATTTGCCAATGGTCTAATTATGCAGCTGTTGGTGACATTAAAATTTTCCCTAATTGGAAGCAGGTATTTATCGAAAAGCTCAAAGCCATCTTCCAGATATTGAAAGGGAATAGAGGAGGTGATACACTCAGAGTTTTCCGAAAGCAAATGACGACTTAAAAGCGAAAATTCATATTTTTGGTATAAAAGTGGCTGATTTTAAAATAAGAATTTATTTAAAAATTCAAAAGTTGTGGCCGGTCACGGGCGCTAGGAACATGAAAAATAAGCTAGCCAGGAGTATTTTCAAGAGTCTATGGAAAAATTATATGTGGTTGAGAAAACTTCCATTTCGCAATTGAAACAAGCAGATTTGCAACAAACTGTTCCATAAGCATGTAAAGAGTTCGGAAGGAAGAAAAGACAAATTGTTGCCAAAATTGAAAGATCAGAACATGGATTATGTTGCCAATGTTGATTTTTTTCTGATAATCTAATGCTTCTGCTCTATGATCCATTCCCATGGAAATAGGATTTGCCTTAAAGATTTTAAATATCTTATTATGCGCTAATATTTAATTAGTATTAATTTGCTTGGAAGTTTTGAGGCAGCATAAGAAAAAAACCTCATGCTTTAAACACCCCACCCCCCCAAGTACCCACACACTGATAATCAGTTTAATGCAACATATGTATTGCTTCTTTTTTAATTTTAAAATAGTACGGTGACAGATATAAGATACTTTGAAAATATATATAATTTAGGTTGCTCCTAAGTAAGATTTTGCTAGATGACCATTTGCTCCTTTAGGAAATTAAGAAGCAACCTGGGACACGTTCATTGCCTCCATATACTATCCTCAATATTTCTGGTATATGAAAGTGAATCTTTTCTGCAGCAAGCACATTTCCTGAAATTATTCCCTTAGCACCTTCCGTTCGAGGAACTACAAGACCCTCATCTTTTATTCCTTCGTTACCTAGCTTATTTCTGAAATTTGAAATGCGATTGGTGAACTCTGCCACAGTTACGTACTCTATATGGATTCACCAAAATGTTTCAACGTTCATATAACATTGCTCGAATAACTCCATCTTGGCCTGTCTCTACTCCTAGAATGCCAGCAACAAGTTGTACGCATGCACCTAATGGGGTGACTCGTACCGTCGTACGTGTGCTTGATATAGGGAAAGGTGAGAATTAATAGATAGGATAGGAAAAAATAGAAAGATTAATTTTCTAATTGGTAAGGAAGTTGGAAAAAAAAATCCATCTACTTGTTCTTTTTTCTTTTAATCCCAAATGGTGTGTTTACATTAATTTATCCTATTTAATAATCTATACTGATAATTATTTTAATTAATAAGTATGAGATATTTTTTTAATTAATTTATATAATAAATATTTACTTTTTATTTTCTTAGCAAATATTCTAAACCACTCATTATACACTACTAGAAAATCTTAAATAGTCACTCACCGACTTTAGCAACCAAAAAACTCAGTCACAAAAAATATTGTTCAACGATTTAGCGACCAAAGTCAAATATGGTCATCATTTGGAATTACTTCATTAGCGACCGATAGTTATTAGTCACAGATAGAATATTGCTATATCTATAGCAAAACTACATTTTTCTATTCGTGTTCAGCACCCAATCTTATGGCCAAATACATATTTAATTTGGACAGAGAGAAAATCAATCACTAAATCACTTAAATTTACTGAATATAGGAATACAAAAATGTGTTATAAATATTAAAATAATTAACGCTGAAAAAATATATTAAAACAATAACAATTATTATAATTTAAAAATACAACTATATTACATAACTGTTTTTTTATCACAATTGAAAAATTAAATATATAAAAGAATTTCTCATAATAACATTTACTTCCTAATTTCAAAATTTTCATATTAAGAGAAATTTCTCATTATTGATTTAATTCCACTTTTAAATTTACAAAGATATATTTTTAAAATTTTCAAATGCCAGCGACCAGATTTGCGACTGATATTTGTTATTAAAAAATTATTTTAATTATTTTAATTTTCTAGCGACCAATATAGAGACCGACAGTAGTTTCTAGAACAATATTTAGAATAATAAAATATAAATTTAGGGACCGAATTTGAGACAGAACCATTGGTCTTTCTGTTGGTTCTAAGTCAGTAAAGCAACCAAACGTTTATTGACAGACTAGTCTCCATTAGCAACTGATATCATCAGTTGCTAGACAGCAATTGACTTTTCTTTCGATCTCTAAGAGTTTAGTGATTTGGGTATCCATCACGGAACCATATTGGTCACTAACATAAATGGCAATCAATTCCTTCAATTTAGAGTCCGAGTTTGTCTCTAAATTACATTTTGTTTTCTTGTTATGTTATCTTTTACCTTAAAAGTTTATCTCCTACTGGAATTGAATCCCATATGTAAGATATACCGTAATGTTCTCCTCCATTTGATTATAAAAGATTGGTTTTGTTAACATATGTCATTCAATAACGTTAAATAATTTTATTTTTTAAAATAAAAATTTTCATATTTTGATGTTTAAAAAACATATTGACTTTTCCTACCTTAGATTTAAGTTACCAATTTTTTCCTTAGATTTTTGGTACACAATTATTCGAATATTTAGTTTAAAAATAACTAGGGAACTTTAATTCTAAAATTAATCAGCATTGCTTCCACTCTCATTCTAATTTTCAAATAACAAATTATACATGTGCACCTTTAACCTTATGAAATTGAGTAAACAAAATCTTCAAAATATATTAAAAACTTGAGGTGAGTTTGAAACGTTACCTTCTTGAATGTGACATTTTGCAATATTGGACTGAGTCAACTAACCCATTGAGGCCAACATAAAGAATCGCGTAAGCTGCAAGTAGGAAGTTGATGGAATTGGCACAGGGGTCGAAAGGAGGGGACAGAGGTCTTCCAAATGCTTGCTTGATCCATGAGGTCAGCAAACACTTGTCTGCTTATATTCAGCAATGGCCAAGGGATCCCATTTACTTTGCTCCTTATGACCCTGTAATGAAGGATTAATGCAGCTTTACTTTAGAACTCTTTTCTTTTTCCTTAGGAGAAATTGATCCGAAAACCATCAAATTATATATTGTTTTGCTTAAAATACAGATATCAAATTCCTAAAAAGTAAATTAAACAAACACATGCAACTTTTTTTTCTTTCTTTCTTTTTCCCTAAAGGAAATTATGTTTGAGACTAGAGTGAGGACCTTCAATGTCCAACTTCAGTGTAACCAAATTGTGTAATGACATCTTTAGTGAGGGAATCTAGTTTGGCCATGTGGCCTCCAGCGGGAGGGGGTCCTCCCTCGGCTAACCCTGGCGCAATAACATCCAATCCATGACCCAAAGCAATATTCAAGAAGAAATCAGCCTCCAAAAATTCCAAATTCAGAGCAAATTGTAGAAGGTCACTCTCAGAGGGTTGGCTTGCACTGGATCAATTTGGTCTGAGAAGAGTAAGATCTTGTAATGAGGAAAGGAAGGGCTAAGAAAGTTAACAAAACCGTAAATGGAGTGTGAAATGCCATGTTTAGGGATCTGTTTTCTAGGTGATGATATTTGTGTTGTGAATGTCATTCACATAATTGTTGAATTATATTTAGATAATACCAATGTTATTTGTGTCAAATTTTGTTAAAATTGAATAACAACATGTTAAAAGGTAATCAAATAATTTATATTTTAGTACATTTTAAAATGTTTATACTACGTTGATTTTAGTCAACATGAACAAAGTATCAAATGATTTTGAATTTAATATAAATTTTATATATGTAATTTATATAAAAAGAACTTTTAATCAAATAGTAAGTTTTAACAAAAATATTATCAAATTGAAAATAATAAAATAATATAATAGTTATCAAAGTTACATTGATTTAATTTAATCTCTGTTATATATATATATATGGAGCTAACTAGCCAACTATCATTTGTAAATATCATAAACGGTTAATTTTTAAATATAATAAATAAATTAGCAAGCACGTAGATGGTGCCTTTTCAATTTAAATAAAATTTGTAAAAGATATAAATAGTTTGGATTTAGAGATAAAACACCATATTTAAAAGAACTAATATGATAGTATAAGCAATTGAGTTTTTTTCCCACGAGTCTCCCCTTTAAATGCAATACTTTCTTCGTTCCATAATAATTACCTTGTAATAAGAAAAAATAAATCTCAAAATAATTATTATTTTAATTTTTAATTAATATTAATTGTATTTTTTTTTACTTATAAGAGATTAACATTGATAATGTTAATTTTATAAAATTGTTATTATTTTTTTATTCATTTATTAGTTTTTTGTGTATATAAAAAAATCTAGGACAATAATAGAACCTGATGTTAATAACATGAAAGTTAGATTGAAGATTTACCTAACTTATTAATTTTAAATTATTTCATAAAACATATATTTAATATAATATGGGCCATCCACATGCGTATGATGCTAAGCCTCATACGAATCGATCCGAATGCCATATAAGAGTAATTTTGGTCCACAGGCCGGTAGACTTGAGTTTTTTTTATCCTTATTTTTAGGAGCCTAATTTGGCCCACAGGCCAGTAGACTTGAGTTTTTTTTTGCCTTGTTTTTAGGAGTTTGATTTAACCTTAATTAAAGATTATTCGGACTGATTCATCCATTTAATTAAATTCAAATTGTCGGTTTTTTTTTGGTGTATGTGAAAAAAATATCAGTCCTATAAGCTAATGATGTTTTGACAAACAATACTTAAAAAGGATATTTTATAAAATTTAATTAGAATATATTTTTATATTATTATCCAATTTTAACTTATCATGCGTGTTAATTTTTTTTATAATAATTACCCTAAAATTTATATAAAAATAATTTTTAATTGATTGATTGTGTAAAAATATTTATACTTAGTGGATGGCAATAAAACTATATTTTTAGAAGTAAAAAAAAAAAAAAACTCATAAATTTTCTTTTAACGAAACGAATTAATACAGGATAACTTGTTCAATACCATCTTAATAATATGAAATAGATAATTCAATAATTATCAAGAGGGTGGGGGAATTCAGAATTATTCCTATACTTCTTCAGACCGTTTGGTAAGAACGGAAGAAGCATATGTTTTTTGGTGACATATTTAATGAGTGTGTCAGTTAACAATAAGCATTTGGTTTAATTGGGAAGAATCTGAATTCAATTTCTTTAAAATATATTTTTTAGGAGAAATAAAAAATTAGTATAACTAAACTTCAATAGAAAATTAATCTTATAATCAGTTCACACAAGACTGAAACTTGTGAAAATACTTTGAAAACCATGAATAGCCAACGCTCTAACTACTTCAAAAAAAACTGTTTGGTCCCATCATATATGAAATATTAATAGTGACACCTAATATACTCTCTTGTGTTCGGTCGCATATTTCAGGTATATTATAAACCTTCAATTCGGCCAAAGCGGTGAAGGGCTCAAAAATTTATCCACTATCTTAATGTCCAAGCTCATCTAATAAACACCATACACACCACTATATATATATATATATGCCAAGCTTCTATATAAACACACCACTACCACTTCTATAAACACCAATTCATAATGCACAAATTAGCACAACCAATGTATTCCTTAACAGAGGAATTGAAGTCCAAAGCTGAGGTGTATTATGGGGACAAAGTTTGCAGGGAGAAGTTCTCTTTGTTGCTGGCAGAAATAGGTCTACCTGATGGATTATTAACCATTCAAGACATTGAGGAATGTGGTTATGTCAAGGAAATAGGCTTTGTTTGGCTGAAGCTCAAGAAGAAGAGGGAGCACAGGATTGATAACATTCTTGTTTGCTATGATACAGTGGTAACTGCTTATGTGGAGCAAAACAAGATCAAGAATCTCACTGGGGTGAAGGCCAGGGACTTCTTGCTTTGGTTCACTTTGAACGAGATTTGTGTTAAGGGCAATCCAGAAGAACCTGTCATCACTTTCAAGTCTTTGGTTGGTTTGTCTATGTCTTTTCCATTGTCATTGTTTGAAGCAGGGAAAGAAGCCAAGGAAGAAGCAAAGGAAGAGAAGTGGTGGAGGATGATCAAACTGTAATTAGTGCAAAAAAAAAAGAAATATAAAATAATATTTTATTTGTAATTTTGTACATATGATGTTGTTCATCAGGGTCTGATTATGCTGATGCAATTAATTATTGCATATTGTATATTTTTAATGATTTATTGGCTGTAGTGTATAAAAAATTAGTGAAGGTCTTTAAAATGTGAAGTAAAAGAAAAAGAATATGCTATGTAATATTATTCGTTTCATTTAGAATATGCCAAGAGAGGTGTTTATTGTACTCTCTTTCCAAATTTTTCACGTAATCCGCTTCGCAGAGGCGTGTGCCTTTGCTTTGCATCATTGCATGGCATACGTGAGACGAGGGAAAGGGTCACCGTACGTTTAGACTAATTTAGATTCGTGTTTCTGTTTGAAAGGAACATTTTATGATGGAGACGCTAAGTTAAATGACAAGGTATAATAATTTGGAAATTTGAATTAATATATGCTGCTATGCTGCCTAAATGTATTGTAATTACCAACAAATTATTTGTCCAAATAACATGGTATTAGATTCAATTTATTTAAGTAAAATTTTTAATTCGAATCTTGATGGATGAAAAAACGTTTTTAGAAATAAAAAAATTTCACTAAAGATGTTCTTTTTAAATGAAGGTAAAAAGTTATAAGAAAAGAGAATGAATTAATATGTGTAAGAAGATAATTGTAATTTATATAAACTTAGATATTTTAGAATTTTTTTTATCATGAAATTATGTATTTTTAAAATTTTATAATATTTTTTTATGAAAATATGAATTTTTTTTCTTACTAAACAAATTTTCTTGGATCCTTCAGTCACTGGTTATTTGTAGCATAGTGATTTTTTCCTTTCCTACCTCCTGACTTTGCAAGCTGCACCAAAAGAGGAAACCCAAATTCTCTAGAACGCCTTCATCTTTTGCAAAATGCTGTGTAACAATAAGATTTTTGGTGGAGATGCTATACAACAGGAAGTTAGAATATTTAGAGGAGAAAATTTTCATATGATGAGTGAAAATATATGTTAGGAATATGAAGCGGTAAAATATGAGTCAATTAATTAGACGAGTTAACGTTAGCTTCACATTATATTCAATCTAACTGTGTTTTTGGATATATATTTTTTTTACACATTTTCATCTACTTTTTCACGTCAAATGTCCAATAAGAAATGCAACTTGATGTAGCTTCAAACCAGATCGGACATGTGTTCGAACTCACACTACAACTTTAAACATTAAGTTTGTAAGTTATTTTTATTTATATGTTGTTCAATTTGTTTTTTTTTTTAATGTGAGACTTTTGACTTTTGCGTAAGTACACGTTGATTTCATGGATACATTTAATTTTTGGCAAAGTTTTTCATCTATTAATATTGATAAACAGGGTTTTTATTCTCGTGAGAAAAACTGGGTACAGAAAAATGGTGGCAAAAGTGCATAGCGGTGATTATCCACGAGTAGTAGGAAGATGTTCGTCAGCCTCACTGGGCTTGTTATGTGGCACCATGTGACCAGCTCCTCTCACTGTCGCGTATGCCAACCCTTCATATTCAACTATTCTTCCTCCAACCTGCATTCTCTATCAAACTCAATATATAGGGAATAAATTTATTTTGGAGAGAGTACTAGGAATAGATGAGTAAATAGTAATGCTATCAATACATGGTCCTAAAGATAAACACAATCAATTCTAAAGTATCCACCTCATTCTCGAGGCATAAGGGCACTTTTTGTTTCTTTATATATATATATATATATATATATATACACACACGGGAGGCATAAGGATACTTGTCATTGTCAAACTATGTTCATTGTAATTGGTATACATTTATTGGCTTGTATCAACACTTCATTCACATATGTAATTTTCTTTAAAAAAATCTTAGCATGATAAATCATTACATCCAAGATATTTTTTTTCTACTAGACCATCGGTATCTTTTATTTCAGCTGATCTTATTTAAGTTAGATAAAATTATTATTATAAATATTAAATATATTTTCTTATTTTTATTTATAAAAATTAAATTAAAAGTAATATTTTTTTATAAGACTCAATTCATATATTATTTTTTGTATTAATTTTTTTAGATTAAAATATTCCTAATACTGATAATCAAATAACTTGTAGGGAAAAAAATTCATACCAAATAAAAGGAAAAAAAGAGGAGAGTATTAATGAGAAATATAATCTTTAGAAAATGTATAAACTTAGTGTAAATTTATTATTATTGATTAAATTAAGTATTTTTTTAATATTGATGGATTACATAATTAAATCTTATAAATAGAAAGTGAGAAAGTATTAACGAACTTACAAAATAAATTATACTTTCAAAAGTAAGTTATGCTTTAATTATTAAAAAGCCGGTACCTAATTAAGGAAAATTAAGGGGCGTGAACCTGATTATCATGGTACCAAGTCCGCCACCTAGACTTTAGAGGTAATCCAGAGCCTCAACGCAATATTGTGTTCCTTTCACCGGCACTTTGCGTCTCCACTGCATCAAATTAAAACAACACTGATTGAAGAAAAATATTTTCTAAACTCAAAATTAAAACTCTCTAATTGTGTGATGTATATTTTAGACATTTATATATAATAAAAAAAAAGTGAGAAATAGAAATCTTAAATATATTTTTAATTAGCACTATCAATTATTATTTTTTATATTCAACTAATGTAGCAGACCAGATGAGTACGTGACCCTTTCGCCGAAAGCAAATAATTCCCTCATGTCCTTCAATGCATAAATTATGAAGCATATGATCACAGGAATAAATGTCACTTCCACAAATCGTTAGTCATGAAAAGCCAGACTCGTCCAGTGGCTATGAAGTGTTCCTTTTTCTTTTCCTTTTTAGGAGTTATTTTTTCATTATTATGACTTAAAAAAGAGAGAGAGAATACAACTAAGAATACCTGTAAATCCATGTCTTAATTAAGCTCACCCTTGATGAGTTTGGTGTAGATAGCTAGGACCGAAAAAACAGAGATGTCGTAAGCTTTGAATAGGGAATTACTAAGCAAAGAAACACAAGAATTTAGCATTCAATGTTCATTGGTAAAAATTAACAAGGTCGTGTATTGACCTTTCTCTTTTTTGATTTTAAATTTGGTAGGCTTCGTTAATCAGTTTTGCTGGGATGCCAATCTAGTTGGCATCACCAGCTTTTCTAATTTCTAGTCCACCTTTGGCTTATAAATAAATAAATAAACAAGAGAAATGAAGGAGCAAATTCTAGTTCTTACTAGCAAACCTTCCATGTTATGTTAACGTTAGTGGCTCTTCTGGCATCTGCATGAAAAGATGACTGAACATCTTTTCTATTGAAATATTCTTCTGCATAATTGGAATAACAAGGGTC
The DNA here is from genome assembly GCF_004193775.1 of Glycine soja. Classification (NCBI taxonomy): domain Eukaryota; kingdom Viridiplantae; phylum Streptophyta; class Magnoliopsida; order Fabales; family Fabaceae; genus Glycine; species Glycine soja. The sequence continues at coordinate 44,039,455 of NC_041008.1, read as the reverse complement.
ATAGCCCCCAAAATTTCTCATTCTCCTTAGTCTATAATCATTTCTCACCTGCAAGAAGCAAACTTTTCCTCAACTTATAAACCACTTGATATGAAAATAAATTATAGTGATCAAAACTATAATTATATATATACCTTGGTAAATGATTCGGGGCTGTTACTGTTGCTATGATCAGCTATTGAGGACGTGCTGTTTAGACGACATGCCTGAGCATAAATGTTGAATATGTCAATTTCGGAGTAATCTTGGAATACTTCGTGCATGGCTTGATTGCATTCATTAGACCATTCAAATTGTTTAAAATCACATACTTGTTTTGCTTTGTCGTATTGCTGGTCTGATATAACCGCATGGCTCCATGCATATTCCAGAAGGCCTTTATAGTCATAGTAATAATCAGTTTCTGGGTTCCCTACCTGAAGATGTGAATATCCACAATGAAATCATCTAGGGGTGCACTCTCCTATAAAAATAAATTCTTTTTCACAAAACATAGATATAGTTCCTTATGTGATATTGATATCGGTGTTGTTCTTTGATCACAAGTGGAGCTTCACTAATCCAAGTAATAAAGGCTTATATTAAAGGTCAGCATAGGTTACTGAAGTAAAAGTGTAAAACTCTGTTTTTGATTGGAGAATAATGCTAAAAACACTTCCATCTAAATTATCTTTTTTTTCGCTTTTTCTCCTTGGTTAGGGAGGATTTACTTACAATAAAACCTTTAAGACTAATAGATGGGTATTTGTTTCTATCTTTGTTTCGATCAAAGATTAACTCTGCAAACTTACGGATATAGTGACCTGGAAAATATGGACAATGAAAATGTGGTTATGTTAGTAATGTATGTGACCAAGATATCATAGTGAAGTTAAACACTAACCAGCATAGCTTTCTCCTGATATAAAAAAGTCACGAGATTTGAACTGTGGAAATCTTTGTAGCCAATTCACCAAGAAATTGTAGGTATCCTCAGCTGATTCAAGCAGCTTGTCAACAAATATGGCAACTTAAAATAATCAACAAGATCAGACGAATTTATCTTCTGTAAAGGAAACTCACCCACAAAATTATCCTCTAATATGGTGAAATCAGAAGATGTGTTAGTTTAAGAAAATCTAACTCCAACAGGGGACTCCACAAATAACAAATTTGCTTCTGCAAGGGTTTTCAAATTTCCAAGTAAGCAAAATAAATCCTCAATCTCTCCTCTTTTTCTTTTTTTATTATAGCAGTACTTATTAGCACAGTAATAATTGTTTGCATATAACATTATAACAAGAGATAGTGAAATGCACAAAATTCAAAGATGGAAATAATATAGATATGCATAAACCTTGGATTCCAGGAGTGGGTGTTGAAATGTAGTCCTTCCCCATTTGTGTTGACTATAAGAGGTCCAATCTCAACAACTGCGCCAGACCCAATGGAGGAACATCCTGGTCCTTCCAAACAAACCAGATAAACGAAATGGTATCAATACAATAAGATCTCCAACTATAACCTTAAAGGAAAAATGAAAAACTATAATAATATGAAAACAATATATATATATATATATATATATGACTTGATAGTATCATCGTATTTTTTTTTTGTTTTCATCCTCCGGTTCATCGGGAAAAAGAGATATGACTAATTTAGAGTTCAACTAAGAAGTAAATAAAGTCTTATTAAGAATTATTTCTGTCAAGGATCGAACTCACTTACTATTGTAAGATCCAACCTTAGAGGAGTGCTAATATCATACTCTCTAGTACACTCTTCCTAACACATATTCTAAAACTTATTGAAAATTACAAAATCACGTGGGAGATAATCAATAAATAAAAGTTGGGACTCACAAAAATTTGTGATTTTCAATCAAATTTAACCAATGATAAAGAATATGTTAGAAATATTGCTAGCATTTCTCTTTAACTTTAACTTCATTATATTAATCATTTATTAATCACTTGTGTCTAATCACTTGATTGGTAATCTATAATAATAGATTTATCTTGCATGATTTTGTTAATTATAAATTAAATAAAAAAGAAAAAATGGGGCTAACAAGTTAATCCAGCCTAGTTTAGACCATTAAAATTTTGAGTTGTGCCGGGGGAAAAAAGGTTTGGGCTTAAATTTTCAATGTCCAACTTAGCCTATGCATTGAGTTAATTAGGCCATTGAACTTGGCTTATTTTAAATCTCCTGGGTACAATTTTGCATTGTGAAACATGTCACTTATCATTATGATTTTCATTTCTTTGCCATATAGAAATAGTTTTCAAGTGTAATTATTCAACAATGGTTTTGAATTTTTTTTTAAACTTATTATAAAAAAAAACTTATATTGAATTTTGGGCATATAGAAAAACCATTTCAATGTTGTTTGAGCTAATCAAGATAATTTCTAAGGACTTTACAAATTTTTCTAGTAGCGTTGGGACTAAGTACTACCCATGATAGAAGACAGATGCATTAGTTTTTTTATTGTTTGGTCTTCATCAAAATTTCACGCACCAAGGTCGTATTAATTCTATAGTGCAAGTGATATATTTCCTTTTTTTTGCACTAGGCTATATCTACTGCAAAAAGAGGAACTGTGTTGGATACCAAACGCATATCATATTCAACGCCACCCTTTTCATAACATCTCTCTCTACTCATCTATTAATTGAAATTAATAAAATTTAATTATAAAATATTAATTTATTATGTAATAAAATAAGTTCAACGGATTAGATTCTTGCCGTTCCACTACTAATTCTAAAGGATCAAAATCCATGGTAAAGAATAAATAATGATGTATGAACATCCTCAGTTCATCACATCACAATATCACATGCTATTTGATACTTGGAGGGAAAAAATACATGCAAGAGAAGAAATGCAGGTATAATAAATGATTATAATTTTATGAGACGAATCAAATGAATATTTGTAGTTAAGGGATGTCTACATATCATTGCTGTTCATTTATTTATATTGATCATACAAGGGTCTTCATTCTTGTGAGAAAAATTGCCAACCCAAAATACTGGCACAAGTACATATATATATATATATATATTACGCTGATTATCCACGAGTAGGAAGATGTTCTTCTGTTAAGAAAGAATGAATTAGAGAGAGAGCCTCACTGGGCTTGTTCAGTGGCACCAAGTGACCTGCTCCTCTCACTGTCACATATGTCAGACCTTCGTATTCAACTATTCTTCCTCCAACCTGGTAATTAGAGTACAAGCTAGGAATACATGAGTAAATAGCCCCAATGTAAATAGGGTAAAAAAAATAAAATAACAGTGAATCTAAGTATCCACCTCACTCTTGAATCTTGAGGCATACATAAGGTTACCTCTCAAACTATGTTCATGTATATATGTGCAATATGCTTCGATGAATTTCATGATTCTACACATGTAATGGCTTGATCAACAACACAAATATAATTTTCTTTTAAGAGAAAGTACATAAAAGATTATTATGCCTAGAAATATTAAATATATTGATGTACTTACAATATAAGATTATAACTTTCAAAAGTAAATTAATTATGTTTTAATCATTAAAAAAAAGTGGATACTTAATTAAGGAAAATTAAGGGGCGTAAACCTGATTATCATGGTACCAAGTTCGCCACCTAGACTTGAGAGGTAATCCCAGAGCCTCAACGCAATATCGTGTCCCTATCACCGGTATTCTTCCATCTGCATCTCCACTGCACCAAAAACAAAAATCAATTAAAAGAAAATTAAACACGAAATCGAAATAACAAAAAATTCCATCTTTAAAGTTGTGATGTATTTCTTAGATGTGTAAGTAAAAACTCTTTATGCCCAACTAATAGAAACAGAGCCTAATGAATGCGAGTCAGGCTATAAGAATGATGATTCCAAAAAGGGAATCACGGTGAAGGGCATAATAATCCCTGCATACAGGGCACATAAGTACGTGACACTTTCGCCGAAAGCAAGCTGTAATTCCCTCATGTCATTCAGTGTACATTAGAGAAATATCTAAAGCTAAAGAACCATGTATCAGTTATGAAGCATATCATCACAGAGGAATAAATGTTACTTCCACAAATCGTTGATCTTGAAAAGCAATACTCTTCCGATAGAGTTATTAGGTGGTGGGAATTATTATGATATCAATTAATTTTTATATGACATACTCTCTTTGGTTTCAGTATATATAACATCTTAGAGAGTACAAATTATTCTGAAATATATGTCATTTTTATAAAATCAACATTATATTAAATATTTTTTTTCTAAGACTATTCTTAATAAATACTTAACAGGAATAATACAAGAATAAATAAGTCATTAATTAAAGAGATAAATAATACATTAAAAATTACTTAATATTTTCTTGAAATTCAATAAATTAATTATATTTCTTAGTATTTATACAAAAATCATAAACATCATATCTAGTATAATAACTGTTATTAATTTTTTTATAAATTAAGAAATTTGAATAAATATTACATAGATATTAGACAGAACTATACACACATGGTAGTCCATAATAATCTAATAATTTATTTGTGCAATGACTAATAATCCATTTGAGAAGTGATCTTTAGCATTATTATTACTTAAAAGAGAAAGAGAGAACATAGCCAAAAATACCTGTAAATCCAAATCTTAAGGCCACCTTTGATGAGTTTAGTGTAGACAGGTAGGACCGAGAAAACAGAGAAGTTGTAAGTCCGCAATATGGAATTACTAAGAAATGAAACACGGAATAATATTCAATGTTCACTCATTAGTAAAAATTAAGAAAGAGCATTGACGGAACAAATTCTCGATCAAGTGCTTACTTGCACACCTTCCATGCTACGTTAGTGTCTCTTTTAGTATCTGCATGAAAAGATGACTGAACATCTTTTCTATTGAAGTATTCTTCTGCATAATTGGAATAACAAGGATCATAGCCCCCAAAAATTCTCATCCTCTTTAGTCTATAATCATTTCTCTCCTGCAAGAGGCAAATTTTCCTCAAACCAATTGATATGGAAATTAGTTAGTGATCATATTAGAATCTAAAAATTTCTGACATTAATTTTCTACCTTAGTTAATGATTCAGGGCCGTTACTGTCGCCATCATCAGCTATTGAGGATGTGCTGTTTAGAAGACATGCCGGGGCATAAATGTTGTATATGTCAATTTCTAAGTAATCTTGGAACACTTCATTCATGGCCTTGTTGCATTCATTAGACCATTCAAATTGTTTAAAATCACATAATTGTTTTGCTTTGTCGTATTGCTGGTCTGATATAACCGCGTGGCTCCATGCATATTCCAGAAGGCCTTTATAGTCATAGTAATCATCAGTCTTTGGGTTCCCTACCTGAAGACGTGAACATATCCATTTAGAAGGCAATGAAATCATGTGGGGTGCATGTTCTCGTATAATTTTTAGTTTTGCACAAAATGCGTGTTGTTCTCTAATCATAAGTGAAGTTTCACCTCCAAAATCTACTATATAAAATTTTGTGTTAAAGGTCAACATTTTACTAAGATAAAACTTCAATTTTGATTAGAGAATGGAATCAAAAACATGAACTGCATCTAAATTTATCCTCTTTTTTTTCCTAATTAGAGAGGATTTACTTACAATAAAACCTTTAAGATTAATAAAGGGGTATTTGCTCCCATCTTTATTTCGATCAAAGATTAACTCTGCAAGCTGAGGGATATAGTGACCTGGAAAATATGGACAATGAAAATGTGGTTATGCTAGTAATGTATGTGACAGAGATATCTTAGTGAAGTTAAATACTAACCACCATAGCTTTCTCCTGATATAAAAAAGTCCCGGGATTTGAACTGTGGGAATCTTTGTAGCCAATTCACCAAGAAATTGTAGGCATCCTTAGCTGATACAAGTAGTTTGTCAAATATGACCACTTTAATCATTCAACAAAATCAGAAGAATTTATCTTCGGTAAAGGAAACTCACCCACAAAATTATCCTCTAATATGGTGAGATCAGAAGATGTGTTAGTATAAGAAAACCCAACTCCAACAGGGGACTCCACAAATAACAAATTTGCTTCTGCAAGGGTTTCAAATTTCCAAGCAAGCAAAATAAATCCTCAAACTCTCCCCTTCTTAATACTTAATAGTACGGTAATATCATTAATTAGGATATAACAATAGATAGTAAAAAAAAAAAAGGAACATACTACAAAGTCAAAAGATGGAAATAATATACGAATGTACAAACCTTGATTCCAGGAGTATGTGTTGAAATGTAGTCCTTCCCCATTTTTGTTGACTATAAGAGGTCCAATCTCAACAACTGCGCCATACCCAACAGAGGAGCATCCAGGTCCTTCCAAGCAAACCAATAAAAAAAAATGGTATCAATATAATAAGATCTCTAATCTAACTATGACCTTGACAACAAAAAAATCAGAGACCTCCATTGAGCCAGAGAAGGAGAGGCTTCTTGGAGGGTTCAGATTGAGCTTCAAAGAACCAGTAGAAAAGTTCCCTCCCATGGTTTTCATTGACAGTGATGTAACCTGAAAAGTGTGAGACTGAGGGGCTTGAAGGTTGGCCAGGAAGATCAATTATTCTATCAGATTCATATGTTTCCACATTTATTGCAGATGATTTAATGAACCAAGTACTCAAAAGAAAGAAACATAGGAACTGGAGGCACAGAATAACATTCATTTTCATATTCATAACTGCAACTAAAATCGGCCAAAACCATTGGGTTGATTATTCTTGTAGTGCTAACAATAACATTAGTGCCTGTCAGATCACTAGGGGTTGTTGGAAAAGACCAATATATGGTACACTTGGAACCGGCCTTGCCCACAAGAGCCCACCATAGTTGTTTGACTTCAAAGGGCACCATGATGATGCATGTCACTATTATTTTTATCAATATGGCCAAGTTTATTGCCACTATTTTCTTATGAATGTGGCTAAGTTTATTGTCACTACTCACTAACCCTTCCTGTCACTACATCGTGGTGGTCCCTAATCTTGATCAACTACAACACTATGTCACATCAATACTCTACTTGAAAATTCACTGCATCTTTGGACTGACTCACTTGTTTTTTTTTTTGCTAAATTCAACAGAATTATCTTCCGAAGGTGAAATATTTCTACTAAGAGTTAACAATTATATACTTACGTCATTATTATGCAATATAAAATAAGTAAGGGCTAACAAATAACAATTATCTTTAAGGTATTAGTTAAAAAGGTAAAAAGAATATAATAAAAGAAGGGCTTATTATTAAAAAATAAAAATTATTCAATATTTTTTAGCAATAAAAATATTTAATAAATTTATTTATTTATTCTTAATTAGTTTTTTCAGGAAACTTATTAATAAAATTACGTAAAATACAATGAATTTGTCATTTTATTTATGTATTTTAAAATATTTAAATTACATGTATAAAAAAATTACATATATTATCAAATATGATAAATAATTTAATATGGAGAGAGTATTATAGTGAACTCGAACCATTCCAAAGCTTACAAATCGTTTTTCTTTCACGTATGTGCACTAAACTTCCTCATTCCTGTAAGTTCAGAATACAGTACTTGGAAGGTTTTTTTGGTTAAATACGGTACTTGGAAGTTGGAACCCTAAAGCTTGACAATTAGAAGCGACCGATCAGGGATAATTTGCCACTTTCACAGCGCAAAACGAAGAGCAGAATTACCTTTAGCAATGTAATTTCTTTAATATAAAAATTGCAATGAATTGTGATTTATCATAAGGAGAAGATTTTGGATAGGAAAATATCAAAATTGAGGTCCAATAGATTGGCTTGAATAAAATATACGGTGCGGGTTAAATTTAAAAATTTAGTGAGGGAATAAGTATTTTGGTTTATATTTTGTAGTCATTTTACATCTTAGTTTCTATCTTTTTAAATGTAAAAAATAATTCTTATTTTTGAAGTAACATGATTAATAAGATGCATTGTTGTTGATAATTTTAATAAGTAGAGCATGAGAGGTGACACTAAACTAACACCTCTCTCTGGTGATTCTCTCTCTTTCTCTCTCATAATTCACGTCACTCCAGCATTGGAAATCTTCTCCTCATTTGCTGAATCCATGACTCGTCTTCTTCCAGGAATATCGTCCTTCCCCCGTGATTCAGCGCGTTCCACACCAGGCCGTCGTGCCCCAACCCGAACACCAAGAAATTGCGCGGCGACTTCTTCTCCAGAACTCTTGCTGTCACTGGACCAACTTCAGTTTCCAGTTTAGCCTTTGCCTCTTTTACCATTTCATGTAATTCTTTATTTTTATTTATATATTGAACTCGTGTATACTATATACACTGCCATTGTAGCACTCGTGTGTGAGATACAGAGATAATAATAATCCTCGAAAATCTTGAATCAATTATTCAACAGTATAATGTATACGTACAAACACATATGTTTATTTATGCATATCAAATCAAGAAAGCAACACACGCAACCGCACGCATCACATGACACTGACTGATATCACCTTACCCGAGTTCAATGCTGCTCGCACACGGGTAATTTCAACGGGGTAGGTTTCATGCCAGCCACAACTTGTTTGTACTACCAATGAAAAAAAAAAGTGTTTATTCAATATTAAATATTAATCACTAAACTTATTCATAAACTTTAAAAAGAAATATCTTCATTATAATGTAAAGTTCAATTTAATTTGTAAAACACCTCATGAATACTGGTTCTGTATGTTAATCACCGATTTCATTTGCTCCAAAAGAAAAATATTTCCGAATTTCCACTGTAATTTACCCCCTTTATTCTTGAATAATAACTAGAAGAAATACAACACATGCATGTCTAATACTATAGCACTGTTTGAACATTGTCTAATGGAGACACTTGATGTCGTGTATACAGCAGCACAACATTTAAACTACGTATCTGAAAATTCTATGAAGCTGTTGATCATTTCATTGTTTATATTAATTGATTCTCACTCCAAAAAAAAAAAAATAGAAACTAAATTAAACAACCATGACTTCCTCCTTTTCGATCAAGTAACAAGGAGAGAAATCCATATCCATCTAACAGATCATACCCATTACATCCCTTGAAACAAAATAACATCATCATCAAACGTAAAGACAATGAATATCTCACTAAGAAGCCCTGCCATGCACATTAGTTAATCACTTTTCCTTGTTCTTAATAAAGAAAGGTGGAGAAGAAGGAGGAGAAAATAAAATTAATATAAAAATAAGAACCCAGAGGATCACCTTAACCCAAAACAAAACTACTATATATTCTGCCTATGATCCTCAGGGTGATCTCCAACTTCTTAAGCCAATGTCATCGTGTTTCCTTGAAGGAGTTTAATACTGGCAGATGTTGGAAGAAGCAGCTAAATATAGCAAAAGATGCCCGGCGTGTAGATGTACTATGTTACAGGATATATTTGAGCTACAGGCTTGTGGATGGTACTTCAAAATATAAAGAATTACATGAAATGGTAAAAGAGGCAAAGGCTAAACTGGAAACTGAAGTTGGTCCAGTGACAGCAAGAGTTCTGGAGAAGAAGTCGCCGTGCAATTTCTTGGTGTTCGGGTTGGGGCACGACGGCCTGATGTGGAACGCGCTGAATCACGGGGGAAGGACGATATTCCTGGAAGAAGAAGAGTCATGGATTCAGCAAATGAGAAGATTTCCAATGATGGAGTGACGTGAATTATGAGAGAGAAAGAAAGAGAATCACAAGAGAGAGAGAGGTGTTAATTTAGTGCCACTAAAATTGTCAATAATAGAAGGATTGTAATGATAGAAATTATTTTTATATTTCAAAAAGATAAAAATTAATGTACAATGACTAAAAAATAATGACAAAATGTCTATTCACTCAAAATTTAGCTCTACTTTTAATTTGACTCAAAGTTCTGAACCTTTATTTGTTTAAACTTGATTGTTTATATTAATTTAAATATTCATGTTAAAATCAATAAAAACAAAAGTTGTAAAGGTGGTATGACTTAGTAGTTATCGTTATAGATTATGTTGTATGATTGAATAATATTTTAAAATTATTCCAATCATGCGTGCATAATGATGCTTTTTCAAAAGTTAAAGACATTTAGGATGAATTTCATGAGTTATAACGATACTAAATATTAATACATAAAATGCTAATATAAACTACTATAACATTATAATAGGATAAAATAACTAGAATAAGAGTATGTTATACAAAGATGATAATGCAGCACCATTATACAAACTATCACACGTTTGTCTCTTATTATTGGCAACTACAAATCATGAATAATTAGAATTTCCTTTTGCCCTGTAATTTTATATGTTAGGGACTTTTTTTCTCAAATAAAATTAAGTTTGGAAATAGTATTAGAATTTATGTCGAAGTCATCTCCTAAAAGACCAATGATTATTCGGACAATTTTAATTAAAAGACTACGGTTTGTAAAAGTATTTCTCAAATGGTTATACTTGAATTTGTAAAAGAATATAAAAGAAACTAGTTGAAGAACATTTACTGTTGTGAGAAATGGATAGTTTGAACAGCCAAGGTTGAGTTTTGTTTCCCCCTTTTTTAAAGTAAATTTTAATCAATATAATTTGTCTCCAATTCATAATTATATTTTAAACCTAATGTCTTAGGTGAAAGAATCTAAGTTATTTAAATTAATTCTCAATGTCTTGGTAAATTAACCTAAGCAATCATCATTAATGTTTAAGAATTTGCAGAGTTTAATTGATTTTGACATATGTCTAGAATCAACTCCAATTAGGTACTCTTCTTAGTTCAGAAATCAAACGAATATCTATCAACTAAACTATCAATTTCTAATATCAAATAATAGGTGATCAGTCTAAAACAAACATTAATAGAAGAAGAGGAAGAATGAAATTGAATAATTGTATTAAGAAAGAGTATTACATGAAATTAGATTCAATATTTTCAACTCCAATAGATGAGGATATTAGTCGCTCATAGCTTGATTACAAGTGTAAAGATGATTCATACCAATGTGTAATGAATCAAAGCTAAAAGTCCTAAGAATGGTTCTCTCTCTTTGTCATAAAGTTGCTCTCAAAAGGCACCAAAATCCTTCAATTAGACCTCAAGTCTTTTATATTCTATTGTGGGCTTGAGCATGTCGCAATCTCCTGGCTTAAGCTTGGGTAACTTCTCGCTTAAGCGAAACCTTTTGATTTTCAATTCATTAGTTTATGATTCTACTCACTTAAAAGCACAGAATGTCACGCTTAAGCGAGGTTCTTGTGTGCTTCCATTGACTTGATTGTTTTGCTTAAGCACCTCAAGGTTTGGGCTTAAGCAAGGACTTTCAGTGAATCCAATTTTGTTCTCTGACTTGGCTCGCTTAACACATAGCATGTCACGCTTAAGCGTGCTTAACTTCATCATAAATCTTCTAAATTCCTCTCGCTCAACAACTGGACTTAAGCGAGATAAGTCAGTGTCTCCTTCAATTGATTTTGTCTTGGTTTGCTTAAGCACACACTAAGCCACACTTAAGGGAAATAACTCTCCTTGTCTTTTTTATTCAATTTCTTGTAAAGACTCCCACAAATACATCAAAAAGACCTAAAACTAACAAAACAAAGATATTAAGTGATAATTCCTAATCTTTACTAATTTTTGAGTTAAAACAAGGCTCAATTTATAAAAATACACTAGATAATGACCTCAAATCATGTGTGAAATTAAAACATATTTGAGGATTATCAATATACAATCAGGACTAGCACCATTGTACATTACAATCGCGAATATAAGCATCACGGATGAACAGACAACTTAAAGCATCTCCAAAGTCATTCATATATTTATGTATTATATATTATCTGAATAATGCAGCAAAACTGGAACACATGTTATACAAACGTGAAAACTAATGCAGCTCCGACTACACTGAGACAATGCAATTCTCATCCATTTCCAAGAAGCGGGAAATTCCCTGTTCTTGATCTTTCTCTTGTGAGGGTTGCATGATTAGAAAGCTGAGACCTTTGGCAATTTGGCTGCACATTTTAGAACATCTAAAGTGCATTTGCGCAATAAGGAGACGAGATTTGTATAATATACTGATATGCCATGACCAGTATGAATTGGGAAAAGTTAAACGTGAAATATCTCACTCCATTGAAAAGAGGAGTTCATAGTTCCTTGGGAGAAAGAAAAGAAAAAAGGGAGGCTCTTGTTTACATTAAGTGGTCAGCGATTTGCATTTTTGTGTATGTCCAGGGTACAATACATGACATTCCGCTAACAGGGACTGGCATCTCATATTACCATCCAGTGATTATGTTAATATGTTGACTTCTAGGTAAAAATGAGACAAATAAGCTTTACAACAAGAATGCATAATAATACCCCCAGTACAATATTACAGATATAATGAAAGTTAGACAGGTGTGCCTGGGGTTGAATATTGAAATTGAAAGTGCTCATCACTCAAAAATATAGAATCTGGGACAAGAGAAATCAATTGCTATGTTTCAAGAGGCTGAAGAATTAATTTGGCATTCTTCTTTTGAGATTTTGGTTTTCTTTTTAGGGAGAAGAGGGAGAATGGTCGAAAAATGGATCTTGAGAAGCGGCTCAAGTGATCCTGGAGTCCGTCCATCTGATAATGACCAAACCGCCAATCTCGATCTATATAAGGTCGCTGTTCAGGTTCATCAAGTCCGCCTGTCATGAGAACCAAGAAAACTTACTAGACTTATCCATATAACCCCCATATAGAACTCAAGTCATTGAAGAATGAATATAATGTAGTGTTAAATAGTCATCTTAAACTTGATATAACTATTTGTCCTTGTTAAAACAGGAACCACAAATATTTGTCTTCAGTTTCGCATGGTGCTGATATAATTGTCATAAATTTAAATGGCTAAATTATTGATGTAAAGTTGCAAAGTAAAAACAATCTGTGCATGGAAAAAACAATATGTTAAAATAACGGAGGGAAACAAACATAAAATCCAAAAGAAACACGCAGTCCTACAAATCTATAGAGACACAGATTGTGTTAGTCGAAATTATGAGTAAATAATTACCTGCATACATTAAACAGTGTTTATCCACAGCCCGATAAAATGGCCTTGTTTTCTTCTCTTTCGCAGATCTTTGAAGTTCATCCCATGCTCTTTCACGATCTTCACGTGTAACTTTGCCTGTATTCACAATCTGCAATCAAGAGTTCATAGAAAGTGTCATAAAAATTAGACAGCAGATGTCATGGAAAAGCAAATGCAGACAGGGAGTTCGAACTTTAGAAAATAGATGGTAAGAGGGGCGAGGGATCCGTGCAAGATTATTTGCCCGGTCAACTGCGACAAGTCCAAACTTGGGACCATACCCATCGGCCCACTCCCAGTTATCAGAAATAGTCCAGAACAGGTAACCAAGTACACGCACACCCTGTAGAACAATTACAAGAAGTCTAACATGAAATCGGTGTTTATGAAAGATTAACTTAATTTTAAGCAAATAAAGATTTAATTCATAATCAGAACCATGATCATGGCAGCATAAATAGCAAGCAAATGCTCCAAGAGATATGGCCGGCGGATCAAATCTGTCTCATCTGAAACCCCATTTTCAGTAATGATGAAAGGAATATTTAGATGTTTGTATCTTTCATGGTACTGAAGCAACATACGGTATAAGCCATCAGGGTATACCCCACGACCTGATTCGCTATACTCATCATTTTCCACCAGCTTCAGGCCTGCACCCGAAACCACTTCCTGAAATAAATGTGAGAATTTTCATGTGGGTATGCCAGATATCATGCACAGTGTACAGTCAAGGTTAATAAAGCAAACCTGCCCATAGTAGTTTATGCCTATATAGTCCAGCTTCTCAGATATGTCATCAATGTATGGGAAGAGAGTCAACGAATTAGCCAGTGAAACAGCAGCAATATCAAACAAACCATAGGGTCGCATGAATGACACATGATGTGCTACACCGACTATTGAATTTAATGGGTTACTGCCAAAAAGATATTATAGTTCAGATAATTACAAATATAAAATTAGAAAATAGCGTAAGTTATCAACTGCAAATGTTTAGCCTTATAAATGTGAAGGGATGGGAAGGCATAAAACGATTGATTGCACTTGAAAGATATGGTAACAGAGAATGGACATAGAAAGAAGCTAATAAATAAAAGCTAATACAGATAAGCCAGGAAAAGAGGATAAATATCATAAAAACATTGTTGAATGAACAAATATTTTTAAGTTTCATAAGCAGGTCTCTGATTATCTATATTCCCAATATAAACTTGCAACAAATCTGAAGCTTCTTTGAGAAAGAAAACACCTTAGCCCATGGATGTAGTCATATGCCTTTGAGTGTGCAATAGACATCCAATGCATGGCCTGCTGGAAAACACCAGTTGGAAGTGCAGAAGTAGCAGCCTCAAGCATATCAGGATGACCACCAGGCCAAGCTCCAGCACAATAAGTAAGCATACAGAAGACATGGGGCTCATTAAATGTTACCCAATAGTCTACCAAATCTGAGACACTGTCTACAACAAGCCTTCATGGAAAGGGAGGATATGAGAAATAGTTTCATGAATATACTATCATAAGATGAGTAACTCAATAGGACTAGACCAATAATGTGAGCTAAACAACAAGAAAATTGATATTCATGAAAAGAAAAAATTGTATATAGAAGCAGGAACAGGAATGTCAATCTCTAAACTTTCCCAAACATGTTAAAAAAGACATGCATGGAATTAGTAGTCATCGGTAAAGAGACAGAAGGATGGTTAAATGTGACATAGAAAACTCAAACTATTATTATATCATAATGGAGTCAAGATGGAGGAGAATTCACAGAGGAAGACATTTCATCACTGAACTATCAGCTTTTCATTTAACTTTCAAATGATTTTCTTAGTAGTTAGCATGGTTTCATTGCTGTTTTGATGAGAAAAAAGAAAATCACGTTTTAGTCCAGTAGTTCCAATAATTTTTTAAGAATGAACCTAAAGTTTTACATGTCCACCTGGTATATTTGATTCAGCACCTTCTATTCCACTAAGTCTGACATCTTGCTTCACCATCTTGTGTGATTAGAAACTTCACATTGCTTAATCTGCACTAACAAATTGCTGCTATCGTACTGTGATATTCAATGAACCCAACCTATTTAATTCAACCCTGTTTTAAACAATACTATTCTGTTTAAATCATTGAATGAAGTATTTATTTGTTGGCATATAGTCATAAGAGTTTATCTTAAAGGAAACCGGTATGCCATGACAGGTTAATATACCAGTTTACAAATGAATAAAGACTCAAACACAAGATAAAAATGTAATTTTGCTGTAATTAATCCAGCACCATAATTGGACTACGATTTTGAAATTTTCCATGACGATGGGAAAAAGGATCCATGTACAAATTCAATTATGTATGCACTTCATTCATTTACAAGTTACAACCATAGGCTGGCACAGGGTAGCTGTTAATCTCACTTGAAACTTGAGAGACATCCACAGCAGCTAGAGTAATAATAGGCCATAGCATACAGACAACAGCCACTAAAGGAAAAACTAACCTGGTAAAGTCCATGAAATAATCCACTGTCTTTTCCAGCTTCCAACCTCCATACTCACCAGCCCAGGGTGGAAGTGAGTGATGAAAAAGAGTGAGCATCACTTTCATTCCATATGATCGAACCCTATTTATAATCCACTTATACCGTTCCAATGCAGCATAGTTAACCTAAGAAAGAACAAGTGAGTTACTCATAGTTCAACATAAAACAGAAAATTGAAAAACATATGCATAAGCTTAAGCTCCATTAGAGAAGCTATTGACTGACATAAGCATAACCATGAATGTCACCGTTATTCATCATCATTACGAAAAGGTCAGCATCCAACTTACAGATTCATTAAGGCTGTTTACTGGCTCCATTGGCATGATTCTTGTCCAATCTATTCCCATGCGAAAAACTGTAACACCAGTATCCTTGGCCAATTTTATTTCTGTTTCAGGATCAGACCAAAACCTTAACCTCTCCTCCCTGAAAATCAGGCATTTTTTAAAATTCTAGTTAGCCATAAAACTAGACTTTTTTTGGGAGGGGGGGGAGGGTAAAACTTTAAACTTGAATTTAAGAGTTACATAATGTTTATAAAAAGGAGTTTAGTCAGGCATCGGTGAGTAAGTTTTTATGCTGGCAACTAATCATAATTCACTATTAATACATGACAGCAGTTTGTAATAGGATGACAGTCTAATACATGTATTATGTATTATAAAAAAAAATATTGGAAGGTTTCCTTTCATGATAACCTATGATTTTATTCCTGTCATTCTAAAAATTAATTGAAGAATAAATGCATGAATAAAAAAAATCACACTCCCTTCGATTTCCTCCAAACCTAACAAACCCTGGATGTCTAAAAGATCCATCTCTTGCTGCAATTAACATGAAAATAAAATTATCTCAGGGCTTACGGGCGTGGAACATTATGCCAAGCAGTTACATTAGGACGGGCTTCTTCTTCTCCTTCTTGCACTTCCACTTCCATGTACTTCTCAATTCCCCTAATCATGGCCTCCATCGCCACCTTAAGAGGCTTCCTGCTCCGTGGAGATGTTATGGCCTGCTGGGACCCACCATCACCAGAAGCAGAACCAATCACAGCATCCACTCTCTGCTTCCCCTCTGAGTCACCACCACCTCCACCTCTCTTTTTCTCAGCAAACTGGATCCAAGCATCATCAAGCCTGTCCTCAACATGTGCTGGCGCTGTCGCCAAACCAAAGAAAAACTCATCTTCCCCTTCTGCAACAAATAAAATTTTAAAAAGAAAATATTATCCTCAACCATATGCTTTCGGACAAACAATTAAAGTGTTCAATGTTCATACGCCTTAAAAATTTACACTCCCCTGAGTCCTAAGGTTTTAAAATGAGTTCACATTTACAATTTCATTCTAATCCTTGATATTGCAGGATATTACGGCTGATATAACCGCCATTGTGGTCACTTAACATTTGCGGACACTACAAAAACCTTGATAGTGCGGCCGAACTTATCCTAAACATGAATTTTATCTACAACGATGCGATGATATTCATTACTGCAACTTAATTAAATTCATAATTAAGACCACTCGATTATAATACAGTTTCTAAAGAATTGAACTCATGCTACCTGAAAATGTTATATACGCTAGGGTCGTTAATGTTAGTTACGCATAATAGAGATAACAAAATTGAGAGAAGAAAGGTTTTTGGGTGGGGGAAACGCGTTACTGATAGAAAAGATAGTGTTTAATTGTAAATTACCGGCGATGTTAAAGTGTGCGAGAGTGTCTTGGGATTCGTCGATGGGGGAGCGGAAACGGCGAAGGTTCTTCTTGCGAAAGCGGGAGTAGGAGAAGGCGTTGGCGGCGACGGTGAGAGTGAAAAGAGCTCCGGCGAGCTTCGTGGCGGTGAGGAAGAGTCCGACCACCGTCATCGAAATGCGTGTTGCTGCCTAGCTTTCAAAGCCATACATAACAAACAGAAGAACAGTGAAAGTGCACGTCACAGTCACTTCACTTAACACGTGAACGCTTACTTCACCGGCGTTTTCTGAACTGAGTGTGAGAGTTCTATTCACGAGGCGCATAGCACTTTAATGGAGTTTCTCTGGCTAGCTTATATTTTTTACATAAGGATAACGTTACTGGCTGCTACCATGTTACTGTTTTTTTTTAGTTCCTTTAGAGCACGTTCATAAATTCTGTTCTAGGTTTAAGAAAATTGTCTATATTGCACCACCGACATCTCTTGTCCCACTATCATCCAAACATTACAAGCAAGGTTGTAAACTCTAACAAAAAACACCAATGGAAAAAACAAAAAGGACCCATGAATATAATCTCCTAAAGATTTGAATTTTGGTCCGAACTTTGTCATCATTTGAAAAAAAAATAGAATTTCATATGAATTTTGAATAACTCAATTTTATTTCTTTTTTCCTGATGCTCAAGGTAGAAAACAAAACATGAAATTGTCGAGGAAATTATTAGGATCAGATGTGTGCAAAAGTTAATTTGTATGTACATGTTGATAACCTAGATCTACAAGGGGTGACAAAGAGGAAATTAGAAAAACAAAAGGAGGAAAAGGAGGCATCAAAGAAAGTGTACCTGTTTCTTTCCATGCTGTGTTTTATGTTAGTTGCATATGACGAATTAAAAATAACATGTTAGGGTTTTTTATTGTATAATGGCAGTGATGAGATTTCAAATTAAGATTGTATACAAATTATTTGAACAAATTTAGTGGATTAATAATATTAGGTTTGTATTCACATTAAAAACAAAAGATGACTTATCTTTTTTAGTTTTATTTAAATATTTATATTTTCTCATTTGCATGTAAATTAATTAACTGCATGTCACATTTTCATTACACTTTTATTAATTGTTTGTCAAAATTTAAGAAAAAATAACTTAATTTTAACCATTAAAAACTTAAAAAAAAAAACACGAACAATTAAATTAAAATAAAAGGAATTAAATTCACACACGTATATATTAATATATAGACCAAATTACACTCTTGATTTCTTTTGACTTTACATACAACTTTTTTTTAAACATTTAAAATATTTTCTGTAAAACTATAAGGCATGATATATTTCTCGGATAATAGAGTGCCAGTATAATATATCAGAAATGTCAATCTAATATTTTTCAAATTAAAGAAGTTATCATATAGAAATAAAATGGATGAAGTATTGAGAAAAAAAATTAAAATGCTGATTAAATAGCAGTATAATTTACTTTAATACTTGTCTTTTTATCTTTTCTGTTCTTTGTCTTTTTGTTAATCTGTGAACGAATCGACGGCAAGAAAGAGCGCACTGCAGCTTTATCATATAATAACCGGACGATTAGCACCTTATCACAGAGTAACCAATAGATACTCTTTTATCTTTTTCGAAGAGTAACCAATCGATTCCTTTGGGCCTATTAGCACTTTGGGCCAAGATAAGGCCCATAGCAAAAGGAAGAGTCTTTGTGCCCTTGTCTTCTTACTAGTCTTTCTCTTACAATCAGAGAAATTCTGAAGTCCGACACCGTTCCCGGCGACTCCGGCCACCGTTGGATTTCAATTGGTTCTTGCTTTTGAACGGTGCAGTAAAGAGGCATGGCTGACAAAGAGGAAGAGTCGGCAATGCCAAGGGACGCGAAGATTGTGAAGTCTTTGCTGAAATCAATGGGCGTAGAAGACTACGAACCTCGCGTCATTCACAAGTTTCTAGAGCTATGGTATCGCTACGTTGTCGATGTGTTAACCGATGCACAAGTCTATTCAGAGCATGCTGGAAAATCTGCAATTGACTGTGACGACGTTAAGCTTGCGATTCAGTCCAAGGTCAACTTCAGCTTCTCGCAACCACCCCCTCGTGAGGTAATACTAATTCATTCATAATTCTTCATTTATGATTTATTCATCTTCCTTTCCAATTGTTGTTCGATTTTGTTTCGTGTGCACAACATAAGAAATTGCGTGTTTCCCCAATTCTTGTATTTGCTGTCAAATCTAAACGTGTTGTTGATTTAATTGGGTGCGCTGATGGTTTGAAGTAACTTGCTGAACTTTGCTTGTTTACCATGTGATGATGTCTTGATATCTATATTGCTACTCAATTAAAACCCACCAGAGGACTTGAAATTGTTCGCTTCTGTGACTTTGTAGAATTATATTTCATTGAATGCATTAGGTTTGGTAATTGTGTAATGTGTGTCAAATGTTGACCACACATGTAATGATATCGCAAAGAAATGCTAATCCTAATCAAATCATACATACAGGTATTAACATGTGCTAAAACTAATAGTTATAAGTGTTGCATGAGCTATATTTAACACTTCCCCTCAAGCTGGAGCATATATAGATCACGTGCACCGAGCTTGTTACTAATGGTAGAAAAGGGATTTGTTAACTGATGCTCCAGCATCGAGAATACTTGAGCCAAGAGGCAACTGGGGTGGAGAATTGATACATTACCTCATTTATGTGTTGTTTACCTCCTGACATTTTTTTATTGAAAACTGAGTGATCAGGCATTCATATAACTTTGTCTTGTTGATCGCTGTTCAAGGGCCTTATAGCTCTGATGTACTCCCTAATTTCTTGCTGATCTCTGCAACTTTTACATTTTTGGGAAATGGGAACACTAAACTGTCCTATGATCTGCTCACCAGACATGCCTCTCAACTGTAGAAAGTATAGATAGCCAAGAGTTGTACCGGAGAGATGTATTGGTTTCATTGCCAATGTCATGTATAATATATCTTATAGCCAACTCTCTCACCTGTAAAAGTTTCCTACAAATCCACCTACCATTATTTGCTGGTTTAATACACCAGCAAATTCTTCTATTTTTGAGAAGCACTGCATGTAGATTACATACTCAGACTGAAGGACTTTTTGCAACCAGAACCCAGACATGTTGCAATATAGCAGCTTTATTCCACTCCACCGATGAAGCCCAAACCATCTTTTACAGGGCCGCAAATTTCCAACTTTCCCTTTGTTCTTACATCAGGGCCAGACCATAAGAACCCTCAACAGATCTTATCCATTGTCTTCAAATCAAAACCTGCACTGGCAGTAAGAACAAGGTACTCCAGTAAACTTGCATGCTAAAGAGGGCACTCTGAACCAGAATTTCTTACTTAACACCTAAAGTGCAGTTGTTTTGCACAAGTTTTCGGGAAGATTATTGGGTCTGTTCTAGACTGTGACTCTGACCAAGTTTGTGCAAGAACAAGTTTTTAACTGAGTTAACTCATTTTCCTCGCCTAGAATTGTAAAGTTGTATAATTATATAAGTTGAGTTTGACAACCATGGTACAAGAACCTGTGCTATATAGTTTTGATAAAATTGTTTTTAAATTATCTAACTAGATTAAATAAGAAATTTCATGTAAACTATTCTTGTCTTCTTTTCTCTTTTGTGGGCTCTAGCTTTCTAGGCCCTCGCCTTTATGTATTACAGTTTTATTACTAGCTTGCAGAAATTAAACTTGTGCTAATTTTTAATTGTCAGCTGTTGGGAATTATGGCTGAGATAGCCATTTGCTAAATTATCTACAAAGTAGAAACATTTTGCTGATTTTCATTTTGTTAGTTACCATATCATGAGCTGCAATCTAGAAATATTTGCTTGCTTGAAAGGATCCCTGTCTCTTTGGTGACCCAATACCATCTGCTCTTTTCCTTCAAGCAATAATATGCCCCCTTGAAAGATAATATGTTTAATGTAATCACTTGGCAGGTGCTTCTGGAGTTGGCTCAAAACCGCAACAAGATACCGTTGCCAAAGACTATAGCAGGACCTGGTATCCCACTTCCACCTGATCAGGACACATTAATCAGTCCTAACTACCAGTTTGCAATTCCTAACAAAAGGCCTGCCGAACCTTTAGAAGAAACAGAGGATGAAGAAGCTACCATTCCCAATCCCTCTCAGGAAGACGTGCAGCCGAATCCCCATCAGAGAGTGTCATTTCCCCTGCCCAAACGCCAAAAGGATTAATTTGAAGTCCCATCCGTCACTAATGTTTTAGTGTAGCTCTTGTTTAATTGTTGTACAACAGTGTTAGCTACTAAAATCTATATAAACCGTAGCACGCTTGATTTATTGTGTAAAATCCACTAGGAAATGGTTTCCAAACGTCACTCATTCTGGTCAGATTATGTCTTATTATCTGTGGTTGGTTTCGAGACTTGCAAATTCTGTTAGAAATTCAATTTTAAGTATTTCTAACGAGTTGAAGTTTTTTACTGTATTCTGTCAAGTTTGTCTATAGAAAACTTGAGTTGTGCGTATAAGTGCAATTTCAATTGAATAGAGAACAAATTGTTAAAATTAATTGGACTTGTATATATGCGTCTGCGACTTGTCCTATGTTGCAATAGGCAAATTCAAATTTAATCACGGCCGTAGCTGCCACTTTCTGTACACACTGTTTATAGTTTGTTTTGTTCTTGCATCAGAACAAATAAGGCATACATATTAGGGTTGCAATGTGAGATAATTTTGTTGTGACCCTAAGCTATTAAAACCAAAACTTATTCTTATGAAATATGGGATATGGACTTCTCTTTTATGAACTATGCACTTTGGAGTAGGCTCAGCAGTGATACTTATTCTTAACATCTCCACTTGAGTTGGGCCGCGTGGACTTCTTGAATGATATGTTCACATGCACCTCCTCTTTGCAATTCTAAGTCCTATTTGTATAAAAGCTTTACAAGGCATTCATACCAATTCTTTCATATTCACACCAAAACATAAAATAGGAAAAAAAAATAGTCTTATTATCTGTTCCTGATTTTAAGTTTCAAGTTTCAACTGCTACACTACAAATGGTACATCATGAATCAGAGTTGTTCAAAAACCAATTTAATTGAATAAAAATCAATATAAAAAATTAAAAAAATATTGATTAGATCATATTTCGATTTTAATTTTAAAACTGACTCAATCCAATTCAAATTTTACTTATACATACATTTATTTTATTTATAAAACTATGATGTCACTTGCGTTTATATTTTAATTTTTTATATATTTTTGAAAATATATTTAATTAAAGATATTTTTTAAGTAACTATTTGACTAAGATATATAAATGTAATTATTATGTCGTGTAAATTTAATTTTAACACTCTATATTTGAAGAGTATGTTACTATTAAGGTTTTGCTTGGATAAATTCTTCCATGAAGACTTATTGTAAAAGAAAATAAAGAGGTGAAATGAATTGATCTTTTATGATAAGCTAAACACAAATTTATATACGTAAATTTTATTGAATTTTTCTCATATAACTTCTCCAAATGCTAAGTACATAAGTTGATTTTAGCTCATGCAAGAAATTCAATTCATTTTATCCAATAAATATTTGTGGAAAAATTTATCTAGACAAAATATAACTGTGCAATAACTTATAGATGAGATATTTTATATTTTTAATTATTTTATTGCATTTATTATAAATTTTCTATTTATTTAATACTTTCTAAAAAAAATAGTAAGATTAAAACCTAAAATCGATCCAATCAAAACAATTTTAAGATTGAATTATAATTGGTTTAAGTTTCAAAATTCGCTAAGCAATATAAATAGTTTTTTTTTTGGATATAGACAACAAGTATTCTTCGTTGGTAACATTTTTGCTCGAAATAATCCTATCATAGATAACAACATAACTCTCACTTCAAATATTTAATCTAATTGTATATTCATTAATAATTTCTACACGAAATTTGTAACAAAATACTTTGGAGATGAATATTCATGTGTCTATAATGTGACACGTTTAATTCGTGGGTCAGTTTATGTTTTCGTAACATAGTAACATTTTTGTTAAGGTAAAGCATTATAAAATTTTAATTTATAATCCCTACCTAGTGGGGTCCAAACACTTTACAAACAAAAAGATACTTCTGTCCCCTGGTCCGCGGTTTTGGTTACATATTCGCAAATATTTTCTTTTTAATAGTAATGTTTCTTTTTTGAAGTTTTCTTAAACAACTGATCGAAGATGACATTTTTTAAAAAAAGGTTAAACTAAATACATAATTTCTAAAAAAAATCATTTTTCGCAATCTCTTATGAGCTCATTATAATTCATCCATCATTAGTTTGCAATAGAAATGCTGAAGTGAGCTAACATAGATCATATGAGCTAATCACTAGCATTAATGTGAATATATTTGAATTATTCTTTCTGGTGGTAGAACCAAGACCTGATTCAGAGGATAATTTATGTAAGAATATATTATTGTTATTATTAAGATAGAGATATAAATATCAAAATCATAATATTTAAATTTTGCTATATCACATTTGGACCTGGTTGGGTTTTATCTGTAATTTTGTACGGTTGACGGGGGCGGTATGTGATATATTGATATTGGGGGTATAGGATAAATCAGATTAATTGGTGGTTGGGAGATTATCATAAGCCACTTGGTGCTTTAGTTTGATGTAATCTTTTGCTGAATTGGGCACCTCTAGTGCTCAAATTCTGTGGTTCAATAAATATTTTTGTGTTTAAATAAAAAATTGCATTTGGAGATAAGATAACAAGTTAACTTTCAAATAAAAAAAATACATGAGTATAAAATAATAAACATATAACGAGAATGAGAAATTTTAAGTAATAGCTTCAAAAAATATAGAAATATAAAGGCTTATTTGGATAAGTGAAAACAAACAAATAAGTTATATAAAAATATTTTTATGCTGATCGATTATAAAAGTGTAATGTTTTACTTCATTATGGTTTCCGTAACACAAAAAAAATGAAAAAAAAATCTAATAAAAAGTTATTTAACTTTTTCTAAAAAGGATGCACCAAAAATCATCTTCCAATCATGGCAATTGGCAAATGAGGAGTGATATCTCAAATTATGAGGTCCACAGAATTTGGAAACTTCTCTTTCCTGGCCTATTTCTCTTATAAGCAAACAGGTAATTAAAAGTCATATAATTTTTTTTATTCATTCATTCTTTGAAATTAATAATTAAATGTGTGACTTGAAAATGATGAAATGTGGGAGATAATAAGATAGGACCCGCAGTTACTGTCCAATGTGCATGGTAGTCACAAAGAATGGGCAGTGATGAGTGATGACAAGAACAGTTCGCCACAGCTGGAAAATGCCAGCAACTGGATGGAGCAGAAGTGGGGGATTCTCATTCTGTTGATGATGATGGACCTCACTTAACTAATAATTCAATTTATCATTTATCATCCATTTAGTATAATTCATTTTTTAATATCCCAAATTTGAATTTATTTCACTCAATTGGTTCGTCTCACCTTGAAACTAGGTCCATTTTTTTTTTGGCAAACTCGCCAAAAATTTCATTAACAAATAGAGTTACTTAAAACAATATTTCAAAATATTACAACTATTATTTTTATCTAAGTCTCTTCAGGCCTTAAACGAGTATATATTGTTTTGTCCTTGTCTCTCCAAGCCAATTACATTTAGTATTCTTCTTTTTTCATCAAACCTATTTATGCTCTTAGCAAATCACACATAAGGCTTGCAAGGGTAATCACACATTACATACCACCGGTTTGCTACAAGGAAAAGCTCACATTTAGGCACACAAAAGTAAGTAAGTATGTAGAGAGAGAGAGAGAGAGAGAGAGAGAGAGAGAGAGAGAGAGAGAGAGAGAGAGAGAGAGAGAGAGAGTTTTTATGATATATAACTATAAATTAAGTAGTGTCAAAGTATTTTTTTTTTATTACAGGTCTTATAGAGTATAGGCACACAATGAGTAAGTTTAAAAATGAGTTATTCTCAAAAGTTTACTGTTATATTAGATTTCATCAATTTTAAGAATCATAACATACTTTTTCTATCTATCATTTCCATTTTTATTTGTAAATTAAATTTCAAATTTTTAAAAGAAATTATCAAAATTATTATTTATATAAATTATTTATTATAAATTTTAAATATAATTTATATAATCAAAAGTTTTATTTATTATAAATTTTAGCAATATAAAAATAAACTTTTATCATGTACATTTGTACAGGCTCTACAATATTAGTTCACTAAGTAAACATCCTCAACTTTTAATTCATCTTAATCAATTCACTGATTATATTCACTTACGGTTAAATAACTAATGATAAAATAATGTTTAACATTGATTTTAAGTTAAACTTTAATTGTTTGTTTTTTATTTTTACATTTGACCTCATTTTTTAAGTTTGAAATCGAAAAGGAAATAGAAAAATTGAATAACAAGAACAGAAGATGTATTGTCTTCTTCAATTCGTGTGCGTCCCCATGACCATCCTCTTCAAACCAAGGTGATATTTTTATGGACACATTTTGGAAACACTCAAGAGATGGACCTCTGTTACGTTACATGTTAATCCTTTACTTTTTAGATTATTGTTTTTATAGCAATTATGATTCTTCGAAGATGGCATGGCTCCGGGCAATGGGCGTTGGCTACACAATAGAGACAAAGTGATGCTGTTGGGACTGTTTGATGGTTCCGTTGATGGGTGATGGCTTGGGAACGAAGACTGAGGAAATCTTGAATTTAATCTGAATGTATTGATAATATAGAATGTGCCTGTTTTAAAGTATAATATATAAAACGACATTCATATATAGGAAAAGTGAGCTTAGAAATATTACATCCTCGTACGTGTTTGATGCAAGTTTTGGAAAAATACTCATATGAATTGCCGATTATTAGAAATACAAAACTTTCATATTTCACTTCTCATTTTCATGTTAAAAGGTGGATATTTTACATTTTATGGGAATACAAGTTTCCATACTTCCTACATCGACTATCTCTTCCCTTCTTCATCATTTCATATTTCTTTTTCCACTTTCATTTTTTTCTTCTTTAATTTTTTAGTCAAGTATTCTGAAGTTACAATGTCAATCAAACATGTTCATGAAGATACTATTTCTTGGCATTATATTCCTAGGAATATGATTCTTCTGAATATAATATTATACATGAAAACAAACGTCTCCATAATTTTTTATATTATTATTGAATTATAATTTATTATGATAAACTTTGTTGAATTTTACATTAACTATTTTAAAAGCTATACATGAGATAATTTTTTAATGTACATGAAAATTAAACTATAGTTTTTTTAGTTTCAAAAACTTAACAAATAAGAAAAAGATTATTTAATATATATATATATATATATATATATATATATATATATATATATATGGCTAAGATTATGTCAACCTTAGTCATTTAACATTTTAGGTTAACAAAATGATTTTTTACAATTTTTTATAAAGATTTATAATACAAAATTAAAAAATTAATTAAAAATATAATTTTAGTGCATGTTTGATTTTCAATTCAAACTACAATCACACAAATTTTAAGATAAATTTAACGGACAAAAACAAAAAAACAAAAAAAGAAAGAGTCCTCGTCCGTTTAACAAATTTAAGTTTAGCCAAACATGCTATTGCTAAATTGGATACTTGATTCCAATTGAACACATCTTATACAAAGAGTGTGCTATCGCTAGCTTTTGATTCCGTCTCGTGTATTAATAATGGATGGGCAAAGAGGACTATGTCTGGACCCCTGTTTACCAAACCATAGCCTAGAAGGAGAACCCTAACTGACCAGCAAGCAATGTACTTGTGAACTCAATCAATTATAATTATAATAATATCAAGTTATCAACAAAGAATACCATATTTCTTTATGAAAAAATAACCTGGGGCATTGAATTGAAAGTTGAATATTAGAACCACAACCTGACACTGACCCATCAAAATAAAAATAAACTAAGATAAACAGTGCATGTACCTAGTTCCAAGTTACTTTAGACCCGTTAATTAACATGAACGTCAAATAGTGGAAGCAACAAGGAACCTTCTCCCTAATACTGGTTTATGTTAATTTTTTATTATAAGTATCCAAATAGCATTTGGCTTCCAAGTATTGGATAATCTACTTTAGTGCATTGGAAAAAGCAAACCTACCCTCTTATACAGTCAACCAACAAATTAAATTAAAATTTGCTAGCTGAAAGGTATGTTTACTGTTTAGTATTGGTTGGAGACCTCCTAATTATCATAAGAATTAGCGATTGTTTTTTAAATCCCAACCGTTGGTCAATTATTGTCCTCTTCGATAAACCTAACTCTGCACCGCAGCTGCGTTTAAATACCTTTTAAATATAAAAAAATTTGAGTAAACGCTCCATATATGACAATAATGTTACTGTTTAAGAAATAATATTTAATTCCATTATAAAAAAACACAAAGTGTATTTTAATTTCTATTAACAAGACTTAATTTGATTTTGGTTATTTAATAAAAATAGTTTTGAATTTCGTATATTTTAAAAATTTTGAAAATAATTCTTATCATTATTTAGTAAAGACTTGCATATAGCTGTAGATCCATAAATTTTTTCAGTGGAGTCAAAAAATAGTCTAATATTTTCTCAAATAAAAAATCATATAAGTTTTATTAAAAATGATAATAAAAAAATTAAAAATAATAAAATTTAAAAGAATAAAATAGATAAAATTAGTATCAGTTTATTCTCTCTTTTATCTTTTATAGTTATTTATATTCATCTTATTAAAAAAATTATCTTGTGAGAATAAGATCTATTTTTTATGAGGAAAATAAATATTTATTTAATATATTCAAGAAAAGAAATTATTTTGCTGGACAATTGCCCCATTAAACTTCATGTAAATCCGTCGGTGCTTGCATACTTTTGTCTTGTTTTGGGTTTTTGCCCCTTTCATCCAAAAAAACAATAAAAGAAATGACTTGTCACATTATTGTCATTGATGCTTTGTTTAGATAAAGAGAGAGACTATAAAAATAGAAGAGAAATAAAGTTTTAAAAAAATAGAGAAAATTTTCTCCATTTATTTAGATAGTGAAAAAGACAATAGTAAATAAATAAGTTATATAAAAATATTTTTTATTAATTAAAAAATTATGATTTTACTTCATTATTTTGTTTTTAATGTAAGAAAAATCATACTAAGAATGATACATATTTTATATGAATTTACAACACTAATTAAAATTCCTTGTTGAAGATATTGTCAAATGTACCAAAATCTCCTGTGTTCAACCAATTCCTCATAATAGAAAACTAAGTCTTCGTTCATTTGATCATAAACACAAATTCTAAGATTTTTTAATAAGACAGACCCATGAAAATTGAATTACCAATGATAAAAAGAGGACCTAGACACACTATTAATTTATCTTAAGTACCTTACCTCATGGACCCAATGATTACACCTACAATTTCTTCCACACAGATCAATATTAGATTTCCAAAATCCATTAGCAGTCAGATTATATTATTAGTGAATTTAACTTTCATTAAATAAATCATAATATTGGTTTATTTTTGACAAAACAAAATATCACAATTGATTCTAACCCATAAAATTTATAGAAAAATTCTAATACATAACATAAAAACAATATGTTAAAAAGGTATTTATTTGTTTTTAAGAAATAAAAAAAATAAAAAGAGATAAAGTGTGTTGTAGTAGGTCCCACACAATTTTTTTTCCTTCCAAATAAACAAAGAAAATTTATTAGTTCTATTTTATTTCCCTTTTTTTTGGATATTTCTTTCCTGTCTATTTCTACTGAAATGAACAAAGGATAAGTGATAACAAGAATAATGTAAAAAAAAAAAAAATCTTAGGCATTACTAGAACCAAGTTAATTCAGCAAATTATTTTTTCAAAAATCAAAGCTAAATGAAGTTATATTTGTATAAAATAACTAAGAACATAGTCTAAAAAATATGTCCAAGACCTATTTCTCAGTACAATTTTTTTGTGTGCACTATAATGATAATAATGAGATTTAGATCTAAAACTTCATACAGATTACTTAAAATTTCTATCATTTGGCCAATCTTATCGGGTTTTCTTCAGTACAAGTTATGATACTATGTTTATGGAGCATTTGATTTATGAATCATATTAATGTTGCTTTTTAAGATTTGGCAACTAAATTAATATTAATTTTTTAAACCTAGATGGATGGTTCTTGTATATTCAAAGAATAAAATAGCTATATATGTCCTAAGAATATTCTAACTTGTTTATACTTTTTTTAGGATTGTTTATAATTAATTTGTAAGCTAGAGGTCGCAGTCAAGTTTAAAATATCTCCAGTTGCGCGAAACCGTGTATATTTATCATTTTCAAATCTCGCAGCATCATGCACTCACTTGCTCCTCGATCTTTTATAGTATCACATCAGTATACTTTATACATTAAATTATTATTATGCAGTCCAACGTATAATGTTATAAGTCAAAGAAGATGAATGACAAAAAGACTATTGTTTTCTTCCATCGTAGTAATTATTTCACTAATCATACAAAATGTAAATAAATTCACTTTAATAGAGGAAGCCTGGTATTATGCTTAGAAAAGATTAATTATTCTTCAGAAAATGATTTCTTTCAAAATTTTGTTTTTATAAAGTTTTTTGTAATTTGAAGTTTTGACTCTGAAATAAATGAATTTAAACACGGCTTGGAGATGCCGGGATGGGCCCTTTAATTTTCATATTTCACAAACAACTGGTCATTTTTCACTCAATTGGAAATTCCATGATTGAGATATTCAAAGAGGAAGAATCCTAAATGTAAAGATTGCATCTGAAAGGATGCAGATGCTTCACGGATTTGGGTACAAATAGGGTAACGAAGAAAACGAAGTATAAACAAACCATTGAAGTGTTTCAAGATGAGGGATATATGCATATAGGTGTAATAATATTTCCAGTTGAAAAAAATGGGCACCCTGATGACCCTTTAAAGACATGTGAGTACTCACTACTCAATAGCACAAGGATTTGATAGGGGCCTGTAGTATTGTTAGCTGGCCTTGGCATATAATTAGGGTAGCCATAAACAGCAAAGCTTGGTCCTATGATATCGATTCTGTGGGAATGGGAAATTAAAGCCACCTATTTAAAGCAAGTGTAGATGGAAATTGGAAAGGCTAAAACCACCATAGTTTCAACTTTTCAAAGGCACAATAAAAGTAAACAAATTAGCATGAATGGAACAAACAGGTATGTATTCTAGAAGTAATATTTATTAATTTTGTTTTTTTAGCTTCATTTTGTTAAACTCAATTCTTATGTATTAAGTAATATAGATTTGGGTCCTTGTGGGATTTATTATTAGAAAAATGTTTATTTATGAAATATGATTGTTTCAAGTCATGTATTTTCATGTTCACCTTCTAATCATCTTTGTATTCATTTGAATAGAGTTTTTTTAGTCAAATAATTTAAAGAATATAATTTATTTTTTTTGCACAGCTAATTACTTTGATTGGCATTTTAAATTTTTACTTTTTGTTCCAATTTAGTTTCTTTATCCTTTCTTTCTTATCGGTTATAACCATTTTTCACTAATATTAAAATTAATAATTTGATTAAAAAAAAAGTTTGACCGAAAGAAAAAGATGAAAGGATAAAAATATAGTCAAATTAAAGAATCAAAATATTAATTATTCTAAAAAAAAATCTTTCAACAAACTAAAACATTTGGCACGTGTAAGTGAGAAAGTAAAAGAAGGACGAGAGAAAGTGTAGTAAGTCAAAAAGACAATAAAAAAAGGTAATAAATGAAAAGGACGATTTAGACCGGTAAATACTACTAACTAAAGTGAAAAAAGCAAGAGCCTGTCAAGAAAGTGTGAGCAATGTCAACGTTCTAGTGTGGGAAATGGGAATTTTGCAAGTTGTACTTCATTTCGAAGTATAAAATTAAAAATTCACTGTCGTCCAAAGATAAAAGGAACTACAAATTTCACCATACCCGTTCAACAATTAAAAAAAATAAAAAGAAACTTTTACTTATTTAGTTAAAGTTTAATTTTGATACAACTAATTTTATAATATTTATTAATTTGAAATTATTTCTATGTATAAATTTTAAAATAATTATATAAATATTTTATAAGATTAACTGATTAAAAATTATTCTATACATGAATCTAAAATAATTATAAAATTGAATAATCTTTATTGAATGACATTATATAAAACTATATAATTAAATTTATAAACATTATTAATATAAAAAAACTTACATTATCATTTAATTAAAAATTACTATATCTGTGACTTTTTAGAAGTTATTTAAAATTATAAAAGTCACAAAATTCCTAACAATTTGCTAGTATATAATTCTTCAACAATAGTAAAAAATATAAAATATCAATGAAACAATTCATAATGACTTGTATCTTTTAAACAAATGATTTAGAATTTAAATTTGAACCCCAAATATAAAAGTAAATTATATTAAAAAAAATATTCATATTTATTCATGATTCTTGACAGAAATTAATTATAATGTATCTAATAATAATGATTATTTTATATCAATAACATCTAAATAAAATACTCCCATATAAAATAATCTTTGGTGCTTATAAATTTATTATTATTATTTACATTTTTGCATATTTTAATCTCCTTCCTCCTCCCATGGATTCTCTCCGATTCTTGCTGCCTAAATACCCCCACGATCGCAAAGTCACATTTCTCCACCTTCTCTTCTTAGTCTTTCGCATATATATTCTTTATCCCACTCCCCTTTCTTAGTTCTTGCTACTTTTCTTTCCTCCTACACCCCACCATATTCACCAAATTCTTCAATATTAACATATTCGGCTCCAACTTCTATACCAGTTTTTTTTTTTCATTTCCCTTTCACTCTTTTTGCTTCAGAGAGAGGAACACAAACACAAACATGGTGTTGGCTTCCCCAAACCCAATAAGGAGCGAAGGGATTCTACCCAGTAACGAGCTTATTCCCGTTGTGGACCTCACAGCAGAAAGGTCAGAAGTGGCAAAGCTCATAGTGAAAGCGTGCGAAGAGTACGGTTTCTTCAAGGTGATAAACCACGGTATAAGCCACGAAGTGATATCAAAAACCGAAGAAGCAGGGTTTAGTTTCTTCGAAAAACCGGTGGCAGAGAAGAGAGTGGCAGCACCTGCATATGGGTGCAAGAACATAGGGTTGAATGGGGACATGGGTGAGGTGGAGTACCTTGTCCTCGGTGCCACCACTCACTCCATTGCTCAGATATCCAAAACTGTATCCACTGACCCATTAAACTTCAGGTATGAATATGATCCATCCAGCACTTATTATTAGAAGAAACGTACGTATGTTCTATCTGTCTCTGTCTGCATTTATATCATTTATTGCACTGTTGCTTTCCTATTAACTGTCCCACGGATATATTATTATTATTATTATTATTATTATATCTTCATCAGATTGAGCAGATCACGTTACTCCAAGAAATTACTCTTCATGGATTTTCATTGTTTATTTTTTAAAATTTAATTGTTAACATTAAGGACTATTCAATTATAATCATTAAATTTCAAGAGTTACTTCTATTTTGGAGCAAGTGAATTTCTCCTGAATTCTTAGATATCAATTTTCACTCATATTTTTAATTTATGAAAAATAAAAATAAAATCTTAATTATTTGTCATCATGTGAAATTTGATTGAGACAATGTGGTTGATCATGTAATAATTTTCCGTCTGCATGCCCCATGTAATCTACTACCAATAATTTTCATTTCAATAGCATTGTGAGATTTCATACATAATTAAGATTTAAGGTTGAAAATTAACTAATAATCATGTAAAAATATAAACGATTCCGTATATTTCTTTTTAATTTTAATCGTTTAATTAATTTATTTACTTGCGTAACAATAATGAAATTTTAATCCAGATCTTCACAAATTATCGAAATTTCTCGTTATATACGCATGGTGAACCATTAGGGTTAATTTAGTAGTAGAAAGTCTGAATATTCACACACACAATGAGTAGCTCACTTAAATGAATTAGTATTAACTTCCATTTCGGGATTAGTTTTTTAAAGTTTTTTTTTTTTATCAAGCAATATTAATTATTAATTTTTTACTAAAATTTTAATTAGTAGGTTAGAAATAAAATGACATGTAAAGTTGTTTGATTAAAGAGATAATGAAAGAGATAGAGAAATAATTAAAAATAAGTAAAAAGAAATAGTATAATTAAGTCCCATCATTTTTAAACTTATTTCTAACTTACTTTTCCTCTATCAAACACCTAAATATTATATCAGTTTGTTTAAATTTATTTTTTTAAGAAAATAATTTTCTATTTTTTAGTATATTTGTCTGAATTATTTTATTTAAAAAAAATACTTATTTTAAGAAACAAATCTTATCTACTTTTTAAGAAAATATTTATATAAAAACACTTATTTTAAAGTTATTTTTTAAAAATTTAAACAAACTTATCTGTTATTTTGATACTAATCTTATTTGCATTTATCAAACCAAACACAACAAGGTAATTTAAGTTAAAATTAGAGTTAGAATAATTTTGTAAAGGTGAGATCAAATATATATATATATATATTTGGACGTTGCACATGGGACTACGGGGAAGGGAGAGGTACTCCTAGGAGTTGGGACGGTATGTCAGACACTTCACCTTTTCTCTTGAAAGTTCTGGTCATGTCAACACTCATCATACACCTCCTGCGTTGTTATAATTCATTTTCAAAATAAAAATTAGATAAGCAATGCCAGAGAAAGTACCGTTTAGAATGAGAGAAATGTTTTCGCTTGACAGAAGAGAAATTCTATTGCATTATTGTTGCTTCTAAATCCCCAACGTATACACTGTTTAGACGAATGATAAATAATGCCCTTTTTTAAAAATTGATTTTTAAATCAACAAATATCAAATTCGTTAATAATAGTAGTACCAAAAATGTTAATAAAATTATACTAAAATACGTCCAATCAAATTCCAACAAAAAGCTGAAATCAAATTAAAAAGTAGAGAAAAGAATTCTCAATAATGTCAAAAAAGGGTTGTATTTAATTCTCTAAACTGAATATCCAAAGATAGAAATGAAAGAGCAGATAGATGCAGTGAGTGGATCAGGCCCAGATTGAGTAGTGGCACAAGCTAGCACAGCTTCAGAAGAGTTCAAATTAAACCCATTCTGTGCGGCACTGCACTTTCACAGCAACCTAGCTATGGTAGGAGCAGTAAAGTGTGTCATAATTGCTAGCCAATTAACACTTGGTGGACACAAACACAAACACCACTTGTTTGAAAAAAATGCAAGAGAAAACTAAGTACTAACTAGTGTGTGATTGCACTTGCACTTGCACGTGGCAGCTCTACATTGAGTGCATACACAGAAGCAGTGAGGGAGCTGGCATGTGAGATATTGGAACTAATAGCAGAGGGCTTGGGGGTCCCGGACACTAGGGCATTCAGCAGGTTCATAAGGGATGTTGATAGTGACTCAGTTCTCAGGCTCAATCACTACCCACCTATAATTAACAAGGACAAGGACATGTCACAATATAGCAAGGTTGGTTTTGGAGAGCATTCTGACCCTCAGATCATAACCATTCTCAGATCCAACGACGTGGGTGGCCTCCAAATTTCCCTTCAAGATGGGGTGTGGATCCCAGTTACCCCTGACCCCTCAGCATTCTATGTGAACGTGGGTGATGTACTAGAGGTACGAATGTTTTCTTATCTATCAACATTGTTGTGCTTTAATTATTAAGTAATTTAATTTTTATGATATTTATTTAATTTTTTTTTTAACAATTACGTACTAGACCATAATAATCTTCAACTATTTTTAATATTTTTTCCTATTAGTGTGTATTATTAGACATTATGACTTGTGATGTTTAATGTTAATTGTTTTAACCCCACACACAAACTCACAGCCTTGCCATGATTCGTTTTGCTAAACAGAACAAAGGGGTGGGTGGGGGGCCGGTTCTGCATGCTGGCACGGAAAGAGGAAAAAAAAAAATCTTAAAGAAAGCCCAACTTGATGGGAACTGAAGTGAACTGAAATGACATGGGAATCAATGTTTTTTTTTTTCTCACTGCAACCTTGAGACTGAATTTCAGTCAAGGTCCTTTCAGTTCTGAATCAATATGTTGAAACTGTGTCTACAATAATAACTGCATACGTGAATATTTAATGTACATTCTAACACCATGATGAAATATTTTAAAATGAAACAAAGTACAATAGAAAAAAGTATGGGAGAGAAGAATAAGTAAAAAGTAAATAGATTTTTTAAGTTGATTAGTTTGACAGAAGTAGAAAAGAAGTACATAGATTATTTAATGGAACTGGTAGTTTCATCATTTCAAGTTTTTAATGGAACTCACCAAAAAAACTTGGCGGCTCTCCCACCCAAATCTCTTCACCCTGCGAGATATTTATTTTTATTGTTGATCTCACTGAACTTCTTTTCTTTTTATCACACTTCTCTCTTCCCAAATAATTAAAAAAGATGAAACTCTCTCACACTTTCTTCTCACATAGTGTATGTGAGAGGGAGGAAGAATTATGTGACTGATGATGAATGAAAAATAAAAAAAATAAGAAAATTAATGTATTAGTGAGATAAAAGAAAAAAAAAAGTTCATGATCATAATAACATCAACATAATATTTAAAATTTAATATCTAAAATTTGATAATTCCAATCCTTGTCTAAAATTGGGCCCATTATGTGAATTGATGTTGTGTATTTACATTTTAATCAATGGAATAAAATGAGAATTTGATGAATCTTGGAGAAGTGGGGATTGATTGATTGATTGAAGAATAAAAGCATGATGACAAGTTTGGTACAAGAGTTGGAACAAAAATGGAAGTGATTGATATGGTGTTGTGTGGTGTTAACAAGGTTATGACAAATGGAAGATTTGTAAGCGTGAGACACAGGGCTATGACGAACTCATACAAGTGTAGAATGTCAGTGGCATATTTTGGGGCTCCACCCCTCCATGCTACCATTGTTGCTCCCTCAGTTATGGTCACACCCCAGAGGCCCTCTCTCTTTCGACCATTCACTTGGGCCGACTACAAGAAAGCCACCTACTCTCTCAGGCTTGGAGACACACGCATTCAGCTTTTCACAAATAGACTAACCACTAATCACCACCCAAAAGTCTAGTTTCTACTTTCTACCAATACCAATATCTCCTCGTCTTTATTGCTTTCATGTCTTTGTTTTCGTGTCCTTCCAAGGTGGTGTGGTATGCTTGCCTAAATGTGACAACAATTTTTCTGCACAGGCTCATGGAACAAGTTAACTTGACAAGGCCAAGACAAGTTACTTACTGTAGACTGGGTTGTTTAATCTTCAATTACAATCTCTCTCTCTCCAAGTTTTGTGATTCTATTTGCTATTTTTATTTTGTTACTTAATTTCTGATATAGAGGAGTATTATCAACATTTTTATTAACATATTCTTTCTATTTTACTTTTTTTTTATTAGTTAAAGTGTGTATTTTCTTGTCACGTCTACACTTGATCAGTGTTCATATCAACACTAAGTATAGGTGGTAAAATGGAATTGATCAGCTAAACTGGCTCGTTTCACACATTTTTTTAGGTTGATTGGGTTTTGGTATGTAACCCACTAACCTATTTTGGCTTGTCCCATTTAGACTTGCCAAAAAATGACTCGAAGCAGAGTTGAATTGGTTAACTCCTCAAACTAATATTTTTTAATTAAATAAAAATAATAAAAAATATTTTTTTAATCAACCTAATAATTGATATATATTGATAGGATGAACTACTTTCTTCCACCTATGATATATAAAGTGGGCAGCCCACCCTATCTCTATTTTTGGTGGATTGGTGACATGTAAGCCGAAACAAGTTAAATAAGTTGGTCTAGTATGTTTCTTCATCCTTAATACTAATAACATCTCTAATGCAAAAGCTCAATTTAAATTTTTAACTCTCTGTTCGTCTGTTTTAATCACATATGATTTAAGAATACTCACTAATTTTTACTCCAAATGTAAAAACTTGAGTTTTAACTTACGTTTAAAGGGTACACCATTTTATCTCTCTGTTCACATAAGAACTTTCATTTTAACTTAAAAATATTTTTTTGACAGTTAAATAACCTTGGTTTTTAGTTATTTATATAAACAATGTCTAACAGAATGTACTGATTTGCTCCAATGATCTTTTTAAATTTCTTAATTTTAAGAAGTAACTTA
Organism: Glycine soja; assembly: GCF_004193775.1. Taxonomy (NCBI): domain Eukaryota; kingdom Viridiplantae; phylum Streptophyta; class Magnoliopsida; order Fabales; family Fabaceae; genus Glycine; species Glycine soja. The sequence goes on along the minus strand of NC_041008.1, from coordinate 44,001,756 downwards.
AGCAACTCCAATGGAGTTGCTCTAATATACTTTTTTTGATAGAAAGTTTCTCTAATATTTTAAGCTCCTGCATATTGACACGGTTTTGACTTTTGTTTTTTTTTAACTCAATGCACATCATAAACATGATGCCAAAAAGTTAGACATTTCTACTTTTTTTTTTTTAATTCAAGTCTGTTAATCGTCAAATCAATTTTGAAATTGAAAATTACATTAACAGGCAGCTATCCTGGCTATACAACTTGATTCCTGTTACCACAATAGGGGATTTTAATGGAATCCAAACAAACTATTAAGTTTTCGCATAACTTACTGCCCGCGACAGATCACAAATCTAATAAAATCGTGTAAAATACTCATGGAATGTTAACACTTCAGTTAGCTAGAATTGCAAAAGTACTTACACGATTCATTAACTGGCTAATATGGCACTACTACTAGTTGATCATCCAAGGACATGCCGCCAGTACATTATTATTATATATAATAAATTTATTAACTTTCTAACGATCACCTTAAAAACCATGATTGATTTATAATGTTAAAACTTTTACACTGTTAATATATAAAAATTAAATTCATTAAAATAAAAAAAATGTACTAAACACCAAACAAATTAAATAATGTAGAATTAATGTGAGTACTGTTCAAATCTGATACACAGTGAAGCAACATAGCACATACAGTACAAGGTGAAATCTCCCAGGACATAGATATCCGTGAAGTTTACCCCGCATAAATAAATGATGCAACAGAACTATGTTGCACAGTTAGCCGTTGTCACCAAATAACAGGAACAGTTAACAGATTAATTCTGAAAAGTGGCATCAATCAGTTATTATTGTAATAAATTAGTTCACCTACACTACTACAGAGTTCAAACAATGACTCTCTGTTCCTCCCTATTAAACAATAAACTGAGACCTTGCAGCAAAACGGGAACACTTCCTTCTACCACTTTTGCTTAGCTTGCAGACACAGTTCTGAAGAAGTTCAAAATCCTCCTCCCAAAACAACAAGGATGCCTTTTCTGGATTCTCTAGAAGCATCTTTGAGGTCACGAAACCAGCAATGGTCCATGTCTGCATCAACCGTGATTGCTTCCCAATAAACCTTCCGTTCCGGGTATCATAATATTCGGGCCATCTATCCGCTGAAAGCCTTTTCTCTGCTGAATCAACTGCTTTTTGTGCCAAATCAGGCCTTCCCATCTTGATGCAGGCTAACGTGAACTGAAGTTTAGAGATACCATACTAAGTGTAAGCTCATTAAAACAGGGCCCTTATTCATAGAAAATCTAAAAGGCTTCTTCAAACAACAAAATGTAGAGCAAATGTACAGGAAGTAATTGCATCTGGATTTTGACCAAATAAGCTTATATTTGTAAAAGATAAAATAGAAATATGAAATATAACTAGAGTTTAATCTTGATACAATGCGAGCATAAATTTTTTGTGTTGTGAACTAGTTAGAAATCGTCCAAAATATGACTTTTACGTAATTATTACAAAAGTCAACAATTTTATTATATATGTCAATCTGTGATTGAATGAGTGAAAAAATAAAATAAAAACCTTTATGCTATTGGTGCATTCTAATAAATTTCATATAATAAATCCTCTTCAGAAAAGGGAAATATATAATAGGTTTTCAATTGCTTTAGTCTAAACAAGAAATATAACAGAAAGGCACTTGATTTTATTGAAAATAGTATAATAAATAATCATAAAGATGACATGATCCAAACTCACCTGCCAGAGAAGTGTCGGCCAAGATCCTCCATTATGGTATGACCAAGGGCTGCAAGCAGTTTAACAGAAATTATCATTGTAACTTCCAACAGGAGACAACGGAGGAGATAAGATAGCATACAGATACTCTAAGAGAAGAGTAATGCAACAGCCAAAACCTTTATGATACAAGAAAACACAACTATCTCTGGCAAGATATCGAAACATTTGACTGTTTATTTTAATGGTTTGCATGACACCATTGTGAACTTTTGTATCAAGAGGGTTGTGGTTGTAGCAATACTCTTGCAAAAATAACAATCATGTCATAAAGAACAAGAAATTTAGAAGAGCCATACGTGTTCTTGGGGTCACAGCCAGTGGTTATACGCCATTCCTCACCCTCCAGTGCTGGATAACAAATCTTGAGAGGCATTTGAGCAACAATATCATCCCATTTGGCCTCAATTAAATTCAAAATGCCCTGATTCTGTCTTGTTGTGCCTAAAGATGATACAATGGCCCAAAGGTTTCCAAGTGAGAAAAACCTGAAGTCCATATGAGCAGGTTGCAAATTGCCAATGAAGTATCCACCTTCCTCAGAAATCCAGTCTACTAGCCATGAAGGAATTTGCTCTGGATAGATGTTAAACTTGTTGACAGCATCAGTAGAATACTCTTCTGTCTTGTACCGGTAAATTTCATTAATCTTCTTCATATCAACCCAATAATACTCTCTCATGTGAAAACAGAGTGCACTCAGGCGATTACTAACAGCAGCCACCAAACTCTTAGTTGCATCGTTGACTATCAGCATCTCACGAGAGCAGCGTAAAGCTGAGTAAAATAATGCCTGCAAATGTGCAATTCAAATACACCCAAGGAGAAATTTTGTAAGTAAAGAGGCAACTCAAACAGCCAGGAACCAACATGTAACAAAAGGGAAACGGGATAGAATCTGATCAATGATGGACCAATATGTTTAATTATCATTCTAAGTCTCTTCCAGACAATATTACACGGCATTATTAATAGCTTCATGCCACTGCAGTAGGCAGACAACTACAGTCAATTCAGAATATCTGACCTTAATATTGAATGAATATGTCTAACCAACAATTTCAAAAATCACCCTTTGACTTATTAATCATCTAACATCATCTAACACAAGACAAAACGATTGTTAATGCATAGGCAAAACTGCACTGATGAGACATGAGGAAAAGGTTGTTAAAGACAGTCAACAAAGCCACAGCCCACAACCAACTGCAATCCAATTTACAATTAGTTGTATAAAGATGCAAGTAGTAACTATTCAATAATGCACACTTGTAAAAGTTATAAAATGGTGAGTATGTTTTAATTTTTAATATGAAATGCTACATCAGTATTGTCCAAAAGTGAGTAAAGGGAAATTTATTCATTTTAAAATTGTCAATCAGAGATTGTTCTACGGCAAAGAATAACGTTTTCTTGAATCATGGTGACATCACTTGTTCTTGCTCAAATAATGCATCTGAAAGAGCATGCTGCTCAAATTACAGAGCAGGAAACCATATTATCAATGGAAGAATTCCCTCTTTCAGTACCATATGTTAGGAAGAACAAAGTATGATAATTCCCAATTCCTCATATAAACAGTAAAAATTAGCAATCAGCTTACCTGGATCTCAAGAGGGTGACCGTGAATACCCATCCTTCTATCAATCATGCAGGAACCATCAGTGACTAATAGAGAAGGAAACATGTCAAATCCATCAGTCAGACACAACTTAAGGATCAGTCTTATGCCTGTTTGGACATCCACTCTCTCTTGCAAAGCATAGTCACCAGTTAATTTCCCATAAACTCTCAACAATATAATCCACCACAATCCTGTTACCAAAGCATTTAGCATAAACTTCAAAATTTTAGCCTAAATTTAGACTGTAAAATTAAGTTATGCAAACAAAAAAATTGAAAAAAGTAAAATTATCAAAAGACTATATCAGGAAAAGAGGATCTAATGACAGTGTAGGTAACATTTAATTTAATTGATAAATGTCTTAGCTTCAATAACAATAAATAACTTACCTGAATCAACAGGCGCAACACGACCAATAGCTGATTCACCAAAATCAGGATCCAAAACTTCCTCAAATGCTTCATTGCTACCGTCAAGAGGCACAGTTCTAACCTTGAAGCTTGCTGGCATCAACCCTTGCCCTGGACTGTAGCAGTCAACAGTCTTCTCCCAACTCTGGCAAACAAAAACATTGAATAAAAATATTAAATGACCAACAAGTACACCAAAAGCCATTAAGTCAAATCACATAACAGCTTCATCAACATTGTTTGTTGACAACACCTTAAATAATATTCCTTCCCTCCCACTAATTGGTTACTCATTTTGTTTGAGATACAAATTGGCAAAACTTAGCTAGTGAGGCATTTACCAGGATTCTTTGTTTGAAGTTAGGAGAAAATGATTTAGGCTCAGTGTATGAGAAGCATTTAGAGTATGTTTGGCTTCAAGTTGGGAATCTCCAAACCAAGGTTTGAGCAAAGGCAACAAGAGACAAGTTTTTGCCCAAACCCTGGTTTAGGGCTTTTATAATGGGAATCCAAACATGCACTTAGACAATTCTTCAGTAACATTTAACATAGGACACATGATGTCTTATCTATCCTTCATTAATCTATCTCTAAAATCCTTTGAACTATATACAATTGATGGATAGGCAAGAACATCTGTCATTTATTATGCGGCATTAAAGCTAATTTACATCACCTCAACATACAATACACTACATAAATAGCAGTGCTTACAGAAGCAGGTATCTAAGCATCTATTGTTAAGAGCTATATCAAAATTTTACAGATACTACAGAAGAAACTATTCTGCAGAAGAACAGCAAATAAGTATGGTGTAACAATCTAATTAAGCTGTTGAGGTCATAACATACCTGTAATTGCAATGTGTGAAGTAGAAAATTCTTGACAATTTCCCCTTCACCATTGAGCAAGAAGGCAAGTGCTGATGGAACAAAATCACGGATAAAGACTTGATCATAATTCAGCGGTTGCTTGTCCGCAGGATCATTAGCTGCAACTGTCCCAACCGGATTCCCACAGTAAGTGACGACAGCATCCTGAAGCAACTTCCAAGCTTCCTTTTCAATCTCAGATACCTCCCTCTGAACCTTATTCTCACTTAAATCCTTCAAATTATCTATATTTACATTTGACTCGTCACATCTTTCTTCAGCGACTTCCTCCAATTTACTTTGATCAGTCTCAATTCTTTCAATTATCAATGGCTTGACATTCAAGCTGCTTTGAATGAAAATCTTCTCAAAGCTCGTGTCATTAGCATTAGAATCAACTGATGTAGAGTGATTCCTAAAATCCGACGCTACATGCGGTATCAAGGACACAACCCTAGGCCTAAAACTACCAATATTGACACAAAAACTAGTGCTAAAATTCCTAGCAAGACCCCAATTCGAACCGGAAACACTAAAATCTCTCCGATTCGGATGGATCCCATTTATGTACCCTACATTCTGAGTATTACAGGTATTGTACCTATGGCGATGGGTTGAGTTGTGACGACATGATCTGGACAACATGCCCATGATTGCTGAATCACTCAACTTGGTTGGAGAAAACCCAAAAATAGATGGACTTTTATAGTTACATAGGATTCTACAACAAGGCTTCATGGTAGAGATTCCAATACAACTACCACTAGTCATTTTGTATGATCAAATAACCACACCCCACAAAAGGAAACTGCCTTGGACTATTAATAATCAAGACTTTCTTTATCTATGACTCTTCTATGCATATATCCCAACAATAATATATAACTATATGGGAGGAAATATATATAAAAAAATTATAATTATAATTATAATCTAGAAAGGGAAGATTCTAAGTTAATAACTAAGAGAGTGGTAATGTAAATTTACAGTGATTTGTAGTTTTACTTACAGGTTGGGGAGATGATGAGATCGAATGGTTTGAATGAGAGAGCGAACAGTGCTTGAGATTTGAAGAAATGAAGAACGAAGCTCAAAACGCCATTTTATAAGCTTTGAGAAAGGAAAGTTCGCAGGTTCTGAAATTGACGAGAAGAAAATTACATTACTGTCCCTCACACGTGGTCGCTATTTTTTTCTTGAGTTACCATTTTATTTTACACTAATAGCCTTGGACCCAGGTAGATTCAATGGACAAGTCCCATCCCAACAGAGAACAACATTTGCAATTAAGAAAAAGAAAACACTAAAGCAACACATGACAGGAATTTTTTGGGCACTGTTCTAGGCATTGACACGTACTAACTAGATGAACTATTAAAGAAATATGACACTTTCTTTTTTTTTAAGAGAAATATAACACTTTCATATCATACAAAATGTATTTATGAATTTAATTAAAATATGTTAAAGCTATAACACTTTCATTGTGACGGGGCACTGGGGCAGCGTGTTGAAGGCTTACACTGTGTTTGGAACATAAAAAGATAAAAATCAAATTTTAGCTATTGTTGGATTCGTTGCTTCTGTTTTCAAGGTTTTTCAATATTTTCACTTCATTTGGGTATGGGTACTTTTGTTTTTTGCTTGAAGCGTATTTATTTTGGTAATCAAGGAGGTCTTTTCCGCATCCTTATGTTCGTATTCAATATTCATTGCTGATTTCCAAGGTTGGATTCCTTTTCATTTCAAACCTAATTTAAGACCTAATCCTGGGACATTAGGGAAAGGGACAAAATGGGTAATCAAAGAAAGTAATGACGTGGTGAGGATAGGCATGTTTGAAGGAAAGAGGGTAAAACCGTCTATTCAAGTATTCAAATACTGTAATATTTAAATGGATCAGGCCAAAAGCGCCTAATATTAATTTTCTCTTTTTTGCAATAAAAGCACATGTTGGAAACTTCCACTTCCTACGGTGCACGCCGCGTAACTAATACGTGTTCATTTTTTATTGGCTACCATGCTCGTTCCTATTCCTTAGGCTAAAATATCGCGATATTTTCGTTCTTCCTTCCCACGTGTGAGCTATATTTGTCGCACGTAACAAGACGCGTGAGACACTGGTGACTTCGGTCCTGCGGACAAAAATATTTGCGCACGTTAAAGTTGTCACTAATTAGAAGCAAAGAGAAAAATCAAAAGAAAAGAATATCCTTGCAACTTGCAACCATTATTTGGGCCGCTATGGCCTTTGTAAGGATCTTGATACTTACACTCCCTTTTACTCTAAGTCTAGCCCCGTACCCCCTTTCTACCTCTCAATTACCCATCATACCCTTTTTCTTAAAGAAGTACACTCCTTTTGCTTTCTGGAATTACATATACATATTCCATAAATGTATCTTCAGAACTATGATTCATAGTTTCATAGATATACTTATAAAATAGGTATATTTTTTTTAATAAAATATCACTTAAGAATTAAGATGATTGACAAGAAATAAAAATAATAATAAACATTTATCTTATATGCATATTTGTTAGTCTTATTTTCATTCTATCATTAGTGTTCTTTAAATCTTATCTAAAATTTTATTTTCATCTTATTTTTATCATTCTTTAAACCTTAATTTTAAACTATTTTCAGCATATATTCATTATATAATATTTCATTTTCATTATTATTATACAAAAAATTTCGTTTTAATGGGCAATTGAGAGTTAGAAAATGGGGTGCAAATAGCAACAGCCAAAAAATTTGCTCTCCTCTTTTTCGTTAATTGCAATTTTGAAATTATCCTTATCTAAACACGAAAGTGATTTACAAAATCACTTCTAAACGTTTATTATGCCAAAAGTATTAAACGCCCACTCCATATACGCACACCAACACAAACTTTAATTTCACAAGAGTGCATAATGTTTTTTTCAAAAATTTAATGTCCAAAGTATGTTAAATAGTGTGAACAAAATTTAATCTCTAAAGTAATTTATAAATCACTTTTCAATTTGAATTTCTGGAAGAAAGCTTAATGCATCCTAAAATTAAAATTCTGAAAAAATATATCTATCTTTAAATAAATAAAACTTTAAAATAACAATTAGAAAGAAAAATGTGATGATGTTGTTAGCAAAAACAAAAGACAGATGGTGCAAACAGCAACTCCAATTGTAATGACAAAAAACAACGTCGAGAACCAACCAGGAATAAAGGTGCCTTCTATGTGGCTTTTGGGCCTTGTTTAGTGGTAGACCGTCATGGCTGGCTTGTTTCTTCTATAGGTTCGGTTATGGGAGTTTCTATTATTTTTTTGTATTCTGAAATTTACTTTATACTCCAGAAATTAATTTCTAAATATATAAAAAGTACAAAGAGATAAAAGGGAATACAGATAGAATTACCCTTAGGTTATATGGTTTGACGCCACCAATTAACTTTTGAATTAACAATTATAATTACATTTTTTTTTGGTGTAACAAATATGATTACAATCTTTCATTTGAAGTGTACTTTTAATTTATAATTCAAATACTCATTTAGATTATACGTAGTTGCTTTTATAATTCTAGAGGATCGGATTCAGTAATTCGTGTCAGTATTATTAATTATTTAAATTTTATTTTCAACAAATTAATTTTTAAATATAAAGTATTTATCAAATTAATTTTTTATGACTTTTTATTTTAATTTTTCACAAAAACGAATATATATTTTTGAAATATTTTGAAAAAATAATGACACATTAAAGAAAAGAATTATACCAAAATATTAAAATAATAATTTAGGGGTTCAATCTTTTCTTCTTTCTTTTTGAAGGAATGGTTCAATTTTCAAACACATAACAAGCGCGTGGCGTGCTACCGAAGTGTCATTATTTAATAATCTCTGGCGTAAGCAGTGATATATTTCCACATCAACATATAGTCATATTATAATTATTTATTTTTTGACAAGAGTCATATTATATAATTGAACACTAACTCACCGTGTTTTATGTGTTAAAGTTATTACGCGATATTTTCTCCTCGTTGTCTTGTTTCTAGTCAAAGCACTAATCTCCAATTATTAGTTTATTAGACAAGTAATTTTAATCATTGGGTCGGAATTAAAAATTAAAATAAAACTGTTAATACACTCTTGCTCGACCAAATTAAAATATAAATGTTTGTACATTCTTGCTCCACCAATTATTCCAAGTTCTTTTCATCTTTTGTGTGTGAATTGTAGTGGCACTCTGTACATTTTGTCGAATTAAAAGAATTAATAAAATAGAATATATATTATAAAGAGACCGCAGTGGATCTTGAGCTCTAACACACAATTGATAATCATGAATCACCAAGACATTCATTATATTGTTGTGTGTGTATACGAATCCACTCTAGAAATTAGCTTTCGAAACAACCCACTAATTATTAATTTAACGCTAAGGTATATTAGGCAGCCGGAACATGAACTTATCCATAACTAATATATTTTAAGCAAATTAACATGATTCGTGTAAAAATGTATTACATCTTTATAAGACTTGTGTAATTAGTTTTCCTCTAATCACATTACCAAATATTTCAAAGTTTAATTGGTTTTCACTATCACACTAGAATAAATGTTGCAACCTATCATCATTGTCTTTTGAATGTCTTACAAACATCACATGGTGTGTCTTTTTCAAGCCATCAAGAAACTTTAATCCACTAGTAGTATCATAGTAGTCTTGTCTTTTTTATCGTACAATATGGTTGTAAAAATCTTTCTTACATCATTTTATCTTGTCATAACTACTAGAAATTTTAGTTAATAAACCAGATATATGAGGAGTCATTATCTTTGCTTTTCTAAGGTTCTCAATTTGCAAAATATCACCTACAGTCATCCTTTGATGTGAAGGTAATAGATAACAATAATCTTCCTCTAACAAATCATGATTATATCTATAATTAAAGTCCTTTATTTCCCATCGTTCATAATTTTTCTTAACATGCACAATAAACTTAACAAAACAATCACATCTAATATCATTTCTCGGTTCATACTTCCTATTTCCACCATCAACCCCCTATCGTCTCCATAACTTTCTCTAGAATAAACAAATGTTTGTTGTATTTTTTCACTCATACAACTTTTCACAACTTTGTTTCTGTTAATAGAAAACCCATCAATTTGTACATATCAATAGTAAAACAAGTATGCCACTTTAGGTCACCAAATAAGAACCTCTCCACTTCATCACTAGTAATATTCATCATATTAATGTCAACAATATCAATCAAACCATTAATAATGATTGGTACAATTTCACCACTTTCCTCAAACAACCCGCTATTAACTAACAAAAAGACCCTTATCATCATCACCACCACCAGTTTCTTCTTCTTTTGCATTAACATCATCATTGACTACAAATTCATAACTTGATTCATTCAAAACCTTTACACAAAAACAAACACGAAATATATTTTAACTTAATCAACTATTCACATAACACAATGCCTATTGTTTTAAATTATAACACTTACATCGGGGATCGTTTCATCAAGTACATACACAACAACCGCATGTTGCTCTTCCTCCAAATTTTCCATACCTAAATCCACAATTAAACATTTCAAGAAATTTCAAATTCTACAAAATGAGATCTAATCGGTTTAATTAAATATTTCAATACATTGAACCAAAAATCCATCCATACTTACAATGACCCAATTATTGGGTAATCAATGTTCCTTCAAACAAAATTACTCATACTCACAAATGATCATGAAAACACACACAAAAATTATATCGTAGGAAAAATAATAACAAACACAAAAATTTAACGTGATTTGACACCTCTTGCTTACATCTACAAAACCGTCTCAAAAAATATTCACTATCATAAAAATTATTACAAGATTGTAACTCATCCCAAATAGTGTATCACTCTACAAACTCGAGTATCTCACTCAATGATTACAAGAAATGATAACACTTTCACACAAAAATAATTTTCTATCAACAAAGTGACTTTGTTTCACAATCTCTCTTCTCACACACTCTTTTTTCATGTGTTGTATTTTTCCACTAAATCTCTTCTCTATTTATAGTGAAAAGTGTCACCAACTATAATAAATAAGTTTTATTCGAAGTTGAAACAAAAACAACTTTCAATATATCTATTCAACTAAGGTTCATCTAGTATAATACAATATTTCATTTTACATTTAAGTCACTAAATCTTACCTATGAAAATTTAATTTTCAATATACATACACATTATCTTTTGACTTAAAATTTTACACCAGTTACACATAATGTTTCACTGCATTGAACCAAAAACAACCCCATTTCTACAATAAAACAAATTTCAACATAAAACTTTACAAAAATACCTCAAAATGAACTTGATGTACCGATAACCACCAAAATAGATTCAGAAATGAGTCCCAAAGCAACTACTTTGACAATACCTCAACTTTCGATAGGTGTATTATAGACCTTTAAACCACCGTAGAGAACCAGCGCCACCAAAAGGAGAGAAAACAAAGCCAATCTTTGAAATCAATAAATCTGGTGTTTGATTAGTTCATGATTGTTCTATTTCACATTCGGCAAAATAGTCAACAACAAACATGAAGGAGAATAACGTCTTCGACTAAGTAATGGCAAAATAATCATTCACTGTTAAAATATTTAGCATATCATTAAATTATAAATATTGGACAAACTTACGACTCCAAGTTGCATTTCCTTGTGCATGATACTTACTAACGGAAGCCTATGCCTTCACTTAATTATAATTCATTTCTAATGATTTAATGATAAGTGCTAATAACACACTATTTAGCACGTTTTTTAAAATATTTTTTTACTATTAGATAAAATATATTAAAAATTACAAAATTATGAATAAAATTCATTAAATAAAAAAAACTTAAAAATTTATAATTTATAATAAGATCTAGCTAATAACGAAAAGTGTGTTTAAATAATCTATTGCCAACCTTTCTCGTATTTAAATTATTGTCATAGATTAGGAAGAATAACAGCACGAAACAAACCAACACAACGACATTGACGAAATTGAATAGCGATTAAGAATTGTTTCATGACGTAATAGATGTTTAACTTTGGTCTTATCCAAAGCTTAAGAAATAAAATTAAAAAAAACGTGTCTCATACTGCCATACCCAACTAACACGCTTACGATCATGGCTTTATTGCTGGCCATTATATTTTACATTAATAAATATTTGCAGAAGATTTTCTTTTGTTTAATTAAGCACCACTACTCATGTGAGCAGGACATATGGGTTAAGGAACTCGATCGTACGATAAGCCACTGTAACAATTAACAGCAGTTATGAAATGATATTTTGTTGGTGGGATCGTCTTGCTTTTGTTTGTAAGAGTAAACTAATCATTTGATTTGATTACAGTGACGTTACTTGTATTGAGTTTGAGCATCACTTATACTCATACTTCATTAACAAATGACTTGTTATTTTAATTTTTCTTTCTTTTTTTGTGTCCCTATTAACATTTGAAGCTCAAAAAAACGAATTCCATCTTCATACACGCAGTTAAATGAGTGGTTATATTTCAATTGGTAGAGTATGATTATGATTAAAAACTTCCATTTACGTAATTTAAACCCTAGACCTAGTCAAATCGTAGTCTCTCAAACCTTAGTTAACAAAAAAAAATTCCATTTATCTTAGATAAGAATAAAATAAACGCAAAACTTGTTTTTACTTTAAGCGGAAGGACAAAGCATGCATTAAATTTTTTAGTTACGGATTGAAAACAACTTGTGTATATTTTGAGCATAAACAAGGCCACCATTAACTTTTTGTAAACTATCAACTTGTGGCTGTGAAGGGTTGGCCTTACAACCATGAACTTCCACTCCACCCAGCTTTCATCACAATGCTTCACGCAATGAAAAGGATATACCGTTGACAAACGATGTTATGTGAAATAGAAAAATTTAATGGTAATGTTCTATTCTAACTTCCATGAGGCATTGATTAAGGCCGAAAGGCGTATTGGAGATCAATTAATGACATTGCTTTGTTGATGCAGTGAGCGAAGGAGGTGGTCAATTAAAGAAATTCCAACACCCAAGTCAATAGATTAGCAGATTAACGACTAGTTATAATTTATAAAGTAGAGAACGTATCTGGAGAAGAAAAAATATATAAGTATAGCTATCATCAAGAGGGTTTTTACATTACATACGATTTCACATTGAATATTTCTTAATTTCATTCAATGTTCATGCATGTTGTCAGGGACACTAGATAGTGTTTTACAATGCCAAGAGCCACGAACATGCATGACCAAGTTCAAGGCAATACGATCAGGCATGAGCCACATCTAAAATAATAGCCATACTAATATTACATTAGCTCATTGAAAAATTTACATTATTTATACACTTTATTTACTTAGGAAAAATAAAATAAAGAATAATGTATTGAAACATATAATTTTCTTATTATCATGGTATAAAGAATAATGTATTTTTTTTTAGTACAAACATCATTATTCGAATAATAGCTGTAAACAAAAAAAAAATTCAAATAAATAGCATGACCAAAACTACATTTTTCTATATTTTGATGGATGCTCCCAGCGGTCCTTTGAGAAAAATCTTTTGCATATTATGTGTTGTTTGCTTTGAACATTAAAAAACGATTTATTTTAACAGCAAAAGAATAGATATATTTCAATTTGAATATTACATTATTTAGTAAGTTTAGATTTTACATAAAATACGATTAAATTTACCAAATAACGTATCAATTAAAATAAAGTAATAGTAATATGAAGAGTTTTCTGATAATGTATGAAAATCCAACTCCCTCAAATATCTTGTTGATTAAGCTGGTCAAGTCCACTTTGAAGGGCAGCTTGTGGTTCCACCTTCTTAGTTTTCTTGGTCTCTCCGGGCCGAAACAGAACACACCAAAGAAGAATGATGCGTTTCGGGAACCCATTACTATTCATGAAAATCAAATGACATTGAACGAGTCAGTGGAAGATCATATGAGAATGTTCCTGCTAATTAGGAAAAGTATTCAAGTAATTTTAGATAATTATAATTTTTTATTTTTTTAGATAAATTTAAATTTTTATTTTTTTCAAAGATAAATATTTAATTGATAATCAAAATAAATAATATAAACAATAAATATGACAAACAAACTCGTATTGATGGGTATCATTCCTTCCCCATTTCAACTTTGACAAATAATATCTATTTTAATCGAATATATATGGATAATATCCAATAATACCAGCTTTTTAAGAAGGGGATGAGAACAAGTATGGGAATGTACCTATACTTCTGATATCCTCATTCAAATTTTTAAACTTTGTTCATTTTTTTCAAAAATTAATTTTAGTTTTGTTCAATTTTTTAAAATTGTACTCCTTAAATAAATAATATATTTAATTTTATTTAATTTAAAAAAAAATACTTTTATACGTATTGTTTTTTTCAAAATACATACTTTTTAAAAAAAATTATAGAACGGGTGTATACCGGATATCCAACAAGATAGGAAATTTTTTTTATACCCATCATAAATGAAAACGGATACATGAATAATTTGAAGAACTAAAGATGAGACTGGAAAATCACATTCTCATTCCTGTCTGATTGTCATGTGTAATAATTAAGATAATAATAAAAACAAATAATATGACACTAACCCTAGTGAAAAACAACGTATATCAGAATTTTCAAATTTGACTAAATCCCATGCTTTGATAAGAAAATAAAGTACTTTTTTTATATATATATCACATACATTTTCTAAGACAATCTTATGCAAATTGAAAATGATTATATATGAAAAAGTTTTTTTATAAAAATTTAATACAATTATATTCCTAATGCTTAAAGTACTTAAGACTATTAATTATGTTAAAACAAGCTCATATTAGTACCCATGATTTACGCATAATGTGACGAAAAAAATAAGTATTTTATTAACATATATCTGTCTGTTTTTTTTAAAAAATAGTATACATTTAAATTTATTTGAAAAATTTAAAATCCCAACTTTTTAATTTTTTTGTTTTATAAAACAAATGAGTGTATATTAATAAATATTAATTATAATTAATATTCTCATCTATTTTGTTTCTTGTTGCACGTAAGAAATATAAGTAAATGTAATATGTCCTAAAATATCTAGATTTGTGTTTTCGGCTTGATATTCATTGAAAAGGGATCTATGAAGGAAGTTTTCCAATGAAATGAAATTGTGAGTGGGGGAAAATAGTTACATACTATGTCTTGGAATTCCTTGAGCTTAGTCCTACGAATTCAATGCCACGGTGAATTCCCACGTGGGTCCCACCGAGCTTTGACTTGAAACTTGAAAGTCGCTTCCGATGGTCCCACCACGCGAAGATTGATTTGTTTTCAAACGTGGCTCTCAAGAATAAAAAGTCTTTGGTCCCCACACTTTTTCTTTCTTTGTGGAGTCCAGTTATACAACACTTTTCTACTTTTCTTATTCCAGTACTCAACTTGTACACTAATACGTCTCTCAAACGTATATACATATAAAATGATAAATGATTACCAACATCATGTTTTTTAATTGGAAAATATTAATTATTAATTATTTTATTAGTGAAATATTTAAATCTACTACTTCTTCTCCCTTCTCTTATCATCAGGTTCATTCTTTGAATAAAATTGAATTATTCTTTTAAATTGCATTTGAGTTTTGTAAATAAAAAATATATACTTAAAAGAAAAAAATTCATTAAAAAGTGATCAGTTAATTAAATTATATGATGAAAATCAGTAATAAACGAAATTAGTAAATATTACGTAAAAATGTCATGATGAAAAAAAAGTATAAAGAATTTATATTTTATAATCAAATAAAGGTTATATTACTGGTATATGATTCTTATAAGTTCACAGTTTGTTTTATTTTTATAATAAAACGTAAGGTTAGTAGTTTTCTGAGAGTTTTTTTAAAAAAAATTAGGAAAAATTATTTTTTAAATTGAAATAGTTCTCATAATTTAAAATTATTTTCAACAGTTAATATAAATTTCAAGTTGTGAAAAATTGAGTAAATTAAGTTTATTTGTTATTTAGAGTGAATTTTTTATGGTTTAACCAGGATTCATTCATTTATTTATTTTAAACAATAGATCCAAAACTATAAATTATACAGTCGACCCGTTCTGCAAAAAAGTCACGCTAATTATATTCTTCAAAAATATTTAAATAAATTTGCAAAACTTTAGACCTTTTTAAGTAGACTCGCATACATGGATATATACAAGCATGTACAAGTAATCTTGTGGATTTTTTTTTTTTTGGTGGCATAAGTAAACTTTTATAGTATAATGTTTCTTTTTTTTTTTCTGGTCGCATAAGTAACTTTGTGTATAATGTTATTTTAATAATCAAGGTTAAATTTAAGTAACTAACTTCCTATTGGGTTTGATTGATGACCCGATCGGGTAACTATTTCAAACGAGTTAATAGGTTGGTTTTACATTTGACTGATACCAACTGGATTGAACTATAAACTAATTGAACTTTGTTTGAATCGATGCGTAAACAGAGGAATTCTGCTAAATATTCAGTGTAAATTTCATGGGCAATTTTGAACTTGTGACTTTAATTTATTATTAATTATTTTTTTTGTTAAAATATCAATAATAATATTTAAATCAATATTTCTTCCTTCTTTTTTTTCTTTAATTCTTAAATCTTAATTTTCAGTCACCAAGTTAATCTTGTTCTTACTACTACTTGTGACTTTAATTAAAGTAACATAAAAAATTACAAATTATATTATAATTATATATTTTTTTATTATTATTATAAAATATTTATCAACTTTTATTGATGATTAATCTTTCTAAAAAAATTTAAATAATTATCTTTAATGAAAATTTTTCTTTTCAACAGTTTTTTTTTCTTCAACAAGACTTGCATGACTTGAAGCTTGAGACATTATATAAGAAAACTAGACTCAATATCACTGAGACACGCCATAATTCTATATTAATTGCCATATTTATGTTACTATATATTTTACCTTTTTAAATTTATATATGAATTTAATCAGTTGTAATAATAAGCCAATGTCGATTAATAGTTAATTTATGTAATATATGTTTAATTTTATTTAATTAAGATGTCAGAAATACTTTTTTGCAAATGAAAAAACACTATACTGAAAATTTAATCCAAGAATACTGTAAATATTATGAACTCAAACAGAATTGTTTTATATATAAAAAAAAAACTGTGATTTTAATAGTACTTAATCCATCATATGATTCATATATCTATGAAACTACATGAATATCTGCACGTATCTATAAACTCTAATTAAACTAAACTCGAATAAGAAATACTGGTATGCCTATGAATATGGAACATATTTTTATAGGTGAAAGGGGCTAAGATGAATTCAGTTGTTTTAAGGTGAATAAGTATCCATTCACAAGTGAGAAATAGAAAAAGTGGTAGTCTGAGTTCTGTCGTAGATTTTTTTTTCATGGATAAATATTATTTATTAATTTTTGTTAACAAGACATTAAATTTGTGATATTTTTTTTATTTCCTTTCTTAACCATGTCTCTTCGTCATGGATATATTATGATTTACAGGTCATAGATGACTTAACTTATATGTCTAGCGTAGTTGTTTGAACTTCAAGAGTTGCGGCTGTGAGTGCTTTGGTTACAAGAATATTTTTATAGAAAAGGATTTTAATTGAAAAAGAAGAACACGTGGGAACTTGTAAACACGCACACCACTGTGCTGTGCTGTGCCGTGTGCGCGTGTGTGAAGGATCACTTCCTTATAGGCACGCGCCCTACATAGATTCCGCGCCGCCATCGCCATATATACTCCCCTCTTTCCCTTTTCTTCTTTCTAAAATCAAACTATTCCTTCACGTTGTTTTTTAATACTTCCTTTCTTTTATATTATTAAAAATTAAAAATCACTTAATTATGAAGGAGTGTATATTTTCTTGTGAAATGAAGGAAAGGAAAATATATTTTATGGTAAATAGTATCTTTCAACATTTGTTTTTTAATGATTCAAATAGTGTCATGTGAATTGCCCTCTCAGTTTTTTTTAGGCAGCCAACCTCACTCAATGCATAGGTTTTTTTTTTATATATTTTGTATTTTTTTTATTCAACAAGTCCAAAAGAAATTACACTATTATACATTTTCAATGTATATTATGTAAGTAAATAAATAAGAAACTTCTTATTCAAAGCTCATCACGATTTTGCTGATAAAGATTTTTTATTTATTTTAATATTAGTTAAAAAATGCCTATCTTAATAAGAAACTTCCTATTCAAAGCTCATCACGATTTCTGAGTTTTTCTTTTTTTTCTTTTCTTCCTTGGCACGTGGAGTGGAGGCCCCCCATTCAGCAAATATACAACACAACTATTTATTACATTAGAATAAAGTTTTGTGGTGAAACTATGATGTTACCGATGAAACACTCTTGATTATGGATTGGACTGAAAGTAAATGAGATTGGAGGCGAGTAAAAAAAATATATTGTCCGGATGAAACCCAACAAAGCGTGAGACTATTTTGGGTTCTTGGAGTCGTACTTAGGTGGCATATTTTAGAACTTTAGAAAAAATTTGTCCCTAATGGCCAACTTGAACATTGGAGCTAGCCCACCAATAATACAGTACCACGTCTAAAAAATTAGCCAATACTTGTTACCTTTTCTTTAAAAATCTAGAAACTTTCGAAGATATAGGGCCCTGGTTCAGGTCCCGTGGACAAGGTTTCAAGAGTGGGATTACTCATAATGTAATATAATAACAGTTGTAGGGAAGAAAATGAAAAAAGGCGTGTGTGTGGAGCCAAGTGTGCTTATCTTTAAATTATTATTATTTAATTGTGTACGATTCTGCATCTATAATGCACTCACTAGGTAGCTAGCTACTAATCAAAATCACCAAATAAGAAAGGGAATGAAAATGAGAATCGAATCAAAATAAACAAAGATAAAACAGAACATAGTTAATAATTTCAAAGAATGAAATCATCTATCAAAAAAGGATAAGTTACAATTCTTTTCACCACCTCCATTATAATAAATTAAAAAAAGCATTAATTAAATTTTTAATACCTCAAAATTTTCAGATTCTAATTTTTAACCGTTTAATTTTTTTTGATAATTTTTAGTCATTTATTAATTTTCTGTTGGTATTTTTTGTCCCTCTAAATCTTTTTATTCATTTTTAGTCTATTATTTATTTTTATTACTCAAAATTACTTAATGTTTTGTCTATTTTCCGTCCCTCATTTATTTTACGTTTAGAAATAATTTTAAACAATAAAAATAAATAAAGAATTAAAAATGAGCAAATTTTTTTAGAGAGATCGATTAAAAGTAATGACAAAAAATTAATAAAAACTTAATCATTAAAAAAACTACAAGCTGGAAAAAAAAAATCCTTCTCTTTATCCTTATAATAATCCACCGTTTCAGATATTTGTTGATCATAGATCCTAAATATCTAGGTGTGTGCTACACATGAATGATTTATTAATGTTGCTACTTTCTATACTTTCACCTGTATATTTCACAAACAACCCCTTCTGTCAATCTAATTCATAATTCATAAAAGAATAAAACTTAAATACAACTCTTGTTTTCAGTATTATTATTCAATTAAAATTAAAGTTTCACTTCAATAACTTGTGTTAACTTTAACTTTAATTAAAACACAATACTAAGAAGAACCGTATCTAAGTCTTATTTTCCTATTCCCAATGTTTTCACATGTTGTCATTCATGAGTTGCTGCTCTAAGAACAACATGCTTTCAACGTTCCAAAAACTGTCAGAGGAGTCCCCACTTTGCATGTTCCACGGGGTGTTTGGATCCATGGATTGAAAATCTAGCCCTTGAGGGAACAACCCAGATGGGCTTGTGATGCAACTATCCGAGTAACTAATTTGAGAGGGTTGATAATAATCCGCAGAATTAGTATTGTTATTGTTACCACTAACAGTGACAGTGTAATATTCAGTCAAATCAGAAATTGCTGAGACTTGAGTCCCAAACGAGTCTGATGATGACGCACCGGTGCTACTATTCTCAGGGGTGTAACTTTGCGTGACATGTGAACCCACTAAGTCATTGTTCATAACTGAAGGATCGGTTAACCCCATTTTGCCCTTGTGATCGTGAACCTCGAATTTGTTGTTATTAAGGTTGCTTCCGTAGGTGTATGCATTGTTGGTCGCGGTGGTAGCGGTAACGGTTGTGGTGGCGGAGGCGGCAGCGGTGGCTTGAATGCGTTCCACGAGCCTTGGCATCCAAATGTAACGCATGGTGTCCTTGAATTGCTTGCTATTCACGTCGCATTTGAGTTGCTTGGCATGCTTTTGGACACGGGTTCTCCAATAGTTCTTTATCTCATTGTCGGTTCTACCAGGCAAATATTGAGCAATTTTCGACCATCTGATCCAATCCATGAACGAATTCTAATTTAGTTAAAATATAATCCAAAATTAACAAAAGTCATACTAGGTATGGTTCTTAATATTACCACAATTTCTAATTAATAGACGGTATGATAAAAAGAAAAACACTTTGTGTATAAATATATTGTTTAATTTCTATTTTGGTAGCAATCTTTTTATCCCATATGAAGGGGTTAAATAAAAATTAAATATTTACTATATCAAAATTATAAAATGATTTATTATAATGAGATTCTTGATTTGAAAATTTAATAATTTATGCAATTGATGCATATA
This sequence comes from Glycine soja, assembly GCF_004193775.1. Taxonomy (NCBI): domain Eukaryota; kingdom Viridiplantae; phylum Streptophyta; class Magnoliopsida; order Fabales; family Fabaceae; genus Glycine; species Glycine soja. Next base: position 43,981,277 of record NC_041008.1, on the reverse strand, counting down.
TATAATAAGAAAATAATAAGAAGAATAAAGGAATGGGTATTTTAGAATGCATGCATATTTGGGTGAAGTAATTACCGGTTTCCCCAGCGAGAATGGAGCTCCAGAATCAAAAGTTGTTCTTCAAGCGTGATGTTTCCACGTCGAACATCAGGACGCAGATAATTCAGCCACCTCAATCTGCAACTCTTCCCCGTTCGTTTCAGCCCTATATAATTAACATAAGAAAGGTTATTAGTTATTTACCCAGATTGGTAAAGCACTGGGTATATCATAACACTGAAAACGAGGGAAAACGAAAGAGCATTTTTCCCACTCCTTTATATGGCACTTTCTTTTTCTGAAACATTAATGATTTGAGAGAGAGGAGGTATCAATTCATTTCCTGGCCTTTTCCCTTTTTTCACAAGTGGGTGCGGCCAAGCAATTGTCACCAACCAATATTCATGAATTTTATGCCATATGATATATCTTAAAATTTATCCATACAACACAAGTATGAACCTAGACTTATAAGTCACTAGAGTCAACAAAAAATTGGCTTTCCAAAAATTCATTGGATGCAATTAAAAGTGGGGGCTTCATACCACAATCACATAAGATAGAAAGCAGAAATTTGGAAAATAAAGTAGTAGTACTGTTTTTGTGGTGAATAAAATATTCTATAATAATAAAAACTTAGGAAAAGTAATAGTAACAAGTTACCAGCAGAGAGGGCGAGGGTATTCCAGCGACCTTCGCCATGAGTGGCAACGTAATTGATAAGAGTGAGGTCTTCATCGACGGTCCAAGGGCCTCTTCGAAGGTCCATCTCGTCCTCACTACTTAAAAGGGTGTTGCTACTTCTTGCTCCTTTTCCATCCATTGATTCTCTCAGAACAAAAGGGAGAACGTTTGTTTGTTGGATTGAAGAGGTTTTCAAATTGGTCTTGGTTGGAGAGGTATGAAAGAGAGAGAAAGAAAAGAGTGTTGGATTGTTACAAGGGAGATAAAGAAGGGAGGGGCTTCTTATAAATATGCAAGGACGGGGTTTTGAAAATGTGCAAGTAAAAGAAAGCGATAGTTGGGACTTGGGAAGAGAGAGACAAGTAAAGAAGAATTAAGGACTTCAAATTAATTAACTAACCCTTCTTAGTTCCTACCCCTTAAATGTGTATTATTTGGAAGCATAATTAAATTGTAGTAATATGACAGTTTGACTTTCTCGCCCCCCTTTGTTGTGTGCGCGTGCGTCCCAATGCCAATGCCAAGAGCCCAAGAGAGTTTCAATTTTAACTTAATCGCCTGTTGTCGCTGACATTTTTCTTGTGTACAGATTGTTAACACAAGTTTAAGGGATTCTAGGTTAGGCTATCAAAATTTAAGATATATATTTTGCTTATATTAATTTATTTTTTATTTTTAAGCACTTTAAAGATAGATTGTTTATATAAATTACTCAGATCAAAATTTAAAAAACTCATAATGTCAACTAGACTTGTTCCCATCATAAAAGAAAATAAGAAATTATTTTTTACCTCGATAAACTCATCATGTATCTTTCATTGAATACGGTCTTTCGAATGTTTGTAAGATTTACATGGTTTAACCTATTACTATTTTTATTTTTCTATTTTTTTTATCTGTGAAAATAAAAAAATATTAGGACTTGCAATAATTCACACATTTTTATTTAACCTATTACATTTTTATTTTTATATATAATACCCTTTCAATTACTCCAATTTTGAAAAAAAAATAGTTAATTTAGTTAATTAATCACATTAAATTTATTTATAATTTATATTTTCTTTCAAAATTATACTTCATTTTCCCTCCATTTAATTGTTTCTCACCAAAGAATAATTAATGTTTGAAGAGAGAATACTGTCATTAATTAAGGATATTATAGAAAAATAAAATAATGCTCTAGATCTTTATAAAAAGAAACAAGCAAAAAAGTAAAAAACAGTCTTATGTATTAGGACAAAGATAATATTAATTAGTACTCTCTCAATTCCAAAATATATGAAGTTTATTCTTCCTATGCACTACTCCCACTAAGTATTTAGTAAGGATATCCTTAAAAAAGGTATTTAATGTAGTATTGGTTTTATAAAATGACATATTTTAGAATAAATTTTTTCTCTAAAACATCTTATATTATGGAATGGAGGGAATATGATATGGTATAATAAGGTATATGGACTGTCTCACTCATTAAGTCCCATAAGGGACAAGTTTCACAATGAACAACTAAACATTTACACCAATAGACTTGATGTTTTGGTGGGTTATGTACCATCCAACTAGGCATGACAATTCTTTCCGCAACTTGGGGATCCCTGCTGGGACTACCACATACGGGACCCTACGGTCGGGAAAAAAATTTCCCGTGGGGACAGAGATGGGAATGAAAAATCCCCCACAGCTAATTCAGGGACGGGGACGGGGACGGGAGATGGGGATTATGCTTCTCACCTCGTAGGGTCCCCATATCCTCACGTATATAAAATTTTATTTATACACTCTCTATGTATAACATAAATATAAGGGTTAATATAGTATTTTACTAGTAAAAAAAATACAAAATAAAATTATCATATATATAAGTAATATCTCACAAGTCAGAACGACACAAACATTACCCAAACCCTAAAACGCCGCATCAAACATTCAGACTTCGTTTATTGACTTCCTTCTTCACCTTTGTTCCTTATTCACTGCTTCACCTTCGTTCCTTCTTCACTTCTTCACCGTTCGTTTCACCATTTCACACTATTTTCACCCTCTTCACTTCTTCACCATTCGTTTCACCGTTCCTTCTTCACTATTCGTTTCAGCCGTGAACTAGTGGAAGTCTTCGTTGCACCTTTTTTTTCTTTGAGTCGCACTTGACATTTCTGGGTTTCACAACAAATTGTTCTTTGTGTGTTGTATGTTCTTCCTTTGTTTTATTTATTTATTTCTGTTGTATTTTTTTTATAATTTTTGGCATTTTATAATGTAAAACGGGGTCCCCGCAGGTTTCCGCGGGGAGCCGGAAAACGGAAACCGGACAAAAAATATTCTCACCACAGGGAGCAGGGACAGGGAACAGGGTAAGGTTAGGGGATGAGGAGCGGGGAAGTACTCCCTGCCCCCGTCCCGCGCGGGTGCCATGCCCACATCCAACTGATTATGCGTGATAAGGGATGTCTTCTATAAGAAAAATAATCCATCTTACTTCATTTATCTCTAAAACATCGGCCACATGCATACACTAGCTCTTAAGAATATAAAGGTTTCACACGAATATAATACAATAAAGTGTCCTTTGAAATCGTTAGAATGTGAAGACAACACTATATAAGCAATACACCATGTCTCCAATATGTTAAAACGCACAACAACAAATTTATACTTGGTATCGAGCCAACAAAATCGTAGTATGCACACATATGCATAGCTCACATGGACCAATGCAGGTAACACATATAAAGACTTATGAAGATGCATCTTATATAAATAGAGGTGAGTTGAAGGTTCATGGTTAGATAAAAATTGAGGAAGCATCGGCAAAGGCATTGAACTTTGGGTGCTTCGTTCTCAATTTTTGATTTCCTTTGACAAGAAAAATATGATTCTCAAATATTTGTCTCGGGATGAATAAAAATCCATACATTTAAATGAATTTTTGTGTACACATCTGTAAATAGGACGGAGCAAATATCATTCTTCATGTAGCTTCGGGTATTTGCTATTCACTAACGTACATTTATTTAAATATTCTTTCATTGATATAAATACGTCTATAGATAATTTATATTTTGTAGTATAATTTCATTTGTATTTATGTTTTAGAAAGAGTAGTTTTTCGATAAATTGAATGATTTTATTTTTCTAAAAATATGACAAATCTTGTATGCTTATATTGTTACAATAGGTAAAAGTTTCCATATTTATGTATATATTTTTGTTTACTTTCCTTATATTGGGCTAGTTTATTTAAATTTAATTTTTTTAAAAAAATTATTTTTAATAAGCAAGGGGTTTTCTTATTATTAAAAGCAAAAAATTATTCTTTTAGAAAAAAATATTTTAGATAAACATATAAAAATAAAAAATTACTTATTTTTATCAAACAAACATTTTTTTAAAAATAAATTTAAACAAACAGATTAACTATCTACTCTATTGTTGTGTCTATTACACCCTTCTAGGGCTGATTAATTTTATATTTCTTTTAAGTTAAGACAATGGATTGTTAGATACATGAAGCAACATTGAGATACCTTGAGGTGTTGATGCTTCCTTATATGTCAAAGCATGTGACAGATAAAAATTGAGAGTAACATATAGAAATTTTGGTTAAGATTATCAGGTAACTCCTATTTTAGATGAACCATTCATAGTTTTATAATGCATAAAAAAATATAAGTTTTTATCAAATACATAATTTTAATCTTTTATCACGTTCACGTATAAAATAATGATCTATTTAATAAAAGAATTCATATTTAAATTTTTTGTGTGTAAAATTTTCGTGTTTAATTTTATTATGTAAGTGAGATTAAATAATTTACAACTAGTTTGAGTGTATATGTGATTCAAGTTATTTTTAAGAAATAATCACTTACTATTCATAGTGTCCGGAGAAAATTATTTTGAAAAATAAACAATTGTTATTCTTTTTCCTTTTTTTATAAAGTGAATTGCTATTTTGTCCTAGATTTAAGTTATACTGAACACACATTAACACTTATAATATATTGCATTTTGCTTATGCAATCAGTACATGTGTTACTATATATGTGTTACTTCAAATAAAAATATAATTTAAAATGGATGAAGCATTAAAAAAATATTTTTATACGATGAATATTTTTAGTTTTAACGTATCTTATATATTTGAGGGCATACTATAGAAAAATCCTAAATTTAAAAGGATAACAACTTGATTAATAATATATACATGATGACAAATTTAAAATGGCCATCATAAAAAAATACTGAAAAAAACACTTACTTATAAAAACTAATACAATTTTTTTAAATATATTTTTAAAAATTTAGTTATTATAATATATTTATTGCTTTCACATCATGAATTTATGGACATTAAATAAAAACCCCAAAATAAATAATGGAGTTATATATGTGTAGTATTTTCATGTGCACATACTAATTAGTGCGAAAATATTAAATATACTTTAAATACTTTTAGTCACTCAACAAAAAATATTAAATACTTTTATATCTTTTTCTGAGGCATATTTTTTATATCATAAATACTTCTTTTTCAATACTCAATAAAAAAAAATATTGTAACCCAAAAAAACTGGCCTTAGAAAGTAGTTAAATAGAATCTCACATTAAAAGATGTTACTTATTTGATAGAATGAACGTTCGTGCAAATTTCACGAATTAGCATTTCTCTTAAACAAACGATTTCTGGTTCACACCCAGTACTCATCTTTCTAGGTGAGTAAATACGTGATCTTTTAGCTTAAAGAGTTCCTTTGGTACTTCATCCTCTCCTCTTAAAAATTATTTTTCCACAAAAAAATATTTGCATTAATTAATTTAGTTTTATTTATATATATAAGAGGAGTATTTTATTAATTTACAACTTAACTCACCATATAATCATCAATAATACTATAAAAACACACTGAACAATCTTTATATAAAAATTAGTTGAAAGAGTCACTCGTGCCTCTATCTGTATTTTTATAAAAAGTAAAAAAGGAAATGTAGTTGAATAGTGACAGTAATTCTATTTTAAAGGTTAATAGAAGAAAGAGAAATAGTTATATATATTGAAAGATAATTTAGAAATAGAAAATATATATATCAAAAGAGATAATTACATTATTTGTTAGTGTATGTTTACTTTTTAGTTGCAAAAGAAGTTTGTAAGAACATTTAAACTCTTTTTTTACATATAAATTTGAATTTGTGGATCATTAGATTTATTTTAAAATTTGTGAATGGCATTTTAAACTGAAATCCAACCATTGTAATAGAAATATAGCAGTCGTTTTCGAATTGGCGTTTGATTACGTACGCACAAATCCTTTATGAATTGAAGGATGGATTGGCATAATAAATCTAAAATTAAAGCTGATATTACCGTGTTGCTAAGGCACTAATCTCAAGCATTGCATGTGCAGCACAACGCGGTCTGGATCTCCGCGTTTTGTAGCGAAAGTGGACTATAATTTGTAATTAAGCAATTCTGTAATGATGCTAATTAAGGCCAAGGTTTTTACCATGTGCCTCATCTAGGACGGCTGCAATAAAATTTTCATTTACCACACTTTGAATTTTGATGGAGTTTTGTGGACACCATTTTCCAAATTCCATTTTAATATAGGAGCTTTTAGTTTTATAGCAGAGTTCCTTAACTTTTCCTTGCAATATAGACTAGAGATAGATCAGCTATTGATTCACGATTTGACCCTTACATTGTTAAGTGGGGGAAATTAAATTCCAATATTAACATATAGTCTCAAAAGTAAACAGGATTTGATAACCCAGTTTTGACAAATATAATTGCATTAAAATAAATTTAGCAGAAATCATGATAAAAAAAAACAAGTATTTAGTTCTCACATTCCTATACATAAAAAGAAGTCCTATTATTAGATTTTGTAAAATCACATCATCAGGGATTAGTCCCATGTCTACGGCCTGTGGGCGCATAGCGTAGATGTATCCTAGATCTAAAAAAAGGAAGTATTAAACTTTGTAAAATCACGTTTTAATAACTTCATAATTTTTTTATTAACCTAGCTTTTAAATTTAAAAAATTCATAAAATACTCAAGATTATAAAAATTCTCACTCGTGCGTTTATATATATATATATATATATATATATATATATATATATATATATATATATATATAATGCTTACTTGACATTTAACTAATTCTCCTTTCATTAAATCAACTTATTTTTGTATAAAGTAATATCTTGAGTTACGACTTCATGCTTAAGTTGAAAATTAAACCTTACATCTTTATTAAAAATTTAAATGTCAAATCATTTAATTGGGCCAACAATTTTTTATATGATGCTAACATTGTATAGAACCTATATATATATATATATATATATATATATATATATATATAACAATCTCTCCCATAAGTGAATATAATGTAATGTTTTTTTAAAAATAATTAAGAGTGAATAGTATAATATATATAGGGTGTATGTGGAGTGCTTTTTTTTATTTATTAATGAAGATAGGAGTAAAAAAAAGGAGTATCCCAAAAAATTTAACAAAATCTCAGATGTTAGTATAATTTATTTTCAAAACTCAACTAATATTTTGTCTTATCATTTTAATGTAATATATATGTAAGTGATTATGGTATAAGTTACTTTTATAGTTGAAGAGGAAATGGGGTTAATTAAATTATTTCATATATGTAAGATGTTTTTATAAATTATTCTAAAAAATTTGTTGAAATAAGTTGAAAAAAATTTATATATTTATAAACTATTTTCATAAGTTCTTTTACATACTTGTATAAATGTTTATGCCATAAAATAAGTTCAAGTAATTTAATTTTTCTACAACCTAAACTAATGGTGATCACACAATATTGATATCGGGAGTGAGGCTTGAGATAAGGTCTTAACTAAAAACTCGGCCTCTAAACAAAAAGATAAGTTCAAATAATTAAATTATAAATTTATTTTTTCAAATGCTCCTATCATATGTTCTCATCATCATAATAGCATTATATAACTTAATATTTATCATATTTATAATTGTTTAAGTTGTGAAAAAAATATAAATTTAATCTACATAACTTTCAATGCAACAATTAAATTGATAACTTTTCATATTTGTCACGTAAAACATTTGTAAAAGAAGGTTCATGGAATATATATACACACGATCAAACACTATTAAGTAATGCCTTTAAAAAAAACTATTAAAACAAGTGACATGCATGATTAATTGATATTAGATGTCAAACTTAGTTTTTTTACATAATATCTTTTTTTCAAACATGGTGTAGACTATATATATATATATATATATATATATATCTTATGAAATAAATCACATTTATTAGATTTCATATAAATTAGAAACCAATTACTAATTATTTTGATAAATGTTGTATTTTTATAAGCTAAAAGAATTTATTAATAAGAAAAGATTGTGAAAGCGCAATATAGCAAAAGTCGGTATGCAAAATAAATGAATTGGAAAATAAGATGTTATTTAACATATAATTCTAAATGTCCATCATTAAATAACATACTAACAAATATTCAATTTGTATGAAAATTGGACATACAAAATTAGAAAGATAGGATCAATTGATTTAAACAGATTGATTAATTAATTTTGTATTATACGAAAATTTATTCAATAATACAAATATAAAATTTTAACACTTAACATGCATGATGCTATCACTTAAAACAAATATATCAAATATAACATGAGTTAGCCTTTCTCTTCATCTTCATATAATCGAAAAATAAATGGGGTGAGAGAGAAGTCGGGTTCCGTCGATCCAATGGCGACAAGGATTACACATTAGGAGAGTATGACACATCTCTTTAAATATTACCTCAGAATTTGTTTAGTGGGCTGCCTAATGATTTTTCTAATGGATCTTTAAAAATGTGTTTCGGAAAAGGAATGATATTTAACACCACGATTCGTCCATTATTTTTTTTAAGGAAAAAGGAAAGCAATTCCTTTGGATAAGATTGAAAATTAAACCAAGGTATGATTAACGAGTGGAATCTAAAACTTGGATCAACATGCTTATTCTTTTACATTATTAATTATTATGACGCTTATTATAATATATGCGATTATGATGTGTGCACAAGAAAGATGAAACATTGTTTTTTTTTTTTTGTTTCACATGAGAATCACGTGGCATGTAAAACTAAAACTTCTGTGCTTGATAGTGTCGACAGGGAAGTTGGCTTCTTTGTGACTTTTAGTATGAAAACATGTTTTTCCTTATCAAATTATTTCTGTTCGAGTCCCAGGTATTCTGGTCGGGAAGCTTTATAATTAATTAACATGAAGCTATAATTAGCTAGGACGGTGCAAAATGTTATACATTTGAAAGAGTATTAAATAAATGGCCCAAAATACAGGTTGCATCCTACAAAGCAGCATGGCCTGAACCTCCAAAAGAAAGGGCGAAATACCCTAAATGTGTGAGCATCTACAAAAGTACAAAAAATTGAGAGCACCACACAGCTTGGAGATCTGCCATGCTATTATATATATATATTCATATAGTGATCTGTATGTAGTTTGGAGGAATAACTAATATATATGGACTAATGACCTGTCGTTTAAATGTTTAAATTTGGAAACTGAAATCACTTTAAGGTATGTTTGGGGTGGTTGTCAATTTTACATTTTAAATTTTTTAAAAAACAAACCAGTTTTTTAAATTACTGTAGTAATTATTTTTTAATGTATTTTTAGCTTATCAAATTTTAATATTCTATTTTAATTTAAATCACATAGCATACTCATTTTCCTATTTGTAGCAGTATTATAAGTTAATAATAATGCATACAGCAAGTATGACAATGAAACGAATTGAAAACATACTATATTCTCATCGTTTCATTCTTCATTCTCGTAGAAGATGACACAAGTTTGAGTTTAAATTTAAAAGAGACAAATTTAAGATTTTGAAATCTATCTTTATTTCCGTTCAGTTTTGTTAGGTTTGAGGAAATTTATAGAAAAGTCGATACAAATTTTTAAAATTTTAATTTACTTGTACAAGTTTAAATAAATTATATATTAAATTATTCATTATATTTTGATTCATATAATATATAAAATTTAACAAAAAAATAACGAACTTAAAAATAAGAATTAAATTATAGTTTAAGTTAAATGATTAATTTTAATTTTTATGTTTTTTATTTCATTATTAGAATATTTGATGTACATTGTTATTAATTACAGAAAATTTTATATATATAAGTGTTGGCCTGATTTTTAACATGAAAGCCCTCAGTTAATATTAAAGGTAATTAAAAACTACAATATGTAGTTTGAAAAAATCTCTACTATAAAAGTAATTAGAATGTCAAATAAATTAATAAAAGAAAATCAAATAATAATTAATAAGAATATTTGCACGTGCTACTTGTGAGTGTGTATATATCATAATCTGGAAATTTTACTCAAAAAAAAAGATAAACAAAGCAAACATATAATCTGGCTATAATCAAGCAAGTAAGTCATATTTTAGTTTTGATATTTAGAAGATTAAAGCTACATTCAAGTTTCGTTGATTAAGGCTTTATTCATTTTCAAGAGCATGACATTAAGCCTATGGATCAGATAGGACGCGCTAGTTTAGTTAGGTATAAGGCTTTGTTTACGTTCTGTTGGTTGGTCTCAAAAGAGAAATGACATTGCATTAAGTTGATGGAACGCTTCTTAAGTTCTTATTCTGCTACAGCTATTCCTGTTCTTCAAGAATGTCTGTTTTGGAAATTTGCTATTCAATTTCTCTACATTTCCATCCACGTCAACAGATCTTATTTAATTTATTGATCCAGGAACCTTTTAGGGGAGTTTTCGGCATCATATAATACAACAGTTTGATGTGTTAAATTTTCACAATTTATATTTTATATATAACAGAATATTATATTACACATATTATTGGAAGGAAAGATGATTTTAAATGGCTTCCAGGGCCACTCCATTATTGATTTTGATGGAGAAAAATATTGTACGAACCCCTCATAACCTATGAAACTATCCCAATTATTGATCTAAACAGTTTAGAATTTGTCTTATAGTAACTGCAGATTAACTTTATCAACTGCATATTGATTGCTATATCACAAACAAAAAACGAGGGTAATGCAATGCTTTTGCATTCATCTCAAATTTCCATTTTTACTGATAATTTATATATATATATATATATATATATGTATATATATATATATAAATTACTTTGTCACTATTTTAAAGTTTTTTAGAGTTAAATAAGTTAGTTAATATTTTTTTATATAAATACTCTAGGAATCAAGAGCAATGAAAAGGAAGATTAACATGTATATTGGAATATATTCACACTATTATATAATAATTCCATATTATAAATTTATTTTATTATAGTGTTGGCACTAGTGTTGGATACAGTGTGAAATGGGGTTTCGGCGGCTAAAGAGACAAGCTTTGTAGTTGTAGGTATTCTGGAAGGATCACCCCACAAGGAAACTAGAATCAGAAGTTAAGTTGGATGACGGATTCCCATGGATCTATGTCACGTGCCAATATTAATTAGCCTCCATCATATATATCTATGCAACACTTTTTGAGGATACCATGTTGTCAACCCCCACCAACTCAACTATAGTAGTAATTTTATTTGTGTTTCGGTTTTCCTTATGATTGCTATCTTCTGGTTGGTTTTTATTTATGTTCGATAATAATAATAAACAGAAAAAAGAGTATGGAATTTAGGTCACTGGTTTTTCATTTTCATGGAAGTTCAGCAAACTGCTGAAGGGACATAAGGGACGGGAAGGAAGAACAGAGGAGTGCGAAAGATTGGCAGGGTGGAGAGGGGGAGAAACTATAATATGGTTTAAAATTATTATTGTATCAATCAATCTTCATATGATGTCTAATTGAGTTTTAATGTTAGTAGCTTAGGACATGTAATAATTTTAGGTAGAGTTGAGTTAGCATGACAAATATAAATTAAATTAATTAAATCTTATACAATTAGTTATTGTGTTTGGTTTAAAACTAAATATCTTTATTTTAACTATAAAACAATATTTTGTTTTTTCTTTCACTTTTTTATATAAGTATTAAAAATAAAAAAATCATAATTATCTACAAAAGGCGTCTTCTCTAATACTTTTATACAAGAATATATAGTTTTTGGCCTTTTGAGTTTTTAATATAAATTTTCTTTATACTTTTTCTTCAAAAGTATGAACTGTTTTAATATGTGTTTACTATAATTAGTGGTATACTTTTTTTTTTTTGTTGGTGCTGATATGATTTTAAGTAATATTGTCACTTGAAGATTATAATCTTTTGAAATATCGCTTGGCATTTATAAGCGAGTGTACCTCCTTCTAATTAGATTTTCTCCATAGACATGAGTTAATATTTAAATTCCTAATCACTTACTTAAAGGATCTGAGCCAATTAATGGCATACTTCAAAAATATAAACAATGATTGTTGTACTCAATTACCAAATTTAAGCACTAGTTGCAAGTGCAAACCTATAGTTCTTTGTTAGGCATAAATAGCATCGGTGCAAAGATATTTTTACAAGAAATAAGAACTTGTCAAACCAAGTGATAAAATTTCCTCATATAACATAGTGACCAGTGATTTTACCTTAAAAGGGCACCTAAGCCTACCCCAACTCTTTAAAATGATAAAATAATAGTTAAACTAATAATTAGTCAGTGAAAATTGTATTTAACAATAAGTCACTTTGTTGGGAACCATGCCACTATGAATATTTTGGGTTCAATGAGAGTGACACTGACAACATCCATAGTTTCCTGTTATTTGGTCAAAAGACTTGCCGGGTTTTCAGGATTTATGGCGTTGACATTTCTGTTATGGACGGCGTTCTCCATCAAAATGCAAACACTATCCTCTATGCCTTTGTGTAATATTTTGAAATTAAAAGGGACTATCTTTGTAGTTCATGTAGAATTCATTATCTTAATTTGGCCTCTGCATTATCGTCTGAAACGTCTTTGACCCAAATTGCCTACATGTGTTTGTTGATTGTTACTCCCTAATATTTGACCTCTTTCAATATTTGAGGCAAATCGTGTATTTCTCCCCTCCTAAGAAGTATACTTATGTTAGGTATAAAAGGTGTAGAACAGTAGAAAGAGTGCATGGAAACTCAAATCAAAGAAAAAAAAGACAGAAAAGAAAAGAAAATTGAACAATCCATTGTATTGACATAGCTTGCCATTTACTTGATGGATATAACAATTATTTGAAAAGGATGTCTTATGCGACGTCTTGTCTTAAACAATTAATAGATATTAATCTAATGGCAATGCACACTATATCGACTAGTTTCAAATGCAATCTAGGCTTAGATGAAGGAATTCATTATTATTGTTCACCAACTACATTTCGGCCAACTTTGTCTTTAACTAGTAATAAGTCACTAATACATAGGGCCATTAATTAAAGCACCCCAAGTTCCTGTCAGTTAATATAAATTTCAATGTAAAGTTACTATTGATAAAACTTTTATACCATATAACTGAAACATATTATATATGGTTGTCATATTATCAATATGTGGTTATTTGGAGTATAATTGAGTTTGGATATTAAGTTTCAATTTATGAATGAAAATATAGTTGAAAAGAGGTTAATGCCATAAAAAAAAAATAACCAACTGGATTCTATAGAGATTAGTTGTTGAAAGATCCTATGGATACTTCCCATTGATAATAGTGTGACAAAAAATATAGTTATCATACTATTGAGTGTAGAATCAAATTATATGAAATTATTTCATTTTAATTAATAGTTTCAAATTCGAGATTTAAATATATAATTATATTAAATATTTTAATAAAAAAAATTATCATCTATAATAATATTATCTAATTAGAGCAAAATTATATGAAATTAAGTGAAGTGAACTAAACTACATATTTCAACCCAAGAGAAGATGACAGTGTAATATATACTCATATCTTTGAGAGGAGAAAATTGCAACTTCCTCAGATTAAATTATGATGTGATAAAAATTGTTTAAATGAAATGCATACGTCCAAGTACCACGCCTCCTTAGCCATTATATTCAGTGTGAAACATGTTCTTTCTATATATTCTATCGAAAACGAGAACGCTCCCTCCTTCTATTGTGCGTCTTTTATTCCATTTATGTTATATTATTTCGTGAACTATCTTTAATTAAAGGCTAATTTATCTAAGTGCCCCTCAAAGTTCATTTGCAATTTTGTTGCTTCTCGTATAGTCGATTTTAATTAAAGCGTGAGTGCTCTTTTGGTTGAGAACACAGGCATGTACATTTCATGAAAAGTATGCTATAAACTTATACAAATCCAAACGTGCCTTAATAAAACGTGGTAAAAGAAGCCGCCAAAGCAAGACACAAAAGAAAAGGACGAGCACCATTGTCGTGTCCTTTCGACACACACTAGGGCTTCGGAACTAAATTATTAAGGTTGCAAAGCAATATTATAATCCCAAGCGTGAATCTGTGTTCCCTAGTCTTTGCCAGTTTTGTAATGACATACGTAACTATGTTGGTTTCAAACTCTACATTCGCAGCAATTATACAAAAAAATTAATAAGGAGTGCTTCGTTCACGATTCACAAGCAGCCCCTCTCGTGAGGTCTGCCAGAGCGTGTTGTATGGTTCATTGCACTCACTATACAAATTGAAAATGCCCACCACCATAGTCCATAATCATAATCATATATAGTAATAACTTATAAGCTTTGTCTTGATTAATTTAATATGATCATCAACTTGCATGTATATCTATATCCTCTTTCCAAACCCAACGTATTTGATTGTGCAAACGCCTCAAAATTAGAGGGGTTGCCATTATCTAGTTACCTTTACAAGTTAGAGTTCACACCATGGGTTATGGTTGTGGTCGTGGAGGAAATTAAAATCAGATTCGGGGCACGACGAGACACGCCACGTGCTCAGTAACAATGCCAATGCACGACACATGTCTATAGCTTAACTAGGGTCTATGTGGGGGACCATTCAACATGTGTTAGATCATTTTAGTTTAGTTAGTAAAACCCACTTTTGGGTTAGGTGGTGACCTTTTTTTTTTAGATCAAAGATATGTGTAATTATATTGATTTGATATGGGTTTTTTTCATAAAAGATTTGCAAGACGATCTTTGGGTGAAACTATTCGTATCTCGTGCATGGGTGATGTCGAGTTGTGATTGGTGTCACAAGGCTTGTGTTATAATAGGGTGTACATGTGTATTGTTTTGGAGAGATTCGAAGGTTAGGATCAAAGATTGAGAATATCATAATGAAGATTATTTAGATAACCGTCCGTGGTTGCGTTCTCAGGTGGAAAGTTGACCAGAATCAGTAGTAACTATCATATGCCATTTTAATTACTTGGATCCATACATAGCTTAGTCATCAAAGCGTACATTCCCACTCACGATAATAGATGCTAAAATGCCATTAAGAGATGATCCTATAAGAACGGTTCCGTTCTTCTTTTTTGTTTGTTCTAACGTTTCTATATATGGATAAAAAATAAATTAAAAATGCATCGTTCTTTTCTTTTCTTATTAGAGCAAATACATTAATAAAAAAATTGTCAACTTCCATCTCATATTCGGTGGATTTGATGGGTAAGAAGAGATTATTAGGCTGAAAATAATATATGTAACAAGCAATGTGATAGAAAAGACAAAAATGAGATAAAAAAGAGAAAGAAAAGAATAAATATTAGTAATTTATCATAACTCTAAATTAATATTAGGGAACTTCTATGTTTATTGGTTCAAATCTGTATTCTTCTTCTTCTTTTTTCCCTTTATTTTATGCTACCTAGTGTTTTTGTTTTCGGAAAATTATGAGTTACCTAGTATATTTTTACATTAAATTAAAGTAAGAACCTCATTTTTTAAAAATATCTGTATATGTATGTATGTTGTCCTCCTCATCCATTATGATCACTGCTGATTAGTAAGCCATAATGTTCCTTCATTATTTAAGCAATGTTATCGTGTGTGTGGGGGGGGTTTCTTTTTGTTTGAGGGGGACAATACGAAAAATGGAAAGGATGAAGATAGCCGATAAAGATAAAGAGGGAAAAGACGAAGATTATGACGAGCTGGCTATGGAGCAACACCAGTTGTGGCAAGAGAAAGCATGAGAAAGGGACGTATGAGTAGTTTTCAGATTTGTGGAGAAAATATGAATAAGATTTGAGAGGAAAGATAGCTAGTCCAGATTCAATGGCACTTATCGACTTAATTCCACGTTGTAAAAACGACATGTCTTTTGGAACACAATATTTTCTACTTCTACATTTATTCAATTATCTGGTTTACTTTCTTATAATGCTAATCTTTTCACCCATGTCACATATGATTGGTCTCCTTTTTAGTTTTTCTCTTTCCGTGGCTAACTCTAGGCTCAAACTTATTCTTCCCTGTTGCACGTACAATTCGTTTTTCCCACATTTAAGTTTAAATTTTTGGCAGCATCTTATTTTGTCATTTTGCATGATGTTACTCTTCTCATTGGTAGTTCTTCTTAATTGGTCCATCTGTTGTTATTGCTTGCTAATTTGAGAAATACTTAAGTGCATGCATTTTCAATGATCTTTTAAATTTGTAAGTCAATTGAATATTAGTAGGTGACCAAACACCATCATGATTCATTATATTTAGTGGTACATACTGTGCGGTAAATCAAAGGATTATCGGGCTTAATTCCACACATTTCTTTAATATTTTTGTTGAGCAGAAAAACTTATATATTTCACTTATCTAGAATGAGAGGTTCACTTCAAATAAAAAATAGATCAACAAAACATAGTTATTGTTAGAGTTTTTTTTAGCCATGTTAATATTTTTTTATTCAATAAATAAAGATTATATTATGATATGAACAAGCATAACATACCAAAAAGATCGCAAAAGAGAAGTTATAACTTATTTATAAAAAAATATTCAAAGATATGAAATATTTATTAATTTTATTAATAACTAATCTTTATTAAAAAACTTGATTGATCATATGAGAATATCTTCTCTCAAATTAAATTAAGATTTTATTTAAAAGATTGAATCCAGTAACATATTAATAATTATTGTTAGAGGTTAAGTGTAAATAATAAATTCTATATTAGCCAATTGAATATTATATATATATATATATATATATATATATAATTATGACTTGTGAGACCTATAAATTTAAATCATATAATTATATAATCAAACTTGTTTAGGGTCATCGCTCCCCTGTTAGACATTAGTCATAGCGAAAATTTCATGCATGCAACTAATAAATATTTCTTTAAAGAATTACGCTTCCGAATTTATATTAGTTAATGAAAAACCTTTAGAATTCAAGGCATATCGTAGAATTATTGTGATATATATGAAGTTTTTTTTTAATTATTTGTGTTTTGGATACAAGTAATGTCCATATGAAGTTTCAACGTCTTATAAGAACCTTATTTTTTATTTATTTTTTACTTAAAACATTGACAAGTGATATTGTTCGTGTTCGGTGTTGTTAATTTTATTTTAACACCAAGACGGCAAATATATTATTAATGAAGCCGTATTAGAGTTTCTACATTGTAGGTATGCAAAGACCATCAAGCCAAAGCACACCATTCGCGCGCTTGATTAGTGCCAGCAGTGGAAGGTTCTCAGATTAAAATATAATGTCCCAAATGATGATTTCAGTCAAATTAGGAATACATATGTTTTGTTGTGATGATATTATAAATTAAAATGTTAATAATGGAGGTATTTTTTTAGATGGAACTTTCATTTTTTTATTATTATGATATCGATGTAAAATATTCACTAATTTTATTTATTATTAATATTTATTGAAAAAACTGATCAATTATTTTTAATCATATCTTTTTTTTAATTATATTTTTTTCATTCATAAAATTTAAATTACTTAAACCAATGACTTATTGTTCGATAAAACTTTCATTTAATTTGGATCATTGTGGGAGAGTTATATGCAGTGATTTCATTTATTAATGACCAGATATTGCAATTAGGTATCTTAATTAAACCTGCCATATTTTCACATTCAACTTTGCCATTGCTGGCTAATCGATCTTTTCTAAACAACACAAATAAGGTTTAAAATAAGTCAAAAGCAGAAGTTTGCCTAGCCGAAAAGGGAGGGGGACATGGTCAAAACAAAAATGGTCAACTAAGAAAAGACGTTTTTACATGTTTAGTGAGTCAGCTGGATAAGCATTGTAGCTATAAATTATAATTTTCCGGTTAATGTTGTGTTGCTAATTGAATTAGAATGAAGCACCCATACTTAATTAATTTTCCTCTGTTATTTTGCAGTAACACCTAATACCCTTTTACATGAAATAGTTGACCTAGCAAATTTAATTTATTCAATGACATTGCTTTTCTGTCAACTTCTAGGGGGTCTGATAAGTTTGTTGGTCAACCTATCCATTTGTATAGGCGCAAATCACATGTTTGAGGATAAGAAGGATCTATTTTTGGGTTTTGCTCTTTTGGGTTAACATTCAACAGGTACACAATGAGAATGAATTGTAAAATCTACTATTTCGTTGAATTAAGTTTTTCAAGAGTTTCCTTTTTGTACCGGGCTAATTTGATGTGTATGCAATCCACATGAGTTTTTTTCCCACAAGAGAAATATGATCATCATGCCATTTCTAATACATTCTTTATTATTAATTAAAATTTAATAGAAATTACTAAATATATGAGTCTTATTCTTTATTTAGTAAATCACATTAATAAATTTATTATTTTCAACCACTTTTTACTAATTGAACCCAACATTAATATAATTTCAATCGAATTGGGCTTCGGGGCCCATTTAACTCTTATTAGTGTTTTTTTTGGCCCGTGTTCTTATCCGCAAACTAATCAATGCCATAAAATTTAGGGTGATGCTAGGTGCACCCAGCGTTATTACCGGTACACCCAGCATTTTAAGTGAATGAACGAAAATACCCTTCACTCAAGTTGATCCGTATGAGTTATACGAATCTAACTGATTTGTATGTTTAAATTATACTTAGGAATCAAGTTCATCCGTACAAATCATACGGATCAATCACGAATTCGCATACCTTCGATGTAGGGTAATTTTGAAATTAACGAAAAATACTGGGTACACAAGCAATAGAACTGGTGCACCTAACATCACCCTAAAATTTCCTGTATCATGTAAAGAAAGTCCACGAATTACTATTAAACACTAAAAGATTCAAACAAGTTTTTGTGCTCGTTAGATGTTGGAAATGGTTATTTGCATTCTTTCTTTTTTATTTATGCATATCTCTTTAATTTTTTTTCTTCACAAATTGGTACCCAGAAACTAATTTATGAACATGTTTAAATTTTCAAACGTACTAAAATTTTAAGGTGAAACATATAATTTAATCTTTATGTTGCATAATGAAGACTCTTGATTTGTGATTTGGTCCATATATGTAAAAAATTATTAAATTAGTCCTATGACAAATGCTATAGTTTAGTTCTTATTAATGATAATTTGATATATGTCATTGTGATACTTATCTCTAAGGGTACTGTATTGAACAATAACCATTAACCTTCTCATTCATTCTTGATTTGATTTCGTTATAGATAGGATGATCAAATTAAGAATGCATTACATACATAAATATCAAATTAAAGATGTGTAAGGTGTTAATGATTGTTAGTGATTGTGTCATTGTGATACAACCAAAACAATAATGCTTGCCCACGGAGAGTATAGAAACTTAATAAGTTTTTACATGTGAGTATGACAATGAGAATCCCTAACATGTTTTTCTTTTGATTGGCAATTTTTTTTAATATTAGGTACAAGGAATACCTTAGCCCACACCCAAAATACATGAGATCTATCTATCAAAGCTTGCTTGTATAGCCTTTTTCTTTCTATGCCATACCGTTCCCCATTTTTACAGTATAATTTCTATGATTGTGTTAGCCACTAAACTATCAACCCACATGGAATATTCCCCAACCCAACAGTTTCAGTGTTCCCTATACACAAACCCGTCACTCTGTATTGGTGACTCTTCCCACAGGACATCACCAAAGCCAACCTCATTGCTTCGTGCACTGTATACCGAATACTTCTGATGCAACAACCCTCCTATTTGCTCACTGCCCACCCTGTTTTCCTATACCAGAAATTTTCAATAACACATCCACCACATGTGATTCCTATTTGATGTATGAAAGCAACTTTGTATCAGAGAATCCGCAACATTTTGGGACTACCCCTATACAGAGACAATGCCAAGAAGACCTCCTTAGCTCATAATACAGACAATAACAAAACTACAAATGCTATACTAAAAATAATACTAAAAGTCTTAGCTCTAGCGCACTTTACTCCTTTCAAAATCCTACAATCATGTCTGTGAAAGTGCTCATAACACTTGAGACATACCCAACTTCAAACATTCCCCAAAAATATCAGACATAACTACATGAACAACTAGTAGCAACTGGACAATATAGGAATAAATGGTGACTAGTCTAAGAAACATTTGGAGGGAAACTTTTGTGTGGCGTGCAAAAGCTCCAAAAGTCACTTGTGTTGGTTCTAAAATATAATGGCAGTAACATAGTTCAACTTGAAGATTTAACATTGAATAGGCCTGGAAATCATTAGAGGGCATGCAAACGTTTTATCACATTTTTTCTTTTTTCTGCTTTGCAATATGATCCACCAAATGCACCAATTGTGCTTCCGGCTTCTCTATTGATGGTTATTTTCCTTTTCCTTTATTTTTTTGTAGTCTTATATATCAATACACAGTATAACTTGTGATTATATTGCTTCCAGGAATATATCCATAGGCTTGGTAGAACAGCTTGTGGGGAAGGCGGAAAAGGAAATGCTATACATTTCCTGATTCCTGAAGAGTTGCAATTTATTCACTATTTGAACCTTTGTTTCTCTATATTGCTGAAGGTAATAATAATTGTGGCTTCTAATTTATGTGCCCTTGCTTTATCTTCGAAAGTTTCAATATAGATTACTTAATGAAACCTTGAGCTTGTCACTCATGCCTTGTGCATAAGAGGAAGACAATTTTTCTTTGCTTGGATGTATTTTGCTACCTTGTTAGCTTTTTGTTATTTTGTAGATAATCTTTAGATGAGAATGTTTCAACACCATGTGCCTATATATGTAACTTCTGTGAATCACTTTAAAGACGAAAACAATTTTGTTCTTTACTTCCTTGTTACTTATATTAGTTTGTAAATTAGATTAACATAAGCAGACAGACAACAACAGGAAATGCTGGTTCTGACAAGCATGATGGCTTCTATGATGTTCGTACAAACTACAATTACACAGAGCCAACTCTTCCTGGAATTGTTGGTTTAGTTGCAGCATTGGTGGCATTGTCTTGCAACAAAAGCACATCCATTGACAAAAATACCATTTCCTCTGCTGCTCCCCTTATGTTTCCTAAACCGTCTGCCACCACCTCCAGCACCATGGAAACCATAAGGGCATGATGCCATTGCCTATTTCTTTCTAGCAAGTATCCTAGGTGATTTTTTTTGTTTAGATCATAGATATCCTTCACTGGAAGTAATCTTATTCTAGTTGGGTAAGACCATTATGGACAGCAAAGATTTTTTTCAAGTATTTAACATAGTTGCATATCCAGGATTAAATCCGAGACCTCTAATTAAGCTGGAACAATCTCACACCAGTTGGTCCACATGATTGGTGGTAAGTACCCCAGGCGATTTGAGTGCACAAGTAACTTTTGTTATTTTCATATTTTGTATCAATTGGAAAATCAAGGTAATATTGCAGGAAAAAGCTTGGAGAGCTGGAAGCAACAGAGATTGGCCTAACGAAATGATTGACTCAAAATTAGCATTAAGAATTGATAAAGTGGTACTTGAGAATGTGTCTCTTTAATTTTTTGTGATACACGTCACATAGTATATATATGTATTGTATTCATTAAACATGAAAACTGAATAGCTTGTAATTGTTTGACATCTGATGCCTTCACAAGTTTCTCTCCCTTGACTTTCCCCAATTTCATGTGAACTCTAGCATCTGTACTCTCTTGTCTGTTGTTTCTATTCAAAATAAGGGTAACATTGAGTTCTTACATAATATTTGGGGTAAATCATTCAACATTTAAGAGTTAAAGTTATCTAAGGCCCTAGTGTGTTTTGTAAGGGAAGCAAATAAAAGGTATTCGGTGAAATTTGAGGAAAATTTAAGCAGTATGATTGTAGTTTACTCTTTAAAATAAAATAAATTACTCTCTCAATTCAATCTTTCAACTTATTCACATTTCTTAAGAAAAATAATTAGTTTAATTAACCACATTAAATTTATCAATTATTTATACTATTATTTCAAAATTATCTTTTTTTTTATTTTTTTATTCACTTAATTGCTTTTCATAAATATATGGAGAGAGAATAATTAATTAAGACTATAGAAGGAAAAAAAATAATTAATGCATCTAGAAATTATAATTTTTTTTATAAAAACAAACAAACAAAATTCTAAAAAAGATTTTATAATTGGAAAAAAATGGACGGAGCATGTGAGAGTTATTTAATGAAGAAATACTCAAATTGAAAAGTTAGTATTTTTTTAAATAACATTTTAGGATGTGTTGATAGTTAAAGGGGAGAGTTGATAAATAAGCTCTTATAAGTAATAAAAAAGTTATCCGACCAACTTAATTAAAAAGTCAATATTTTTTCCAAGTTTTATTCTATGAAAAAAGATTACAAGTTTTTTTAAAAAAATATAAAAATTGTTTGGTTTAACTCCTCCTTTTAAGAGGAAGATAAACTTAAAAAAAAAAGCTGAACCAAACAGACTAATTTTAATTGAAAATAAAGGAATCTACCACAAAATTTATCCATTTTTTAATCTAACAGCATTATAAATTTTTAAAGCACACACATTCAATTTTAAAGGAGTTAGATCCAAGAATATAATTTGTCTTCTGCCAATTACAGAAAGTTGACGGAAGAGCATATCCTTCTCCTAAAAATATAGTAGCATCATCTGCGATGGTAAATAAAAGTTTAAATTTTATATATTATCAGCATAAAAGTTTTCATTCAATTAATTATAAATATAAATTTTAAGATAATTAAAATGAAAATAATTAATCTCATTCATATTAATAATGTAACCCATTGGATATAACTCAATTTTGACGGCACACTTAAGTTTATTGGCAGAGACTAGGGCGCGTAACCGAAACTCCTCACGCACCCCATGCAAGTTTCGGTGAATGTATTGCGTCCGTCCAATTTTAAAATTAGAAAATCAAACAGTGAAGATCAGTTATACTACGATAGAATTGTTTACACCAGATAAAATAAAAAATATGAATTTTTTTTTCTTTTTGCTCTCTCCTTCGAGCTTCTCCCTTTGATCTTCGCGAAGTTCATCTAGCATGACCCCTCCCACTCCTTTTCAAAATCTGAGGTTCGGTTCTTCGAGCTGAGATTCCACAAAAAGCATAGGGACATGGTCCTCTTGGAGTACCTCCCGCGCGTGATGGAGGAAGCCGAGGTGGTGCGTGAGCGGAGGAAGACGCTGAAGCTCTTCACGCCGGCGGACATGAGGATGGTGGGAATGAGAGGGTGCGAGATGTGGTAGGACGTGAATCTGGACCATCCTGCCAAGTTCGAGACGCTGGCGATGGATTTGGAGATGATAATGGAGGAAGTTTTTGTATAAGAATGTTGGAGAAGCTCGGAGGAAAGAGATGGTGTCGAAGAAAGAGGAGTGGTTGGAGACCAAAGGGAAAAGCTCGGAGGAGAGAGATGGTGTCAAAGAAGGAGGGGTGGTTGGAGACCAAAGGGAGAAGCTCGAATGAGAAAGAAGTTAGTAGGAGAGAGGGGTGGTCAGAGACGAAAGGCAGAAGTTCGAAAGAGAGAGAAGCTCAGAGGAGAGAGGGGTGATCAGAGATGAAAGGCAGAAGCTCGGAGGCAGAAGCTCAGAGGAGTGAGAAAAAAGAAAAAAAAATCTCATATTTTTTTATTTTATCTGGTGTAAATAATTCCGTCGTAGCATAATCAATCTTCACCGTTTGATTTTTTAATTTTAAAATCAGACAGATGCAATATATTCACCGAAATTTGTGTTGGATGCATAAGAAATTTCACTTACGCACCCTAGTCTCCACCAACTTTATTTATTAAACCTAGAACCTAAGATTATTTTATAGTTGACTGAAACTATCGAAGTTTGTGAGACACCAAAGAAGAAAAATTCTAATTAGGATGGCTAATTATTATTATTATTTTTGACCACACCATACATAGTAAAACCAGTATGTTTTATTTTGGACTGCTTTCTTTCTTAAAAACTTATTCCCAACACAGCGCTCCCGGGAAAGTGAGGGAAGCACGAGAAAGCTTGCGAAAATTTCACGTTCTTCTTCTATTTGCAAACACTGATTTTCCATTCCATTACTGCTATTGTTATCATTCTTATTTTGCTGTGATCAAATTGGTTTTTCGTATTAAGAATTCTCATTATTATTACTGTTGAGACTTTCCTATCGCCTTGCACCAAAGAACTCGGTTCCCACTTTTCTCTAATTCTAGGGCAACTTTTTCGGCCAAATCCTTTTCTTCCCATCGAAGCGAGCTCTCATTGCAAATTAAACGCGCTTTGCGTGGTGCGATCTTCGTTGTGATGGAAACTAGGGCATGAATTGGCCGTACAGAAGAAAAAAGCGATAAAAAATGTTCTTCAGCGGCGATCCTTCGACGCGGAAGCGTGTCGATTTGGGAGGTCGCAGTTCAAAGGAAAGGGACCGGAAGAACCTTCTAGAACAGACGCGAGTTGAACGCAACCGGCGCTTATGGTTGCGCCAGCAGAACTCTGCTGTACTCAAAATTCAGGTTTAAGTGCATCTGCTTGATTTTAGTTTTTAATCTTGCAATTTCGTTGTGCATCACTGTTTCTGTAATGCATTTGACAAGTTTTGTAGCAAGTGAAATTAGCTGAATTATTCTCATCGTAATGCTTGATGGTGTGATATTGTTGTTGTGTTTAGCTGCCTCCGGCAATTTACGTTGTTTTTGTCAAGTATTGCTCCACTGTTTCAAATTCCATCATGTTGGAAAATAGAAGTTTAGAAACCCAAATGTGTATAGATGCCCATATGTGTATATATTAATTAAATTCTTAGGTGATTTAAAGATTTTTTTTATGATAATTAATAGTTTTTAATTAAATTCTTATTAAATTAAATACTTTATTAGTCAAAATTATAATTAAAACACCCAATATTATAGTGTCACGTCTGCGATTTAGCAGTCTACTTATTAATGGTCAACCCCTGAAATTGACAGTTGAACCAAAATCCTTGATTTTGAAAAATAGGAAGACCAAATGTCTCTATTTTTTTTTATAGGATCCAAAATTGCTGTTTGAGTAAAATAAGAGGACCAAAATTGTATTTTAGCCAGGAAAGAAAGATTTTGCTTCACTAGTTTCTCTGTCACTCAAGTTTTTGAGGAAGACAAAGTTCGCATGAAAAATCAACACGCCAAACACAATATAAAAACATTTTTATGGGGAAATTATGCACAGAATTAGAGCTCTAGAGGATAGGAGAAACCTCTTAGCAGATGTTCTTATATCCTGATTCCCACTTTCACTCTGTACCTATCCTTATGCCTCCCTCTCCCCAAAACCCCAAAGAAAAGCCCGCTTCCAACTATTTCCCTCTGCCTCCTCACCACCAAGATGTTATGGTGAATTATTTGATGTTGTTTCATGGTTACAATTTAATGAGTAATATAAAACTGGCTGAATCCACTAACTATATACTGTTTGTTTGAGATTTCAATATTAAAAGGTTTTGATTCCAGTAATTTATCAACATACTACTTTCAATTGTTTCCCATCTGTAAATGAAATTTTAGTATTAAATTTTTTGTTGTATTATGCCATGCGTCATGGTAGTGTTTTAAATCTTAATGAAAGTTGCATTGCTTGTTTTGATTTTGGCCATGGTTGATGCTCCTCAATTTGCTTGGTTTCGTGATATTTTTGTTTTAAAATTGTAAGTATTTTGAATATTCACTGCTACATGATAAGTGAAAATAAGATTGCAGTGTCATTCAGTTCCTAAAGTTTAGCTGCCTAGATTGTAGTTTGATGCGTTGTGTATACTGTGTGGTGGGCACATTATGTTGATGGGAGTGAACATCATTCATGTGTCATGCAAATTGTTGACTGATTCTAGCTACAGAAATGCTTCAGAGGGAGAAAAGCTGTCAGAACTGAACAATCTAAGGTGCGAGAGCAGTTCTATAAAATCTATGGGAAGCATTGCCAGAACGTGGACAGGTGAAATTTGATAATCACAAATTATAATTGTTGAATACTGTTCATTTTCTTTTATTATAAGCTTTTGTATTAATTAATGATGCATCTTATTTTGGTATGATCTTACTTGAAAACTGCACCCTTACTAATCAAATTAATGTCATCTTGTGTGCATTCAGGAATTCTTTTGGTCCAGATTCTAATTTCCTCTACCAGTTCCTCTATTTCTTTAAGGCAGAAAATATTGATGATTTCTTAGTTCTTGTGCAAATATGCCGGTTGCTTTGGTGGTCTGTTCAGGATAATGGTAATTCTTAATCAACCTTCCATTTCCTATGGATTTTACAGTTCTTTATCTACTGTACTTGTATTTTAAGGCATTTGGGAAAAAAATTGCAAACTGGAACCTATATTTATTTTACATTTAATCTTTTCACCCACCAGAAAAGAGATTTCTAGTGCAATCAATTGACTTTATGGTGCTTGTTTCGCCTCTAGTTAGTTTGTATATTTTCTTTCAAAGTGACAATGTGGATGATCATTGAGTTATCATTTTCCTCCTTAATGTATTCATTTTATCATAATCATAAAAGAAAAAAAATGAAGGCTGTGTATTTCACAGAATTTAAATCCTATCTCATACTGCATTTGTTATTGGTCCCATGAATTGTACTTTCTGCCATTGAAAACTCTGACTCAGTCACAAGATTTTAAATATTTCTATAATCAATGACTTCTGCTGAAGATGTTAAGAATTTAGTTTTCTCTGTAACTTTTCTATTTATTATTTGTAATCTTCCTTCTCTTAATTCTTTTATACGGAAATCAGCTGTTTTATTTGAAACAATATGGTGAGCAGACTATGATTGAAGTTTTGGTCCCCTAGACTTCTTAAATTTAATTTTTTAATTTTTAAGTGACATTTGCAATCCTCTTTTTTTAATTTTATAAGTGTCTTTTGCAATCCTTATGGTTGTGTTATGTGACAAAGGTCGTATTCTAGTTTCTAGATACCTCTTTATAATCTCTTAAAGACATAGGTATTGAAGTGTTTGACAAAACCATGCTAAGGTTGTTACGTCTGGTGCTTGATAGAAGAAAAGCAATTTGAAATATTGTAGATTCTTGCTTTCCTGTATTTTCCCCCCAAAGTGTTTGTCACAAAACTTGTAAAGCTAAAATATTTGCAACAGGGGATGTTGTGAAACTTTTTGCAGGGGTGGATTATTCATCCACACGTGCTTTGGTGAACTTTAGAGTGAAGCGATTTGTACAAGCTTGTATTTGTGCTCTGCATCAGAATAGGTTGGTTTCATGAACATATTTTAATTCCTTTTCTGAGCTGACTCTTTAAAATCTCTAGCCTGTTTTTACCGGTCCTTTTTATGTTGGACACTAAAACTGACGCCCTTTTAAAATATTGGTTATGCTGTTAAGGGTTTTGTCCTGTTCATGTTGCATTGGTTCTATTGTATTTTGTTTTATGTCTTTTTTATATACTAAATCACATGCTATTTGTCTTTTTTTTATATACTAAATTGGTGTGAATTGACCAAGACTGATAAGGAGTGTTTGGCCATGTTCCTAGCCATTGTGGGGCATCTTAGCATTCTATTTCTATTTGTCGGTAATGATGAGAAATACAAGTGACCAAAAATGTCATATATGAAGGTCACTAGATAAATAGTGCTTCATCCCTCCTGTGCATATGTTGGCCATTGGATTGGATGACTTGCAAGTATTTCACAAGTTAACCGAGAAACTTGTAATCTTCATGGTATCATGCCTTTGGTCTTGATGTTTGTACTCTTTTTTTAATTATCCAAAAATGCCCTTGTATTTTTTCTGCTTTGTATTTTTGGGGTTTCTTTGCTAGCTTGCTTATTTAATTTTTAACTTGACAGAAATCAGTTAAAGGATCAGCTTTTATTGACTCCTGAGGAATTGAATGTGTCAGCTATTCCTTTATTGGAGGTTTTAGTATTGTTAATTGATCCCAAATTGCCATGGAGCTGTAAGATAGTTGAATATCTCATTCAAAACAATGCAGTTGGCCTACTCAGAGAGATAATTCTTACAGGAAAGGTAATATTTTTCAGAAACAAGTTATCTCATTATTTGATAGATTACATGTGTTTGAGAAATATGGGAGTGAGCAAGGGAAAATAATGATTTTAGTTTAACTCTTGCTAGTTGCTTCCTCCTTTTTTTTTTGTGGGTGAAAAAAATCCTTATTTTCTAAATGCGTGATGTGACAAAAATACATTTATCTTGAGATAAATTTCTTCAGAATGTCTGCTTCTCTGAGTTTTATTGCATTTACAGTAATGTGTTTTATTGAAGAAAGCATTATTAGAAAGCAAATAAAGCTGGGGGAGTCTGGGATATTCTAATGAAACAAAAGCAAGGAAAACACCCAGCCAAATGGCTAAAATATGAAGCAAAGCTGTCCTTTTTTTTGTGCATATATCACTATCAGTTACAATTTTTCTGTTCTTATTCCATTCTTGAGTTTGAAGAAAGTCTCATTCAAACTATACCAAAAGTCAGTGATTAACTTTTGAATCTATATTATTCTCTTATGTGTAATAATCAATTTAGTAAAGAAATACTAGCTCAATGGCTTTGTAGCCAAGTGGCACTTCCTGTTGTCACCAAGGAGCTGTAGTGTTTGAGGTGGGGGGTTGATGCACCCCCAATCAATTTCTGTCTTCCCTTACTAGATCTTAACAGGATGTCCTACCTAACCAGAAAAAGAAACTAGGCCAATGGATTAAATATGCACTATAAGTTGTTTACTCCATTCTTTCCTATTGTTTATATTATACTTTCTAGTTTTGTTATTTCAGATCATGTTCCTTTTATTTATTATATCATTCACCAGCCAAAGCTTAAACTACCCTGGTGATCCCCTGTAGGATAATGCAGAAAATTATTTTTCCATTGGCAAGGGATCATCATTGGAGCGTGTGCTTATTGCTGTAATATGTCATGTTGGTCAGAAGCCATGTATCTGTTCACAAATTAATCCAAGATATAGCTTTGCATCACAGATCATCACTATTCCTTTCTTGTGGCATCTTTTCCCAAATTTACAACAGGTATGTTTTCCACTTATTCTATTTTGGGGTTCCTTTTCTTTGTTATAAGTGGAAGCTTAAGAGATGTATTAGTCATCAAGGATGCCAATCTTTTTCATAAATGTTAAAGGAAAACTAAAAGTGGGAAAGGTCTCCGTCTCTATACATTTCTGAAATTTGAACGTTAACATAGGAACTTGGATTATAAAATACATGACAAACTATTGAAAGAATGTCTTTATGTACTGCATCTGCAATCTACTTTGTGAGCTTTAAGCTTGTTTGAAATTCTGTGTGCCTCTGTTGAGATAGACAAATTGAATATTCTGATGCTTAAATCAATTTTCTAATCTGTTTGCAATTGCATAGCATTTCTATGGTCATCAACTGTTATCACCTAGACCCAGTAAATTCCAACTGAATGAAAACAAAAAACCAACATGCAAAGCTTTACCCATAAGCAACTGGACTATGTGTACTTGATTATTTACTCCATCATTCGATGTGTTAAGGGCCCTGTTCTGGACTTAATAACTTTACTTACCGTTTAATTGGAATTTACATGGGGGAGGGGCTTGAGCTGATTAAGAGTGATTGATTATTTTTATTCCTTTTATTGGTTTTTGTAACAGTAATTTCTGACATCTTCAGTCTTAATGCTGGAGGATCCTTTGTATGTTTGCCAGCAATCCAGATCTTATATATATATATGAATTTTGGCAAGTTTTGTAGAATTTTGAACATATTTGCTTTGGTACTCAGATTTTTGCCGCAGACGACCTGAACCAATGCTACATTCATCAAATGGCAATGTTTGGGCAAAATCTGATCAATTTGCTACCTAAGGATATATCAACTGAATTTCCGAGCCATGCGTGTATGCTTGGAAATGTATTAGAAACTGCTGGAATTGCTTTGTCCCATCCTAACTGTTCATTTGACATGGTACGGAGCTTATTCACTGCAGTATGTCATCTGCTATAACTTGCCTCATTCATCTCACTTTATGACATAGATACTGAAGAGATTGATCTCATGATGGATATACATTTGATGCAGTAGGAATCTTGATTTTTACAGTTTGCTTTCAGTTCTTTTTTTACATAAAAGTGGTTTTATTATGGGGGAGAAGAGAGTTACCAGGGGTGGATTACATATCTTTTGTTTTTTTAGGTTCATATTACAATAATTACATACCTTCTATTAAAAAGTAGCCAAGAAAGAGTTGAATTGCTTTACTTTTTATTAGATAATGGAGGTATCCCTTCACTTGTCTCATGCAATAATGGGCCATTAACCTTCAGCTCTATGATTTTGGTTGGGTAAAATGAACAAAGTTTTTACAATTTATTGACGGTCAGTCACTGTTTATACCCTGTGGAGCCCACATCTTGTATTGCCTCATGCACAACTTCCAGATTCATAATTATTGCAAAAGCTGTCTTTTCATATCCCTGATAACATGATTTTCTTTTCTGGCATTTATACATATGGCCAACTGTCCATATATATAGGATAGAATACTTGTTCTTTTCGTTGCCATTTATAAATCTTCTTATGAATTTTGAGTCCTTGACTAGTATTCTGACACCTTCATCTCTAAATCATTTTACAAAAATCCTTTTCTTTAGATTTGACATTGAAAGTGAATCTTTTGTTTGCTGGGGATTGGGGTGGCCATTTAAATTATTTGATGCAGTCATGCAATTGAGTTTGAAACTTGTGCTTAACAACTCAACTCAATTTTACAGTTGATTAATGTTTGTTCCCTTTCAGGCCATAGACCTTGCAGCTGTCACTACATTTTTGCTGGAGGCACTCCCATCTGTGAAAACTTCCAATAGTAGAGAAAGTATGCTTTCCTATCATATGCTCAATTTTTTGAATTGAAGACTTCACTTCTTTCATTGAAGATTACTATCGTATTTTTCATTTTTGATAAAATAATATATTATTAAAAAGAAACACAGGGAAATACATATGGGGGAGGATGCGTAATCCTACTAACAACATTTTCAAAGAAACAGCAAGCATATGTTGCCCAGAAATGCAACAAAGAGTCCAGTCTCTCTTCATATCAGATATAAAAGCCCCATTGAGATTTGAGACAACCATGGGTAGAACATCAAATAGAAACCAAAAGCCCAATTCCAACAAAATACATTAGAGAACTGCTAAAATTGTGTCGTGCCATAATAATCTCCTTATTCTTGATAAAATTCTTAGTTGTATGATGAGAATCTGCTCCAATGGTCAATGTGGAAGAGATACCCATTGTTCACTAAGAACCTTAAAGACTTTAATTGTAGAAGTATTCACCTTTGAAAACTAGGCGAGCTATTGTTTCTGAATATACCTGCTCATAACACAGTAGCCTGCTTAGTTACTTCATCAGATCAAATTATGAAATATATTTCATTGGTTTCAAAATTCATCTTTCTTTATTTTTCAAGTAAGAGTGGTCACATTAGCTAGGTATGTGGTCAAAGTATTCCTTATAAGGACTTGGACAATCCTCTCCCTTGAGCTAGCTTTTGTGGTTATGTCAATTTTGTTCTCAATTCTAGTATTTTAGTAGACCCTATCCCAACTTCTTGTTGGGCTACTTGTAGATATTAAGTTTGACAAACTTGGTGCTCCAAATGTCTAGTCATAGGTGAGGGTTGTGTGTTAGGATCCCACATCAGCTTGGTATGTGGGCTAAGTACAGCTTATAATGAATTTGTAATCCTCCCCTCTTGAGTTAACTTTTAGGGAAGAGATAGGTCCAATCCATTCTCAATTCTAACAAGTTCTTGATTGGTAATGTCAGGTCCTATGATTGCTGAGGATGATATGACTGGAGACAATGAAGTCATGGAAATAGCTTTAGATAGGAAATTGGAGCAGCAAATTTATAATGCCATAAATCCTCGCTTCCTTCTGCAACTGGTATGCCATTTTTCAAATGACATTTGTATCTAGAATTTCATTTGATTGGAAATTTTCATTGACATTTATTTTGAAATTTGATCAAGATTTTTACTTTTTGGCATGTGCAGACAAATATACTATTTAAAGAGATTTCATCTGTCAATGGTTCAGATTATGGACCCAACGATAGAGATGTTACAGCTGTTGATGGGGTTTGTGGGTTTTTGAATGTTACCTTCAACAAACTGCCACTTGAACGGATTATGACAGTGCTAGCTTACAGAACTGAACTTGTTCCAACACTTTGGAATTTTATGAAGCGGTGTCATGAGAACCAAAAATGGTCATCACACTTCTCAAATGATGCACCTGGTTGGCTGTTACCTCTGGCTGTATTCTGTCCTGTCTACAAGTAAGACTTTTTGTACCATTTTCATTTTTAATATATGCGTGTATGGAGGCATGTAATGTTTTCTGTCTGCTCACCGTAGCTGGAGTTTTTTTTTAAAATTAATTTTTAATTCTGAATATCTTTCTTGGGAATGGGTTTTATGACTGGCATTTAAAGTCTGGGAGGTTATGTGATTGTTCAGATTCTTAAGTTTTGTATTTATTGCTCTTTATTGTACGTATATGTATGTATGAACTCTTAAATCAATATAAACTTATGGCCTGCTAGGTGCTTTTTCACTCTAGCAATTTACCAAATATTGTTATTCAACTATATTCTATGTGATCTTAGATCATTTAAGTATACCATAACCTATTTTTCTCTTATCAGGCACATGCTTATGATTGTCGATAATGAAGAATTTTATGAGCAGGAGAAACCGCTATCACTGAAGGACATTAGAAGCCTCATCATTATATTGAGACAGGTAAATGTTTTTTTATGAGTTTTTTTAGGAAAAATTCTTTACAATTTGTGGTTGAGTAGGACAAAATATTTCATTAATGGAACTAAAGCTACAAGATGGAAGTGTTGGTGGGCTGCTTTAACATGGACCATATGGCAGCACAGAAATGGAATAATTTTTGAAAACCAAACTTTCAACGGAAGTAAACTGCTGGATGATGCAGTACTCTTAATCTGGTCCTGGCTTAAAGTTATGGAAAAAGATTTTGACCTGCAATTTAACCATTGGTCCACTTATTTGAGAGATGCTTTTGGGTAATTAGGAAAGGATGGCAGCTGCAGGGATTTATATAATAGGTGCAGGACTTTTGTAATCCTTGTACTGGGTTAAGCTGGTCCCTATTATACACTGTTAGGCTAGTTCTTGGAACCAGCCATGTACCTAACTTCATTATGTATTTTCAGTACCTCTGGTACTCTCTCTATTTATATATACCTATTTTTGCTGAGCAAAAAAAAAAAAAGTAGTTGAGTGAAACCTAAATTATATCATGTTGAATCTTTGCAAGGTTGTATGCCCAAGTCCATAGAACTAGAGTATGATACATTTTTCATTAAATTGGTGTCATTGACCTAGAATATATTGCAAACATGGTTTCTGCAGAAGCTCTGAATACAAATGTGACCTTTACAATTACAATTAATTCTGGATAGTTCTGTTTCCACAGGTTCTGTGGCAGCTACTGTGGGGGAATCATATCACATCTGCTAATTCGGTAAAATCTGTTCCAGTTAGTTCAGCTAGTAAGGGGCAGTCTGTTCAGACCATTCAACAGAGGGTTAGCATTGTAGTGTCTGAGCTTCTCTCCCAGGTAGAAACAGTTTTTATATGTTGTATATCTTATTTCATGTTCCCTGTTATATTTCGCTTGGAAACAAAAAAATGATATTCTAAATTTTTTTATATCCCTCAGGGCGTCTCTTAGGGCATTGGTTTATATTGGGAAAAACCCCAAAAGCTAGCTTAAGGGGTGAGGGTTGTCCCTCACTTATATACTCTATCTTGGCTTTATCTTTAGTCGGGTATGCTCTGATACCATCTTAGAATCTGAGTTTAGACCTAACTCAACCCCAAAAGTTAGCTCATGGGATGAGGGTTGCCCCTCACTTATATACTCTATCTTGGCTTTATTTTTAGCTGATGTGGGACTTGGGTTTTTCCCAATAGTTTAGGATAGGTTTGTATTATGGCTTTTCTGTGCTATGCTCATGAGTGTTTGGGGGGATTTTTTTTGTCTAATTTGAAAACAGAGAGACTTGTCATTTTTATTTCATCCTTTTTTCTTTTTTGTTTCTTATTCTGTTTTGGGGGATATTTTATCATCTCTGTAGTTCTACTTTTACACATTTCTCACTAATAACATTTTTTTTCTCTCTATCAAATATTGAAAAAAATAGAGGTTTTCCAGTTTTCTTCAGGGTCTGTTGGTTTGAAAAAATATTTTGTTTTCATTTCTTGTTTTCACATACAGTTTAATATTTGAAAATAGGAAAACAAAATGAAAACAAGGTGACATTTTATGAAAATAAGAAATGGAAATGCAAAATGTTTTCTCAAACCAAATAAGCCTTTACTGTTCAACTCTCTGTATTAAAGATCCTTCTTATCTGTTCTTTTAAGAGGCATGCATATGATTTGCCACCAATAATCATATCATATGAATTATGTTTATTATATTTCTAATTCTGAAGTCTTCCCATAGCTGCAAGATTGGAACAATAGGCAGCAGTTTACATCCCCCAGTAACTTCCAGGCTGATGGGGTGAATGACTTATTTAGCTCTCAGGTATTCTCTCTTTCATTGATTTTTAAGGTTATAGGATGGAAACTTGAATTGTTATTTGTATAACCCTTATAATCCGTTTTCCACAGGCTGTAATAGAAAATACACGAGCAAATGAAATTTTGAAACAGGCCCCTTTCTTGATACCATTTACGAGCAGGGTTAAAATATTCTCTGTAAGAATCTCTTTTTTGACTTTGATTTTGTTTCTGGTTACCTTTGTATTATCTATTTACGATAGATAACTGCAACTGCAAGCAAGGTTCTGGAGTTTCTGCATATCATAACATGTCACTGGTCCATTAATATATTAGTTTACACTTCATAGTGACTATAATCTATTTATTGTTTCATCAGTCTCAACTAGCTGCTGTTAGGCAAAGGCATGGACCTCAAGCTGTATTTTCTAGAAATCGGTTCAGAATAAAACGAGATCGTATTTTGGAAGATGCTTATAATCAAATGAGCCAGTTGACAGAAGATAGTCTTCGAGGATCGGTAAAATCCTTTTCTTAGGCATATTTTCATATTTATTATTCATTCCCTATTTTCTAGTCTTTAAGGGAAGTGTAAGTCCTCCTTTTATTTGAGAGTGATTACCTTTTGCTGCTTTGCAGATTCGTGTGACTTTTGTCAATGAATTTGGAGTTGAAGAGGCTGGAATTGATGGTGGTGGAATATTCAAAGATTTCATGGAGAACATCACACGTGCTGCCTTTGATGTTCAATATGGATTATTTAAGGTCATAGTAATATTGTGCTATTGTTTATATTTTACATTTTTTTTTAATCAGCAAAAGTAAGTTTATATTTACATGAAGGTTATTTTCTACACTCTATATAGTTTCACCACATTAAAGAATCCAGGTTATAGAAATATTAGTGTGTGTGAATATGAACGCAATTGGATAGGTGGCGTGATCGAAAGTGACTTCATTTTATAATCCTGCCCTTGGTATCCTTATATTTGTTGCTTGAGATTTACTAATTCTCGGTATACTGAATGTTAATGCATTTAGGAAACAGCGGATCACCTGCTTTATGCTAATCCTGGATCTGGAATGATACATGAACAACATTTCCAATTTTTCCACTTCCTTGGTACTCTTCTTGCAAAGGTATCCCCTCTCCTCCGCCTTTCCCTTTCTAATCTCTTTTCTAATAAAGTGGGCCTTTGCATTGAATGACTGAATCTACTTCAAAATGCTATTCTATCTTTTTTGTCACGTGGTTTGAGTTAGTCTGCATCCTATTCCTCTACTGCTTGCACTTAATTGGAATTTTGCTTCACAGTTACTACTTACTTGCATGTGCAGGCTATGTTTGAAGGGATTCTGGTTGATATACCATTTGCTACATTCTTCTTGAGCAAATTGAAACAAAAGTAAGACTCAAGGAGTCTCTTGCTCTGCTTTAGGTAGTTGGTCCATATAAATTGAATTAGTTTAATGCTCAAATCTTGGATTTTCATGCATTATTTTTCTTGCTTACTACTGCTTTTTGCTAATGAGATTCACAAATGTGACTTCATAACATTTAGAGCTTGAGGTGGATAAATTGTATTTCTAGAATTCAATTAACCTTGTGCACTTCCGGCTAATAGAGGTGTATCACTGTATCTTATGTCTCAAAAATCGAAACCAACTTGCAAAAAGTTCAACTTTAATTTTTCACAGATTATAGCATATTAAATTATTTGTACGATATAGACTCTAGTAAGCAAGTTATTGTTCTTTTTCCCCTTTTATTGAAATATTTCTCTTGGATTAAATAGATATTTTAGGTCAAAGTATATATAAATTTTTTTGCCAAGGTGGTGTTAGTAGCAAATGAGTTGCCTCTGAATTTGCTTCTAATTATTTTACACATTTCTTATGAAATTAAAGAGAATAAATGACAGCGAAATAAGATTGATAAAGGGTATAATAGGAAATCAAATAAAAGTTTTAATATAAATGAGAACATTAATTATACTTCTTAATTCATGTTCCACAACCTTAAAAGACACTTAAAAAGGAGGAACAAATGTAGTATGTATTAAGTAGGGACTGGAATGCTATAATAGGATTCTGTATTTCTCGCTTTCTTAAACCTTTAGTTTCTCTTATACCAGGCACAACTATTTGAATGACTTGCCTTCCTTAGACCCAGAATTATATCGTCATCTCATTTTTCTTAAGGTAATGTCACTTCTATCTCTGGCTTTCATATACTTGTATCCGCCTTAGTCTTAAGGCAACTCTTATTGTTTTCAATATATACATCCGTGTAAGAACAACAAAATATACAACTTAAATGTCTCCTTAAACATTCTGACTTTATTTACTCATAACATTCCTTCTCTGAATATTGATTTCTTGTTTCTGTAATTTAGGCTCGTCAAAATCTAATATGAACTTGTTAGTTTATTTATTTATTTTTCATTTGTTTATTTCCTAGTTAGCATTTTTTGTTTGTACAACATATAAATGCTTTGGTAGTCATTTGAAATACGTACTGTGCTAGTTAAATAGTATTCTTGTATGGACTTTGGGTTTGGGCTGGAGGTGATATGTAGTTTGTAAAGATGATATATTTCAGTGGGATTCTGCTGTTTTCTTATTGACTCAATTTTTGGCCCACCAATCTGTTTTGACTAACAGCATTATAAGGGTGACATTTCGGAGTTGGAACTATACTTTGTTATAGTAAATAATGAATATGGAGAACAAACAGAGGAGGAACTGCTTCCTGGAGGAAGGAACCTGCGTGTCACCAATGAAAATGTCATTACTTTTATTCATCTTGTAGCCAATCACCGCTTGAATTTTCAGGTAAAGTTACTTTTTAAATAGAAATAAAATAAAATTGAATTGCATCTTGTACTTCCAATTCTTAGAATGTGGGTTTGGGCCTAACTCGTTCCAAAAGCTAGCTCATAGAGTGACATTTGTCCTCACTTATATATATTCTATCTTGGCACTATCTTAAGCCAATGTGGGACCTGGATTTTTTCCTATACACTCCCTTTCATCCAACATTTTTAAGGCTTGGTGCATGGATAATATGGTGGGTGTCCCTTTAATGAATATAAGATAGACTTTGATACCATTTTAAAATGTGAGTTTGGGTCTAACTCAATCCCAAAAGTTAGCTCATAGGGTGAGGGTTTTCCCCCACTTATATACTCTATCTCTATCTGATGTGACACTTGGGTTTTTCCAAATGCAAATCAACTCATGTTTCAATTACAATAATAATAATAATAATTATGTTTTCAGATACGCCAACAAAGTTCACATTTCTTGAGGGGATTTCAGCAACTTATTCAGAAGGATTGGATTGACATGTTTAATGAACATGAACTTCAGGTTTTTTTCCAATAATCTTATCCGCTTTTCAGTCTCGAAACCTATGTTCTCTTTTTTTTCAATTGTATTGTTGGTTTTGATATTTGCTCGTGTGGTGGTCTCAAGAACATATTGGACAACCAGACAAAATGTAATAATCTTTGCAAAACCTAGAAAGGCACATTACTGAATTTTATCTTTAGTTGTAAATTTCATTCCTAATGATCCTTAGTTATTAGAACATTAACCAAGTCCTATCTTATACTTTTGCATATATTTTTTTCAATTTTTTTTGGGTGTTATCTTCAAGTAGTTTTCTCCTAAAAAAATGTTAACACCTGCAATTATGTCTTTATGTGATATGTGATTCTGTATCCAACTTGCTTGACATTGTTTTCCACAGCTTCTGATATCAGGTTCACTTGACAGCTTGGATATTGATGATCTGCGGCTGCATACCAACTATGCAGGAGGCTATCATGGTGTAAGACCTTTGGCATTTATGTGCATTTAGTTAGTAAGGAACAACTGGATGTGTTTGTTGCCTCATTTTAAACTGCAACAAGATCCTCATGAGGATTTGTGGATCATGTAGCATACATTTTTTACCTTTTGCCATTCAGTTTAAATACTGTTACCTCTCAAATCTCAATCATTAATTTTCTGATGACAGGGCCACACCCCATTGGGCTTAAAAAAGCTTTATTCTTGTCCACACTATTGAATTCTAACTTAGTGATTTCTTCTGATAGGAGCATTATGTTATGGAGATGTTTTGGGAAGTTCTCAAAGGCTTTTCACTGGAAAACAGGAAGAAATTTCTGAAGTAAGAAATACGTAGATACAGGAATCAGTAGGCCTTTTATATGACAGATCTCGATATGGATAATAAATTTATCGTGTCTACAGGTTTGTGACAGGTTGCTCTCGTGGGCCATTGCTTGGTTTCCGATATCTTGAACCTATGTTTTGCATACAAAGGTGAATGCTGCTACAGAAATTATGTTCTGATATTTATTTAATGCTAGCATTAATTTTACACACTATTACTCAAGTGGTTTTCTTTTTCTTCTATGATTATGTATATCTGGAAGACAAGAATAACAGATTGGAATTGTCTGATGTTTCTTCTCATAGGGCTTCCGGTAATGCCGCTGAGGAATCACTTGACCGATTACCAACATCGGCTACTTGTATGAATCTACTAAAGCTTCCGCCTTATACAAGGTTTGTCCTAGGCTAGGTTAACCTTTGCAATAGTATTTGTTGTAGTAGTTTTTGCTCATTCTTTTAAACTATTTTCCCTGACAAATATGTTGCAGCAAGGAGCAATTGGAAACCAAATTACTGTATGCCATAAATGCCGATGCTGGCTTTGATTTAAGTTAAAAGGAGGCAGCGGAGTTTACGATATCTTTAGGTTTGAAGCCGGTAGAAAATGACTCACAGATGACCATTAATTGGAAACGACAAATAATATGGTGGATAGAATTGAATAAATTTATCCTGTGTGAGAGTTTATGTATATATATTCTTATTTTTATTCAATCTTCATTGTCAATTGGTATCTCTTTTCTAAATGTACATATCTAAATTATGAATTATTTTGTAAATTTCACTTTGGCAGGGATTTTCCTGATTATTTCTATGATCATTATAAAAAAACTTCACAGGGAGGTTGTATTTTGAATTCAGGGTGAGTTTGGAAATTGGGTTTTGAAGGGAAAGGGAAAGGACAAATTTCCCATTTTGATATTCTTTTGATAATTTTATAAAAATAAAGAAATAAAAATGATAAATTAACATACTGTTCTAATTTTTTGTTTGTCTTTATAAAAATTAGAAAAATCTCTTAATTTAAAATTTAAAAAATTCATTTTCTTTCTCTTTAAAACCTTAGTCCTAAATCCTAAGTTATGCCAATCCGACGTGACACAGTAAAAAAATTAGGATTTGATTTATGTGTTTAATCAGATTGAATTTGTATTTATTTGATTGATTTCAGTTGGACATTAAGTTCAACTACTCCAAACTTGATAATCTTAAAAAAAAAACTTGATGTAATTTCAAATAGGAAAAATAAAAGTGATTTAGTGGATGTGTTGATATGATGGGAAAAGAAAGAAAAATGAAAAAAAAAAATGACGTGCTTAAAAAGGAGAAAGCAAAAAAAAATAGAAGAAAAGATGGCTAGATGAGTCTGTTTATTTTTATTGGATTCAAAATAACCTAAAGTTTTTTCCCATTAAACTTTTCGGGGGCAAGGGACGGGATGTGAGTCCCCTTTGCATCAGGCTTACATCCACATGTTTCAACTTACAGTACGGGAACTATATTAACATGTTATGATGACGTAGGGGTGTTTGGGTAGTTTGCTCCTATAGATGCATAACTCTTTTAAATTGCTTGAACGATGAATATATTCCAGCGAAATAATCATTTAGAATGTAATGATAATATTAATTAGTTCTATTTATTTAACTCACAATAATACATGGCATCGTTGGGCAACAATATTTGATAGTTAGTTACAAACAATATTATAAAGATGTAAGCAAAAAAAAAAAGGGCACGATATTCTGAATCATGATTCTTCAGCTGGTGGTACCTCACTCAGATCCAGTCCCTCTTCAGGCAAGTCTGAAGTAAATGGTCCCAGGATCCCATCACCGCTGATAGTCAATCCACTCTGCAAAAAGAATAAGGTTGACAAATTAGGTCCATCAAATGAGTAAATAAATATCAAAACTGTTATAGGTGTTCAAATTATGGATGATATAGGTCCAAAATAAATTGCTAATCGCTGGAAGCAGAAATGTATTCTTATCTCAAAATGAGTCAGATATATAAAATACCAGTCTTTTTTTTGCAAATGCACTATGAAATTCCTTGTCTAATAAGGACCATTTAAATAATTGTATTCTTGTCATTTCAGAAGCTCCAATAATCTTCAGCAGCAGCAGAAATCTGACTTTGTTATATTCATTTTATCTCCTATAGTCTTACTTAATCCTTGCTGTTTCTTAATTTTTATTGGATTCAGAATTTAGGACAAATAATAAACCAATAAATA
The DNA here is from genome assembly GCF_004193775.1 of Glycine soja. NCBI lineage: Eukaryota > Viridiplantae > Streptophyta > Magnoliopsida > Fabales > Fabaceae > Glycine > Glycine soja. Next base: position 43,940,096 of record NC_041008.1, on the reverse strand, counting down.
CCTCAGACTGGAACCTAAGCATGTCTGCACGAGCCATAGCTTCTGCTTGGGCTATTCTCTGTCTGAATGTCTGAGCCATCTCCTCCGCCTATAACAAAAAAAGTTCAGAATTATGTGAGTGAATTCTCCTTCAAAAATGCCAAAGATAACGAAATAAGAAACTTGAGATTTTTATGTCCAAGAGTCTAGGCGTGAAGGAGGCCATTAATTCCACCAATGTCGATGAAGGCACCATATGGCTTCAGGCTTTGAACAGAGCCAGTGACCACTGATCCAATTCCTAGCTGCGCCTGGTTGCCAGCTACGGCCTTGCGGTTGCTCAGGACAAGTCTAGATTGTTCCTCATCCACCTCCACAAACTTAAGAGGAAGCTCCTTATCAAGAAGCTCTTCTACATTTGAGTTCTGAAAAGAAAATAACCAAAACGAGAAGAATTTGAGCTGTTTTGCTACAGGTATAAAAGAACTTAAACCCTGTGTCTTTGGAAGCTAGATGAAAGACAGAAATGATCTTGAGAATTCTTTTTTTTCCAGCAAAATGATCCAATGCATATAACTTGTAGAAGCATACAAGTTCTGTTAAGAAAATTGCATGAATCAATTTTAACTTCAATGAGAATATAAGAAGATATTTTTGAACTGTTACATGGTATGTTGGTAAATGTCACACCAATAATTTGCAGCTATTGATTGGTAAAACACAGAATTAGCTCCCCACCCCATAATATGAAACTCTTGACATACAGAAAGTTAAAAGTTTAAACCTGATGCAGAGTCCATAAATGTCAATACTGCTCAAGTCAAGAGCTAACCGTTGATATTTGTGACAATGGAACAAATCCTCTAAGCCCTTCCAACTCAGCCACCACTCCGCCTTTGTTCACCCCCACAATCTGTTAACACAATAAATAAATCAATAATCTTAAGATCAAATTAACCTTATTGCTGATTGGTAATAGGAGTAACTGAATCCAGCACAGCTTCATAGTAGGACGAAACCCACCTTACCCTTGACAGTAACATCTTCTGCTTGAAGCTGTCTACATCGTTCCCATGCAAGGTCAAACTGAAGAGCCCTTAAACTCAAGACCAAGCTATCATCCACTGAGTTCTCACCAACGATCAAAAACTCCTCTTTGAACCCAGACTAAGCCCGCTTCTTCTACATGCTTAACCCTGTGAATGCACGCCTCTTGCAGTGGCAAATATGCCGAAGACTTGGCAGTGATATCAACAACTGCTCCATTGGCATCTGTGTAGTGCCTTTAATCTGAGTGAAAAATGCACCCATCATTAATTAGGCCCTGTTTAGATATACACCAATAAGACAAGAGGATAAGGTCCTGATTGAATAAACTTTTCCATAAGTAAAGCAGAAGAAAATAAGAAGATAGTATAATATAATGAATTGAACTTTTATAAACTAAAATCAATTATGCACCTTAACTTTTACACGAGAGAACTTCTATAAAAGTCTTTTATATGCATGAGTTGATTTCAGATCATAGAAGTTAAATTTATTTTACCTTCTTATTTAGGTTATGAAGAAGTTTATCCAAGTAGATCTTTAGAAGATAAAATGAATTGAGCCTTTGGCAAATTAAAAAATCAATTTATAGTTTTAGGATCGGTTTGGATAAACTTGAAAGAAAAAAATAAAATAAATTTTTTCATAAGTTAAAATTAACTTATGCACAAGCTAATTTGTAAAAACTCACTTGTATAAATTATTTAAAAACTGATTTTTAACTTATACGTAGGCATTAACGAATGGAAAAACTCATTTTTTTTTTTAATTTACTTTTCCAAAAAGGTAAAATGTGAGGGACCCATACTAGAGAAGCTTAATTCTATTGATATTTTTTTATTTTGTTCTGTTATAAGTGTTTAAAGAGAAGTGTATCTTAGTTGAATGAAGAATTGATTGCAAAAGAAGGAAGAATGACCTTGCCGCCAACTTCAGAATCGAAGTCGTACTTGGCAAGAGCTGCAGTGAAGCATCGAGGGTGAAGGAAACACCTTCCATGGGAGCAGTGCGGCATCTCTCGTAGGCTTCTTGGAAGAGTTTCTTAAGCCTCGTTCTCTCTTTGTTCTGTGCATTGGCTATTGCTATTGAGTTCACTATGGTAATTGAAACGCGCTTTTGGGATTGTTGGGTCCAAAAGGAAGGTTTGGAGAAAAGAGAAGAAGATGAGAGTGGGGAGCATTTGAGCCCGCTAAATTGCAGAGGCAGAGATGCCATGGCAATGGCAATGATCCCACTCACCCCTTTCACTTTGCAAAAAGGATAACTGTTTTTTTTAAAACCATGCTATTCTTTAAAAATTATTAGCGTCAGGCTAAAAAAGTACTACTAATTATTATCAAAAAAATAATGTACTAATATAGTAATATTATTAGAAATTTCAATATCTTTATAAAACAATTTATGAGAGGTGTTTTTAATTTTGATGATTGATATAGTGATATAAGAATTTATTACGATCACTTATGATATAAAAAATTATATATTTAACCACAATTATGTATCACACAAGAAAAAAAAGTGTTATTAAGTCATGTATATTTTTTATCAACAGTTGATTTAGTTTTTGTACTCTCAAATTATGCATCAGGCAAGAAAAAGAAAAAAAAATGTTATTAGTTCATGTATATATATATATATATATATATATATATATATATATATATATATATATATATATATTGTCAATAGTTGATTTAGTTTTTGTATTTTCAAATTGATGTTTTCACCCTTGTATTTATTTTCTAAAAAAAATGATCACATTTAGTCTTAGACACAATCGTGATTTTATGACTATTTAAATACAATTTATTTTAAAAGTGTAATATTGTCATAAAATAAAAAATAAGATACAAATATTAAAAAATAACTTATATATTATAATAATGTAAAATAATTTTATATTATTTAATCATTGATTCATCAAATATAATAAGTTATTTATTCTATAATATTTATTTTAAAAATTATATCAATTTATGATCGAATGAAATGTGAAATTATTTTAATATGTTAATACATAATCATTAAATTGTAAAAATGTAATAATAATAGTATTATACAAAATATATTCACATAAAATATATTAAATAAATAAAAAACTTGAAAAGAAGTAAAAATCAATTATTCAATATGAGAGGTACTGAGTTCAATTTCTTAAAACAAAATTGATATATATTTTCTTAAAGATCAACAATCAAATTTTTTGAGATAAAAATCAGTGATAAGATACTTTGGCACCATTGTCATGCTGGAAAAAAAAAAAGTAAGAATAATTTTTTTTATAAGAATTAAAAAGACGAAAAGGATAGAGGAATTGAGAGGGCGATTCTGGAAAATAAGATGGAAGGATTACAAAGAGTATAGAGGGAAGGGAGGGCAAAGCCAAAGGGGATTTCGTTGTGTTGTGTTCCTCCGCCAGCGTTAGAGATGAGTTCCGCCGGTAAAATCTTTTGTTTTCTTTTAGATTCCTTTCATTCTTTATTCTCTTTTTCACCTTTCAATCTCAATGCCCAGCTATAATTCGATTTGCCTCAAATCTCATTTACGCACTTCATTATGCATGTCTTAAAAAATTATATTCTTGTTTCCACACACTCTCACTCTTTTACTAGATTTTTATGCTCGTGGTTACTGTGCAAACCCTAATTCACTATATTTTCCCCTTTCTTGATTTATTTTAACGTTTGATATCCTGGTAGTTGCTCTTTTTTTTTTCTTCTTTCTGTGTTTTTTCTTCTTCTTCTTTTTAGTTTTTTGCATTGCCTATTGTTGGAGACTCCCCTTTCATTTTGTATAAGGTAATCTGGATTTAGGTCCAAGCTAGTTTGCATGCTACACTTACACATGGAGGAAAGGTAATGGTAAATAAAGCTTCATTTTTTCGTCATGGGTCTTCATGGTTGAGTACACTTTATTTTATTTTTTAATCCTAGATATGGAGTCCAGCAAATATTGCCAGTGGTCATATGTTTTTGAAGTGGTTTTTTTTATCATTATATACTGTCCAATTCTTTCTTTTGTGGATATAAAATGGAGTTGCTGCTTTGAATCACAATTCAGGTTTTATGTTTCAGATACCGTCAATGCGAGTTCTGCTGAGTCTGTCAAAGAACCTGTCATAGGGTCAAGTCTGGAAGCAAAACAGGATGATACTGGTGAGGTTTTGGCTTCAATATGCATGTTGAAACTTTTGTTTGTCGTTGGTAATGATTGTGTCTGTTGTAGAGATTAATTTTTTTTGTTGGGAATAAACTTGCTCACATCACATGATCCATGTCTTGCTAGAAATAAAATCTCAAGTTGATGCCATGTGGGAACAAATGAATAAAGGAGTATCTAATAAGACCCTCAACAGATTTACAAGCAAGCCTAATTCTGCTCCAAAAAAAACTGCAAAGAAGACATCATCTGTAAGATCTTGCTGTTGCTCTCTTCTTCAAGCCATTTTGTAAAAAAAAGTAAAATAAAAACTCTTTTAACTGTTATGGAGTTTAATTTCTGTCAACCTGATAACTATGAACATAGAACTGGATGTCTTATTTGGCCTTGGCACCGAAGGCAACTGAATCCCTTGGGCAAGGTGCTTCCAAGAATGGACCTGGCATTCTGCAGAGCAGTACAAGTGATGAAGCCAAGAAGCTTGCTGCTGCTGCTCTTGCAGCAGTGAAAGATGATGCTGCCATGGCTGCCTCAAGCAGGGGGAAACTTGTGGTAAGCATATTGCTATCCATTGCACCTGTTTTTGGGTTGTGTGCTAATCTGGCTTAAATGGGAAAATTTTGAGCTATTAGCCAAATGAAAGAGGAAAAAATTATATATATATATAAAGAATTTGTGCTATGAATTTTTATTTTATTTATTATTTTCAAATTCAATATGTAGACACCCAGACTAGCTCTAGCTTGTATCTCGCTGTTTCAAAATTTAATGTACTAGGGGGGCCTATTGTTAAGCCAAACACAATTTGAGTATAACATACACAAAATTTTCCACTTGAAAATTTAAATTGCTTTGCATTTTAACTTGGTTGATAACCAATCATTCCTTTATCAGATTACTGAGGTTCGGGACTTTGCTGGTCAAGAAATTGAAGTTAAAAAGCTTGTAGATTCTGACTCAAAGGAGGCAATGGAAAGAGCCAAAGCTCCTCCACCTTCTGCAGTGGATACTGTCCTTGAACAAATCAAGAAGAAACAGAAGCTCAGTGTACTGGATAAGACCAAAAAGGACTGGGGTGAATTTAAGGAAGAAAAGAGACTGGAAGAAGAGCTTGATGCTTATAAGAAGAGTTCTAACCAGTATTTGGACAAGGTTTCTTTCTTACAGCGAGCAGATTACCGTGAGTTTGAGCGTGAGAGAGATGCGCGACTGGCTTTGCAATCCAGGAAGCGACCAGATAATATGCAAGAGGATGACTGAAGGTAGTTGAAGACTGGAGTTACTACCTTTGGAGAATTATGTATGGTTTTGTAGTGAGTTATAGTTCCTGGGAAGGTCTTGGTCTCTCAAAAGAGGTAAAAGACCTTTGATCACATTAAATGGGGTATTGATGGATTTTGAGGTTTGAGATTTGAAATGCTTTTCAATGACATGGTACTATATGTGGGGGGTAAAAATAGGGTGCTAGAGAGAAACAAGTATAAATTTTAGACTGACATTAGTTCATTCCCGTTCCTTGAGAGCCTCAGAAGACATTCACTACTCGCTGAAGGTAGTTGCAAAGAACTCATTTTGTGTCTGTCCATTATTTGGCTGATTGAATTCTCCTCTAAAGTAAATATCGGGACACGATTATCTTGCAAAGCAATTCGAACTTAGTTTCAAGACATAACAAATCGTGTGCATATGCGAAACCTAATATAGTATGGTGTTATTATTAATATCTAAGTTTTATGTGATGTTTTTAGTCTCGGTCGCTAAATAGTTATTTTATTTTATTGTCTTCGATGATGGTATTTTCAAAGGTCTGATTGTGAACATAATTCTTTAGAAATTGTCATGTTTTAAAATTTTCTGCAGAGCTTAAACTTCGATCTTTTGTATATTTGTGCGGCTTGTTTAATAGGTTTTGTAATCATAATAAAAATATAAGATATTTTTTTAATTCTGTACCTTGACAATCACCGATGTAGAAAAGTTTTGTATCTTCTGCAATATGCTTAAAAATGTTTATATATATATATATATATATATATATATATATATATATATATATATTTGGTTTATTTGAGATTTAAGCTTCAAGGAAAAACACATATTAGTACTTATAACTATCGCGCCTAAAGCTTCATTGCTCAGCAGCTACTAACCACTTTGCTCTGAAACAACAGGTAACTGCAGCATGATATAATTAATTCCACTTAATATTTTTTTGTTTAAGAAATTACAATGGTCTACCTACCTATGTCTAAGGACACTACTAAACTACAAATATTATTCAGTCGAACGATGCCACCTACTAACTTAACCTTTTCGGCATTGGGCAGTCATCAGCCCCCACGCATGGAGAATTTCTTTATCCAACAGAAATTTTCCTACACCCAACATACATGAAAAAATTTTGTGTTTATTTCTTCTTCTTTGATTCGTTTTGTTTTTTTTTCTTCATACATCATTCTCCATTTTGGATGATCTCCTCATTCGTTGTGACGGTGATAGTGAGGTGACTGACAATAGAAAATATGGGTGTTCTTTTAAGTTGCGAGCGAAATCAGTGTTGAAAAGTGAAGGGTGGATGATGAAGTTAATATATGAGAGTCATAATAATGCATTGACTAAGTCATTTGTTGGACATCTATATATTGGTCGGCTGACTAAGGATGGGAAAATTATTATTGCTGATATGAAAAAGTTAATGGTCAAACCAAAGAATATTCTTCTCACTTTGAAGGAGCACAATGCAACACTTGTACAACAATAAAGTAAGTATACAATACAATATATGCATATTGTTCTTCTACAAGAGACACTAATAGTGAAATGCAACAACTAATGAAACTTCTTGAACGCGATCATTATATTTATTGGCATAGATTGAAAGATGAAGATGTTGTATGTGATATATTTTGGAGTCATCCAGATGCAGTGAAATTAACCCATGCTTGTAATTTGGTATTTCTCATAGATAGTACTTACAAAACAATTTGTTATGATAAATGTCTCCTAACCAGGCTAGGCGAACATATGTCATTTTGCATTGCTCAGTCTCATCTTTTGCTTCTTGTGTACTGGCTTCAAGCAACTCAACTAACAAGTCAACAACTTCCTCTACATCAATAGCATCAAAGGTAGGGAAGACACCTGTAATCGACAGATGTAATAAGGATGCTATATCATCGAGGGTTATAGTCAGCTCTCCTATCGGTAAAGGGAAACTACTAATTTTCTTGTGCCACCTCTTCGCAAAAGCAGATAAAAGTCTTTTGTCACCTGTCTCCAACGAACATGTAATGAGAGAACTTAATCCTGTAACAACCATTATGCCTTCAATCTCAAGTGTAGGTCTTCTAAATTTCTCTACTTTCTTTCCATGAAAAGCCAACTTCGACTCAGTATGTTCCTGCAAATAATTAAAATTAATTAGGTAAATTAAAATGATAAATAGTTATTCAAATATGATATAATTAAACAAATAACTATCTCTCCTGTCCAAACTTTGACTACCACATGATAAGCAAAATCCGTCAACACTAATGTATCTTAGGACCCGCCTGAAAAACCCTTTATATCAATACCTACATGATCCGTAACTGAATCGTGAATCTCGTCAGCAGTATCATCCACATTCTCAACATCCTCTGCAACAGCTACAAGTGTCCATTCTCTACGTGTTGATGTTGTCGACCTTCGACGTTGAGGGACTTCTTCCTCATTACCACTAACCTGTTTACCTAAGACTTTTTCTAAAACTCTGTCTAAAGCCCAACACAATCCTTTGGTTCTAATCATAATCTACAAATTTAAACAATAATAACAATTAATGTCATCATTCAAATAATAGTTGAATTTCATATTTCATAACAATTTTTTTTTCATTCTATTACTCAAAAACTAACTAACAAATTCACTGAAAAATCTTCTAAAATCCTACTGTATATAGTATATTTTAACAAAGGTAATAAAAACATTAAACTAACATTAAATGATTAATCTAGCAAACTAAAATATATCATCAAAATCAAACTACAATTTAGTTTAAAATATTTTATAAATTACTATTTAATAATTCATAAATAAATATTTAATTATTTTATGAAAAAATATTTTAATATTTTTTTATATAAAATAAACAAAAATACAAATTGAGAATCTGTATAATCCGTATGGATTACCAATCTGGATGGATCACACAGATTGACAATTTACATGGGTTTAACGCAGTAAAAATTAAATAAACACGGTTGGGAAATAAGAATACTCACAACGACGGCAACAATGAGAGACAACACTACCAAAAGATGATCTATAGAATGATAAAGATGAATGGAGGGATGAATGGGGGAGAGAGACTTGCAGGAGCACAACAGGGAGAACGAATGCTGAAACACAAGGAAGGGAAGGGATGGATTTATTTTAATTTTAAGTAAAGGACCATAATTTGACCAATTCACTTTAATTGTTAGGTGTTGAAGAAATTTCTCAAGTTTAATGCATTCAAATTTTTGTACTCGTGTCCTTATTTTAAAATTTAACGGGCATTTAAGTTGGGCTCTGGACGAGGTTTGTAGCGCATCTACACGGAATTTTATTTTTCCTCTTTAAGTTATACCGGAGCATAATTTTGATCTAGTTTCAACCACAAGATATCGTAATAACATACCAATCCTCTACTAATGCTATTGCAGATTATTTAAAGCAATTCAATCACTCTATTTATCTTATCCAATGATGATGGCTTTCGTTGCATTGAAATTTACTCCGGTGAAACATTTCAATTTCCGTGTATTACTTGGAGACGAGTAAAATACTTCATGCATAAAACTAATCATGAACTCAAGATAACATGCTTCATCACCTTTTTATTACTTAGTGATTAAATTACTCCAAAAGTAACTAGAAGAATAACTCTTTATCCTCATCATTTACTTTTTTAAAATCTAATGATCCAAGAATAACTCTTTATCCTCATCATTTATTTTTTTAAAATCTATTGATCGAAATGGTAACTCTTTACAACCATTAAATTTTGAAAAAACGAATGATGAAAATGAACTCTTTTAAAGTTACTCCAAGAGTCCTCGATCTTGTTTGTGCCAGTAAATGTCCTGCTCATGCAAGAATTCCTGCTCATGAGAAGAAATTAATTGATAAATAATTTATAAATACCCAACAATGTGTTTAATCAAAACCGTCCCACACTTCCATTAAGTTGTCTTCACCCTGTCAGAATTACAATATTGTCCCAGAGAGAAGGGGAGATATATATATTATTCAACAAGGATAAGAACAACACAACCATTCCTCTTATTATGCAAACAAGTAAACAAGGGGCTAATTTGCATTTAAAAATCTGAATCTAAATTTAACAGAGGTGGTATCATCTCCAAGTCATTGTAAAATTCTTGGACAAAAATGATAACAAGAAGAAAGTAGCAACCGTCTCTTTAGATGTGAATGGGCTTGTCATAAGTGGCCATTGCGGCTTCTTTCACAGCCTCGCTCATTGTTGGATGTGCATGGCACACACGTGCAATGTCCTCACTTGATGCATCATACTGTAGTGCTATTGCAGCTTCATGAATAAGCTCTCCTGCATTGGGCGCCATAATGTGCACTCCCAATATCTTGTCTGTCTCCTTTTCAGCCAATATCTTCACCAGTCCTTCAGCATTGTCAATTGCCTTAGCTCTGCTATTAGCCAGGAATGGGAACTTGCCAACACGGTATTCAACTCCAAGTTCCTTCACCTGCTCCTCTGTCTTCCCAACAGATGCAACCTCGGGCATTGTATAGACAACGCCAGGGACTTTGTCATAATCCACATGACCAACCTTACCAGCTATGTACTCAACACAAGCAACACCATCTTCTTCCGCCTTGTGTGCCAACATTGGGCCTGGAATTACATCTCCAATTGCATAAACACCAGAGACATTTGTGGCAAATCTTTCATTTACCAAAATCCGTCCAATCTTGTCAGTTTCAACTCCTATCTTGTCCAACCCAAGTTCGGCAGTGAATGGGGTCCTACCAGCAGATACCAGGACAACATCTGCTTCAAGTGTAGTCTGATCACCACCAGCTGCTGGTTCAAGAGTTAGCTTCACACCATCCCCAGAAGTATCAACTCCAACCACCTTAGTCTTCAGCTTGAATTTCATGCCTTGCTTCTCAAGAGAACGCTGAAACTGCTTCCGGACCTCCGCATCCATGGTTGGAACAATCTCCGATGCAAACTCAACAACTGTTATCTCGGAGCCAAGTCGGCCCCATACTGAGCCCATTTCCAGCCCAATGTAGCCTGCCCCAATGACTATGAGTCTCTTGGGGATTTCAGTCAAAGCAAGAGCTCCCGTTGATGAAACAACTTTCTTTTCATCAATAGTGATCCCAGGCAGAGATTTCACATCCGAGCCAGTGGCAATTATAATATGCTTGCCTTTCACAACAGTATTTCCACCTTCAGTGGTGTCCACAGAGACCTCAGATGGTGAAACTAATTTGCCATAACCTTTGACATAGTTTACCTTGTTTTTCTTGAATAGACCTTCAATACCCTTGGTAAGATTAGAAACTGCTTTATCTTTTTGGGCCATCATGGCTGGCAAATCAACCTCGACAGATGAAAACTTGACCCCATGGTTGGCAAATGCATGTTTAGCCTCATGATACATGTGGGAAGAATGCAAAAGTGCCTGTACCAAAATATGAAGGTACCGTAAATGAGTGCATGGGTCTCTAGAATATTATATCCATTATTCTTTTTTAAATTATATATGGAATTACAACATCAACAAAACCATAACCTTTTCCCACTACGTGAGATCCACGCCATATAGATCAAATGCCATTGAATTAAGTCAAACATAAACTATTCGAAGAGAACATTTACTTTACGTATGAGAGCATATTTGTTTTAAAATACAAAATGAAGGAGATCATGGCAGTTAATGCAGAAAATTTTAAGACAAGAAATTGGAATAAAATTTGCAGCAAGACATGAATAGACTTAGTAGGGAAAATTAAATAAACAAAATGAACGAAATGCAATTGATGCCCTGTTTGGATAAACTTCTCCATAAGCACTTATAGGAAAAGAAAATTAAATAAGCTTCCCGATAAGCTAGAAATAAGCTTTTGGAGAAGCTAATATGAAAAAGCTTCAACAAATTACTTATGCAAACAGACTCAAATGAATTGAGTTATTCTATAAGTTAAAATCAACTTATTCATCCCAGCTTTTGGAGAAGTTAGATGTGAGAGCTTCTGTAAAAATTTAGTGTATTTTAACTTAAGGAAAAACTTAATTCATTTTACCGTTTTATTTTCTTTTCCTATAAGTACCCGCCGAGAATTTAATCCAAACAGTGCCTTAGTGTACAAAATATTAACAGGCAGAGGCAAGCTAAACAATAATGTCGCTCTTCCGGCCAATAATATTCCATTTGAGACCTTATTTTTGATGTTGTTAATTCACACCAAAAAAATAGTGCAGGAGAAACATAAAATCAGCCAATACTTGCACTCAATTCCTACATACAAGAGTGCTGATAAAACACAATATCCAAATGATAAGCCATGCTCATACTTCACCAACTTAACTATATCTCAATCACTTTCTCCTACCACCGCCTTATCATAACAAAACAACTCCAAAAAAATAAAACAACACAAGATTTAAACGAACTAGAAAATGAATTTCGAATCCCAGACACGCAGAAACAAAAAAAGGGGAAAAGGAAAAGCGGTTTGAAGAAAATGAACCTTGGAAGGGATGCATCCGACGTTGAGGCAGGTACCGCCGAGAGTGCCACGTTTTTCGATGCAAGTGGTTTTCAGACCCAGCTGCGCCGCTTTAATGGCCGCCACGTAGCCGCCGGGACCGCCGCCGATGACCACGACGTCGTTTTCGTCAGATCCGGACGCGAACCCCCTCCACCTTGTCAGACAAAGCGACGACCTCGACGACAAAACGACGGCGTAACCCTTCCGTCGAGCCAAGTTTGCCATCGCCATGATCTTTCTTTTTTCGATTCGTTCTTCTCACCACCTAACACACAGCATGCTCTTTTTTTTTTATTATATAACCATCAGTCATATCATCATGGTAATAATTAATAATTAGTGTTTTCTCTTATTATATCTCCATTCCATCTCAGCCCTTAGATCATTGCTGATGCAATTCTAGCCCTCCATTTTTATTTTTTTGGGGGGCAAATTATTCTTTAGTTTTTGGTTTCTCACATGCAAATTCAACCTTTACTTTGGACCGTTGATCTTGATTGTGATAACCTTGAATTTTTTTTCAATAGATCCAAGATGTATTAGAGAGTTTACAATAATTCACACACATATTTAACCTATTGAGTTAGATGTCATTGACATAATAATTTTACTTTTTGGATGAACAAGTTGGACTCAAATTAGGCATGGAGATTTTTTAATGTTACGAGAAAAGCAAGTGAGGTATTATTATTCTATTAATTTGTATTTCTTTACTTTAATTAATACTCTTTTGTTTTTTTAAATTAAAAAATTATTTAAAACTTTGTATAGTAATTATTTATAATTTTTTAATATTTTTATCATAATATAAAAAAAATACTTTAAAAAATTATATTTTAAAATTATTGGACAAGACTAATTTTCAAAATTGTAAATGATGTATGTTCACCTCTCCTTTTCCAATTAAAATTCAAATTACGGAAAATTCAGACAAAAAAATATCATGGTAAGTTGGATTTGGAGATTGACCAATTAAACCTATTATCTTACTAAATACCAATCACTTGAGTTTACCATTTAAACAAATAGTACATTGGAATGAGTGGAAAAGACTTTATTTTCCTCGGACAAAATCTTCTCTATACATAAATCAAGAATCAAACTGTAAACGTGTTTAAGGAGTTGTTTGTAGTTGTATCTTTAGGTTTTGTTGACGAACTCATTGGAGGACCATATACTTAATCAAATAGATATAGTAAGAGTAATACCATTATTGGCGGAGCATTGCTTCAGTCTATATTCATTAATCAGTTATAAGTTACATGACTCTTTCTTTAATTATAAGTAAAATTCAATATCAATAGAAATGTAAATATTCTACCGCGTTAAACTCAAGGCTTACCAAGTTTTATTTTATTTAGTGAACTCAAGAAATACTAACAGTCTGTTTTGTAATTGATGTTTAATGGTTACAGTCAGCGAGGGGGAAAAATGCTTAGCAACAGTGGAAATCTACATATTGTTACAAATTTCTGCCATATATTTAGGATCTGAAAGACAAGGCATTTGATCCATGGAGTTGTAGATTGGAAGCTTCTTACTTCTGGGATCATGGATGCCACAATAGCAAATTTCCCTATTCATACGTTTGAAAGATTTAGATAACGAAATAACGGCCTTACACACCTTACCAAAGTCTGAGCATTTGGTTGCCCAAGGGCAACTGACAAAACAACTGACACTAACCAAAAATAATATTTCTAATCACACTCCTTTTTATCAAAGGGGAAAAATTCATCACATAAGATACGCGATTTAGCTTGTATGATGCCAAAGGATGATGTTGTCCCATGACATGGGCCCTACCAGTGATAAGATGGGCCAAGCATATCTATCCATAAAACATGGAGGATCCGAGAACAACAAACAAGAAACTCAACCATGCATTCGGCCATCGTATGCCTCAGACAACCCCCTCATTGAAGTAAACATAGGAAATGACAATTAAATTTTGGTGGCATGCACCCCGGAGAATGGGTGAGGAAGCCCAAACTTATTTACAGAGGCATCAACAATGTAAAATGGGAACGGCCGTGGTGGGGACCGAATCTAATCCGCCAAAATTAGCTAACAATTGTCTCTACATATACCAACGTAAGTACGTAACCCAGAAAATACCTCCCAATTAAATAGGTCTAAAGACCCTCTACCCCCTCACCAAATATCCCTTTTCTATCACTACAAAACTGCTGGCTGCTTTTTAGCTCTCTGAAACAGCCAAAAAACAGATTAATTTTTTTATGAAAGGAACATTTATCAAACACAAGAATTGCATTTACAATCAATTTCCCTCAATTAAGCTCTTCAACCTATTACGGGCTTCTTCAGACAGACTGCAAGTTTTGAATCTTCGCCTTTGGGGTGGACATGATTCAACAATGCTTTCAATGGGCGACAAGTATACGACAATCACAGTGAGATTATCTGATGTATTTAGGCGCAATGCTTCCTTGACTAGCTCTCTGGCACATTGCTGTGGGTCATCATGCCTTCTTAATCCTCGACGAACAAGACTAACTGCAACTTGGCTAGACATTACATCCCAAATCCCATCACATCCAATGATCAAGAACTCGTCATCCTCAGTCAATGTAACCAGCCGTACATCCGGCTCCGCAGTAAGAGGGGATGCAGCACCAAGTGGAAATTTCAAGTCCCAATCCCCAAGGGCTCGAGTTACTGAAAGATAGCCATTGAGATATCCATCATCAATGAACCCACCTAACTCTTCCACCCTCCTCTGCTCAGGTAGATAACTTGGCCTGTGATCGTTAGACATCTCAACAGCCACACCTCTCCGGCAAAGAACTGCTCGACAGTCACCAGCATTAGCAACAAGCAAATGTCTTCCAAGCACAAGGGCAGTCAATGCAGTAGTCCCACAAGAACTACTAACAGTTTGTTCATCAGCCAAGGCAAGATCTGCCCGTAGAAAAGCTCTCCGATGGGAATCCTCCAACTTCTGTAGAAAAAACGCATCAGCATCATATGACTGCAGCATGTCTGCATCTTCAAAAAACAATCGCATAGCATTCCTCTTAACAAAAGCAGCTGCATCAGGCCCTCCATGACCATCAAAAACTGCATAAAATGCACTCGGTATCGGGCACTTGAACACAAATCCAAGTTGAGCACCTAGGTCATCAATACAGATGTGTTCGTCATCCATAGAAACCCGCGGTCCCATCTCAGCATAGCTACCAGAACGCACATTTGGGACAAGATTCATCGCAGGGGCCTCCAAAATGGAATCTTTAATGATCTCGGAGCAACTCACTGCCTAACACACATGAAACACAAAAGTCAGCACATCAAAAATAAATTGATCAACTCAAAAGTGTTAAAGAAAAAACAAACAGAAAAAACATGAACCTGATCATCATCAAACTCATAAGGCCTACCAGCACGAAATTACTAAAGATCATAGCAAGCTATTTTAACTAATTTCATCTAGCGAATAAATTTCATCAAAATTCCACCCTCCTCTTTGTACAGGAGAGGTGATAATATACAATACATGAGCAACCTAGGTTAAAGGCAATAAATAAATAAACACTCAATTCCAAATTGTACTTCCGAAATTCAGATTCATAAACTCAGCAAACACTAGAGGAGTATTGGATCTTCCTCACATTTATCAATCGAAGAAACAAAACCAAATTTACAGACCCGATTCAGATTTGACAATAAACTAACCTAAAAGGATTAAAAACTAATTCCTTCAACCAAATCAAACCACTAATAACCCCAATTGAAAGCAAACCCAAAAGGAAAAAAAGAACAAAAACACATGGAATCAAAGCGAGACGTTACAGTAAAGATTAGTTAAGAGGAAAAACATACTTGGCCAAAGATCGGAACAGAAGGTGAAGATGATTTGGGAGAAACCTCAACCTTCACGTTGTGTTCTTGCGCCACGCAAATATGATACTTCACGTCCAACATCGGAATGTTCTGCTGACAGATAATTTCCGCTTCCGCTACCACCTTCTGGCTCACGATCATCTTCAATCGCCGTTTCGCAACGAGATTAGTCACTAGGGTTTCCTGAATTGAATTTGAAGCGTTCAAATTTGGGGTTTTCTTTGAAGAAGAATAACAGTAACAAAATTAGGGTTTCTCTTTTATTTCTCTCTCTGTGTTAATTCTGTGCACATACTTAAAGGGTGCTAAATCCCGACGCTCTTATAAGCACGTTGGTGCGCGTGGGTTGAAAACCCAACAATGCCCCTTAAAGGCTGTGTCATATCGTGTTTATTTTCTCTCTTTCGACACTTCGAATGAAAGGGTATATTTGTGACGCGAGAAAAAGAGCGTCACGCCTCTTCCACGTAGTTCCGGTTCGTGATTTTTGATTAATTGATGCAATTTGTTAAGTTTTAACTTTGCGGCTATGCTTGTGCCAGTCCATGTACTGTTCAAGGTTGAGGTTGCGTATAAGTAATTGTTCCTTTGCGTTGACTGATAAGTGAGTAGGGAATAACTAACAACCACCTCAAGAGAACAAAAACCAAAAGTAGTGGCTATTATGGATGCATGTAAAATATTCCAATGATTATTAACACGAAAGAAGTTGTGATTATAATCTTTGTAACGTGTTCTTATTATTGTATGATACTAAAATTTATGTGATGTGCTTTAAATAGAACATAAGAGCCATTGAATAAGATGCATGATGTATATTTACATCATTTCATTATTCAATATGAGCTTCATCTAATAATAACAAATGTATTAAGTATTTAAAATATATACTAACACTTATTATATTTACATATAATGCTTTTCTTTGTCAAATTCATTCAATTTTTATGCCATTATTAGTTATTTCCTGATTACTTATTAATTAAATTAAAATTCATGCCAGAACAAGTGAAAGGAAAATTATTAATGCATCGTCACTTAATAAAACAATCTCTTGTACATTATACTTGAATGGTTCTTATGATTTCTTAGAAGAATAAATAATATATGTGTTAATATTATTCAATCACAAATTATCATATATAACTAATTGATTTATTTTTATAATAAATATCTTAAAAATTATATCATAATAATTTTTAATTAATTACTAATGTAAAAACTTTTATATTAACAATACATGCCTAAATAAACTAACTATAGAATTCGAAGTGACGTAATAATGGTTGAGCATTGTTGGAATTCCAACTTGCATGTGTACTAATGTTTGATATATACCATAATTTTATCATTTAGTGAAGACTAAAGTAATATAAAAATAGTGATGAGTGACTTGTATAGATGCATTCGAAATAAAAGAAGGAACCAAGTTTCATGCTTTGATAATCTTTGGAGGAAAATACATTTATATTTTAGAGGTGTTAAGGGGGTACGTTAAACATTTCTGTATAAAAGTTTATTGAATCAAACTTGCATCGCAGCTGGTGTTAGATCTTCGACACATCTTTCATCATATCTTTATCATCGTATCCCCTATCCAAATGTCAATTCTATTTATGATCCTTAAAATTTAAAGCCGAACTGTATACGTCAAATTTGACAGTTTTGTGCAATTAACGCAAAGAAAGGCTCATCACATGTACACACAAATATTTATAGCTTATCATTGAGTTGCTGGATCTTGTCAAACCTTTCAATAGTAAATTCAAGTTTTATAATTTGAATAAATAATGATACATACACTTTATATCCAATTATAAATCAATATTTTTAATAAATTTGTTAGTTTATATAATAATTATTTTTAAAGTTATATTAAAAATAATTTCTAATTAATTGACAATGTAAATTTTTTAATAGCCATTATAGTTTTCTCATTTGTGAAGGTAAATTCAATTATTAGCCATGAGTACTCATTGAGTAATACCACAAATTAATGGTGGGGGGAAAGGGCAAATATGTTGGACTTATCAATCATAGCTTGTCTTCCAAATATACGAAATAAGGTATTAACGTATTGGCTACCAAGAACAAGGAATTGCTCCCCGTTTTCCCACACTATGTTCAAATTCAATGCATGGTTGCTCAAAAACTAAGTCTTCTTTTGACTTTTATTGCTATTATCTATGTATAGCTTCAATTTCAATCCTAGTCGAATATTATTCATAAAATATCTTTCCGTTAGTGGTACGCTTAGTCATAATCTGGTTGCGTACGAGTAGTTCCATTTTGCTACTGACTGTACCCACTAGTTACCAACTGTTAAAAGCCAAAACCTGTCCCAACTTTTCATTTTTATAATCATTTACACTTTCTTTAATAAGAGGCAACAGTTAATGTGGAGTTACTTTCTAAGCATCCTCTTGTGTTCTTTTGAGATCCCTATTTTTCTTATATATAAAAAAAAATACAAATTATTTAAGGTGAAGGAAAAGATAATCAGGTCCAGAGTGAAAACAAGAACCTCAGTGAATACTTAATACCTACACTTTTTAAATGCTTGATACACGTAAAACGTACAACAACAATAATTGAACTTCCACCTTGCGTATAAAGTCTAGTCTGCTTACACAGCTCAACTTGCTAACTAAGCCTCACTTGTAAAATTCAATCTGATACAATGTAAAGGGTGGCGTATTCTAGTATACTTACACTAAATATTACAGCCTCAAGGTTTTGGTGCATAATATAGTAGTATTTATACATGCCACAGTAGTATATATTATAACTTACAAGTACAATTGTGTATACTAACCAAATAACTAACCGAAAAAAAATCCTCATAGATGGCAGAAGCATAAATATATGTGTAGTTGTGAATAACTGGGATGGCACATCAAATACTAATAGATTATCTCGTAGGAATTGAGAAACTCCAGCTCAGCATTTGGCTATTGTTTAAGTATACAAATGAACAGTTTGTTGCTGCTGGTATTCTGACTAGGATAGATTGGTGCTTTGGGCTATAAAAGTTAGGCTAAATCATGTTTTTGGTTCCTTAAAATATTATGATTTTCTTATTTGGTCCTCCATTTTTAGAAATTATTTAATCCTTTTTTTTTGTTTCCAAAGTAGTCCCTATAGTGTTAGGCCAGGCTTCCATTTGTTTTGTACGTTAAGTACTTATGCAGCTCTAAAAAAATACGGTACCAATTGACAAACTTGTGTCATTTAGAAGGACTTAATGGCAAATGGAAAAGTAGTGGTAGAGGGACCATAAAGTAAACAAAAACAACACTTGTGGGACAAAACTAACAGACAAAGGGACTGCATGGGAAATGAAAAAAAAAATACAAAAACTAAATTACAGCTTTTTAAAAATGGGAGACTAAATGAAACATTCGTAATAATTTGAGATAAAAGCATCAATTAGCCTAATAGTTAGTACAACACAATGTTTTCATCTTACTGTTGTTCAGCACTAGAATGCCACTAGTTAGCGGAAAATATATTTCAGGTATTTTCATGCAACAAAATTTCAAGCGTTTAGCTAATTCTTTCTACTGAAATGATTATATTAACGAATGAATAAATCAATGAACAATAGGATACAAAATACGTGTAAGATGATTAGTAGTAACTAACATATAACCTAAACATTTAAAAATGCTCAAACCTCAGAATCAACAGTTACAACTCAAAAACATAAATGTCTTACTCACAACATACTGGCTGGTGTTCTTTCTGCAATTTCTCCCAAAGGCATAGCACCATCCTCGGACTTTGATAATGGGCAAGTACATAATTTGATCCACATCGAGCATTGTAAAACCTCTCATCATTTTCATAATGCACATCTTTACCACCATTCTTGAACTGTTCGATCCATATGCCCATTGCAACATCTTCTAATTTAAAGAGCTAAGAATAATATTAAAAAATAAATCAAATAAAGGTGATCTTACATTAAAAGAGATCGAAAAAAAAATAATAAAACAATTCTTTTTTTTATTCAATAGGGACATATATAACAGGCTAAACATATGATAGAAATAATGCAATGATAGAAATTAAGTTCTTTTACAAATACACCTGAATCTAGTTTAAGATAATACTTGTTTATTATGCCTATTTAAGTTCCACTTGACATAAGTCTGGGGTGAGTTTTTATTTTAATTACATGATGTTATTGTGTTATTAATTTGTTAAAAAGTTGTTGTGATTATTGTGTTATTTTAATTACAAAGGCATCATCATCTGTTTTCATGATGTATTTAGAAGGGATGATTTTTGTCTGCAATTTTGATAAATAAGAGCTTATTAAGTAACTCATAGAAAGTAAAGACAAAAAGGAGAGAACCCAGTGCCACCACAATTTTTAAATGATATATTTGAATAGATAATAAAAATTGTTGTATCATTATGGCCTTGAAAATAGTTACAGCCAACTTCGTGATTTGATCAACAGATAAAAATGACACTATCACAGAAAAAAAAGGTTGTTAGAATACTAGAGAATAGCTCAGAATATCGTTATTGGGTCTTTATAAATTAGAATACATTGAGTATGTTACAGGAATTAGTGTTTTGTTTTTTTGGTGTCACATCCTTCACAACAATTTGAATATAAGTTTATTATTTTGAGTATTCCTATTCCTCCTTTATACTTAAACCCTATAATTTTAACATGGTATAAAAGAGAAATACCACAGTACCATTCTCCATTACTAGTATGCTACCAAGTTCCCTAAAATTTAGAGCTCCACATTATTTCCATGCTTATTTTCATTAATGTTCTCCTTCCGACACTCCCTTTATCTTCACCCACCGCATCTATTAGTGCATCTTCTCCCTTGTATATTATTTCCACGTTCTACTACATTTTCTTTATTTCTTTGTACTGATATATTATAAAATATTGGTTACTGAAAAAGACTAATAGAACTTTATAATACCATTCCATCTAAAGGCAGTAAGCAGTTAACTCAATAATATATTCTTTGCATAACATCTTAATCAACTTACCCCCATAATGCAAATTGCAGTTGTCTTCAAAGAAATCAAACTATAATAATCTACAAAAGGCATTAATTGAATATCTCCATATGCTTGAGCTTTAGTCCCTAACTCAAAATTAACCTTATTGTTCTTGTGCTGCAATCGAATAAAATAAGATGTCACCCAACAATTTTTCTATAAGAGAAGAAAATATTAAAAAATAAAAAATGCTATAATGCAGAATGCTTGGTGGAGTCCACAATAAAAAATTTGATGGATTGGGGTGTCAGAGCTCAGCAGCTTTGATTTCAGTCTTCACCAATCAGACTTTAATAATGAATCTGACTTCAGCATTAAAAAATTTCCGGTTAATATCCCAACTACTTCATATTGTCATTTCACATAATTTAACTTCTTGAGTATATTTCTTAATTAATATGGCACTAGCACTTCACTCTAGTCCACAAGGGATATCAAGAGTGAGTTAGAATGAATACGTCTAAAAATTCTTTGAGAATTAAATTGTGATTTATTTTGGGTTATTTATTGTATTGAAATTATTTTTATATGATTATGTGAAATTATTTAAGGGGTTTGAGTGCTTATTTAAGTCTATATTGATCATATATGATTCACCTTATGATTTATTTAGTGAGAGTGACCTGACATACATATTGTATGGTATGTCTTGTTATGTACTCCTAAGCGTTCCAGTGTGATTTTTCACTAACATGGTATCACATTGCATATAGGTTTGAGCCTTAGTATAATTGTTACATAATGTCTGTAAATTGTTTATTATGAAATTGATAAGTATTATTATGTCTTGACCCGAGTGTGTGATTCATGTGTAATGTGATTGGTGATTGAAAAATAAATTTTAAATGATAAAGTGGTGAAATGACATAGATTGTATTAAGTTATAAATTCTTTTATAATTTATTTTGATCATGTCTTTGTTTATTTGTACTTTTTTTAAAAATGTGATAACTCACTCCCTGTGTTATTTGTGTTTGAATATTGTGATGATCTCAAACCTTATGTTCATGAGAGTAGATGACTAGGTGAATGACTTTAAAGAACCTCGTGCTAGAGGACGCTGAGCCACGATACTCATTATTAATTTGTTAAAAAATGAAATAATCATTACATTATAAACAAGTATTATCTTAAACTAGATTCAGGTGTGAAATAAAAACTCACCCCAATTAAAAGTTGTTGTGTTATTAATTTGTTAAAAAATGAAATAATCATTTGTTAGAAATGAAAACCAAAATTGTACTTACATTTTGGTCATTAATTTAAATTTACTTCATTATTGTTGTGAAGTTTATATATTTGAAAAAAAAATTCCATATACATTTAGAATTTATAAAAGTAATAAAAAAGTAATTCTAAAAATATATTTTTTAATTTAAGGATTACAAAATAGTAATTGATTGTAATATTGCTTGAATGATGACTTTAGTTGTTATGATTGTTTAAATGTGCAGGTTATGGTTAGAACTAGATGTTTGAGTTGGACTTTAGACAGAGTTATTGGAAGAGCCCTGAAGAGAGAAGTAAATTGTGATTCGGATGAAACTTCTCAACGGCAAAGACCCACACCATTTGCACGTGGGCAACGGAAAGCTGCTCCTATTGCTAGTGATGTTCAGCACGTGGATCATGCAACTGACGAGGTCCATGAACAACCTGAAGAAGTAACTGTTGATGATGTAGTTCCTGATGTCGAGGATTTTTCAGGCAGGTCCCACGACACATTAGTTCTGATTTACTATGTTCATCATCTTGCAATGACTGTTTGGAAGAAGAAGTATTTGTTATTATCGTTGAAATGATTTAATTTTTTTTTCCAAGAACATCTTGAGTTGAAGTTATCCTCCCATGGAAGGAAGGTTGAGAAATTTGACAGACTTGCTCCAGAGATTGAAGACTTAGTCATTGCCACATGATTAAGTCCTCTGATTGCATGTTCCTTGGACATTAGCGATCAAAGACTTATATCAGCTTTTGCGGAGAGGTGATATAAGGAAACTAATAATTTCCATCATCCTATAGGGGAGGTGACTATCACCCTCGATGATGTGGCATCGTTGCTTCATTTGCCCATCACAAGAGCTTTCCATAGCTTCAAGACTTTTCCGTGCTGTTAGTTGAATTGCTTGCAGTTAGTGTAGATGAAGAAAGAGTTGAGACAATACAATGTCAAAGGGCATATGTTCGACTATCGTGGCTGCGAGACATTTATCGTAGCAAATGTGATGTCGTGTAGTGGACTATAGCAGATCTTCGTCCATCTTAACAAAACATTAAAAAATTTCAATGACAAACAAATGACCCCTAACACACAATTTTTTTATTTTTTATTGCATTTAATAATATAAAACATTAAAATTGATAATCACATATATTAAAAAACCAATAAAATCAAATTTTTCTTCTTAAAATTCATAACTATATAATACATAAAAATTGATAACCTAACCATTTATACTAAAATAAATAATATTATTGAACTTAATTATAATTAATCAAATTAAAAGTACTAAAAATAACCAATTTTAAGGCACAACGACTCAAATAACTTATAAGTCTAAATTATTTTAGAATTAATACCAATTCCAAAATATAAAAATAAATACTTACAAATTAATCATCAAACTATACTTATTTAATAATATTTAAAATAATAATACTAATTACATTTAAAATAAACATTAAAACAATTCTTTAAAAAACAAAAAATTATCTTACGAATTGACAATCCATAAGTAACTTATGAATTATTAATCCGTATGTTACCTACAAATTGTTAATCCGTAAGTTATATAAAACTTACGAATTATCAATCTGTAAATATTATATAACTTACGAATTCATAATCCTTAAGTTTTAAACACACAAAAAACTATCAAAGACAAGTCAACTTACCTACGCCGTTAACAATCACATCAACCACTACCACAACCACCACTTGCCGACGTACCTCCGTAAGACTTTCACCTCAATCAAGGAGGACACAACAAACCTCTCCCCTCACGAGAATGAAAGAATGCGACGAACCAACAAAGAAGAACACATGGGAATATTTTTAGAATATCATAATATTGCTGGGTGCACAAGCAATATACTTGGTGCACAAAGCAACAACCACCTTTGCATCCTTGTAAGTTCTAAAGAGAGTATTCTCACATTGTTAATGTAATACTAACCTGTATAATGAGAATACTACCTACATATACTTGAATTTTTTTAATTAAATTCATGAATTATTTATCTTTTTTGAATAGTATCCTAATTTTTTTTGTTCAATTGAGCCTTGAACTTGAATTTGTTTTTCAGTCACAATACAAAGCATATTTAATCATTTCTAAAGTGATTGCATGACATAGTTTCACAAATCAAAATAAATCAGGAAACACTCTATTCCTCTTATAATATTTAAATCATGATCTTAAATTAAAGTTGATGATTGTATTTATAATTTTTTTTATCTTTTAACCTATCTATTTTTATTTTGCACATAACTTATTTATCTACTAATTTATATATATTCATTTTTTTTACATGAAATTGTGACGAGCTCTTTTTTATGAAAAATTAATACTTTGGTCCTACAATTACGTTTATTTTTTATTTTTTACTTTTTCCCTTTATTTTTATTTAGACGTTTAACCTTTTTTTGGTACAGTATTTAGTCGTTTAACTTTGTACCATCGAATATTTATATGCTTTATATCAACTCTTTAAATATTTTGTATGAAAATAAGAATTATTTTTATAAAGTTTTGAAATTATTTTGGGTCTAGATATGGGTGTTACACGAATATTTGTTAAAAAGTTCAAAAATAAAAAATTCTATATGTGAAAGGGGCAAGATGAGAGCAAGTAGGATCCTATATGAGCTGTGTGATTCTGTATATGTACAAAGAAAACTATTTCACTCAATATTATACAAGTATTGGATTTATATGATATTCTAACAAAAAATTGGAGATATGGGCCTTCTCCGAGACTCATAGCAATAGATAGATTTCGAACCAATTCCCTCCAACTAACTGTAACCGTTATCTTCGGGTAGGTATATGGTTCCATTCCTGAAACCAGCATTACAATCTCAGTCCTGATATGAGTGGGCTCATGTGACTGTCTGCATGGGTTGAACGGAAGTCATCAGGTGGACTAATCGGTAGAATTTCAATAGAGCACAGGGCTGTTTAGATAGGGACTTGACTATGATGTGATGACAATGTATAGTCCTAGTCACGGGCACTGCTTCCAAAAGTTGAGGAGAGAGGGACTGATCCAGGCATCTGTTGGGGGGATAGGTCAACACTACGGGCATCAACATGGGGTGAATATGGCTTTGCCACTTTATTTTTCAGAACTCCCTGAAATAACAACGCAAAATAGTTTCACTCAGAAGTAAGAACTCTGTAAACATTGGGAACAAATATATATGCATAAGCATGTTTGTTTGGAGTCGCGAAAGTTTTTCAGTGTCAGTTTTCTTTTTAATCCATAGGAATCGGATACAGGTCCCAGGGGATTTACAACAATTCACGCACTCTGCTCAACCAAATAAGTTAAAGCCCCTAGGTACCTTTCAATTGCAGGAGGAACTAAAAATATACAAATGAGTGTTTAAGGAAACACATGAAATAAAAACAAACCTTTGATACTCCTGGACCATAAGTGTTCAATGCATGCTGAATTGAAGAGTAAATTTGAAGAGCTTGATGGGTTTCACGGATGCATTTTATAATGCGATGATTTTCTTTCATATCCATTGACCTAGATTGCAAATATAAAATGAGCTGTGATGGGGGAGCTTTTGGCTTGTCTTTTTTGCCATGAGTCAGTTCCATAGTACCAAGATCATCCCACAGAATATCCCACATTATTGAACATGGATCCCTTGCAGGGCTGAACTTTCTCTGAGCAATAATATTGGATGGTTGCTGACAATGACAAAGATTGATGAGTAAGTTGACTCAAGAAAATGGGTTTTATTCATTGTTTTCAATCATGAATACATACTTGCAATAGTATGACTCTTGTATGTGTGACCACGAGGATTTTCCCTTTTGGAAGCATGAAGTGATCTTCATAAGCATCTGATAAGGCAAACTTTCCGCGAACCTTGAACAGATCAACCTGACCAAAAAATGAACCTGATTCTGCCAACTGCAGTATGACCTTCATGACAGAAGTATTACAATTGTTTAGCAATTGAGCACCCAAAAGAAAGTAGGTTAGAACACATGCAATAACCAAGAGTAAGAAAAAGAAATTAGGAAAGTTTCGTTGATAGGACATTTTGGTAATGCAGTATGTCCAATGAATTACAAAGCAAAATATTTTCATAACAATGGCCATCCACATAATTGAAGTTCACTCTCACTATCCGCTGATTGCTGGATATCTTCAGGAAATACAGCACTAACAATTCAAGGGTAACAGCTAATGAAGCTCAAAATTGGTAATATTAACAACTGTGTTGTTACTAAGTTTATAGTGAATAAATAAAATTTAGTTGAATGAGGAGTGAACATTATGTTAGTTAACTGAAGGTGATAGTTAAACAAGAAATACAAGGGTATAGAGCACATAAGTATGACATTATTATAGTTATCCTCTAATGTCAGAAATGGTCAGTAAATAAATTAAAGACGAATTGAACCCTAAAACTATTTAATAAACAAAAGTAGTATTCCAAAGCAGTATCCTCAATCTATAAACACAATATCTGTCAAAAAGTTGTGCATTTTAAAATTAAATTGTTTACAGTTCAAACATTTGTTTCTGCAAAGTGAACAGAAGGCAATATCTCTTCTTTAATCTTCCCAAACATGGGTCTAAATTAACAACTCTCCCTAGAATTTCAATAACAACTAGCTTTCTTTGATTCAAACATATCATTTGCGATATTTTATAATTTAAAGCTTAAATGTAAAAATAACAAATGAACTTTAGATCTGCAATAGCAAGTTGAACCCATGGTACCTGTCCTTGAGCTTTGTACTCATCGTATAGTTTTAGCAGATTATCACCACCTATAACACGAGGCAGTCTCCTCCTGAGAAGTTGTTCATCAGATGTTATAGCAGATGCAATTTTCATTCTCATAGCATTAGCACCTTCGGTTGTTTTTGACAGAAGATCCAAAACTCCACTCACTGGTTGTGCAGCGGCACCAATAATTCCCTTCCCAACACCCTGAACAAAACCCTCCACACCAGAAGATTTTGCTCCTTCAAGAGGCTTTGTTAAAATGCCAGTCACCCCTCTGAATAAACCTTTAGCTAATGCTCCACCTCCCTCTCTTATAACATCACCCAAATCCTCCACACCTTTGTTTTCCTGTCACACAAAGTTACATTAAATACAGGTTTATTAGCATCCTATCAAACCACTGCACATTATCTGAGTTTTTTAAAACTGAAAAACTAAAAATGACAAAAAAACAAAGAGAGAAAGCACATGTTAAGAGAAGCAACACCATATTCCCGGGCTGTTGCTTAATAGCATAAACTTTTAGGTTCAGTGGTTGGAGCTCATTCTTAATATATATCTGGGACTTATCTAGTGAGAACAAATCTCATTTTAAGATAAATGTGGGTCATGCAATCATAACTTGTGCACTTATCTTTTAATCTTAAGCATTCAAATATAATTGAATGGTTTATACTTATTGTTCTTATTTGTGTGTGTGTGTGTGTGTATGAGTGATAGTGGTGGTGGCCATGGTAGATGGATTTAGCTTTTATGATTTTTTTTTTTTTTTTAATTTTGGACAGATTCAATGAGCATTCATTACTGTTAACTGTTATTTTCTACAAGAAGCTATTGGATGTTGCAATTGTTTCAAATCTCATGTTATCAATGAATTCTAAACCTTCATAAAACTCTTGCAGTCAGTTATTCTGTTTTTCAAGGGGTTTCATGATATTGGATCATAGTAATTAAAACATAAATGCTATGCATGGATAATTGAGTATATTTTAGTATCAGGTAAAGAATCATGTGATAGCACCATCTATGAAAAGTGCATGTTCATAGAGTTTCTAGTCTAGGAAAATAGAGAGAGAGAGAGAGAAAGGAGTAATGAAGAAGTAGAATAATTATTCATTAACCCAAGTGATTCAGATTTACAAAGAGTATATATAGACAATTCTGTTAGAGAGCCTAACAGAAACTGTCTAACTAACTTCTAACTACTAACAACTAACTAGCTTCTACTAGAAGCTAGAGGAGTCTGCAGTTGAATAGCTGCATCTCCTTATATTATTACTTTAATACATGTTTTTTTTTGCTCAGCAAACATAGATATGATATATTAATAATGAGTACCAGTGGTACTGAAGTTACAATATTATAGGGGCCAGCTGGTTCCTATGATTAATAGTAGGAACAAAGCCAGCACCATAGCACCCTGCTACCTAACCCATGCTACAAAAGTCCATCCCCCAAACTTCCTATGATTAATACATGTTAAAATACTAGCCAGATAGCAGTTAACATGCTTATATTTAAAGATTAATATTCTAGGGGCAGGTCTATCAAATTTAAAGCATGAGAATCAAGGAAAATATTGCACAAAAGAACATCCAATACAAACCTGTCTCTGTCGACTTTGAATAAATTTTTTATCCATAGACAATGCAGCTACACCTTTACTCATGTGTCCAAGTGCGCTACTTGCATTGCCCAATATATCGACTCCTGAGAGAAGCTGAAGTGGTTGGCCTAGTAGATCCTTTCGGACATTTGAGATAGCCATGGTAATCATAGAACTCTTCCTCATGCATACATTCTCATTAAACCTCTGGTTTATCCTGACCTGGTTAATGAGTACACGTTCATTGTTAAGATTATTATTTCACCATATTCCCCAAGTCCTACAAATGAGTAACGTTATTCTCTTGGCGAAATTTAATCACTTTGTAAAACCTACATGTACTCCTAGTTTGAAACAAATGAGATATAAGGTTGATTACTTGAATTCAGCAAGATACTACAAGGGATTTTAAAAGTGGTTCATCAGGTAAGGTAACTTACAGAAAGAAATTAAAATACTTACAGGCATATTTTCTGTGTTACCCAATGCAGTCATTAAGGATGCCCAGAACCCAAGCACACCCCTGGGTCTTTGACTTGGTGACATAGCCATAGACACTCTGAATCGAACTTCCGAAATATTAAGGACACTGTAATTCAATGTAATGTCATAAGCAGTTTCAAGCAAACCCTACAAAGATAATCACACATTTCCAAGAGTCTTACATACCCAATTTGAATTATTGGATCAACTGATGCAGCAGTTGTTTTAGAATCATACAGCCTACTGAGCTTCACCTGCTGGATCATTTCATGAAGGCGCCAAATAATAGGTTCGTGAATGTTTATCAGAAAGGCAGAAGAACTTTCTGGCCCCTGCTTGCCAGAAACCAATCATATAATAAATTAGTCTCTCAATTTATAAAACAAGTTAAACATCGACATTTTTTTCATGAATAGTAATTATAACATGGTGATGCTCACATGTAGACCAATATATGGATAGACACAAAGATCCAATGATCCATTTGATTGCATTGTAATGGAGCATTTCAGGATATAGTCAGTTTCTGATACAGCTCTCTGTGGCCTAAAGAGAACTGGCATTGGAGTTAGTGGCAGTTGGTTGTCCACTTGTAGCCCACACATTCTGATTTTGAATCTGGAATAAGATTGAAATTTTAGTTTCAAAATCAAATAATGGTACATAACGGAATGACTAAACAGAAATAAATCTTGTATAGTTACTTTAAATCTTTAAGGCAAGTGATCAAGTTGTATTGGTTGACTAGATACTGAGATCTGAACTGTATTTTTACCAAGAAACTTAAGAAATAACTTATGGAAGATAGATAATCATCAGTTGAATATGCCAAAACAAGTTCTAGCCACATTCAAAGATAGATCTCTTGCAAATCTTACCGACTAATTCCAGAGCCCAAACCAGTTGAATATGCCAAAACAAGATTCTGAACAGAGAGATACAAAATTTCCTCAGGTGTATGATCAATAATAGATATCCCAAGCTCAGCAAGATCAAAGTTGATGTGGAATTCACAATCTGTAATTGATGTCAGTTGTTGCTTTTGAGAATCATTCGTTGATGATAAATGTCTTCTTGGAACTCCAGTAGGTTCATTTTCAGGCATCCAATCACTGATCTTAACAACATTGGTTTTTTCTTCCTTTACAATAGTAACACGCAAGGCTCTGGTTGGTCCATCATTTACATGGATGGATTGGTGATCAAAAATTTCATCAATATCAAACTTGAGTGATTTCATTGGGTCAGTTCCATCTACCAAGAGTTCCAATAAGCGTCTTCTACCAAGATCTTCCCACAGAAATGAAGCAGCAGAATTTGGAACAAGTAGCTGCCAGGAATCAGGGATACCATCAACTTGACGAAAGTGAATGGGCAAGAACATGGAGCGATTTTCAATCCTGTAAACATAAATATAATTAAAACACTTGCAATAATATGGGACTTTCCAACATAATACATTACACCTGCATAAATTGACTCAAGCCAGGGAAAATAATTGCTATAATATTTCATATAACATAGAGGGATACAGGTGAATTCCTATATTTCCCTTCCTCAATGTAGAAAAACAAATGGCTCACAGGGGAGAAACTAAGAGAACAAAACCTGTAAGGACTTGATAGTGAATCTGGACGGAAAACAACTTCAAAGCGTGATTTCTTGGCACCACTTCTTACTGCTACCCTTATTTGCATAGGTTCATCTCCAACATCTTTTTTCAAGCTAATGCGCATTACACCTTCATAGCTTACACTAAATGGTGTACTCCATTTGTAGCCATCAATGCGCAACTGAATGAATATAGATCCTTTATGAGTTACAGAAAACAATCCAAACATGTAAGTTGGACAAGAAAATTAATAAAACGCACCTTCAGAAGTTCAACTTTGGCTGATAACTGCCAAGCAAAAGGCTTTGGAGAATCCGTGGGATGAATCCATACAGCTGACTGAGTATCACATTGCTGCAGGCAGAGACTACATCCAAATCTATTAATGAACAATGTGTGCGGCTGGAAATGAACCACCTGGACATTAAATACCTCAATAGTTAATTATATTGGGATGATATGGAGTTGGTCTTGAACCACATGATAGACAATTGCCATTAATAATAGGTATCGCCAGAAGAACAAAAGAAGATAAGTGAATTATTTGGTTTATAATTTACTGAAGGCAAGTAACACTAAAGACTATAGACACAACCTTTGTTCTGTCTGAAGTCATGTTCAACAATGCCGAAAGCTTGTAGTAAGATCCATCAGAATTGAAAGCCTTGACATCAATACGTTCCTGCAAGAATTTCAATGAACATTATATACCATGGTGGAACAAAACTAGGGAAATGCTAATGCATTGCGACAAAGATAGAGTAGGGTTTGTCATTTTATCAAAAAACACCTTTTTTTCCAGTTCAAGCAGAGAAATCCCAGAGCTGTAAACTTCAGAAGACTGCATAGAAACAGAAATGCCCAGCCTAGTATCTTTAGGAGATTGAAACATTGAAACTCCACTACGACCAGCATAATCTTGTGGAGAAAGCATGCTCGGAAATGGACTGTTGTCTTCAATTACTTCAAGTACTTGCAGGCTTCTCCTTGAATTAGAATGCCTTCTATCCAATGAGCCTATGGGGTTTTTCAAGGCAGTTTTGGCAGACTTAACTGCCCTAGAGAGTAGGACAGAATCCATCTCTACATTTTCCAAAGGTTCCACTTCCACCACACGGTATGCCAAAGATAAAGAAGAATCGTCGACAATCCAGTAAGGGACAAAGAGTCTTAATGTTTTTGGGGCAGCACTTGTCCCGCCCATATCATGTTCAATGCTCACACGTAATTTCCTGCAAGATGATAATGAAGATTATCAATGCTACAATAAAGATTATGCTAATTAAATGAAAGGAAGATTATGTTAAAAAGAATAGCTATAGTTCTGCACCATTACATAACCCAATGGGAAATAATTTGCATGAAGAAATAGTGGATAATTAGACTTAAAATTAGCATAAGTACAAAAATACCTTTCCCACATTCGTCTTTTTGCCTAACGAACAAGTACATAATATAAACTAGAACATTCATTTCATAGAGACATTACATTTAAAGCTTCTTAACCAAGCTCTTTGATCACCAACCTCCAAAAACTAGTTCTAATAGAAAAATATGAATACATAAGAAAAAATGATAAAAAATACATAGACATTGACATGCTGGAGGACAAACAAACAATCCTCAAACAGACAAAATACTTCACCTCCAAGAACAATATTAGAAAAATATTATGCAACAGAATTTAGAACATCACAAATGCAACAAGTCACTTAAAAGAAAGAGAGAGATTTTTCAAAAAGAGAGATTACAAACCTTTTACTTTGCCGGTGAATCATCCAGAAAGATGAGACATGGTTCGAGAAAGAAGGATCCAGTACAATAGTTGGGTCCTGTGCAGATGAATCAAGTAAAGAAGATGATTGTGCATCAACTAGATTGCAAAACAAACAATTTAAGACAATTTCTCAACTACAAAATAAAATTTGCAGAGCTACATTAGTTATCACCTTTTCCATAACCCAGCCACCCTGCACAAACAAAGTAAGATACAAGGGTTTCTGAATATCAGCTGAATAGATATGTACACTCTGACGAGAAGATACGACACCATGATGCCGCTCAATGCAATTTCCTTCCTTTGTTTTCTCTGAGATTGAAAATTCAGCAGGACAAGGAAGTCGGTTCTCCAATTTCAAAGGAGAGTTAATAGATATTCTCCAATCATATACAGGTACGTTTAGTTCAGTATTGAGAACTGAGGCATCTGTACACACACTAAACCACAACTGTTTACTTCCACTACTAGGATTGCAGCACACAAGTATATCTTTTTTCTCAAGCTCATTAAGCTTCAATGAGCAAGTGGGTGTTACAGAAGTCAGTCTAGTAGAACCTGGATCTAATAGTTGGTCTTTGCTATATATATAACTTGAACCAACAGCAATAGCACAACCCCATGAGTATGAGGGCTGAGAATTATCAAATTTAGGTCGAACTTGCAAACATTGGTCAGAATTCTTTGATGAGCTTCTCCATGATAAAACAGCAGAAGCTCCAGGTTGCACAGTACTTGCTCCACCCTGCAAGCTTTCTGTACCTTGCTCAGACAAAGATTGTCTTGTACGAATCCATCGCCTTCGACGCACAACATCAGAGGCTGATTTGGTTGAAAAATGTGAAGAAATAGGAGGCCATCTTAGGCTTTTAATGTCAGGTCCATATGCCCAGCCTTCCTTGTCAACATATTGAGACTTATCTATGGACCAACCCGAAGCCCATTTCCACCCAGGAGGAAGTGGAGGCTCAAAGAAATCCTTTAAAATGGTACAAGTGAATGAGGAAAACAATCATAATGATGGAATCTTAAGAGAGTTAACAAGTGATAAAACAGAAAATTTATAAATATACCAACCTTAGATGAGTATGAGAAGTCCCTTGTGCTCCAATGTCCAGGATTATCATTGTGCACAGCTGGCCAATTGTTACCCCAACCAGATGATGGCTGATAATACTGATTTTGAAAGACTTCTGCTGTTACAGTGTTAGAACTGTTTACTCCAAGCAAGGAATCACAACCATGAGATGCATGACAAGTCAAAATATTCAAAATAACATCTGAATCATTCACTACTGTAACAAGACCCCTGAAAATTACATGCTTCTTTCCATTTTTCATCACAACTTCCATACCGATATACTCATTCTGTAATGATATTGGAGCCACTGATAGTGGAAGCAACGATCGAATACTCTCCCACTCACTCTCTGGGCCAAGCCCCACCCAAAAACCCATGTCTCTATCACCAACGTTCTCACTTTCTATATCATTCTGAAGGTTAGCAATTTTGTTTCTTTCAAAATAAGAGGTTGAAGCAAAGAGGCATCCATCATGCATGGCTTCAACATTTTGCTGAACCTGTGTAAAAGTGAAAGAGGTAAAACGTAAAAAAATTCTAGACATTAAATAATTCATTAAACAGACAAATCCCATTAAAATGATTATAATATACCAACTGACCAATCTATTAAGTGGATATGATCTAATATTTGGAACATCATTTGGTTGATGAAACATTCTCACGGAAGCAACCTTCTTTAGAATGTTTGCACCATGTCCGACAGAAAAAGAAAGTGCAGCCACAACTTCCCCTGCAGGATGAATACATAAGTTTTAAGGAAAAAGCAGCTGACAACATCAAAACCTTATACCACTAGGTGATATGGAAAAAATACTACTGAAACTTATCTAATATATAATATTATTTTTTGCGGATAAAAAAAAAAACAAAACCTTATCCCACTAGGTGAGGTCGACTACATAGATCACAAGACGTCATTCGGCATGGTTAAAAACCAAAGTTTCAAAAATATTATTAAGCAGCTGCGTTGGAAGAGAAAATATATAACTCCAATATGGAAACAACAAATGACAACTAATGGTAGGAAGAAAATATACTACATTGGAAAGTTTGATGTAACTGATTAAATTACTCTGATGGACTGAATCAATAGCATTAGATATTGTATAAACAAAGTCTCACTAAAGAGGACATCAAGTCATCAAAGAATGAATTACCTTTTCCAGCTTTTGCGGCGAGATTTGTAACCTCTATTTCCAACTTAGCAGGGGCCTGTAATGAATTTGAAGTGAACTTCTAAGTATTCAAAATTGATTGGAGGGGGGGAGAAACTTCTTATTAAACAAAAAATTCAAAAACACGAAAAAAAAGGGAAGGCTGTACCAGAGCTTGTGCTAATACTAAAGCAGGTCTAAATTATAGTATTAAATATACACACAATCTTACATGCAAGAGTAAATAAAAAGAGAAACCAGCTGGATGTAAAATGACCATGAACATATATGAAGTGATGCCTTAGAAAAATGACATTTCAGGTAATGTCATTATTTTCTGGAAGGCCAAAGTTTCAGCTCAAGATCTTCCTAAAAAAAATTCACTTAATGTGTGTATAGGAATACAAACTTATGCAAAAGTATAAAACTAATCAATTACCAATGCAATTACCTTTCGGGGAACTTCAAATATGAAAAGTTCATTCCACTTTACTGTGCCTTCAACCTGATCTTTGGTTCTTGATACAACAGGCTTCACACACTTTGTTCTTGCACTCTGGGGAAAAAGCTTTTGCTGTTCTGATGCTTGGCTATCAACAACAAGACGCAAAGCACAGAAGAAGTTATGGCTGTTACCATCATTAATAATAGGTAAGCCCTACAAAATATGAAATGAATTGTTTCAATATTTTGGGTAGGAAGGAAAATCAGTCGATCAGAATTATGTACATGCCATTTCAACATATTATAACCTTGGCTTCGAGTATCTGCACAGCAACATAATAACGTGCTTCCCTGGATTCATTTGCAACATTTAACCTATTTGAAAACCTTGGAGGTGGAATCCAGACAGAAACACAATCGCCATTCTGTAGCTTGTCAACTGTATCTACATCATGCTCTACTCTTTTGACAAAAATATCACAGCCAAGTTTATTTTCAACTACCACAGTCTGCAAGTCATCCTCATCTAGTGCAGAAAAAGTTGTATTTTCTCCTTTGCCTTGTTGACCACCAGCCTCCTGCAAACCCAAACAGTAAGGCTTTTAAAATTTGTTGGGCTTAAAGGATAAATGAATAAAAGATTCAGAATTTGACCGCATTTAGCTTCAATGCTTTCTGTTCAAGATCTAACTGTTGTCTCCACGAAAGAATGCTTCCCACAAAGGATTCAAGATTTGCTGCACTGACATTTACATTCAAGATACTGGTAGCAGAAATTCGAACTCTCTTCCCAAGTCCTGATGGTGCGTTGGTGTCAAAAGTTTCGAACCTAAACAAGTTAGAAAGTAAAGATCTAGTTAATGGCATATTCTCAACAGGACAGCTCACAGATATGCAATGTCCTTTCTGCAGAATTACAGAGGAGGGCGCATCCAATTTGTTTTTCCATTGCTGTAAAATACAACCCATCTGGTGGGACACTATGTCATGGCTGCAGATTAAAGGTGCTTTCCCGTTTAGTCCAAAGCAGCACTTTCTCCATCATTTTGGTGTTCAACTTGATGGAGTAAGGACAAAAAGATGGCAATATTGGTGGTTAGCCTTAACTTGGTCTATTTGGAAGCTTAGAAACAATATAGCGTTCTCTAATGCAACTTTCAACGCGAATTCACTATTTGAAGACGCAACGTTTCTACTTTGGTCTTGGCTTAGGAGTTTCGAGAAAGACTTTACAGTCCATTTTAATCAATGGGCAAGCAGCTTTACACAAAGTTTTATGCAGCAGCAGAGGATTACATAGTTAGGAATTTATTCATGTAAATTTTATATGAAATCAGTATCCATAGAGTGGTTCCCTTTCAGAATATGAATGTCTGGCTGTGGAACCACTTGTATGGCCCTTTTGTACTATCAGTACCTCTGGTACTCTATTCAATATATATATTATCTTTGCTGAGCAAAAAAAAAACAAGATACAGAACCATCAGTATCAGTTTGTAATTAAAATATTGTACCAAAAAAGTAAATAACAATTGATTACTTGAATATTCCATCGAATGGTTCCACAAGTGGTTCCCATGCTTCTAAATGTGCATTGAAGGTTGATGCAACAATTGAAGCAATCAGTACTGCATTCATCCCATCTAGTCCCCCATGGGTTGCAAGCTTCACATTTGTAATTGTAGTGTCAAACAGGGGTCTCATCTGAAAGGGTAGTTGAATTCAGCATTGAAATTAAACAATGAGTACTCCTTTTTTTTTTAAAAAAGTATTGCTAAAAAATTTAGAGAAGAATGGCAACTATTTTCATATTTCATAAGGAAAATACCATTCCACATAAGCTGTCCAAAATCGTCAGGGAAAAGTATCGCAGCTTTAGCTCAGCATTTATGTTTTCCCGAGTCTTGGGCTTCACCGAATCACCGATTATGTATGCCAATCGGCTTGATGGCTTTTTAAGGTCAGAACGAGCCAGAAATGTGCAAGCCTGCACACATATAGGATGATAAGTAACATTTTTTTTTCATGGGGGGGGGGGGGGGGGGGGGGGGAAGTAGTTGAAAAAATGTCAAAAGCTCAATATGACCATAAGCTCCTGTTCACTTTAACAATTTTTTTTTTTCACTTTTAAATTTCCAAAATGCCAGTTTCCATTTTGTTTTCTATTTTCAAAGATTTGTATAGAAAACAGAAAACATTTTCTTAAACCAAATAGGCCATTAGGCCCTAAGCTTTTTCCATAGCACATGGATCAAATTAACATGTACCTAGCTACAAGCATAACAAAGAAACCTCTGTATGTCACACATAACTAGAATCCATTAATAAAATTTATTATTTTATAGAGTGAGCCAAGTGAATGGGAAGTCATGTTTAACCTGGTTTTCTACTTTCCATAAGCTCCAACATTGAGGAGATTTTGAACTTGATGGTCTCGAAAGAGGCACTTCATGAATGTTTGCTTGGCTAACAAGATCCATCCTTGGACAGCAAAACAGATCCACACGTGGAGCTTCATCTGTTCTGGAGACAACACATCCTAGAGAAACATAACCAGGAGGAGCTATAGGATACCAGAAGAAAACTTCATCAAACCCTTTCCCTACAATATGGGAAACATTGGTAAATTGAACAGGTTTTGAAGAGATATCAGGACTGTCATTCTTGAAGATTATTCCTAGTGCGGGAGGTTCTAGGCTGAGGACAAGAGAAGAGAAAAAATATTAGTCCCAACAAAAACATTGAGGTAGTTAACTAAAAGATAATCACAGAAAGTTTGAAAAAACACCAACAAGTCAACAGGTCTAACCCTTCAGTGATGCAATCACCCAAGACAGCATAACCATGACGTGCGATTGGTCGCCAAATGGAGACTGGACGACGGAGGTCGCTGCCTTTGTCCCACCATATCCTTTCAAAATTCGGTGTAGACATATAGCAATTAGTTGCTTTGGAAATGGACTTGAGAATATCCCATCCAGATGTATTCACACTTTTGCTTGTCTGCTGATTGTTATTGTCATGATCAGAAGGATAATCCAATACTGGACCTAACAGGGGAGCTCGATTTGAATTCCAGACAAGCAGATGATTTAAGTCATAACATCTTTCTTTGAGAGGACAACCAGTGGAAGAATGTGCAAAAAATGAGCCGATAGCATTATCAAGGCGCCATATGCTAAAGCCAGAGGTAAAGTGATTATTTAATGGGATATTAAATAAGCAGTCTGTATACTTTGCTGATGTTACCAGATCAGAACGTAAGCAATGAACTACATGATTTGGGGGTGGCTGGTTCCCAACATGCGCAACACAGCCTAGCGCTGTGTACCCTGGGGGTGCAATGGGCATCCAAAGAGAACAATCATTTCCATCAATAGAATGGTCTTCACTTCCACTGTGCCCTTGAATATTGAGGAATGACCCAATAAGATGGAAATCAACTGGCTTCCTTACGCGGCCATATGTGTTACTTACTGCCATTACTGCCTGTGAAGGAGGAATTGGCCTGAAAAGACATGGAAATATAAAATGAACATAGTAAGGAATCTAGGTAACTTTGAATGCATCATATCAGAAAATACTCAAAATTTACAGCAAATTCACTGGCAAAATAAGTAATGTAGAATGCAGATGGAACAACTATATTATCTGTTGTGTTCCAAAATTGTTTTTGGTAAATTCAAATTAATCTAATTATGAGCTAACTTGCAACAGATACAGAAGTTCAGAATCTTTCTCCTCTCTCTTATTCTTTCTCTTATTCTTTCTCTCATTCTAAGTTTTCCTTCATGATTAAGGTAGCAATTTTAATTGGAG
Source organism: Glycine soja (assembly GCF_004193775.1). Classification (NCBI taxonomy): domain Eukaryota; kingdom Viridiplantae; phylum Streptophyta; class Magnoliopsida; order Fabales; family Fabaceae; genus Glycine; species Glycine soja. Next base: position 43,901,267 of record NC_041008.1, on the reverse strand, counting down.
ATTATCAACATTTAAACATCAGACAACTTAAATATATTTGGTATTTTTTAATACTAATACCGACAAGTTAGAGAAGTAATGGGATGATTTGACTGAAATTATACCATTGAAATCACGATACTCAATTACTAAAGAGCACTTTCTCAACTATGCAGACAATTTTTTTGAATTTGGTATAAAAGAAAGAGAGTATCTTGGATTCATAGAATGTGAATTTAGGCTTAACTCAACTCCAAAAGCTAACTCGAGGGGTGAAGGTTGTCCCTCACTTATATACTTTAACCTGACTTTATCTTTAACCAATGTGGGACTTGGATTTTTTCCAATACACCCCCTCACGTCCAACACATCTTGGGCTTGGTGTGTGGATAACATGGTGGGTGACCTTATGAATTAATCTTGGATATGCTCTGATACCATCCTAGATTCTTAGAATGTGAGTTTAGGCCTAACTCAACCCCAAAAGCTAGCTCGAGGGGAGAGGGTTGCCCCTCACCTATATACTTTAACTTGGTTTTATCTTTAGCTGATGTAAGACTTGGATTTTTCCCAATAGAGGACAACACTAAAAAAAGGGCATAACACCCCGAACGAATCACACCAGAATTGGAATGAGAGGGATTCAGAGGTTGTGCATGTATGGGACTATACAGTTAAGAATGACTTAAAGGAATTAATTGGTACTACATATACCACCAAGATGCATCTACTTTTCGATAGCCTATCACTTAAGAATTTCACAGTTAAGTGTGCTTAACTAGGAGTAATTATGGGATTGATGACCTTCTGGGAAATTTTCCAAAAAATGTGTGAGAACAAAGCATGCTGAAAAGACTCGTGTTGGTATGTGGGAACAGTCAATGATCTTGAGAACAATCAAGCAGTGTCAGAGCTGGTTATCGAGGTCTCAAAAAAGACTACCTAAGAAAGTTCTAACTGGTGGAATATTCTGACTAACAAGGAGGTTAGTGAAGCATCACCATGTGAAGTGTCATAGTGTGAGAGCGGCTGAAAAGTGGACAATTAGGGGCATTACAAATGGTATCAAAGTAGACCTCTCTCCCAGTACAGTATGGTTCAAGGACAAACCAGGCGAAAGCTGGTGGGGATGTAACACTACGAACGAATCACACTAGAACAAGAAGGATCCAGAGATTGTTCAAGTATGAGGCTGTACAGTTGAGGATGACTTAAAGAAATTAATTAGTACTCCCTATACAAACAAAATGCATCTATTTTTCTGTAACCTACCACTAAAGATTTTCACAGTTAAGTGTGCATAACTTGGAGTAGTTATGGTATGGGCAACCTTCTAGGAAATTTCTCAGAAAGTGTATGAATGATGACAAAACACGCTGAAAAGTCTTGTGTTAGTATGTGGGGACAGTCAATGATATTGAGAGCAGTCGAGCGGTGTTAGAGCTGGTTGTCGAGGTCTCAGAATGCACTATTTGACTGATGGAGGGATCTGGCCAACAAGAATATTTAGTGAAGGTCACCTCTGAAGTGTCGTAATGTGAGAGTCACCAAGAAGTCGACAATTAGGAGCATTACAAAAGGACTATTTTAAATGATATTTCATGGCATTTTTCAGCTTTGGTTTCGATGTTTGACCTAGTTGAATACTCTTAAAAGAAGATTTCATAGGGGAAGATCAAGTAAGTGAATTCCAGAATATTAGAATGCAAAAAGTAAGGTACATATGAAGAAAAAAAAGAATATACCTTGATGTTACACAATCTCCTAATATAACATAATTTGCAGGAGCTCGAGGTCTCCAAAAAGTAATGTTGTTGTTGTGACCAGTTTCTGCAAAAATAGTTCATTTTAAGAACCTGGTCTTTCAGTTACGTATGGTACACAATGTATACAAGTCAAGTTGATAAATTGATTCCATAAAAATAAAAGAAAAAATTGTAATCAGGCAATTCACAATTAGGAATAAACCTTTCTCAGACACCCAAATTCGGTCATAGTTGGTACATTGAACAAGAGGAATTGCATTTCCAAAACTTAATGCAGCAGAGGCCTGACTTTGCAGATTCAGCATAAGAGACAGAGCACTAAGTGAAAGATGTATACAGATGTCCGTTGATAGCAAAGATATATTTGTTTTGTCTTTCACAGAAGTATATCCCCCTGATATATCCACTGGATCTAGAATGATAAGACCAGAACCAGCCTCAACAGAAAAATCCTTCACCAAGGCTCTAATCCAAGTGTCTTTTTCCTTGGAGGCATACCTACTCAAATATATTGAAGAAAGTAATAGGTCAAACTCTAGTCAAAGAAAATCTTCCAAATTTTTGTTTTGAAAGAATGTATCATCAATGAAAAAGAGAGAAACTGAATTGTTTGAGACAATTGGGAGAATTATTATTTGAGAATTCTTGCAAAAAATAATTCCAATTGAAGGAACAGTTAACAAGTGCTTCATAATGTCAGAAGAGTGCTTATTAGTTAATGGTCTAACCCTGAAACGGCATAGTCACTTTGTTCCTAAACTGAAAATATTTATACCAAGAATTCTAAAATCATAATTCTCCAAAGAAAATTTAATGCTGTCTCCCATGATATATATGATATATCTTACATGAAACTTAGATCCAACTTTGCACGAACAAGCTTCTCGCCATAAAATGAATCATCAAGAAATGACTTAGTGCCATCATAGAAGGTGAATTCAGAAGAAACAACCTAACACCAAAACACAACAGCACCATCAGACAACATATAAGAAAATGAAAACATTAGTTCTTCAGGGGGTGTATAAGAGTATATGTTTAAACTCTTTGTTTAAAAGGTTCACTGTCTAACAGTAGACCTACAGTAGGCTAGTTTTTCTTCTATAACTGATTTGTGTCTCAAGTTAGTTATTGAGTCTAGTCAGTGCTGAGTAGCTTCTCTAGTACCCTGTGTAGCCTATAAATATCTGTATGATCCTCCCCACTTAAGAAATAAATACACTCAAAGTTAGTTTTAGTTTTCTGTTATTCTGTTAGATCTTAGATTCTTTTAGGGTGGGGTGTTTTTTCCATGAATTAAACTAGAAAAATACCTAATTCTTTTAGATTAAAGCAAGACAAATATCTAAACAATAGTATATATGTAGAAGAATGTTATCTACGCAGAATTGAAAAAACCATTTTTGGAGCTTATTATTGTGGGCTTGGATTTTAATGAAACTAAGCATGGATAATTACTGACTCAATTCAATGCAGGTTGAAGGGTTAGACATGATAAATAAAAAAATAAAAAACTGGTCAAATTTAATTAATATTGGTAGGAATTTCATATTTGTACTTTCCCCTGTTTCTGAAGGAAGGATCAGCATTTTTGTTTCGTGTTTTCCTTTTTAAATGTAATTAGTCAAGCAAGGGAAAGAACTAAGCAAAATTGCAGAAATAAAAGATGCTGTTGCTAAGGCTGTTTAGATTTTATTACAAATTACCATATGATCTGGGCTAGTATCAAACAATATATGCTTGGTATAAATACCAAACAATGCAGATAAAACTCGTTTGCAAGATGCAAAAGGCCATCTGTATGGCCTTATGCAGGCCCCACGGGCATGGTATGATAAGCTGACTAAAACACTACTCAGATGTGATCCCTCACGTCTTATTCTTTATATGTTGATCTATCTTGATGATATTATCACCATGGGCTCTTCCCCTACATTGGTGCAAAACCTGATAACCAAACTTAACACAGTTTTTTCTTTGATACCATGAAGAAAACAGAGAAACTAATTGAAAGAAAGAGTGTATTTGCTATTTTGATATTCTGAATCTCTAGACATAGAGATCAGGTATTCATGGTACAACAGGAATGAGAGGCAGTTTAGTAACTGCTTGTGAGCGAATTAATGTCAGAGCAAATTAATCTATTGCTTACAACAGAAGCTGAAATACAGTAAGCTAGCATAGAATCATATACTCTATTACCAAGAGGCAAGAATAAACGCAGAGATCAAATTAAGATAATGGTAATAATTAGAAGAAATGTAATGTCTTTTACATATGTGGCATTAAAAGCTTTGCACATATTATTCATGGAAACATTAAAGATCATCTACCTGGGTCTCAAAGGAAAAACTTTGAGTTGCATTTGAACCACTTTGAGAATCTATAGAAGTGCCTGATGTTTGATTCACATTGTCAACGCTTTTCTCATCACTAGATGGCAAATTGCCTGAAACCACCATATCAACACCATCTTCACTAGAGATTGAGTAGCTGCTATCATTACTAAGGTATGTATACTTCCTTAGAAGAGAACCATTCTGGTAAATAAACAACAAAGGTGTAAGCTTCTAATAAGCAAGTAAGAGGGGAGGGGGGGCAAATAAATTTTGGATTCCCAACAAGAATTTGCAGTGCAGTACTCGTAGTGTTCTTAAGGTATACATTTTACAAATTATATTGGTATTGGTATTAATAACATTGAGGAAGCTTTGGATTCCTAAAGGTGTATTCAGAAAAATTTTATAGCTCTCAAATATAAATAGGAAATTAGAAAAATAACCTACATACTGACAGGAAGTGTATTACCTCAATTTTTACATTAACAAATCGCAATTTTTTGCCATGTCCAATGACAATAATTGGTCTAAACCTTGTGCTTCGAACTTCCTTTGCATCTGTTTCAACAGATAAACAAATAACCTTTCCACAACCATCATACGTATATTCATCAATGCCTACCGAATCAGCAACTAGCTGTTTAGATGGGGAGAGGTGAACCACATCTTCTTCCTGCTTGTAAATTGATTCCATCAGCACTATGCTACTGTTTCTGCTGATAGGATCGTTCTTTGGATCCATTTTTTCTTCTCTTCCAGTTAGTGCTCCCAAAGAAGGCACAAAAAACTCAGCCACTGCAAGAAGAAAATCTGGCACAACAAGGACTCGAGGTTGCTGCACACGAATCACATATGATTGGGATGACACCCGCCACCTGTAGTCCATCAAGAACATTGTTGAAATGGGCATATCATCAATTTCAACTTCACTGGTTGTCCTTCTAAAACTACCCGGGTTAAATAAAAAGGGAACATTTCCAGTAACAGTTTGTTTGGAAGCATCGGCAGATGATCCAAGCATCAGACGCATTTCCGGTTTTGTATCAGGGCGGACATCTAGTACAGAGAATTTTGGAATAGTCACAAAAAGGTCTGTGTCTGATAAAGATGTCATACGATAAGAAACCCAAAGACCTTCCATCTGCAAAAATAAGCAATAACAAAAAGTAGAATGAAAGATGAGCATGTTCCATTTAGACATATCACGCTGAAATAAAAAAGTGAAATAATTTAGTTAAGATAAAATCAAAACACCAAGAAAATGTCGTGGAAACAAATTCAACAGTATATGTAGACATCTGACTCATCTACTTAAAGTATGAACACTCACAGCAATATGAGCCAATGGAGACTCCCCATCAGTGCCATTACAAAGCTCCAGCAAGGCATGGTTCACTGTAACAGCTATGATTGTAACTGTTCGGGACAACAAAAGTTGACTGTTCAAGTTAACCTTATCAACAAGAAGCCTAATAGTATCCCTTGAACCAGATTTTCCACCACGAAAGCTAGCAGGGAGCCTTGGTTCTTCAGATAAATTCATGTATGTACAATCCAAAATCACCTTATATTCTTTATCAGACATTACACCATGCAATAGATCCACCTGCTCACAAGCTCATAAAATTAACTGAAGAATTTGGTGTCTTTTGTGGACTGAAATACAAGAATTAAAGCACATGAAATAACAACTGCTTACAGTATGAAACTACTGTGGATATAAGAGATACACAAGATTTTCATTTATGTAGATACACAAGATTTTCATTTATAGGCCAGTCAAAACAAGGGGAAAGTGTTATAGACTGATAGCAGTGTACTCTATATATTGCTTTTAGGTGTAGCATGACTTTTAGGTTTATTAATTGATTGTCTTCAATCTTTTGTGGTTAGCAGGGTCATGTTATGTTTGTTTTCCCATTCTGCATTCATTAAATGGGTCAGTCAGACATAAGTGAAAAACTGTTGCTTCTCACAAAGTGTTGCTTTGCAATGTGTTCGTCTATTCAAACGGTAATTATGCAAAAAATAGAATGAGATGAGAGAGAGTGCGAGAGAGAGTGTGCGAGTGAGTGCGAGAGAGAGAAACAGTGTGAGAGAGAAAGTCAGTGACAGAGTGCGACACTTTGTGAGTGAGCGAACAGATGACAGAGTGCAACCAAAGGATAGTGAGTTTGAGTGGAAAACGGTGAGGTCTAGGAAGAGAAGGCACTTGTGCATACAAACACATGGTAGGAATGGGCATCAACAGCAAAACAATTACCACCGAAGGAACTGGAGGGATGGTTCTGACATTACATCCTTCTACTTCACCAGGTTCCCGGAGAAGGTAACCGAGGTGGAGTTATGGAATCACTTCAGTCGGTGGGGGGAGGTCAAGGAGATTTTCATACCCAACCGAAAAAACAAAGAAGGGAGCAGGTACGGTTTCGTTCGCCTCAAAGGAGTAGCCGACAAAAGGAGAGTCGAAAGAGACATGGATAACAGCTTCATACGGGGAGTCAAACTGCATGTTAACATCCCCAAATATGGGCGAGGCAAGGCAATGAAGAACCATATTCAACACAACCTTGCGTATAAGGAGCTGGGCATGGTGGATAACGTTCGTAACGGTGTAGTTTCTAGCAGAGGAGCACGAAGCAAGACAGCGACGAGGACATATGCAGAGGTAGTGGTCGCGCCGACAAACAGGACAACCCATACGACTAAGGCCGACAATCATTTCGCTGGAAAAGGGGGATCATGGTCTTCGCTCACACTGGACATCTCTGAGGAAGATAAACGGCGCTACAAGAATGTATGGGTGGGAAGATTGAAGAAGCTGGAGACCTTCGAAAGACTAGAAGATGAAGTGGCATGGCACTTAGGTCCAGGTGTCTCGCCCAAGTACTTTGGTGATGACATGACTCTTCTTCTCGGCCTCTCCGACACGAGAGCAGAAGCGATTATAAGCGAAGAGACAGAACAAGGCTCATCCCTGTTCTATTCGCTGGAGAAATGGACCCCTCAGCTACATACAGGAAATAGGCTGGTATGGCTTCGTTGCTGGGGTATTCCACTAGTTGCGTGGAAGATGGAGAACATTCGCAAGATAGTGGCGACGGTGGGTGACCTCGTGGATGTCAACGACGACATCGAACACATGCAGAGACTCGACAGGGCTAGGATCCTTGTCAGGACACCTTGGCCTCCGTTGATACAACACATAGCTGCTATTCACATCGAAGGCGAGACACATCGTGTCTACATCGTAGAAGAAAACAGTAGTGTAGAGCCAAACGGAGTCCGGCACGGGAGGAGCTCATGGGGATCTTCTGATGAGATTCTCTCCGACGAAGGTGACCCGGCACCTTACGGTCGTGGACGACCGATATGATTCCAATACCGGACGCTGGTGAACCTGCCGCTGAATGTCGCGACTCACAGACAACATCATTACCCACTGGTCACATGCTTGTTGTTGACCCAGTGGGTAAAGACCAACCCGACAATGTGCCCTGCCCAACCTCTACCTCGAATAGGACAAACAGCCATAAAAGGAATGAATTTGAATCTATCGGAGGTCAACATATAGCTGTCCCAGCAGATTTCGATGAAAAGGCATAAGATATGGGAAAGAAGAGTGACAACTTTGCGGAAAAGAGTAAGGAAGGGACTAGCTCATCAATTCGAGCCTCTGCAACCTTTTCTATTGAGCCCGAGTCTGACCCTATACCTGGTCAAAAGTTGGATAATACTTACGAACACAACGGTCCACAATCACCTCCCCCACAAGTCCACAGCATGAAGCATCTTGGGCCTAACACAAGTTTGGGCCTTTGCACACTTACCACTCCTGAGGCCCAACTAAAGGAACATGATATGTATAAAGAACAGCAACAGGAGCTATCTAATGTATTGCAGGTATATTCAAGAAAAAAGGGGTGCAAAAAGAAAGAAGCCCAACGGGATGGCTTGATATCTGTAGATAAAGTTTTATCAGAAAGAGAGAAGGAAGACAGTATCGAGATGCAGTGTGGGCTAATCAACCAAATGGACTTGACCCATGGGGGGGAGATTAAGCAGATCATGGGTCTTATGGCAGACATGGAGAAGAGAGATAATGAGTTGGCAGCTGAGAAGGGTGAAAATAATTGTAATCATGATAATACTGTCCTATAACTGCAGAGGCCTGGGCAGGGGGGTTAAGTGGGCTGCTATCAGAAAGCTCAACTTAAAGTATAAGGTGGATCTTGTATGCATACAGGAAACAAAGAGTTACCAAGCTTATCTGCCAAAACATATGGGGAGATTCTAATGTCTCTTGGGATAGTGTTCCCTCAATACATTCATCTGGTGGCTTACTTTGCATGTGGAACAATTCAGCTTTCGAGGTGGACAGGAGGGTGAAAGGCAGGAATTTTCTAATGCTTGTTGGGAGATGGATCAAGGACAATTTGAGGCTGTTCATTGTCAATGTATATGCTCCATGTGATCTTGCTGGGAAGAGAGACTTGTGGGAAGAGTTGAGGCAGTTAAGAGCTTCTAACCTTGAGGGTTTATGGTGCTTCCTTGGGGATTTCAATAGTATTAGAAGTCAGGAAGAAAGAATTGGCTTATCTCAAAGGACTGTGGGCACATATGACAGTTCTGGTTTCAATGAATGGATATCAGACATGGAGCTTCAGGAAATTAAAAGCTATGGTAGCAGATTTACTTGGGTTAGGCCAAATGGATCTGTGAGGAGTAGGCTTGATAGATGCTTGGTTTCAGAACAGTGGTTAGCTAATTGGCCTGATTCCTCACAACAAGTACTCCACAGGGATTATTCTGATCACTGTCCAATCATTTTGAAAATAGATATGGTGGATTGGGGCCCTAAGCCATTTAGGGTGATGGACTGGTGGCTCAAAAACAAAGAGTACCAGAGGCTGGTTAAAGAAGTGTGGTGTAGTGACCAGCAAATTGGATGGGGGAGTATTGTGCTTAAAAACAAGTTGAGGAACTTAAAATCCAGCTTAAAACGGTGGAGTAGAGAGAATGGGGATGTCAATGCTAGCAAAGTTCAGCAACTAAAACATAAGCTACATGAAATTGAATCAATTGCTCATGATAGAACTCTGTCGGAGGATGAAGTTAAGGCTATGAAGTCCATCCAGCATGACCTGTGGGAGGTCTCAATTGCATATGAATCATTACTGAGGCAGAAATCAAGGGCTAAATGGCTCAAGGAAGGTGACAGTAACACAGCATTTTTCCACAAAAACTATAAACTTCAGAAGACATTATAATGCAATTCAAGGAATTTTCATTGAAGGTGTATGGGTGCAGCAACCTAAATTGGTTAAGGATGAAGCTGTTAAATTTTTTACCAGTAGATTTTCTGAGGAGAAGCTATCCAGACCTACTTTGGATGGGGTTCAATTCAAAATGATTACTCATACATAAAGGGAGGAGATGATTGCCCCTTTTACAGATCTTGAACTCAAGGAAGCTGTGTGGAGTTGTGGAGGTGACAAATGTCCTAGGCCGGATGGATTCAAGTTTAATTTTATAAAGGAATTTTGGGGGGTCTTAAAACCAGAATTCAGGAGATTTGTGGATGAATTTCATGTTAATGGTAGCTTTCCTAAGGGCAGCAATGCATCCTTTCTGGCCCTAATCCCTAAAACAAATCATCCCCAGTCATTTAATGACTATAGACCTATCTCCCTCATTGGCTGCATGTATAAAATAATAGCCAAATTATTGGCTAATAGACTAAGGTTAGTGATGCCTGGCCTCATTGATGAAAGACAATCAGAGGATTGAGACAAGGGGACCCCCTTGCCCCTATGCTTTTTAATATTGTGGCAGAAGGTTTGACTGGTATGATGAGGGTAGCAACAACCAAAGGTCTGTACAGAAGCTACTTAGTAGGGAAGCAGAAAGAGCCTGTAAACATCCTGCAGTATGCAGATGATACAGTGTTTGTGGGTGAAGTCTCATGGGATAATATAATTGTGTTGAAGGCCATGCTTAGGGGTTTTGAAATGGCATCTGGTCTAAGGATTAACTTTGCAAAAAGCCATGTGGGGATGTTTGGAGATGACATTAATTGGGTTCATGCTGCAGCTCAATTTTTGAATTGCAGCCATATGGAGACCCCTTTCTACTATTTGGGGATTCCTATTGGGGCTAAGCCTTCTAGCTGCTTGGTGTGGGAGCCAATGATCAACAAATATGAAGCCAAATTGTCTAAATGGAATCAGAAAATTCTATCAATGGCTGGGAAGGTCACCTTGATCAACTCGGTCTTAACTGCTCTACCCATATATCTTCTATCTTTTTCTAAGATCCCACAAAGAGTAGCTATGAAACTGGTGTCCTTGCAAAGAAATTTCTTGTGAGGGGGTTCTCAAGAGCTTAAGAAAATTGCTTGGGTGAAGTGGGATGTCATTTGCCTTCCCAAGGAGGTTGGGGGACTTGGGATCAAAGATATTTCCAAATTTAATGCAGCCTTGATGGGTAGATGGATATGGGCTTTATCATCTAACCAGAATCAGTTATGGGCCAGAATCTTAACATCCAAATATGGTGGCTGGTCAGACCTCAGTAATGGCAGAGATAAAGCTTGGCACTCTCAATGGTGGAGGGATCTTCGAAAATTAACTCAGCAGCCTGAATTCAACTCTATTCATCAACACATGGTATGGAAGGTAGGGGGTGGGGACAAAGTAAAGTTCTGGAAAGATAAATGGTTGGGGGCTGATTCTACTCTCCAGCAGCAGTATCATCAGCTGTTCCTGATTAGTGGTCAGCAGAACAGCATCATTTCGCCTATGGGAAGCTTTTCTCAGGGACAATGGAGTTGGGATCTAAAACGGAGAAGGAATTTGTTTGATCATGAACAGGATATAGCTGTGGCTTTTATGGAAGCAATTAATACTACACAGCTTCAGCCTCATATGCAGGATACCATGATGTGGACAGCTGACTCTTCGGGTGTGTACTCTACCAAATCAGCTTATAGACTATTAACAGTTAATAACAGACAATTTCCAGAGACTAATATCTACAAGACACTGTGGAAGCTGAACATCCCCCCAAGGGCTGCGATTTTTTCTTGGAGACTTATTAAAGATAGATTACCCACTAGATGTAATCTCCTTAGAAGAAATGTAATCATTCAGGAATATGTATGTCCTCTGTGTGGAAACTATCAGGAGGAGGCTGGTCACTTGTTTTTCAATTGTGAATTGACCAGTGGATTATGGTGGGAATCAATGAGGTGGAATCGGATGGTGGGACCACTTGTAGCTTCTCCAGCATCTCATTTTGCTCAATTCTGTGATGGCTTTGGAGCAGGGAAGAATCATAATCGATGGTGTGGATGGTGGATTGCACTAACTAGCTCAATATGGCAGCATAGGAATTTACTGTTATTCCAAGGCAATCGATTTGATCCATCCAAAGTGATGGAAGATGCTTTATTCCTAACATGGTCATGGTTAAAGACCAGAGATAAAAAGTTTTGTACTTCTTTCAACCACTGGTCTTCCAACCTTGTGGAATATTTTGGTTAATATGGGTTATACATATCTAGCATATGTGGTGGGGTCAATGTTGGCTTTTCTAATCTTGTATTGGAGGGTAGTGTAATAGGTGTCTTGCACTTATGTATATGTCACCAGTAGTACCTCTGGTGCTGCTGTAGTTCTGATTAATAATATACTATATTTTCTGCCTTCCAAAAAAAAAATATTGCTTTTAGGTGTCATTGGCAGGAACAGAATGCAAAGATTATTGAGGGAAAATCTATATCCCTAGATTTGCTTCAATAGATTCTCTAGAAGCTCAAAAAGGGTATCCTAAACAACACACTCTCTTGATTGTAATGTTCCTGTTGAAAAGTCCATAATTATCTGTCCACTAACCAGGTGCCTAGACGATTATCACTATGCCTAAAGTTTGATACCAGGAAAAAAATTCAAAACAGGGAGATCAGTTTTTAGTTTATTCACCAACACACATTCTTGATTGTGTGATGCTGCCGTTGGAAACTGCATATTTAAGTTAAGATCTGTCCACTAATTGGTAGACTGTATATATTGCAACCTAGGAAATGTGATTAACATTGTAATAAGAAATACTAACTGTAAGAAAGGGAAGGAAAATAAGAGAAGAAAATTTACTGATATCTAAAGTTTAGACTGTCATTTATATTAATTCTTTAAGAGTTCTCAAATATGTACAAGTTATCTGTCAGATCAATTAGGTTAGGATGATGAACTGTTTCAGACAAGACCAACTAACAGTTACATTACAGTGCAGATGGCATTCCAGCTGGCAGTACATGAATACACAAGCACGTCTCTAATAAGCATCATTAACCCAATATTTTCCCAATTATTTCTTTCTTCATTGTTGTAAAAAGTTATGTATTTATTTTTTATAAATTTCATTCTGCTGAGTGCCCAAATCACTTGAGCAGTTTCTTTCAAACCCATGTATTCATTGTTTACTGGTGCTTTTTTCAGCCTCAGTCAACCCTGAAACACCATGCAATCCATGGTCATCCTCCGGTAAAGTTCACACATAAATGCCCGCCGAATTCCCAAGATCCATTGGCAGAAAAGTCCAAAGATGCTGGCATGCCTCAATTTCTGCTCCCTGTTCTGCATGTGAAAGGCACACGCCACCACCAGATACGAGTACGAGATACAGGATTTTTCAAAAAATTAGGGTATGGTTATGTTAATATAAGTTTTATACATACATGTATATGTATGTATGTATGTAGACAGCTTCTCCCATGGACCATGCTCATATATGGTTTATGGTGGTCCAGCCTTTATAATTATTATTATGATATTTTGACCAAAAAAATTTAGTATTTATATAAAAAATGACATTATGGCTCTTAAATAAAAAATTAATTAGACCTTGTCAATTACTTAGATCAGGGACTTGACAAAAAGGACCACCTTAGTGGCTTTCAACACGTGGAGGGGGAACAGACGATGACATCGGTGTAATCGGGGAAGAAGTTTCTCTTGGAATGTGGGTTTGGGGTCTAACACAACCCTACAAAACTGATTTGTAAGGTGAGGATTGTCCCCAACTTATAGACTCTATCTTGGTACTATCTCTAGTCAATGCTGGACATGAATTTTTTTCAATACATCCCGTCATGCCTAGCACTTTTAGGGCTTGGTTGTGGATATGGTGGGCGACCCTTTTTAATGGATCTAGGATAGATTCTGTTACCACAAAGTTGCTACCCACTTATATACTCTATTTTGGCAGTTTCCAACGAGGTTGGGTTGATGGTGTTTGTAGCCACTGTGGTTGGGATCCAGAGGAAGACCTACTTTGTGGCTTCTGACGGAACAAAGGGGAAACTAGTGGCAGCAACGACAATGTTGTTGGGAAAGAAGTTTCTGACGAGTTTGGGCTGATCCATCTTGTAGAAGAATCAGCGGTTTGCCTTTTCTGGTTGATTTTGTTGGTCAAGGCTTAGTGGTTTTCTGTTGATCTTTTTTTCTGTCTCTTTTATTTTCTGGGGAAGGATTTGTCTAGTGTGTTTAGCTGACACAACTTAAAAGTTTTTTCTTTATTATGTAATTTACGGTCATCTTTGTGAATTAACTTCTGGGGTGGTGAGGTGGAAGTACAGTTGGTGACTTTGAGATCTGGATGTGGTTAATATGCAGAAACAATGACAACGAGGACGACAAAGCAAACGGTAGTCTGCAATGAGGGGTTCTTGGGAAGAGGAAGAGGGAGAGGTCCTAAGATGCAAAGGGTGCACCACTGCCGGAAATCATCTCCAGCTGTGGCAGACGGTGGTGAAGAAGTTCCCAACGAGAAGGGGTTGATGGTTTATGGTACCAATTAACTTTAGTTACTACTATAAATCTTCTGTCATAATTAATTCAAATTATTAATCAGATCAGGGACAAATCAGTAAACAACAATATATTCTTAATTATAAATATAAATTACAGAATAAGAAATTTAAACTGTTCATTATTTTAATAATATATCTAATGGTCATAAGAAGCGATCCGCTATAAACCACACTCTACAATGTTCACCTTAGATTAGGTCATACACACACACACACACTCTCTTATATACAGACAAATCAAAATTTTAACATAAAAAATTAATAATACTTGCACATTAAACTTAGGCGGGTTAAACTGATAGTCCTTTAGTCCGCGGATAAAGCCTGCTAGGTCCACAGGCTTAACAGGACGGACTCAGAAACTCAATATAATTATACAAACTTTAAAAAAATAGGTCCGTTATCTATCCAATCCACAGGCTTCATGGATCGGTTCACAGACCTAGGTCAGTATACCCACCGCTGCAAATGATAAAATAAAATTAAAAACACAAAACAAGCATAATTTATAGCAATTTACTCTCATCACTTCCTTGTACTGAGTGAATAAAATCATCTCTAAATCTGGTTTCATCAAGAGAAAGAGTAGTAACAACCTTAAGAATGCCAGTCCCTTCAAATGACTAGCGAGACTGAGACAATAAATCATTAATGCCATAAGCACAAATGCTAATTGTATACAATCACAATCATTTACTTTTAACCACATGTGATGGGTGAAAGCTGGATGAAAAATCCTAGCGGTACACTTTTTATTACTCCTTTTTTTTTTTAATTTCAACATGCTCATTAGTGCATAGACTTCAAAAAGAAAGGTAAAGTTTCACACATTGGGAGGGAAATACAAGAAAACACCTAAACATTAGGGTTTGGAATTGGAGTTACCTTCACTTCAAGTGAAAAAGTTGGGACTTTCCGGAAAACATCCCTCAAACTTCGACGAACAAATATATCAAGTCCCTGACCCTCACGTATCATTGGTTTTCCAAGACGACCATCAATTCCAACAGACATGTTAATACCCAGAATCTGTAATTCATTTGTAGTCAGGAAGACGTCAAGAATTTTAATTGCAACAACCCTTGTGACAAGAAATGTGTACCTGAGCATGAAGAAGATCAATATGCACAGCTGAAGGATCTTCTTCTTGAGATCCATACCAACTGAATTCATTTTTAATCTGTAGCTTTCCCAGATCAAGTTGTATAAAACTGGAAGTCAATAAATTTTTCAGCTTGTAAGATACAAAAACTATTTGTTATCTGTCCCCAATAGCTTAAGCTTTTAGGAGAGAGAGCTTTGCCAATGTTATAGCAAAATTCTTAATAAACCCCTCTTATTAACAAATAAAAAGTAACTTCCACCAACGGATATTGATCTTCAGTTCTCCTAAAATTTTGATATGTTATTAAAGAAACTTCTCCCTACCCCACATATCCTCCCAGAATTTTATTTGTCATCCATCACCAAAATTAAAAGAAATCAGAAGAACAAAATATATATAAGTAATTTTCTAATAGCACTTACTACACCATAGTAACCATCTGAAACTCTCAGATTTATAGCAAAAGCAAACACCATGACACATAATCAAGCACACACTATCATGCTTTTTGTTATTCAACGTGACAACCAATTATGTCAATAATGCAATGCAATTTTCACCCTATTATATTTTGACTTTAACACAAAGCCCATAATACCGTCATAAAAAATAACCAAGCACATTAAATAAAAACTGCTATTAGACTCCACAAACAGATTTAAAGATCACTAACTCTTTGCTCATTGAATTCCTTGGAACAATGATAATTGGAGTGTCGAGTGCAAGATCCAGCTTGAGTGCAGTAGCTCCATCTATTTCATATTTCTGAATCAACCATTCAAATCCTCCAACTTTATCCACAAGTTTTATTGCTTCTTCAGTGTGCGGGGAGGCAAGTTCCATGAAGTACATCATTATCTGGAACCAACAACAAATATAGAAATATTTTTCCTTTTCAGATAGACAGAGAAATATGTCAAATGCTTGATGAACCCAGAGACCATGTGTATTAAAATTTTAAACAAAACAGGGCAAGAAACTGTATCTCAGAAGCTAAACAGCTTTAACATGAGAAACAAAAAAAGTACTAATTTTAATATCTGACTCCAAATTTACTGAGTTTTCGAGCATACCTCTTGCACAAATCTATAAAGGAAAACAATGCGAACAGCTGAAAGATGGCCTTGCAAGCTATAATCATATCCTTCATAGTCATCGTCTCCAGCACTATAAGAATTAAATTTGAACTGAAAACAAAAATCAATATGTATTTGTAAAGTTGCCATTCAATCATGAACGACAAAGCAAATTACTAATCATTATTAAAAATGATTTTGAAATAGATAAATGTCATTATAGATTATTAAATATTAACGGTAAAATATAAATACATAACATATATCCCACACACACAAATGCACACCACATTAAATTTAATTGATCATCAAACTTTTAAGATTTAAGTTTAAAAAGGAATGCTAGTAACACATTTCTTTTTTTATTTTTTTCATTTTTTTATTATTAAATGTAAGTTGTTAGTTGTTAGAAATTCATGTGAGACCCACAAATGATGTGGGACCCATTTCTTATTTTTTATTGTATTTAGTGGAACTTACAGTTACATGGATTCCACCCATTAAAATAGTATGTTGAAAAGAGTGTGTTACAGACCTTTCTCCAATCTAAAATTATTCCCATATGCATGGTTTTATGTCTAACAGTTTGAAATAATAAAATATAATAAAAACAGGCAGAGAGTACTAATATGTAAGTTCTTCATGTCGTAAAAAACACTAATAACAACATGAAAATAAATTTAAAATACAATTTTTTTTAATAATTACATACAAGTACAAAACCCAAATTAGAATTACACCACTAATAATACAACAAATAAGCAAAACAAAATGAGTTCATTTAATAATAATATTTTGAATGAGTTTTGTTAAAAGATTTAATAGTTTATATTGAATATAAACTTGTCCAAAATCAAAATATGCTAATTTAAACTGGCACAATATGTACTATGATTGTTAATCAAATAAAAAATTTAGAAGTGGCATGTGAAACCTTAAATTATCCGTGCAAGGGGTAAAATAACATGTTTGAATAGAGAAATATTTGGGGAAAAAAACTGAAATTAAAACACAAACACACACACAATGAGTCTCTAAAAGGATGGTTTATGGATAAAGAAAGCACACCTTTATAAGGGAATCAACACCAGGATTACGAATGTCACAAAGCCAATCCCAACACTGATCTGATCCAAGGGATGTATCACAAAGTCTAAAATTCCCTAATGTTCCATCAATGGAAAGAGAACTTGGGTGAACCTTGATAAGAAAAATATTATGTTTCAGAGTTTGTATACAAATGACAATAAATAATAGATAACACCAATTCTTTTACAACTAAAGCAAATGAAAAGGAATTGCTTAGAAATAGAATGGAAACCAATGGTATATAGAGATCCACAGAGAAACGAGAAAAGAAGGCTCTAACCAGCTAACAGAAATTACCTTAAGATCCAGTAAGAAGCTTTCTTGAACTAATGTAGCAAGCTGAGAACCATCCTCCTTGTTAAGAAAAATAGTTACACTGTCCACATTCATGTTCAAATAAAATACTACACGTTCTTTACCAAATCCCAACAATCCACTAACGGGCCCCTCTTCATCAGTTCTCTCCTTTACCACAAGTTTCTCTGAAGAAGTTGCCAAAGTGTCCGTGGGACTTGTCACTTTATTTCCAGAGCTTATATCCAAACCAAAACTTATCAAAGCAACAATAGTCGGTCGGTTGCAGAAAAATTCCAGTTTGGACATACGAACACACATCTGAAGATTAACAATCAGAAATGTAAATACCGCAATGTATAATAATATAAAAGAAAACACCAGAAACTCCAATTCATTGTCAACAATGCCCAACTAAGTACCTGTGTATCTATGCCATCATAATCAGGTGAACAAGAACTTCTTGTTGTAAAGGAGACAGATACAAAATTTGAAGTATCACTTCCCTGTGCCTCATAATATACCTCACGAGGAGTGCCCTTTTCATGCATTATGTTTTCTAGAGACTCGAAATCAGAAGCAATCCCCACCAATCCCTGATGATCCAAATCCATATTATGTAAACAATATCCTCCATCAGTTTGAGAAATGAATTCAGATAATGCATCCGTAAAGCTGTCATCATCATCATGAGACACTTCCTTCCCATGGGAATCATACATGTCAGAGGATGAAGTTTCACTCTGCAAGACAGAAACAGCAAGATAACGCGGAGCTACAGATAGACGACCCTGAAGTTCATCCTTAATTTTTAAAGAATGCAATTTCATCTTCACTGTCAAGTCGCCATCTGCAAGAAGGACATGGACCTGGGAAACAAAACAGCAACCACAGTAGCATTCATAATTGAATCAAAGTTACAAAATAAGAAAAATACCAAATTCACTTCCAAATTGGAAAATTTTAATGGCAAATAGAAATAGCTAAAATTACTCAATGGATTGTAAATATATTCACACAATATTTTTCATTTCTCCATTCTTTAGTTCAAAACTTAACTCCGCCTATGTTTTTTCATAACTAGTCTAAAGCCTGGGTTAAGGAGGAGGGTGGTGTTAAGCCCCCGCCAGCCAAAGTAAAACTTGCCGTAAAAACCAAACATGGATTCTTAGTTCAAAACTTCAAATCAGTTTATGGAACCCAACATGCCTTTGCTATTATGGAATGGGGGTATGTTCCTTTTTGAGTCAGATAATCCACTTTAACAGCTCTCATTTTTACTGCAGCAACCAATTCCTATTTTGTAAGCTTCACAGTATTCATAAGATTCTAAAATATAAGATTTGGAGCTTCAACCTCTCCGTGTTTATGCTCAAAAGACTATTTAACTTGCATCTCTCACCCATTACTGTAACAACAGTACAGCTAAATACTGTTGGGAAAAATCCAAGTCCCACATCAGCTAAAAATAAAGCCTAGTTAGAATATATAAGTGAGGGACAACCCTCATCTCTTGAGCTAGCTTTTGAGGTTGAGTTAGACCTAAGCTCATATTCTAAGATGGTATCAGAACCAGGTTCAAAATTAATCCAAAGGGTCACCCACCATTGTTATTCACGCACCAAAAAGCCCAAGAAGTGGTGGGTGTGAGGGGATGTATTAGGAAAAACCCAAGTCCCATATTGAAGATTAATCAAAAAAAGGGGTCACCCATCATTGTTGTTCATGCACCAAGCCCAAGAAGTGTTGGGCGTGAAGGGGGGTGTTGGTAAAAACCCAAGTCCCACATTGGCTAAAAATAAAGTCAAGTTAAAATATATAAGTGAGGGGCAACCCTCATCCCTTGAGCTAGCTTTTGGGGTTGAGTTAGGCCTAAACTCACATTCTTAATATTCTAAGAAATACCATAATGCCATAAATGTTTCAACTCAAAATTCACATGCTCAAATTCAGCAACAAGTACCTGATACCTGGGTATGGAAACATGAGCCTAATGAACTTTATTCGACAAGGAGTGCATATAAACTGCTGCAGGGTCATTTAGAGGGTGAAGATCAGGATGGAGCTCTTCAAGACCTATGGAAGCTAAAGATTCCTGCTAAGGCATCAATCTTTGCTTGGAGGCTAATTAGAGATCGACTACCGACTAAATCGAACCTGCATAGAAGACAAGTGGTGTTGGAAGATAGCCTCTGTCCATTTTGCAGAATTAGGGAGGAAGACGCATCTCACATATTTCTTGAATGTAATAAAATACGACCTCTATGGTGGGAATCTCAGACTTGGGTACGATCCTTGGGGGTGTCTCCAATTAACAAAAGACAACACTTTTTGCAGCATGTACATGGGACACCAGGATCGAAGAGGTATAACAGATGGAAGACTTGGTGGATAGCCCTAACTTGGTCTCTATGGAAGCATAGGAATCAGGTCATCTTCCAGAATGCACAGTTCAATGGAATAAAGTTGCTGGAGGATGCTGTGTTTTTGCACTGGACATGGATTAGAGCTATGGAGAAAGATTTTTCTATGCACTATAACCAGTGGTCTAGCAACCTAATAGATGGTTTTTGTAATTAGGAAACAAAAACCTGTGGGGCAAGGTGTTGTACTTGTTGTTGGGAATTCTGGATTGATCAGACTGATACACAGCCTGACTCCTTACATCCAGTAGCCTATTTATAACTATAATGTATCTTTAGTACCTCTGGTACTTTTATCTAATAAAAACTACTTTTGCTGTCCAAAAAAAAAAAACATAAATAAAAAAGGCAATGCATATACAGATGTACAGCTGTTTCAAGAAACAAAAGTCGTAACTAAAGGAAGATCTCCATGCTTCAACTATCCAAACAGAAGCTTTCAAACACTAGACTACAAAGATCCATACCGCCTCCTTCTTAGTGTAAAAAAAATCACCCAAACTCCCACTTGAGAAAAGAAATCTGTACAAAAACACACTATTTTCCCAGGGCTTTACCATTTGCTGACAACCTGGCACTAGATATTTTCTACAAACAAATCCATATAAAGGGGAATAAGGGAAGAAAGGCAACAGCATTCTCAACGGCTATATAATCAAGCACACTGCA
This sequence comes from Glycine soja, assembly GCF_004193775.1. NCBI lineage: Eukaryota > Viridiplantae > Streptophyta > Magnoliopsida > Fabales > Fabaceae > Glycine > Glycine soja. The sequence continues at coordinate 43,880,656 of NC_041008.1, read as the reverse complement.
ATGGCAGGAACTGCAGTAGCAGGAAAGGGGAAACTAGTTATGGACAATTAGACTAGTTAATTAGTTATAGAAATTAATTAGATTTTAGAGGAAAGGATTCATTCTATTCAGTTATTATTAGTAGATTGAGCGTTTTTTTCTCTTTGTGAAATGTGAAATCCAAGGGTTTCCCCTTCACCAAGAAATTCTTCTTTCTTTCACAAAGAGCAAAAGCTCAATCTACAAATAATGACAAAAAAGATTAGGAATTAGGTAGTTAATACAGTTAGGATATCAATTCATTATGGGTTAGTGAGTATGTAAAGGGAAATAATTCATCCAGTCCTTGCATCATTTGAGAATTGAGCTTTGCTCTTTGTGAAAGGAAAATCCTTCATTAAGAGCAAAGCCTCGCAGGAGATCTCTCTCTCCTATTTTTCTGTTTCTTCCATCCAATTCAATAAAAAAATATTCTTTCTCAATTGTATTCTTGGTTCCTAACACATCTAGATAAAATTTTGATCAAATAACCATAACTATGAATTGTTATCTATATAGAACATGACTTGCTATGCTATATCCTGTGTTATTAAATATATTATGACTTACAATTAAAAAAATAATGTTAAATGAAGCCTGTTAACAAAAAGAATAAAAAAAATCTCTTAAGGTTTTGATATTCAACCAAAATGTTCAAGAAATATAACTTACTCTTAAACTATACCGGTCTTTTATCCCCACAATAATTTTTTTTTTTTTGATCAGCAAAGATAAATATTTATATATATATCAAAGAGTACCAGAGGTACTTAAATACAATTGATTGGCTGGCCGTGAATTGGTTCCAAAGCAGACTTAATAGAGTCTATAAAGGAACCAGAACACATGCTGCACCAAGATAGAACAGTATTACTAGTCTATGTAGGTATTGTTTCCTAGTACATAAACCCATCTCTAAGGTTACTGGACCACTGATTAAAATGCGTTGAGAAGTCTTTCTCTAAAGTAGATAGCCATGTCCACAGTAGGAATGCTGCTTCATCAATCAGTTTGTTGCTATCAAAGGAGTCATTGGAGAAAATCATCTTATTCCTCTGCTGCCAAATAGTCCAGGTTACAGCCAGCCACCAGCACTTCCACCTAGTGGTCCTTACCCCCTCAACCAATAGCAAACCATGTTGGAGAAAATGCTGCCTTGGATCTTTAGGGAAAGGTCCACTGATGTTGACCCATGATGATGTTTCCCACCAGATTGGGATAATTTTGCTGCAGTGGAAGAATAAATGCCCTGCTTCCTCTTCCATGTTGCTGCAAAACGGACAACTCCTATTTGTGACCTCTATTTGTCTCCTGTGTAAATTTGCTTTAGTAGGCAACCTATCTCTGAGAAGCCTCCAAGCAAATACTGCAAATTTGATTGGCACCTTTAGCTTCCACAACTCCTCAGAAGCCCTATCCTGTATCCCCTCAACTTCTACCTCCCTCATTAGATTGTAAGCGGTTTGTGCTGTATATTGTCCGCTTTGGTCTGCCTCCCACACCCACTCGTCCCTTGTATTCATGTGAATAGTCTTCCTCTCAATGTCTGATAGGAAATTAGTGGCCATTGGTATCTCATTATCAAACATTGACCTCCTCCATAATAAATTCCATTCCCACTCCTCCTCCTGATATCCACCCATTTGCTGGATTAATTGATTCTGTTGGCACGAAATTAGGTACAATCTTGGATACTTTGCTGCCAATGATACCCCTTCATCTAACCACTCATCCTCCCAGAATTTAATCCTGTCTCCACTCCCCACCCTCCAATGAATCCCTTTTTTGAGATCCTCGCCCTGTTGTGATGTTTGAAAAGCCGTCTTTAGGTCCCTCCACCATATTGACTCTTTGATACCCCTATGTGCCTCATCCAATCCCCTCCATCCACCGTATTTCGACTCCAGGACCCTTGCCCATAAGAGTCCATCCTGCTGAAATAGATTCCACCTCCACTTGCCAAGAAGGGCAAGATTGAAAGTAATTATATCCTTCAGGCCCAAACCCCCCTTCTCTCTTGCTAAGCAAACTGTCTCCCATCTAATCCACGCAATTTTATTTTTATCTGGCCCTCCGCCCCATAGAAATCTTCGTTGTAATCCGATTAACTTGTCAGCCACCTTCTTAGGTATCCTGAAAAAAGACAAATAGTAAATAGGAATAGAATTTAGGACCGACTGAATAAGAGTTACTCTCCCCCTAAAAGACAAGTGTCTCTGCTTCCACTGTGATAATGCTCTCTCACACTTTTTTATGATGGGATCCCACATCTGACCCCTCCTCGGATTTGCCCCAATAGGAATTCCTAGGTAGACAAAAGGAATGGACAAGAGACTACAATTCAAGCAATTGGCGGCTTCAGACTTCCAACTCTCCGTCATACCAAAGGCACCAAAACAGCTTTTTGCAAAATTAATCTTGAGGCCTGATACAATTTCAAATGTCCTCAAGATTGCTTTAATCGCCCTCACATTCTCCATGGATGCCTCTCCAAAGAATATTGTATCGTCCGCATATTGCAGGATGCTTATCTCAACACTGTTTGCTCCCACTGCGAATCCCCTGAATAAATTTTTGGTAACCACCTCTCTCACCAGTCCATTGAGTGCCTCCGCCACAATATTGAAGAGGAAAGGTGCTAAAGGGTCCCCTTGCCGAAGACCTCTCTGTGGTGAGAACTCAGCCGAAGGACTACCATTTACCAAAACTGAGATAGATGCGGATTTTAAACATCCCTCAATCCACTGGATCCATTTGGCGCAGAAGCCCATTCTTCCTAACATATAGACCAAGAACTTCCATGAGACCGAGTCGTATGCCTTCTCGAAATCCACTTTGAAAACTAGACATGACTTATGACTTCTTTTGGCCTCATCCACCACCTCATTCGCTATCAATGCGCTTTGTAGCAAATGCCGACCCTCTATAAATGCGGATTGTCTTTCATCTATTATGAAGGGCATAATCTTCTTCAATCTGTTGGCCAACAACTTGGCTACTATCTTGTACATGCATCCGATAAGTGATATCGGTCTATACTCCTCTAGGGCTTGCGGATTGGTCACCTTGGGGATAAGGACCAAGAAAGATGCGTTACTTCCCCTTGGAAAAATTCCATTAACGTAGAATTCATCCAAAAACCGCAGAACATCAGGTTTTAGAAGGTTCCAGAATCTCTTGATGAATTTAAAGTTTATGCCATCTGGGCCCGGGCTCTTCTCACTCCCACATCCCCAAACTGCATCTTTTATCTCCTCCTCTAGAAATCTCCTTGTTAGCATTTCATTGTGCTGATGGTCAATAGTCTGGAAGTGGATACCGTCTAGGTGGGGTCTGTTGAGATCCTCCTCTTGGAATCTTTGTACGAAAAAAAGTCGGGCTGCTTCTTTTACTCTCGCCGTTTCTTCAATCCATTCTCCATCAATCCATAATCCATGCAAAGAGTTACTTCTGCGGCTTGCATTGACCAACAAATGGAAATAGCAGGAATTGCAATCACCCTCTTTTACCCATCTGGCTCTCGCCTTCTGTCGTAGCAAAGATTCGTGAGACTGTGCAGCTGCCCACAAATCCTCTTGGAGCTGTTTCCTAGTTAGCACCTCCTGGGGAGAAAGCTGTCTATTTATTGTGCTCACTTCCAGCCGATTCAACTCTCCCTCAATCTTCTTGTATCTCTTGAAAGTGTCGCCGAACTGGTCTCTATTCCAAATCTTCAACCTTGCTTTCAGAATCTTTATTTTTTGTTTGAGCACATGACCACCCCAACCCCTTTGTTGGTGTGACCGCCAGCACTCCTGCACAATTGAGTTGAAAGATTTGTCCGAAAGCCAGCAGTCAAGGATCCGGAATGGTTTTGGACCCCAGTCTACAACCTTGGACCTAAGCAGAAGTGGACAGTGGTCAGAGAAGTTCCTATCTAATGGTTGTTGTATGCTTCCAGGCCATTTTATGAGCCAGTCCGAAGATACAAAGACTCGATCCAACTTGCTGTTTGCCGATCCATTGGGTCGAAACCACGTAAATTTTCTCCCAACCCATGATGCCTCTTCCACCTCCATCTCCTCAATCCATTCATTAAATTCATTTATATTACTCACTTCTATCCCCCTTTGACACGCTCCTACCCTTTCCGTGGGATCCCTAATGTTGTTGAAATCCCCCAGAATACACCACAAGCCCCCTTGGTTCGCTGATTTCAGTTGTTTGATGGTATCCCATAGATTTCTTTTATTCTGTATATCACATGGGGAGTATACATTCACAATATTTACCTGCACAGCCTCCTTAATCCACTGCCCACTCAACCATATGAACCCATTACCACTAGCCTTCCTTTGTAACTTGAAATTTTTATCACTCCACATGCATAGAAGTCCCCCAGCTGAGTTTATTGCCGGCTGCATCTCCCACGTCACTGCTGGCTCCCCCCATATTGCTTGACACATTGAGTTCTCAATTGACTCCTTCTTGGTTTCTTGGATGCAAATCATATCTACACTTTCTTTTTTAATTAATCTCCTTATTGCTGCCCATTTCACTCCCTTCCCTAACCCTCTCACATTGTATGTGATAATATTCATAAGGTATAATTCTGATTCCCCACTTTCTCTGCCTCCTTCCTATCTCTCTCCTCCATTTGCACAAATTTCTCCATCATCCTCTAGTCCTTAGAGCTTCAAACAGATTAAAACAATACATAAGTTCCTAAGAAATACTTTTGACCATTTACCATCCAATTTCATTATTGGAAAGCCACCTTAATTATGGTCCTCTCTAGCCCATCTTAGATGCAACCTCTTTAGGGGTTGCCTGAATTGCAACCTCAAAGGTGGTGGTTTAGTCCTACATTCACTAGTAATATGCCAAATTGAAGTATACAAGTGGGGGACAACCCTCACCTTACAAGCTGATTTTCTAGGTTGAGTAAGGCCCAAAACCCACATTCAAAGAGTCACTCAAACCCAAGAACATTTCTCTGCATTCCATTGCATACGACAAAAGTGTAGCATGTCTAAAAAAATTGAACAATCCAGGGCCATTCCAATTAAAAATGCATCTACCTAAACACAAATCTTAGAAGAAAAAATATATGCACAAACCTTTCCCCCATCCGCAACAACTTCAAGAATGAGAGACTCGTCAAGCTTTCCATTTATGGTATCCCCAACCTGCACAAATGTAAATAAATATATATATATATATATATATATATATATATATATATATATATATATATATATATTTGTCTCAATGGATTTTGCACAAACAAATATTAACCTTGAAAAGTGAACCCTAAACAAGTAAATGTGAGGAAGAACAGGTCAAAATATCCAAAAGTACCAGCAAAAATCATGGGTTCAACAATAAACTCTAAAACACAAGATAGTACAAAGGCAATGTTCGGGTATCGAGACAAAAACAAAAAATGACAACCAGAATGTGTATGAATACAAATGGATGTCTGTATGCATCACACGGTGGTCATTCCTCATGTTACTGCCAGTCAAAGCCTTAAAAAGAATGTAGCTCACCTTTCCATATATAAACAACTTCAATTCCACCAGTGCCCCATTTATAACAATGTCAGCTGTTTTTGTATTTGGGGTACTAAGAACATTGTAGGAAGTAGCATCGCCCTCTGAGTCACCTAGCACATCAACTGATGGAGGAGTCTACATGAAGCATGTATACTTGTATGAAATCGACAATAAATAAAACAGAAATAATAATTTATCAAAACAAAAAGCATGAGAAGAAAGCAGACTAAGGATGCCATACAGAAGCTTGATATGTGGCTTGTACAAGTCCTTTAAACCAGCTAGCCTTCTCCTCTTCTCGAAAAGCTAAGATCCATGTGCTAGAAGATTCCAGAGCCTATGAGGTAATTATTGATTTAAGAGATAAAAATTGAGGAAGTTACTAAAAAAAAGAGGCATTCCTAACATAATTTTGTTGTTTATGTCTCACTTATAATTCAGCATTCGAACATAGAAAGAAGCAATAAAAGCATAAATCATGTTCCTATGTCTCCCCTTATCCTCATAATGAAGTAAACAACTTTTTATATAGAAAAAATATTTTTAAGAGAAACAAATTACAAGAACAAGGGTGAGGATAAGATATCCTCCAAAATATGATTTATGTATATAGCTAAAAAAAATGATCGCATATCTACAACATAAAATTAACACATTTCAAATCTTTGGTGACAAAGTGTAAATATAAATCTGAGTGGACTTGCATGTTTAAGGTGCAGAAGAGACTGAGGCAGGTTAAAAGTTTCATTTGCTACCATGCTGTGGAATAACTTGCTTGAGGTATTCCATCTTTAGTTGGACAAGGACACACTAAGTCATGAAAAATACATGGACAATTGAAAACAAGAGTCCACGATGAACAGTAGCAGACTAGAATTGATTATTTCAGTAATGATACGTGTTTCAAGAGAACCCTAAACAAATATCAGCTGTTTAGGGTTGAACCCTAAACAAAGGCAATGGATTAAAGTAATTATTTAGCTCACCTTTTGAATGTCCATTCCCCTGGTGCTTACGGCAATACAAAATGCGGAACCACCAACATTTGTTGAGGGCACATCAAGAACTTGCCTACCAGCCATGCTGCAGAGTTGAAAGATAAAATTACATAAATACCAAAGATAGTTTTGTTTTTAAAATAATAAATTCTCTTCAAAAGATATAATCATGGCAAAAAAACTTTTTTTTTTTGCTCAGCAAATTATGGCAAAAAACTTATTTGCACTTTTGGTCCCTTTAGTTTAGATTTTAGACTATGTGCAGTTTTCGTCCCTCAAGTTTTTTTTAGCAAATTAAGTTTCTCTATTTTTAACATTAGGCAAGTTTGGTCCCCCTGTTGGTTTTCTTCTACCTAAAACCCTGAAATTCTCATTTTCTATCCAAATATTTAGGCTTTATGATGGAATTGGAAGATAGAATAGTTTTAAAAATTTGAAAGTAAAAAATTTAGTGAAAATCAATAGTTTGAAGCATCAAGGATTTTATATGATGCAAGATTAGGGTTTTAAGATGGAAAACTTTCAAGATTTTTTTTGGGTGAAATTTAATGTTTTGGTTGGTGAATTTTGAGCAAAAGATAGTTCGAACTTCGAAACACTAATTGAGTTGAAAGTAAGAATTTGGGGGTTTTAGGTAGAAGAAAATTGATTGAGGGACCAAATTTGCTTAATTTAAAAATAAAATAAAAAAACTCTTAAAGAGCTCAAAGGATTTGGGAGGAATTTTAATGGAGGGGAAAGAAGATAACCATTTTCTTGTTTGGTTCACAAGGGGAGGGGAGGGATTTTAAAAATAAATTTACTTTTGTATCCTTATAGTTATATTTTAAAACATAAGTAGAGATATTTTAGTCATTTCAATTGAAATGTTTTAAATCTCCTTCCCCTCCCCACTCCAAATTCCCCCGATATTGGAGGGGAGCAAAAATTAGATGAGAAGGGTTTCCCCTCTCTGTCCCTCCTAAAAATTGAACCAAACAACCTTAATTTAAAAAATCCCTCCCCTCCATTTCCTTCGAACCAAACACTATGTTAGAGACAACTACAACCTTAATTGCGTATTTTTAGCTCTCATAGGAAGCTAGAAAATAGAAAGCAATTGCTTCTCCAAAATAAGTTGAATTAAACACACTACATTATGTCACCAAGCAATTCAAAGTATGGTTAGGATTGAAATGCATAGGATGCTAACTCAGCAACTACCACACTTACCCGTAAAACTTCAATTTTCTGGTTTCTTTAGGTTGCGTAACGGCACTCGTAAAATTTTGGGAGGACATTTTGCAATGAGTATCAGTTTCTCTGAAGATTTTCCTCCCCATGATCAACTCTCTACTGTCCATTACTTTCTCAATAAGAATTTTTATTATATATTCAGGGTTCTAATTTACTTTTCAATTTTCAACACTGTAGAGCATAAATATTAGAGAAGTTTCAGTGACATGAATTCTAATGCTTCACTACCAATCCATACAAGAGAGATTGGACTCTGATTTTTCCCATGTGTTGTTGTAAATCCATGTTTCAGTTACCAACTCACTCCTAAGTCCATTAAATTCCTGCTAGACAAACCTATTAGTGAGTACAGAGCTCTTTCTAGGATTAACTTCTTTGCTCAGAAGGAATACTCAAAAGGATCAATATAACTCATTTCAAAGCCTTGTACTTCCCCTCCTCCCAGTAAATATTATATGCAGAACAAACTCAGAAACAGTTGGCTAGTCTCTTTTGCATAAAAGGCAGCTACTTTCCTAGGAAACAGTTGTGATCCATAAAGGGAATTGGATACACCTTTATGCTTATTGTTGATTATTTATTTTATACAAAGATTTTGACAAGAAATGACAATTTTGCAATAATGTGCAGTTTATTGGTGCATCTGCAAGGAGAAGAAAGCTAATAAGATTAAGGGAGCCTCCTTAATCCCAAAACTTCCTATATAGGATGATGTTTTGAACACTGTTTTAAAGGAGTTTCTATTTCTGGCAAGCAGACAAACTCAGCACTCAGCAGCCTTGCTTATGCTTTTTTAGGTTTACTTACTTTTTGTCCTCTAATTTAATTTTTTAGGTTTAATTTGGTCCTCTTTTTTTTTTTTGGACTGCAAAGATATAATATATATATTAATCAAATAATAGTACCAGTGGTACTACAAGATAAGTAGGAGATAAAGTCTCCAGGAACATGAGTCCAAAAATACATAATACAGATGCCCTACAAGAAACCCCCATATATTAATTTGGTCCTCTTATTATATAAAAGTTCAATTAGGTCCTGTAATTTTTAATGGTTAAGTGAAGTCCTTTACTTTTCAAAGGTTCAATTAGGTCCCTAATTTTTTAAATGGGTTCAATTTGGCCCCATTAAAAACCAAGTAAATGTTCTTTTCTTCTCTTCAATAATTTTTTTTCTTTCATAAAATAACAATGGAATTGATGTCCAAGAGGCAAAAGAGAAAAAGGTGCACAAAACCTTAGGTATCGCTGGTAATTCTGAGACTTTGCAGATTCAAACACATAAAGATATGATCCTGAGAGCACCAGGAAACAAGGATTCCATGTAGCAACAGAATTGCCAATTCCCTACAAAATGAAGTATTATTTTCAATTTTATTGAATGGAATAAATTATTACCTTTAGCGTAAATGGCCAGTGTGTAAATCTAACAATAATTGTGGAATTACCTTCCAAATTAGAATTCTACCATCAGTGGCAAGATCAACAGGACTCCAAGGAACAACTTTAGATTGGAAATTATCAGTTGTAGGCTGACTACAATTTTCCATAGTCTCGTACAATAAGCTCAGAAGTTCCATGATTCTAAAATATCTCTCTGATGAAAAGTGAATGCCAAGGTTTGGCACTTGAATGGAAATAAGAGTGGATGGATAACTTGGATGAGGCACTTTAATCTTGAATAACCAGAGACAAACATAATATGGACAAGTTATGGACATCAAAATGTCATCCAGAAAATTACTGTAGAACAGTTTGGATATTAGTATATAGGAAACAAACCTGATTAACAAGTACTGCCATTCCACACCTATCAATGAGATAATAGGCATTTTCATCTTTTTTGGCAATAGGTGAATTCATTACTTGACTGTCAACACTTGATTTCACCATACTACAACTCCCAAAATCAGAGCCACAGTCTGTAAAAAAGGCAGCAATATCTCGTCCAGATATGTAAAACCGAGAATAAAGATTCCTCTTCTCATCAGACTGGCTTTCCTGTGAAAACACTGAATTGGTAAAGAAAATGCCAACCCACATCATAAGCGCAACTCAAAATTATTTCAAGTAGCTTACTGCAGTGTGCAGAGTAAAATGACCAAAATCCAGAAGAAAATGACTATCACATAAGTCTGAACCACTGGTTCTGAGTGGAACTCTAACTTTAGGAGCATCAAGATCAATATCAAATGCAAATCTGAAAATCAGTCAGAAACAAGAATCTGTAAATGAGCATTATGTGCTTTTTCAATTTAACAAAAAACAAACTGAAAAAAAAAATACTAAAGTATCAATTTTCAAATTGGGCATGGCAACAATGTAATCCAAAAAAATGAAAAATAAATGAATAAGTGGAACAGATTTCCTTTGTTACACAATAAAAAGGCTAGTAACTTCTATGGCAATAATTTTCCCTCATATATTCCACGGGAAAAGCTTTGCTGGTCACATCTCTCACTAAAATACACAAGATTTGAGATGAACATTGCAAACAAAGTTTTCATAGGTATGAACATGAAAAACAGAGAAAATCAAAGCAACAACAAGCATTGAAGACGGAGAAATCAAACACATGGCCCAAAAGAAAAGGAGAATAACAATCGATGATAACCTGCTTTGTTTTTCTAAAACCATTTGAAATTGCTCCTGTGCTCTACGAGTCACTTTCTCAAACTTCGTCTGCCCTCGCAATTGTCAGTTAAAAAAATCAGCTCAGAAGGATATAATTTTACTTTTTTTCCTTTTAAATTTACGAATCATATTCACATGTTTTGCTTTTCACAATTTACTTTTAATTTCAAGATAATCATATTCATTGCCTTGAGGGCAGACAGTTCACTTACTAATGGACTTTTTTTTTCACACACAATTAGATTTTTAAACGAGAGGAGGAAATACATACATGGGAGAAAGAAAAAATAACTCCCAAACAAACAGCAAAGCAAAAATATAAATCAATAAAACAAAATATACTCATCACTCCAGACTCTATAGACTCTGGTCCCTCGGCATATCCCTAGAAAATCCACAAAAGATTTTGTAATTTATGTATTCAGACAGAGAGAAGCAACTCAATCCCAAAATGCACTTTTTGTCCAGGGACTAGATCTGCTCAATTTTCTTGCATAAATAATATTTTGATTCCATTTTCCCATACACCAAAAATTTGGCATCGGTTTGATCCTTAAATACACAAACCTTAGCATAAGAAATATTTTTTTAAGGTGAAGCCCATGCAACACATAGATTTAGAGTATATGTGTAGCCCGTGCATGTAACAATATAGTGTGTGTCGGATTTCACATTGGATTTTCCAGAATCACATTGAATTACCAGTTAACATTATTTTAGATAAATTCATACGCATGGTTTCACAATGAGGAATTAATTCTGTCTCCAAAATTGATTATGAATTGAAGCAACTTTTGATAGCTTGTATGGGATCAAAGTTTTGATACTGAATTTTACTACTAACTTACTTTTACAATAAAAACAACCAAACATAAATCACATCACTTCAAAATCAATTTTGTCATTGATCATCCAAACACACACATAGAATACAAAAGCTTTAGCTTCAGATAACTAACTGAAGTTATAGTTGTTCTGTGTCACCATAATTTTTAAAATTCAATAAATATTTATGTATAAACAACTGATTCCTATATTGCTCTACTTTCTCTTTCATCTATTACAAATGATTATTTTGGAAAGCTGTTTCTATCAGCTTTTTAAAAAAAAGCTAAAACAGATTTTTTTTTTACAGATTCTGATTCTTTTTTTAATCTTATCCAAACAATTCAAAAGATAATCTAAAAGAAACACATTCTTATATGAAGTGTAACTGAGCTAAAATAAACAAATTAAAACACACAAGAAAAAGGAAATTCAGGAACAAAAGTTGTGGCATTCTTATCAATCATATTTATTTAATTTGACAATATTTTAACCAAAGTCATACACCAGGATATAATCACCTGCAAGGCTGTAGCTGTCTCCAATGCAACAGTAGGACTGACAGCCTTACTTCGTTTTAAAAACTCCAAGACACGATCAATACTTTCCATCAAAACCTGTAAGTAAAGAGTAAGAAAGATTCCAAAGATAAAATGATGAAAAACAAGAACCTACTAAATTGAATAGTTTCGATTTCAAGCCATTAAGACGTACAAGTTTTTCTATTTTGCAACCACTCTTTTCAATTATTTAGTTCTTTCAAATTAAAATATTTGATGAATAACCATTCCATCAACTGTCTATTGAAAGATTTGTTTATTAAATTCCAAGGCTTTGAATAGATGCCCCTCAGAAGTATTTAGGTGTTGTGTTTAGGGATGTGATATATTTAGCAAGAGTGCAATGCCAAACCCTTCAGAGATATTACTTCCTTTGCAACTCTTATAGGAGCTGACATCAAGTCTTAGCTCAGCTATTTTAGGGGAATGAAAGAGACTCAGTATTGGGCCCAGAGAGAGATCTTTTCAAAGAAAAGAAGAAAATTATAAAACAAAAAAGTAAAAGGAAAATAAAAGGTTTCAGGGAAATGGGAAAATAATAAACTCCTTTTTTACTCTCCTAAAGACTGAGAAATTACCGTAACATGGCAGGGAGCAATTGTAGCTGACAATCTCCAGTCAATATTCTCCCCAATTGGTAAGTGCACAAAACTAGCCACTAATGCATTCACCTTCTGCTCACTATAGACACTCTGCACATCAAGTTCCCAACAAATATGAACTAACAAACAAAATCTAAAAAGAAAAATCACTAGACTTCAATTATATTAGCAATTGAGACAAACTATGGAATTTTAAGGAACCTTTAAAGGGACACGTAAAATAGTAGAACAGGAAAAAGAGGAACCCAAATGTAAGTAAAAACAAATAAAAACTTTGGATAATTTTAGCAAATTGAAAATTATGACATAATATATTTATGCATCATACATTGCATGGAAGCAAACCTGTGTAAGTGAACCTTCTGGAGCAGATAAACCATAAAATTTTAGTAACACATCACAGTAAACACTGTGATGCTTGAACTTGGTTGACACGTGAAGTTGCTCAAATCGACCACAGACAATTTCCTCCTGATTCACACTCATTATCCTGGCAGCTGCCTGACCAACAGATACAGTTACCAGAAACTGGACCATATTCTGCATATCTTTTGCAGATCGTAACATCAACTCCTCCTCAGGCTGGTAACTTAGTAACTTATTAATAGCCTGCCATTCTTCTCTAAGCTGTTGCTCTTCAGAAGCATCATCCAAGGAGGATTCTTCCATGTCACTATCACGCCTACATAAAAATGGAACTACAGTAAATGCTCATGCATACTGACAAAATCTTTAAAAAAAACAGATTCAGCAAGACCAAGAAATATTGCTGAATTTAATCCACAAAAGCACAAACTTCAACAACGCCAAATGATAATATGCAGAAGTAATGAAGTTGCTATGTACCATTTAAATGAAAACCAGCTCTTTTTCTTGATCTTCCTTTCTTCAGCTGCTACCTTTGATTTCACAGATTCAACCTTGGCATGAGCTAGTAGCCTATAGATACCAAACAAAATTGACAAACAGATATATCCTCTTTTCATTTATAAATGAACATATATGACAAGAAGAAGACAAATGGTAATCCCCCCCCCCCCCAAAAAAAAGGATGACATTTCCTAGTATTTTTTTTTTTTGGTCAGCAAAGATAATATATTATATATATAGAAAGAGCACCAGAGGTACTGAAATACAGAAGGGAGGTAACCATGGTAATGGTTCCATAATCAGACAAAATAGTCTGAGAAGGAACCACTCTATAGAAACCAAAGAAAACAAAACTAGTAGCTAATATTGAAACCTCTACTGGTACAGAAAAGTTTGTCTAATATTGCTGGACCAGTGATTAAAATGTTCTGTGAAGCCTTTCTCATAATTCCTAAGCCATGTCCAATTTGGTCTTATGGTAGATGAAGAAAAAGAAACAAAAATTTTTAGGAACACTCAAAATTTGGTCTTAGGGCCTAACTCAACCCCACAAAACCAGATTCTAAGGCAAGTATTGCCCAATTCTAGTCAATGTGGGACTAATCCACCACCCTTGAGCATACAATTAAAACAGCCTCCAAAAAGACCACAACTAAAGCAGGCTAGGGATGACCGCAATTATGGCAGCTTTGCAGCACAATCCAACAGATATGAATTTGTCTACTGACTTCTTCAAAGGGCTGTTAAGGACACATTTTTATTGGATACAGTGGTCTTTTTGGCTTCCCTCAATTAAGGTCATTTAGATAATTTTAATAGAAGAAAAGGGTACAAAGGAGATCAAACTAACAGATAAATACTGACAAATCACTAAATTCAGAACCCAAAATCTCTATTTTTTTCTCTCTTCATTTCATTTTCTTAACCATTTCTTAATCAAGAGCTATTCACTATCATTAAATTCTTATTTAAAAATTGTTAAAAAATAGATTACTACAAAACTAACGGTTACAAGCTTCTCCATTCCAGTAAATCATGCATGCACAAAAATAAAAGTGTTTATCTTATTATTGAAATGCCAAAACAATAGTCATAAAGCATGATATTTTAAGAAAAATACATCCACCTTCAACAAGCATCAGCACAATAGCAAAAAAAATTATACACACCTCCATAGAAGAATCACTTTTGAATCAAGATCTTTCTCTATTTCTCTGATTTCTGTTTGATTGACATGTGATGAATGTTGAAGAGAAGCCACATAGAACTGAATATATCGACGTCGACACTGACAAAGATGCCGAATTTGGTCCCATGACAAGCGGTAACTGATTGAATACAGAAGCACAAGTTAGCCTTGGATCCAGATTCCAGGAATGAATGGGAATACATATTTCATTAGAAGTGCAAGTGTTGTACAGAGAGTGGTCTTTTAACTGAATTTCTCAGCACTGAGTTAGTTACATATCTCATTACAAGTGCAAGTAGAGTGGTCTTTTAACTGACTCTCTCAGTACAGAGTACAGTCGTGTCTAGAGCCTATTTTTAAGATCTAAGCTAACTGTCAAGTGTTGAAGATGGTACGCTTTGATAACAGGTTCCAACTGCTGGCACCATAGAAGAAAGTTCTTATCATCAAGCTTCTCAGAGATTGTGCACACAAATGTGATGGGAGTGGAAGAGGAGGGACGAGAATCGACTTCGGCCATTAGAGATCATCTAAGCTCTGTATACCATCTTGAATTAAGAGAAAAGAAGATGGAAAATAAGTTTTATTAACCCACTCAATAATTGAGTACAACAGTGTATTTATAAGCACAGCTGTCATAGTGATAGCTGGCATAACAAACTTAACCGCCTGGCACTTACTAACTACCCATGAGGCAGTTGAGTGACTGCTCCTTTATACAATACTGTGTTATTGTTTATGAATTTGTGCTTTTATACGTCTTTGTTCTTTTTATCAGCATTTTATATGTCTTTGTTAATTGTATATGTTATGTTTTATTATCAATCACGAATCTTACAATTCACGATACAATTCAATTCAAGATTAGGCCTTCCAATTCACGATTTGAATCTCAATTCTACTATCATGACTGTGACAACCAGAGTACTGTTTCTCTAGCTCACAGCCCTGTTCTCCATGCAAGGACTAAGCACATGGAGATCTGTTCTTTGTTAGAGAAAAGGATCTCAGCAAACATCTCACTGTACTGCATGTTCCTGCCAGATATCAAAGGGGTGGCTTACATCAAGCCCCTCCCACCAGATTTCTGTTTCTAGGAGAAAAACTTAAGGTGTTCAGCTCCCTTTTCAATCTCACCAATCTTGAGTTTTTTCTTTTCTTTGTGGGAGAGGGGGAGAGTGTTGTACCAAGAGCATTTTTTAACTGACTCTCTCGGGTGGTTACTGAGTTGATTACACAGCAGTTATTGTGACAGCTGTGTCTAGAAGCTTCTGTTAAGATCTAAGCTAACTGTCAACAGCTCTATAAATAAATGATTGTATGTCTCTCTCATTATGTTTCAATTACACAGAATACATCAATAACAATAGTGTTCTCTATAATGTTTTCTCAAAATTCTCTCCGTACCATTTACAAAAAGGTAGATGACTTATTTAACAAAATAAAAAATTCAAGATACCACTTCTGCTGCTTCTGGAGTACAGCCTGTGCAGCATACTGCCACCACAAATAAGGAGCCTTGGAGATGGGAACTACAGGTCGTAAATGAGAAACTTCCATATATGTCTTGTATCTTGAAACAGCTTCCAAAAGTTTAATCCAATCATGATACTGAGCCTGTAATTCACAGAGGAACCAGTAAATAATATTTTCAAAGAAACACAGACAATGGGTGAGTTAGAGAAAGTGAAGTTAGAAAGTAAATTGTTAGAACATACCGAGTATTACTGGTCTGGCTTATACCAATCATACCACACTTACACTTAGCTAATTAAATTTTTTTTTTTATCAGCAAACATAATATTATACATTAATTGAGTACCAGAGGTACTGACAATACAAGTAGCAGTTCAGATTTGGTCCCAACACAGTTTGAACCAATCTGAAAGAACATATAGGTTATACAGAAATCTGCACTAATATTCTATCCTATTCTATTTAGGAACCCTGCTCTGATGTTGGAAGACCAGTAATTATAGTGTGTATTAAAATCCTTCTCCAAATTTGTGAGCCACGTCCATAGTAAGAAAATTGCATCATCTAGGATTCCGTTAGCATTGAATGAGCCATTTGAGAAGATAATAGTATTCCTGTGCTTCCAAATGGTCCATGTCAATGCCATCCACCACCATTTCCATCTACTAGACCTCATTCCCTCTGTCACTCCATAAATGTGTTGAAGAAAGTGGTGCCTTGGATGGTTTGGGAAAGCACCTGACAAGTTCACCCAAGATAAAGATTCCCACCATATTGGAATGATCTTTCTGCACAAGAAGAATAGGTGACCTGCACTCTCCTCCTCAACTCCGCAGAATGGACATCGTGAATCTCCAAGCTGAATCTGTTGCCTCCGCAAGTTTACTCTAGTTGGTAGTCTATCTCTTATTAGTCTCCATGCAAATATAACAATTTTAGACGGAAGCTTGATCTTCCACAGCTCCTCAAACGCTCCATCTTGTTGCTGTTCAACTATTTCCCCCCGAAACACATAGTAGGCAGATTTAGCCGTGTACTGCCCACCCGGGTCTGCCTTCCACACCCATTGATCAGTCTTGTGAGGCTGAATTGGGTGGCTTGTAACATCTGATAAGAATGACACCGCCAAATCTACTTCGCTATCAAACAGTGGTCTTCTCCACCTAAAGTCCCATTCCCAACCTGCATCTTTGATGGCCCCCATATGCTGTATACTTTGGTGTTGCTGAGTAGAAATGCTATACAACCTAGGGAATCTTGCAATTAACGGCTCCTCTCCCCCCATCCATGCATCCTCCCAAAATTTGAACTTATCCCCACAACCAACCCTCCATGCTGTTGTATTCTTCATTATAGCTAATTCATTAATAAATACATACACAACATATCTAACTAACGTAAGTTAGGGAGGCAGGGCATCCCTCACAGACGCTGTACTATTTGGTTTTCCTTGTTTTCAGTTTTCTTCTTTAATAATGGGTGCTCTACAGAACCAGATAGGAATGTGGGAGGACCTTCTATTGTACAGATATCCATTTGTTACAGATGCCATAACAAATCAGTAACAGGATTGACTGATTTTCAGTAGTAGATCAATAATATAGCATGTACTTTACCAGTTTCAAATCAAAGACATAATAGCATGCCCTCTTATGATGCACAGACACAGGTACAGGGATATGACAACTATAAATGGTGATACAGAATTTCTTAAAAATTAGGATATAGGTACACAGTGGGACACAACAAAACATCATGTATATTAAAAATTATATATAATATTATAAAATATCAATGCACATAAAACCAATAAAGCCATAAGTTGTAAGAATTTCAGTGTGTTTGAAAGCAAGAAAACAGAAGAAAGTGAAAGAAAATGTTCTGATAAAGTGAGAAATCTAAGAGAAGATAATGAATTACATTCAAGTGATTTACAAATCTGAACTTATAAATAATCAGTTGCTAGCATGCTATAAGGAAGCTAAGCTAAGTATTCATCTTATATGATATTCCAGTATATATTCAATACAAGCAAGTATCTAATACAAACAAGGAAGATGCTTTAAAGAATCCAGGCTTCTATTGTTATCTTAATTAGGTTCCTGTTTAGAACTAAAATAAGCATTGATTCTAGAGAAATATCAAATAATTAAAAATAAAATACCTCTGTAAGAGTTAGAGAGATATCTGTGAGGACAAGCGTAACTTTCTCAAATGGAATATCAGGATTAACTCTTTCTTGGTTTCCAAGACGATGATACTGTAGGACTGCATTGATAGGATAAACCAAGTACGTGCGATTCCTAGCCCACTTAGGTACCAACTTATGATCCCCAGTAGGCTCATTTATGCCATCTTCAAATATCTAGTACAAAACAAAAATGAAAGACATGTAAAACAAAATGCGAAGGTCACATACCATACCAATAAAGCAATTGGCAGTTATATATTAATATATATGTGGGTCATAGAATGAGAAGATGGAAGTTATCAAAGTAGAATAAACCTCAATCCATTCTTGTGGATTTATATCCGCCCATCTCTTATCAATCTCCCAAGGAAGCTGGTTAGAATCATGATAAAGAGCTAGTCTCTCAAGGTGCACTGACTGGAATGAGAACAAAATATTCATCAGACCAAAATATTAAGTTTACTCACTGTAAACATACAAAATCCCACTTGAACTGTAAGTTAAGCATTTAAATTAAAAATGGGGGTAACAAGGATCAAACTATATCAAAGAGACTCAAGGGAACCCAGCAATGGCTTGGCTAATATGTCTACCACAACTATACTTTGTTCCATGCATAGGCCACAGGAGGAAAAAGATCAAGTGACAAAAATTGGCCACGGAATTCATATCATGAACACCAGAATAAAACCAGCCAGAAATTGCCTACCAAACTCCCCAACTCAAACCATCTAGCTATTGGAAGATAGAGCAAAAGATTATCCATTTTTTTCTGGAATTATGAACACCACCTGCCTTGAATCATTACAGTGTAAAGAACTTAGAGAGACAAAAGAAACTGCACTGAAAATGTTTATTAATTGAAAAGGTATTCTGATTATAGAAAGAAAAAATGTTACAGACCTTTATATACAGATAGGCTAGGCTACAATATAGTAGAAGCTACTAACTGATACTTAACTGATTTGTACCTAACTCCAGCAGTCATAACTGAATGACAGCTGGTGCAACTATCTAGAAGCTAGAAGATGACTAAGAGCTGAGCCAGTTACTAGCACAAATACAGATAACATAACCATACTCTATCACCATGTGTGGGTGGTCCACTAAATTCTGAAATATTGCAAAACAATTCTGTGCAAACAACCAATAGAAGAGTAAAAACACAGGTACACAAAGTTACAAACTACAACATAAAAGACATATAAAAGATGGTGCTTTATTGCATCAAAAACAATCTTCGTATTTGGTTTGTAGAGTTAAATTAACATTCAAAGTCGTTCATAAAATTATCTTAGCAAGGGACTCCTCACCTTCCTCAGCCTATCCAAAGCACCACTTGTATCAAAAGTTTCATTCCCCTCCTCATCCATTGTAACAGCAGCAAGCTTAGCCAAAGTCACACCTGAAGAAAATGGATGGCCTGGATTACTGCAAACAACACTTCATTAGCATAAGCAAATGGAAATAAAGCTAAATGAAAAAAATATCATAAAAGGCTAAATATGTTTTAGGTTCCTAATAAATTAGAGAATTTTGTTTTACGTCCCTAATAAATAAAAAAATCAGTGTAGGTCCCTAATAAATAAAAAAATCAGTCTAGGTCCCTAATAAATAAAAAAGTCGGTGTAGGTCCCTAATAAATTAAAAATTTTGTTTTTGATCCCTACCGTTAGATTAGATCTGTTAAGTGCTGATGTGGCCATTAAATTTTTAAAATGCAGTTTCTGGCGGTTTAAAAACCGCCAATACTTGGCTGATTTATTAGGGACCTAAAAGGATAAAACATATATTAGCCTTAATAAAAAAATAAATTAAATCTAAATGTCAATTTTCATGCACACGTGTACACCATCCAAAGGAAATTAAAATGGTACTTAACCAACCTGACTGAATCTTCATATCTGATATGCACATTGCTGATAGATATCTTGAGGTTTCCAATAATTGTAGAAATTAGAGAACTTAGCCATGAATTTCCAGAAGATGGCTGTAAGAAAATAAGACAATACTACAATAGTCATGTTACTTCAATTGCGTATATGTTTATTTGTGATTGTGTGTGTGTAGAGAAAGACAGAGAAATATGCTAACTTTTTTTTTTTTTTTGGAAGGCTGAAAATATATATATTTTATTAATAAGTAAACCAGTACCAGTGGTACCAGAGATTAAAATTACAAGGCACCAAGGTGCTACCCTCCAAGAAATACATCAACATAAGCAGAGCAAAAAACAACCAGGCCCAATCCCAACTAAGCAACGAAATTGGATATATTAGAGGACCAATGGTTGAAACTAGTACTAAAATCTTTATCATTAGCCTTTAACCATGACCAAGCTAAAAAAATAGTATGTTCCATGACTTTATAGGGATCAAAAGGTTTTCCTTGGAAAATCAAATGATTCCTATGCTGCCATATAGAGCTAGTTAAGGCAATCCACCACCCACATCTTGTACTATGATTCACATTTGCCCCGAACCCATCACAGAATTGACAGAAGTGGTGAACAGGATTAATGGAAAGTGGACCTACTACCCGAACCCAGCTCATAGATTCCCACCACAGGCCATTTGTCAGCTTACAGTTGAAAAACAAATGACCCACATCCTCCTGCACACAACCACATAAGGAACAGGTGTCTTCCTGAGTAATGGCATTTCTTCTTAAGAGGTTGACCTTGGTAGGGAGTCTATTTTTAAGTAGTCTCCAACAGAAGATCACTGCCCGAGGTGGAATTTTCAGCTGCCATATTGTCTTAAAAATCTTGCCATCAGAATTTACTGAGGTGGTGTTCATGCATAAACTCCTCCACCTCATGTCCCACCTCCAGCTATTATGATTAAAGTGGCCCATTTGAGAGATGTGATCCTTTTGCTGTCTACTTATAAGGAATAGCTGATTGTACTTCTGCTGCAGAGTGTATTGTTCCCCTAGCCAATTATCAGTCCAAAATTTAATGCTTTCCCCACACCCAACCTTCCAAGACAGGTTGTCTTTAAAAATACTGCAGTCCGACTGATGATACAGATTTCTAATGTCTCTCCACCAGTGGGAATAGCCCCTTTTGTCTCTACCATTTTGGAATTCTGACCAACCCCCATATTTTGAAGTTAAAATTCTGACCCAGAGCTGCTGCTGATCAGATGCAAAAGCCCATATCCATCTTCCCATCAGAGCTAAATTGAAATTAGAGATATCCTTTATCCCCAAGGCCCCATCAGTCTTAGGCAAACAAATATCAGCCCATTTCACCGAAGAAATTTTTTTATGATCATTGTCTCCACCCCACAGAAAATTCCTTTGGAGGGATATCAGCTTTTTTACTACCTTTTGAGGTATTTTAAAGAAGGAGAGGAGATAAATTGGGAGGGCATTAAGGACAGAATTTATAAGGGTGATCTTCCCAGCCATGGATATATCTCTCTGAGCCCATTTGGCTAATTTAGACTTGAATTTAGTGATGAGAGGCTCCCACACCAGCTGGCTTGAAGGATTAGCCCCAATAGGTATGCCTAAATAGAGGAAAGGATACTCCAGCTGTCGGCAGTGCAGGATATTAGCTGCTTCCAAAGCCCAATTGACTCCACCACCTATTATCCCAAACTGACTTTTAGCAAAATTAATCTTTAAACCAGAAACTAATTCATATCCTCTTAATAAGGCCTTTATAACATGAATATTCTCCCACACAGCCTCTCCTACAAAAACAGTATCATCAGCATACTGCAAAATGTTGGTAGGTTCCTTTTTCTTTCCAACCAAGAAGCTTCTATAGAGGTTTTTGTGGACTGCTTGTCTCATCATACCAGTAATACCTTCACCTACAATATTGAAAAGCAAGGGAGCTAGGGGATCCCCTTGTCTCAAACCCCTTGTAGGGATAAATTCCTTAGAAGGGCTACCATTAATCAAAATAGATATTTTTATTTTTTTTTTTATCAGCAAAAATAATATATTTATAAAAGTACCAGAGGTACTGAAAAAATACAGAGAGAGTTCCATGCTCATGGTTCCAATCAAAATAGATATAGTTGCTGAGTGGAGGCAAGTTGATATCCATGATCTCCATTTTGGGCAGAAACCCAACCTAAACAGCATGTAATCCAAAAAAGACCAAGATACTGAATCATAGGCCTTTTCAAAATCCACCTTGAAGATCATCACTGGTTTCTTATTTCTCCTTGCTTCCTCAACCACCTCATTGAGGATCAAGATACCATGGAGAATATGCCTTCCTTTAATGAAGGCTGACTGCCTTTCATCAATTAACCCATCCATGACAGACCTCAATCTGTTAGACAGCAACTTAGCTATAACTTTATACATACAACCTATCAAGGATATAGGCCTAAAATCATTGAAGGACTGAGGATGATTCATTTTAGGAATTAATGCCACAAAGGAAGCATTGCTGCCTCTAGGAAAGCTGCCATGAGCATAGAACTCATCCACAAATCTTCTAAACTCTGGACTCATGATATCCCAAAATTTTTTGATAAAATTGAAATTAAGGCCATCTGGCCCAGGGCATTTATCACCTCCACAGCTCCACACAGCTTCTTTGATCTCTTGGTCAGAGAAGGGGACAGTCATCTGCTCTCTTTGCCCATGAGAAATAGATTTAAAAGGAACCCCATCCAAATAAGGCCTAGAATAATCCTGTTCAGTAAATCTGGTCTGGAAATAATTAACAGTTGCATTCTTCACTGAATTGGGTTGCTGGACCCAGACACCATCAATAGAAATGCCTGGAATAGCATTGTAAGCTCTCCTATAATTTATTATTCTGTGGAAATACCCAGAATTGCAATCCCCCTCCTTCAACCATGATACCCTAGATTTTTGTCTCAAAATATGCTAACTATCCGTATGACTTGATCATTTCTATTCTCAGATAAAACACCATATCAAAAATGGAACCTATTCACTCTTCTCTAATTTTTTCAATCCAACAAAATGCAATTATACATTGTACGTCTAAATTTTGACCCATTTCACTATCCGTATGACTTGATCATTTCCATTCTCAGATAAAACACCATCCACTAATGGTACCTCTTCACTCTTCTCTAATTTTTCTCAATCCAACCAAATGCAATTATACATTGTAATATTGTATGCCTTTGACCCATTTCACTATCAAAAACAACAAACATAATTGGATCTTTTATTATTTAATTATGCTAGCATTAACTAACTCCAAGTCTTTTTTCTCACAACTCACATCTAAACAAAAACTTGTTCACATAATTTCTTAGAATGTGGGTTTTGGGTTTAACTAAACCCCAAAAGTTAGCTCATAGGATGAGAGTTGCCCTTCACTTATATACTCTATCTTGGTCTTATCTCTCGGCGAAGTGGGACTTAGGTTTTTCCCAACACACCCCTTCACGCCCAGCACGTTTGGGCTTGATACGTGGATAATATGGTGTGTGGCCCATTTAATGGATTTAGGATAGGCTCTGATACTATCTTAGAATGTGGGTTTTAGGTCTAACTCAACCACAAAAGTCATCCCATAGGGTGAGGGTTGTCCCTCACTTATATACCCTATCTTGGTCTTATCTCTAGTCGATGTGGGACCTGGATTTTTTCCAATATAATTGCATCATAGAAGTGCAAATATAGGAACTTTCAAAACCCGCAAAGTAGAATAATTAATTATAAAGAAGAAACCAAAAAATGAATCACATTTTAGCAGTGCATCTGTTTGATGATCCTTCTAATTGTAATGGGAAGCATACTCTTCTATATATCCCCTTACAGATGACTAGATCAATAGCCTTTTCATCTCCAACATGATTGAAAATCAGATTCCAACTATAGTCTCACAAGAAAGCAAAGCATGAAACATAATCAAAATTTAACTTATGGATATAATGGACAATTGCCATTATATACAGACATATGGATAGATATGACCTTACACATGACAAGTGCACTCATTGCTTTAAACAACTTGGTAGCAAAATGAGTAATTAAAACATAGAACCCCCAATGAATTTAAAACAGATAACCAGATTACAATGTCATACACTTCCCAACTTTGACTTTGATATTGCATCAAGTGTGGCTGACTCTGCTTCCTGCATGAAGACGATTAAAAAAGGGAGTATAGGTCAAAAGGTCAAAAAGAATATTACAAAAGACAATTTAAGAAATAAAGGTAAATGAACAGACTCTGGAGCTGTTAAAAAGTTTCTGGAATACATATACAAATTGGCTTAGTTCAAATGAGAGCTGACTCAAACTTTTATTATTTAAAAAATAACACGATGAAATGAAGGATTAATTTAAGAGAAGAAAAGACAACATCAGAGACTCAAAAACATGGAGAAATGTTAAAAGAAGAAGAGAAACTGATTCTGCAGGATACCAGACAATCATTAATATCAAATGCTAGTCTAAAGCCAAGAAAAAAAAAGTAAAAAAACAAATCAAATATCCATAGTTCCTCATCCCCTGTGAATTACACTATGATTGGGTTTACAAAACATATGCAAATACCTCCCCTCACCTCCATTTCTTTGTTTAATAATAGAAAATTAGTATAAATCACACACCCATCCACCCTCTTGAGAGAGATGATGACACCTTCCTCCCCTGTATTTCAAAAGAATATACCCCCTCCCCCAAGAGACTTACATGTTACATTTTAGTTCATTTTAAACATCTGAGAAATAACAAACATCCATAGACCCTAGAATACATAAATAAGATATTTTACAAAAGCTACATAAATGTTACCTCAATCTGCTGGAGCTTGGCTTCGAAAAGTTTTTCCCTATCCTCATCCTGTGATAAAACAAGCTCAATTTAGCAAGACATAGATTTGTATTAAAGTGACATTTTGGTAAACAGTTTAATTAAGTGCTTATTGAACAAGTAATTGGATGAGTTTGATTAAGCTTATTGTTCAAAAAAGTTCTTATTTGAATAAAATAAGCAATTTTATTTTATGTTTTTCTGATGTGCTTGTCTAAACTGCTTTTACTTAAAATAAGCAGTTTTCTACTTATTTCAAGAAGCAAATCATATTTGCTTATTAAAAAGGTGTTTTTTTCAAAAGCGGTTATTTTAAAGTTGTTTTTTTTTTTAATTTAAACAAACTCACCCACTATCATATAAGGACTTATAAGTTGTTTTTATAATCAAAAAGGGAATAAGGTTACATTGTTTTCATAAGCTATCCCAGAGAGTTTTAATTGAAATAAAAAAAAAATTTATCAGCAAAAATATAGTAGTATTATATATAATATGAAGATCAGTACAAGTGGTACTGTTAATTGAAATAACTGAAAACAGCTTATGAACATATCATAAGCTATTTTTATACGCTTTTCCAAACACTTACACAAGTGCCCATGTCATAAGATAAGTCCAAATAGGTTGTAAATAACTTCTTCCAAATGCACCCTAATTAGACCAAATAAGAATAACGTTGTACCTTCATAGTTCGACTATCAGGAGCAGGATGAGCTAGAACAAACACACGATCAATCAAGACGATGACAGGTTCTTTCCCCAAACTTTTCCATGGTACCTATATCACATTAGCAACAGGAAGAAAAAAAATCAAATAAACAGCCCATTTGAAAGCACATGGCATTGACAAAAAAAAATATATCAAAATGCTTTGCAATTATGAAATCCTACATCCTCTGTATACCATATATTTACATTCTTATAGACACCTAAACATGCATGTACATATGTATCTATTCTATTCATGTAATTTTAGATATATAGAACAAATAATAATGCATGAATATATGTGTGTATGACTAACAAACCCAAGGCAATGGTAAATGGATGACGCAAAAGTTGGCAGCAGACAACCAGTGATGGTAAATGACTAAATGTACCTTCAATGTAATTGTACCAACAAAGCCAGCTTTGACTGTAACTGGTAGTTTTAGTGCATTTAGAGCCTCTGCCTTCAGTTTCAAATCTTTTAGGACAACATCGCCTGCAGAGATCAAGTCTTGGTTGGAATAACAATGAACATGACATCTCAATGGAATACACAAAACCATTTTGTAGCAATGTGAAATTTTACAAAGACATGTGACAAAATTGGTAAGTTAAGTAGTTGCCGGTTACTAGAAATCAAAATAGGAAAAGAAAAAAAGGAGGAGGAATCTCATCCGTACAGAGTATAGAACGTTTACATGCGAAGAAAACAGCATAAAGAATCAATACTAAACCTATTAAAATTATGCTTGAATTCAGCACACGCAGTTAAATAAAAATGAGTAAAATGTGAGAAAATGGCAGAATACAGACCCTTCCAGACGCTTATTCTCAACGCCTCCGTAGAGAGTCCATGAACATATTCACCCAAATAACTTCGAAGCAAATGAAGAACCTGTCATCAACAAAGCAATGTTACTATCTCCTCTGTCCACAGAATTTTTTCCATTTAGAAACACATGACGCAAAGCAAATTCAAATTGTTTAGCAGCCGAAAAGAGAGAGTGGCGAAGGAAGGAGATTAGATAGATTCTTACGTGAGCTTCGAACATGGTGAAGAATCGGAGTGCGATGAACTAATCGTGAAATTGAAGAGGATGCATGATGGCGATGAAAATCGGGAATAGAGAGAAAAGTGAAAGAACTAGGGCTTGATCTAGGCGTCCCTGATAAGCGGACGGTTATAAATTAGAATTAGAAGAGAGAAATGAGAAATGTGTTGTGTTGGTTTCGTTGTTATTAAGCTTAAGATATATAGCTCCCGGTCCGCTCGCTCGCAACTCGCAACTCGCAACTCGCAACTCGCAAGTTTATTAGTGGGGTCATGTAACGCTGCCAGAACCTGGTACTCACTGACACCCACCTTAGAGTAATTATTATTAATGGAAACTAATATTTTATTTTATTTTTAGTTTACTCCTTCCGAAAAATACCCACATAATTAGATATTGTAAAAACAAATTAGCCATTAAAATCTTTTTTTTTTAAATATATATATATATATATATATATATATATACCAGTATGTTTCATTACGTTTAGTGGTCACTGAGATACTTTAGGATTTTTCTTTTGGTCCTTAAAATATTTTACGAATTTTATTTTGCTCTTTAAATTTTTTTTATCATAACCGTTAGTATGTTTTTCATCAGACGACGATAATGTCTCAAATTAACATAGCCAATGTAATAACCGGATAAAATATAAAATAATTATTTTCTCAAGAACCAAAGGAAAAAAAGAAATAATTATGTTAATGTTTTGTTTATACTTTTCAACCCCTCCATTGATTGTTTTTGAATCTATCCTTACTTCAAACACTTAAATTAACTCATATCAATTATTGATTGTAAGATTACTTTTAAAAAAATTATTGAAGATAAGATTAATTATCGATGTTCTAATACATATAATTTATTATGCATATACACACAAAGATTATATCAAATTGATTTCTCCTAAATAGTTAAAATTATTTGTTTTGATCTTTAGAATAACCTAGTCCACCTTTTCACACCCACACATGTTATGAGAAATAATTAATTTATATTAGTATAAATAATATTTACTCTTGCATTATGGATAACTTTATATAAAATATAGTTTTCACTAATCTTAACCTTTAAAATATAATTAATGATATAATATGTAAATATCCTAAATTAATATTATATTAGATTAGATTATATTTATATTTGTATTTAATTTTGTATTTTAAAATATTCCTTGAATCCAGTTAATGAAAATTATTCTTGTATTTGTTAAAAAAAATAGATAAAAATTAAATAATTCTTATTTTTGTATTTCAAAAATATATATTATTTTTTTATAATCATGTTATTTGTGTGAAATGTTCATCAAATTTATCAATGACTAATTTTTGTAAGAAAATTCAGCTAATCATTATTATCAACTACATTTTTTTCCTAAGAATAAATATTTTATGAATAATTTAAGCATTGCACACTCAAAAGAGAGACACAGGGTAATCCAAATGGGTTACCACCAAAACAAGAAAAAGAAAAAAAATGTTGAATTTATTCCTCAATTAGCCCTTGAACACATTCAAAAGAGAATGGTTTTCAAAACAAGAAATAAGTGAAAAAATAATTTAATAAATTTAAAAGGTTCAAATTTGAGATCTTACCCAACATAATCAAGCATAATTTTTCTTTAATCAACGACTTAATGCTATATAACAATTTTTATATGCACGAATTATCAAATAATTTTGAAAATACAATCTACACAATAGGAACATTTATTTCAATAGTAAAATTTGAGATAAAATCATATAATACAAAGTTATTAAATAGTGTAAAAATATGTATGTGGCACGGTATAAATCGATTTATCTATATGCTATAATGTGGTTATATTTTCAAGTAAACATCAGACGGACACATGTACATTTTAATTGTCATTATTATTTGGTTATATATATGTTTTCATGAAAACATCGGTGTACATTTAATTGTCTCTTGACGTTAGTAAAGTAAGCATTAGCAATTTTATAATCTTCTTAGTTCTTACGTCTGTCCAAGCTAGACTGTTTGTTGAGACTTTGTCCATCGTCGCATCGCGCTAGCTGACAAAGGACAATCCAACAGCTACTACTATTTGTTATAGATGCCGGCCATTCCTATTCATTTGATCGCTATGGTATCACATAATCATAATAATTAATTGTGCAAACGTCAAAAACAAAATATCTAGTCTTGTTTAGGGATACAATGCAATGAAAGAGCCATAAAACGGAACGCAATGGATTCCAAACTCGTATTTTTATGGCAATGATTCTGAATCCACTCCTAGTTCGATCACCTACTTACTTGAGAGACATTAGTTTCATAAAATGACAAGAGAAAAGTACCAAAATCACCGATGTTTACTGATTTCATAGACTAACATAACATTCTTATAATTTTATAAATATGCACAATTTCATGGACTCTCATTTGGTGTATTATTCCAGAAATAATTCAGAATGTCTACCAATGCATAAACTTGCATATATGAACAATTCTTATTGACGATTAAGAAAGAAAGACAACTCTACATACAAATTCCCTGCACAGAAAAATTTATATATAGAAGTCACATATACAGCAGGAAAACGAAATGTTCAAGTAAGAACTGGAAATGTCACCATAAAGGCATCGAATGACATTATTTTGTACAACAAAAGATACGAGTCACTTCACTCACTTCCTTTGATACATACCTCTTACTCGTTGCAAGACTCGAACACATTCACAAAACACTGAAAAATCAAGAGCGGAGAGACCTACACCGGCTTGAAGCCTGGAACTTGAGTAAGAGCATGGATTCTGATAAATGACAAGGTCAAAACCACCAAATTTACTGATTAGACCCTCAAGTTTTTTACTAGTCAGCTTTTGAATGTCTTCAATCTGAACCAGAGTCCCTGTTTGTCCAGATTGACGCCACCATTTCTCAAGAATCTTTCTTTTTGTTTCAGAAGTCTCAACTGAGACAACAGCTTTTATTTTAATAGCAAGGCGGTGCAGGGCAATTTCTGCCCCACCAAGACCACTAAATAGTGATAACATTGTCAGTCCATGAGGGAAGATGGGCCTTAACACAGAAAGATGATACCCCAATGTGTCTGTCTGGAAGCAGTATTTTAGTGATTTAAGTCTTTCGGCAACATTGCCCTCGGCAGCACGAGTGTGATTCAAAGGGTAGCCTAAAATGAGCTCCAACTGTTCAGGCTCCACAGGACCAAGTTTGAATTTGCCAATCCACACAAGATTCAATCTGCGACAATAACGAAGAATGTCTTTCTGCTGTTCAGATGTGAGCACTCCACCAGAATCAGCTAGAAAATTTCCCAGTCGATCACAAGTTTGAGCAATTCCATTAGTTTCACAATAGATGCTGCTCAATAGCTTCCTTGAATCCCAAGGTGGCCACCATTTCTTTGTCTGCAGCATTGCATCTTCAATAGTCATAGGTGGCTTTGGGAGGATGTGGAATCTGTTTTCAACTGGAAGATTGTGTATGTAACCTTCTATTCTATCCATAGCCGAAAAGGACTGAGCATTCGCAAATTCAGGTTCAATACCATATAAAAACTGAGACATCTTTGTCCATGAGTCATAGGATATGTTTGAAACATTCCCAAATAAGAAAAATGGTGGCTTTGCTGCCACACTACTGAGACACCTGGATGGATTTGGTTTGGGATGTCTCGACATTTCGGCAACAACAGCATCAACCCTTTCTTCCACCCAAGAAGGTTCAAGACAATTGACTGGATCATCATCATGTTCATACTTGGGCCTTTTACCTCTACCATTCTCCACAGCATCCAAATATTGGTCAGAAACATTGCTGGGAAATGCATCAATACCCTCTTCTTCCTTCACCATATCATCATTATAAGTTTCCTCTAAGTTGACCTGGCTAGATTGTGGAGGTTCATGGCTAAAACCCTCAACTTTCACTTCTGCTGTACCATATAAATCCATTTCTGGTTCTTCTTTGATCCCCACAGAATAAGTAGAAGTGGTGGGAAACTAGACAAACAAGAAATTTCATCACTCGGTAAACACCTGACTGATTATTAGTACTAAAAAATGACTTGGCACAATAAAATTTTATCCAGATCAAGCCAAACACGACCTTAACTTTATTTAATAGGTTTCTTAGCACTTTTGTTGATTCCATGCATGTCATACAAGATTTAAATAATATAATATACAAAGAAAAGCAAATTCATTTATGAGAAGTTTTGACATTATATAGTTAAATTATAAATATTCTTTTCAGTATTTTTGTTTTTCTGGTACACTTCTTATTCTGTTCCACGCAGTAGACTAGTTGTAAAAGAACAGGAGTATGGAAAATGTTTAATTTTGGCCATGCATTATAGAAAATGTAAGCAAAGCTTCTCCATAGTTATCCTCTTTCAGTTTTTTTCCTTCAAGTTTCACTGCATCTTTTGCGTTACCAGTTAGTTAACTTTACACTATTTTGCTTCAGTTTTACAAGTTCCTAAACTCCCATAGCGGCCCATTTCAACATACAGACAGTGCATATACTTGTCACTTGCCACAACTTCATTTACATGCATAAAGTTTAAAATAAAAAAATGTAAGATGCTATGAAGCAATGCTCATTATTGTGAAAATCAAGTATATTATTATATATAAACACAAGAAGCTGAATTACAAAAAATGATAAAACATAAAATTTGAAATATAACAAGTAAAAAGTCTAACCTTATATTCCATCACATAATCGATCCCATTTTGTTCTGCAAAAATAAAGTTTGCAAGCTCTGAAATTGGAGCCTCTGAACCTGAAAAGCAGACGATTGGTAAGCTAAAACTCAAGTCCTGATAATTGTAAAGGATGTGAATGGAAAAGAATAGATATCATTTTCCAGATTTATAGAAGGCAATAGTATGATTTCTATTCCATTGATATCATCTCCTAATTCTAAAGATTAATACTTTTTAAATGCAAGACTGTAAACCTAATCTCACAGCTGCATAGTTCAAAAAAGATCAGCTTTTACAAAGACTTACCTAATTTATCAATTGCTGATGATACTTCATTCTCAGAGAAACCCATTTCAAACAACTGAAGAGTTTTTGCCATAATTCCAAAGAGTTTTTCATTGGTGACCTGTGATCCCACAAATAACAAAAATTAGATGCATAATATAGACATAATAAGATACATAAATTAACATAATAGGAGCGAAGATTTCTTGACAGGAAATAGAATACGAAGAAAGAGGATAAAACTAAGCTCAAGTAAATAAAACGTAAGAAAAAAGGAGGGGAAAGTCAATAATACAAATGCATAATAAATCTATCTGACTTATCCACGTATCTGCTAAGGAAACACCTGATAAAAATCACAAGTAGAATCCTCTAAAAATGTCATACATAAAATGTATAATAAAGCAATCTGAATCTTGTTCTCATTTGTTCTTGCATTGCCCATATGTTTCTTATCTCTGGAGTAACTAATTTCATGTTTTTGGTGAACACTGGATTTGTCCCTAGGACCTTCAGAAGTACTTAGGTGTTAATTAAGAGGAGTTAGTAGTAGCAAAGGTAACCAAAAGCTTTGGTGGTTTTCTCAATCTGCAGTTCTTCGGTGTAATTGGTTGGAAAGAAGTGTTAGAATCTTCTAGGGACAGCAGTTTTCTGTTGAGTTCACTCAAGATTGAGTAGTTTTTCTATCTTCTTTGTGATGTTCTGCTCATAGTCTTTTCAGGGGGTGCCTTTGTTAGATCTTCAGAGATTGGCATGCCATTTTGTATGCTTCTTGATTTTTTTCATTTATTTTGGTTGTATCGTCTTTAGTTCTTGAGAATTTTTATCCTCTTTTTGTGGCTTTCTTTTGTATCCTAATATCTTTTTTTACTTATTCAAAAAAGTCAATAGCTGAACATAAGAGAATCCCTAAAAACAACCTGCCCCACAATAAATGTGTGTAAAATCTTTTCCTTTATTTCACAAGCATTCTGCGTTGAGAAAATATACCAAACTACAACATACAGAGATACTACAAAACTTGGTACTCCACCCAAAATTCTCTGAAAATCCCAAATAATCTACTCCAAAAGGATAAAGCAATCAAGCTTCTACTCATTTCAAACTATTGCAATGCATAGTTCACATGACAGGAAAAGTATTCGCGAAAGAATATGTATTTTCCACTCAAGGTAAAACTATACAACATTAGAATCACATTGAAGCCTTAAGAAAAGCAAGTAAAGGCTATAGTTGTGTTCCCTTCATAATGTCTTGCTCATTTATTTGCATTGTCTTTTTTTCTCTCATGAATTAAGTATACAACATCGAGGAATGACATTATACGAGAGAGGATTGTTGTAGAACCCATTGAAAAAGAGATGAAAAAAAATCGGTTAAGGTGGTTTGGGCATGTACAAAGAAGGCCACAAGAGGCACCAGTTAGAAGAGTGGATTGCCTGATTTTTTGTCCAGTAAAAAGAGAAGAGGGAGACCGAAAAGGACATTGGAGGAAATGATCAAGAGAGATCTTAGACTTAATATTTCTGAAACTTTGATTTTTAACCGTGTCGAATGGTGTCATGTGATCTATGTAGCCGACCTTACTTAGTGGGATAAGGCTTTGTTGTTGTTGTTATTGAATAAAGTATACAACATGTAGCAGCATGGACCATATTATTTTGCCTAATGCATAATAAAGTTGAGGGTTAACTTAAAAACCTGACTAACAGAAACACAGTATTTATCTCCTTAAATAATATCATTATTGGGTCTAAATTCAATATCAAAACCTCATTTCCTCTGCCATAATAGGTGAAGGTGATATCATCTGGCTCCTTTTTCAGTTTTTTAGCAATCTGCAAAGCAAAGATGAAGTCCACCAGCTCAGGAATTGATGCTTCATCACCTATAATGAAACAAAAAAAAAATCCTTATTCTTGCCAGTAATCCATAAACATAGGCACGAACTTCTATCTGCATAAGTTTACATACTATGCCAATAAGTTAATTAGATTAGACCTCAGACAATCACTGAAAACACACACATACAAAATAAGTCTACAACCAGACAAATTCAAAAACTTGCTCAAATTATTCATAGTAACTTAGTATTGTTTTCATTTCTGACAAGAGACCAACATTGATCAGGCCACCTAAAAGTTAATCATCAAAGCACAAAAATTATATAGAATATTCCCCACACAAATCTAAACACTTCAATTCAGCACATGCTTAACGTCAGCTTTTTGTTCATGTACTTTGTCCTGGTATTACTAGCAAGTCCAAGCATGCAGCCACAAATTAATAATTCAAAAGGCTTTCAGCAGCTCACATCAAGGACAGCTTATTCAAAAGGGAATGAAGTGGAAGGTGGGTAGCGGAGATCAAATCAAATTTTGGGAGGACAAGTGGACCGGGGAGGAGGAATCATTGGCTGAGAAGTATCCTAGACTATACTTAATATCATCACAGCAGAATCAAACCATAAGATCGATGGGAATGCATAAAGACATAGGGTGGGAGTGGATTCTTACGTGGAGAAGGACATTGTTTGAGAATGAAATCGATTCAGCGGTTAATTTCCTAACAGATATTGCAGATAAGTCAATTCAGCAACAAGGCACAGATGCTTGGGTATGGATGGGCGATCCGGAGGGCCAATATTCAACACGAAGCGCATACAATATGCTAAGGGAAGAGGCAGCAGCTGGTAGACAGGAAGACTGTTATGTGAAACTATGGAGAATAAGGATTCCAGCTAGGTTCGCGGTATTTGCGTGGAGATTGTTGAGAGACAGATTGCCGACAAAGCAAAATTTGAGGAGGCGCCAAGTACAGATCACAGATATGCTGTGTTCGTTCTGCAAGTCTCAAGAGGAAGATGCATCCCATTTATTCCTACATTGCAGCAAGATACAACCCATTTGGTGGGACACTATGACATGGCTGCACATTAAAGGTGCTTTCCCATTAAGCCCAAAGCAGCATTTCCTACAACATATGGGTGTCCAACTCAATGGAGTAAGGATGAACAGATGGCAATACTGGTGGTTAGCCTTAACGTGGTCCATTTGGAAGCTTAAAAACAGCATAGTGTTCTCTAATGCCACTTTCAATGCTAATGCACTGTTTGAAGATGCGACTTTCCTACTGTGGTCTCGGCTAAGGGGTTTTGAGAAAGGTTTCACAGTCCATTTCAATCAATGGGCAAGCAGCTTTACACAAAGCTTTTTGTATCAGTAGTAGACTACATTGTTACGAGCCTATTTAATGTAAATTTCATAGTAAATCTATATCCATACACTGGCTCCCTTTCAGAATATGAATGTCTGATTGTGGAACCATTTGTATGATCCTTTATGTACTATTCAGTACCTCTGGTACTCCAATTAATATATAGCTTACCTTTGCTGATAAAAAAAAAAAAATTAATAATTCAAGCAAACATATATCTATTGATGTCCTGCACTACTTTCTTGGCAACTCAAAAAGACCTATACAACATATGTTTCTAGGTCAATTACAAAAAGAACTGAATGAAAATAATTATGGCAAATATGGCTTAAATAGAGTAATAAAGTATACACCAATTGCACAAAGCAACAGTTCAGGTAAAATATTCTCATACCAAGCTTGTGGATTGCAAATTCAACTTCCTCCACAGAGAAATTCATCATCAGTAAGGAACCTCTTGTATCATCAACGACTCCACTAAGTTCATCAGGCTCCTGCAAGAGAGATTTTGTCAAACAAGAATGAAATTGAATTAAGCAAAACATATGCTATATTAAGGGACATGTTGAAACTAGAAAGAAAATCTTACTACAAAGTACAATAAAGAGAATCAATTGTCAAGGTTAACAAGGGCAAGCAGAAATACATCACGATGCATATTTAATTGTCACCCTAGACAGAAAAAGCAAATGCATCACCTGCCAGTAGTGCATGTGACATACCAGTGACCACAAGTTTAGATTATGCACATGGTATATGCAACAAACTGGTGCCACGCCTTTTTAAAAATTATGCAAATGGTTTTAAAGGTTGACCATGAGATGCAAGAAAATCTGAAAAGCAATTATTTGAAAGATAATATCTATTTGGAATTAGGGATGACATGAGAGTACACCTGAACAAAAAGAGTAAACCAACACACAGTCGCAGAGTACATCTAGCACAAATATGTGACATTAATAAATCAAAAGAACTAGCTGGTAGCATATGATTATAGTGTACAATAAAGCAACAATAGCAACAAAAGCGTTAGCCCATTAGGTGAGGTCGGCTACATGAATCATATGATACCATTTGGGTCGATTCAAATACTCAACTCTTTCCTACCATGACGTGCTCTGACTAAATTGTGTAATAAATCAATTGATGTCTTCAGAGGAATAAGAAGCAAGTACCTCCTTGGCTTGATTGACATTGGAAATCTCTGGAGGATCCTTATCATCAAATAAGCTATCCAGAGAAACAGAAGACTGTGAATTTGATTTTTGAAGAGCCTAAATGATTACAAAGCAAATTGAAAAGGCAGTTAAAAGTTTTACATAAACCATTTACAGAATTAATTCTTTAAAAAGTGAACACATTTTGAAAGTTAATCCCACACATGCAAACATTTGCAGAAGTAAAATATGGCTTGGCAGCAGCACAATATAAAGAACGAAATTGCACAATTAGGAATTATCACGCACAATTCTTTGAGGATCCTTTGCTTAGAACATCAGGTTAAATTCATGTATTAGCAATCAGTGCTATTAACAAAATAATTTAAAGAGATGGTGAATAAATCTTGGAAAAGCATGGAAAAAAAGCCAGATATAAACTAAAACTACAAATAAATAAAGAATCAAGGGCATTGTAATCTCATCAGTCAATCGCTTGAAATATCTAATAGTTCTCTCTAACAAAATAATTCACATAATGCAAACAGGAATACGTTGCACTGAACACCTTCTCATCCCAAATTCTAACTCCAGGAGCGAAAAAAGACCACTAGCATTACTTAAAATAAGTCATATAGCAAGCTAAATCCTTAATTTTCCAGCAGTAGGAAAGGAAAGGATAGTCAACACTCAACACTTGAATAAATTAATCAACTAAAAAAAGGTCAAATTCTCATTATGCCTTTAAAATTTAACCCATACAGTCAGTAAATAGAGCTAAAATTTCTGGCCTAAAAGGTTTAAAATTGGGAAGGAGGGGTGATGGAAGGCACCAAGTTACCTCTTTTGAGTGACCATCAGGATAGAAATTTGGGGCACTTCTACCCCTGCTTGTATTGTGAGAACCACCCAAAGAATCAGATGAATCACAATTGGATTTATGACCCTAATCAATTGGAAATAATAGTCATCAATCAGAATAATAAGTCCAAAGTTTAGAAAGCATATTCGCAGCAGTATTAACATATGAAGGGAGCAAAGAGAGCTGCTGAGTATCATTACAAGTTTCTAATCATTCAAAAAAGTCATAGAATGAAGCAATATTTTATCCCTGTTCAAACTCCACGTAAAATATATATAGCTTATGAAGTATTTTACTATCTAGTTCTGCAAATTGACAAAAAAAAAAAAAAGAAGCTAATTTGTCCTCTATTCTTCAATATAAAATATAGTGAAGGGTGAGTCAAGAACACATCATATTAGAGTAAATGTTTATTTTGGTTCTCTAAAGATATACTCACTATTTACAATTTACAAATATCTACATTTATCCTATCCAAACTCCTAATCCTATTATGTAGAACTTCAATTTAAAACCCCTTTTGACTCTTTTAACACTCCCACTCAAGCTAGCTTGAAAATTCTTTCAGACAGTTTGCCGACTGATTCATTAATGTTCTTATTGGGCAGCCCATTGATGAGATCGTCTTCATAGTTTGTGCAGGTCTATCCAATTTCTATCTTTCTTTTTAACGAAGTGTTATTTACTTCCATGGGCCTGGTTTTGTCATAAAAACCAGGACATTTAGCTAGAGATTGCAGACTTGTCACAGTAAGCCTTCATAGGTGCAGAGTTGTCAACCTTTTTTTTTATCAGCAAAAATAATAGTATATTATATTAGAAAAGCAGTACAAGGGGTACTGTTCTATATACAAGTCAGCACTCTAGTATGCAGAACTATGGTTCCTTAATACAAGCTTTAAGAAACCATAAAATTGACTGTAGAGTTATCACAGATTAGCCCATCAACTATGAACTAATCCCCCCTTGTTTACAAAATCCCTCCCTGATATTACTTGACCAGTAGTGGAAAGGTATGTCAAATCCATTTTCAAGGTTTGTTAGCCAAGTCCAGCAGAAAAATAGAGCATCCTCCATCAATTTATTAATGTTGAAGCTGGTGTTTGAGAAAATGATCCTATTTCTATAGTTATTTAGTAGTATTTAAGTCCAAATAATCTCACAAATTCCATGACCATTGATATAAATTCCACATACACCTAGCCACCATATTTTGCTTCTTACTTTGCCACGCAGTAATGTTCGCTACAGGTTGTATCTCCGTATTAGATTCAATATCAATCAGAATTTCACATTCAACATAAGCACTTGGAACGTGAGCCAGAAAGAGAAAATTTCACATTCATCAGTTCAGCTGAATATACCAATGGATGAAACGACATGGTTTAGTGATGCATGGGTGGGTCGACTGAAGAACTTGGTGCTGTTTGATAGAGTTGAAGAAGAACTCTCGTGGGACGAAGGGGTAGTATCTCGCCAAAGTACCTAGGGGACGACATGGTACTGTTACTAGGACTCACCGACGCCAGAGCTGAACAGATGCGCAGGGAAGAAATCACAAATGGAACATCCTTGTTTAATTCGTTGGAGAAGTGGAACCCGAGGATGCGAACTGGATATAGGCAGATCTTATTCTACAATATGTTGATGATACAATATTTTTCGGCAAGGCATCTATGGAAAACGTCAAAGCAATCAAAGTCATTTTGAGGAGCTTCAAACTCATATTAGGGCTTAAAATTAATTTCGCAAAGAGTAGTTTTGGGGCAATTGGGAAGTCGGACCAATGGAAGAAGATTGCAGCAAATTACCTGAACTGCAGATTGTTGTCTATACCGTTCCTATACTTGGGTATCCCGATTGGGGCAAACCCTTGCATAGTGAGTTGTGGGATCCTATCATCAAGAAATGTGAGAGAAATTTAGCAAGATGAAAACAAAAACACATTTCGTTTGGGGGTAGAGTGACTCTTATAAAGTCAATCTTAACCTCTATTCCTATTTATTTCTTCTCTTTTTTCAAGGTTCCCAACACAATTATCGATAAGTTGGTGAGTTTACAACGCCTGTTTCTGTGGGGAGGAGGATTGGAGCAGAAGAAGATTGCATGGGTCAAATGGGATACAATGTGCCTACCAAAGGAAAAAAGGGGCTTAGGAATCAGGGACATCAAGAGTTTCAATTTAGCTCTGCTTGGAAAATGGAGATGGAATTTATTTCATCACCAAAGGGAACTTTGGGCTCAAGTGTTGGATTCAAAATACAGCGGATGTAGGAATTTGGATGGGAAAAGGAAAGGCAGCAATGAATCACTTTGGTGGCAGGACCTAAAGTCAATGTTTCGGCCCTCGCAGGAGGGTAACTGGTTTCAAAATGGGATATCTTGGAGGGTGGGCTGCGGAGATAGGGTGAGTTTTTGGGAGGATCGCTGGAAAGATGATGGCATATCGCTAATGCTAAAATATCCTAGGCTTTACCCCATTTCCTGTCAGCAACAACAGCTCATACAGCAAATGGGCAGGTTCACAGTTGCAGGCTGGGAGTGGAATTTTAAATGGAGGCGACCTCTATTTGACAATGAAATTGACATGGCTGCTAGATTTTTGGGGGATATAGAACGTAGCTCAATTCACTCTGATCGACAAGACTAGTGGGAGTGGAAGGGAGATCCAAGTGGCGAGTATTCAGTGGGGAGCGCATATAATCTGTTGTTGGGAGAATCCATAGATGAGAATCAAGATGGAGTTTTTAAGGAGCTATGGAATCTAAAGATCCCAAGCAAAGCATCTCTTCCTGTGCTGGTCATGGCTTAAGAATTTGGAAAAGGGTTTTGAAATGCACTTTAATCAATGGCCGAGTAATCTGAGAGAGGGATTTTGTAATCAGGGGAGGGAAGCATACATAGGACTTGGGTAGATTATAGCTTTTTTTTTTTGGAAGGCAAAAATATATATATTATTATAGACAGAAAACAGTACAAGGGGTACTGGATAAAGGAAATACAAGGCACCGCTGGTGCTGCCCTCCAAAAAAACCCAAGCTAACCCAACTAATAAGGTTATCCCATACAGATTAACCAAAGGATTACAATATGAGCAGTTTATGGTCATCTAATTCTACTTCTAAAGCATGTATTAGGAAACCATATGTCTGCTAAACTCAAAAA
The DNA here is from genome assembly GCF_004193775.1 of Glycine soja. NCBI lineage: Eukaryota > Viridiplantae > Streptophyta > Magnoliopsida > Fabales > Fabaceae > Glycine > Glycine soja. The sequence continues at coordinate 43,840,610 of NC_041008.1, read as the reverse complement.
TCAATTGTATTTTTCAGTACCCCTGGTACTGTTATATATATATATATATATATATATATATATACTATTTTATCTTTGCTGATAAAAAAAAATATCAATCAGAATTTGAAACTTCATGACCAAAATGGGCATTTACTTACTAACAAAACATTTAGCATCAGGACCATGGCATCATAACAAAAATTAAGAAAAGAAAAACTATCATTAGTGAATGTTTGGATTAGTTTATGCTGTGTTCAAAAGAACTTTTAACCAAGAGCTTCCTAAGAGATCTTTTGAGAAAATAACATATTTCCCCATAAATAATTGTTACCAAACAAGCATAAGATAAGAATTTTGATGGAGATTTTATCACTGTACTGCACTAACATTTGAGGGTCATCTTCCTCCAACAGCAGAACAGGCAGCCAGCAACCTAAAGTAGCTTTACTATATGCCAAAAGAAATAAATACCATAAATTAAAGTGTTCGTACCCAGTCAAGATCACACATGTAGTCCAATTAAAACTTATATGGGAAAGCAAATGGACATCTATTATATACTTAAATTTCTAGTATACTATTGCACTAGACACCTCATACTTGACAAAATGACATAATTAAAGAATAATGCTTTTAACTTTAAAAAAGATGTCTCAGTGCACAAGGTTTTTGAGTCTTTTGTTAGTTTGTAAGGAAATTTATACAGAGCAAAAGAACCTTTCAAATAAAAAACTAACCAGGTTTTTTTGTTTTAGCATTATTCTACTTTTTACAAGGAATAAGTAACTCAAGGACTATGCTTATAAAATGATAATTTGAATCCTTCATGTATATGCATATCTTCTCTCTGTACAAATTAACATTTCTCATCTCAATGAACATGCAGAACATTGTTCAGCTTTTAACATTATTTACAAAAGTTAAAATGTACATAAATAAAAACTTCCCAAAATCCCAATCCCAAGAGTACCGACAATAAAAAAAACACTATAACATATATTTTGGTCTACTTACTGAATATCTCAAGAGAGCCTCTAGTAAAATATCAGAATTCTCTTCACCTGTAAATTTCAATGAAAACCAATCAGAACCATAACACTTCAAATGGAAAAGTGAAATATCTCAGAAATTCGTCAAATGTTTCATGCATTTAGTGCATAACATAAGTATCCAGCTCCCACGTAATGTACCATTCTCCTCTATCACTTTATCAACAAGGCATGGTAGGAATCCCATTCCGATAAAGAACGCTCGTAGTTTGCCTCCAGATGAACTTGCAACGTTGTCCTGGTAATCATGAAGGAAGAAGTTAAACATAAGAAAACAAATAAAAATGAAAAATTAATGAAGACAATTATTTTTATATAATGTTATATGTATTATAATTTATACATAGTGAACAAGTAGAAATAATGTCTCGCCATGTTACAATGTATTGACAGATGTAAATGGAGAGAACTTATAACACCGGCACGATAGGGTTAAAGCAAGCAAACACAATCTGTAAAAGACTTTTGAATCATTGATAATCTCATACAAAAATTAGATTATTCCTTTCACACACAGGGCTAAGATGTATATACATTGATCATTGAATGGGTCTTTCTTATACATTTTATTTCAATCGGTATTTGGTTACCATAGTTTTGGTTCCCTCATCAGATTACCTAAGAATAAGATCTCCTGTAAGAAAATAGAAACTCATAACGTGCTCATTAACAGAGATTGGAAATCACAGCACAAACTGATACAGCATTAGCTTTATTCAATTCATAATTAATTTACATTTTGCACGGAAGTAATTAACACTGGAATCTCTCAGAGATATGAATCAAAATTATACATAGACCAACCGCCAACCCGCTACAGCATAAGCTTTTTGATTGACTAGCTCCTTGATATGGATTCTGTGCTTCTATAATCAGTGTTTCACTGTTTTGAACTTCCCCCAATCTTACAAATAAACTAAACTTTAGCACAAGGAAGTAATGCACCCACAAGTCAAACCAGAAGGACTATTCCATGAGAAAACTTGTTAAGAAATATTATTCAAAATTCATCTTAGGCTTGTACCAAATAGTTTAAGCATTTGCAGTGAATAGTTTCTTGAAAGAAAGAAAAAAACAGTTGAAGAAGGCATTGTATGATATTGCCCAAAGTTCATACAATTGTTCAAATGTATCATGCTTAAAACCATGAAGCTATAAGGTTCAGTGTAGCAGCTATTAGCAGAGAATGGTAAAGAACTATGGGCATAATGAGAGAACATGCATCCCAAGATATGATTGACTGCATCTAAAACTCAGTACTTGTATTGTGTATATATTGAGAGATGAGCAGCATACCCCAACATCCCCTGAAAATGAAGTATAAGGTGGTAACTCATAATCCAAATTCTCAGTTTTTGGAACCATAACAGTTTTTCCTTCTCTTCTATTTGGATTCCCAGCCATTTTACCTGTATTTTTTTTTATCAGCAAAAATACTAATATATTAGATATAAACAGCAGTACAAGAGGTACTGTACAAAATACACATCAGTACCAAGATATGCAGAAGTATGGTAACCTAATACAAGTTAATTAACAAGAATTAGGCTACCAAACATCGGACTGTAAACTTGGTATACAATTACCCAATACCTATAACATAATCCCCCCCCTCATTACAAAAACCATCCCTGATATTGCTGAACAAGTAATGGAAAAGGTAGGTCAAATCCTTTTTCCAGGTTTCTAAACCATGTATATTTAAAAAACAGTTTGTGATTGCATTAATACAATGGCTATTTCAACTTTCTAGTGGAATGACTTGCATAATTATACTGAAGTAGGAACATTAATAGGAAATCTAGAAGACCAGTCCCGCAAAACCTTGCATACGTTTAAACCTGAAGATAAATATAATATAAAATCAAACATCGAACGAAATAAAACATTTTCAACATGCACTAACAGCATAGCCCCAGCATACTGATTCTATAAACTATGGTTTCAAATGCATCATACTGAAATTGCATTATTTTTGTAAATCACGGGAAAACACAAAGCAACAACTGCTGCAACACAACAGGCGAAATGGCCACATTGGACTGCATCAGGCTGCAACGTGCTTTATAGTCCTCACACGATTAGTTTTTCATTCTTTCTCTTTCTTAGATAATATAGTAAAATGATAATGAGTAAGCAATGAGGAAGATGTGGAACTGGGAGCGAGAAACGAGTCATGATGAATTATATTTGGTGCAAACATAAAACAAATTCACACCGCAACAGCAGCATAAGCATCACAACAGCCGCAATGCCTGCCCACAATCACAGAGGCCACAACAGTGACTTCATTTGCCACGGCAATTTGAAACCATGCTATAAACTGTTCTTGTTTTTCAAGCTGAAATTTATTACATGTAAAGGCATGGTAATTACAGCAGTCGAAGTATAAAGAGGGAGCAACTATAATTAATGAAACCATGCTATAAACTAAGTATTTACTGTTATGTAATATCAGTGAGACATGGCGATTTTTTTAATAAATTTTAATTAATTATTCTGAGGTAACAAACGTAACATTAGAGTACTACCAAGGTACTACTGTATGGATTACAAAAGCTCCAAGGATTATCCAGGCAAATCAAGGTTCTAACAAGTAAATCCTAGTTAACCTGCTAAAACATACTAAGACCTATTTTTGTTCTTATTTTCAAAAACTCTTCTCTCTCTCTCTCTCTCTATTTTTTCTCAATCAAATAACAGTAAAAGGAAAACATGTCGAGAAAAAAACGGTTCTGTAAATTCACCAATTTCTTATACGCAGGTAGAATTGATTTCAGAATGCAATCACATGTCAAGGCCAAACCCAAGGGCAAGCGTGGTTGCTGAACCGGACCGGACCGAATAGAACCGGTTCAGGTTCATGCAGGAACTAAAAATTCAGCGAAAGCGTTAAACAGAAGAGGTTGTGAGTGTGAGAAACGGAAATGCAATAGAAGAGGCGAATGGAGAATACCCGATCGGAAGGGGTGGCGGAGCGTGGTGTACACTCGCTCCACACCCGAGTGAGAATCTAGACTGAGATTCCTCCTCACCAGACAGGAAGAGAAGAAACACAGCACACACAGAAAAGTAGTAATTCAGATTCCACGGTGACAGTAAAAGTAGATTGAACTGAACAGAACTTAAATACACAACACAACATATTCTAATTCTTAGGAGATTCGTGGGTCCCACGCCGTGCCATCTCAACTGACTCTGTCACACGTAGTATTTTGCTTTTGTGTCTTTGTGTCCGTCGCACCTATTTATTTTATTCTTCTACGTTTTTTAGGTCAAAACATATTTTGGAACACTCGCAAATTTTTAGAACAATTACTACATCTTACAGAATAGAACTATAGTAAATAGGAGTTACCCTCTCCATTACTTTTCTGCTATGATTATATGGTGATTTAGCATTATCTAATTTTATGTATTTTAAAATAATAACATTAAAATTTATGTTAAACTACAATAATGAGAATAGAATGAGTATTATGCTAGGATTAATGGATATCTCATTCTCCTTCATTCAAATATCTGCATGTTTAGAAAAGTCATCTGATATTAACTATCTGATTTCTTTTAGAGATAAGTAAGAGAAAAACCGTGGATTTAATTTTTTTAACTAAAAAAAATTAATAAATTAATAATTAATATTTACCGCTAAAAAAAGTGATAAAGTAAAAATTTGTTTTTCTCGTTATGTCTTAAAGTTGATCTGATAATCCAAAAACTTATTCATGTTAAGTACGAGAGGTAACCATGTCTTGTCTAAATTGAGGATAGAGTCTTCATTGCTCTAATAATTATGTGCTCCTTGGTAGTATGCTCTTATTGTTAAATTATTGGGGAAGTCAATATATTGGATTTAGATCATAAAAGATGTCTCTCCAAGCTTTATAAGATGCAGGCAAATTTTGAGATCATGAATGTTTATCGTGGTTATTTTATGATCAAATTTGATACCGAAGTAAATAGAGAAAAACTCATAATAGAAGACTCTTGGATGTTTTTTAACCATTATATTGCATAAAGACAATAACAATTATTGATTTCATTCGATGAAACTCAATCTCAAAATATTCTTCCCGTTGATCTCCCCTCATCCTCGATCTTCTTTCTTTTTATAGTATGCTTTTTACACTTTATTTTTTTTTCTTAACTAGTGCAAAAATGGGCACTCCAAGTTAATTGTATATGTTATTGAATATGACTTGTCTTAAAAAATTTAACTACACTTAAAAGTTAAAATGAAAGAATTTGCTAATGCACTCACACCCTTTTCTCAATATGAGTACTCAACATAAAAAATTATGACTAAATTATTCAGTCATCTATTCTTTTTTAGTTAATTCAGGATAGGGATCTAATAGCAATTTATTACTTATTAAAAAAATAAAAATAAAAGCATTTTCTCTCTCCTCCCCCATCTTCACTCCACGTAGCACCCACCCTCTCTCTCCGTGCGTTCAACTTTTATGGATGTTGAACAAGAACCCCAATTCATTTCTTTAACCTGGATTGAAACTTAATAACTCTAATCAAAAGTAATAAAAAGATGGGAGAATTCTACTTGGAAATTTTTTTAAAAAAAAAAAAGCAATCATTTTTTGAGCGGAATCAAATTTTCAAATGCGGATTGAACAAAAAAAATTACGAGCACCAGAACGGAGTTGAATAGACCAAGATCGAGTGACGATTAGATTCTTTAGAACTTCCATGGCTGGGTGGGTTGAGAGAGTGTAACGGGAAGTGAGGACTAGGAAGAGAGAGAAAATGTTTTTATTTTTATTTTTTTAATAAGTAATAAATTATTATAATATCCCTACTCTACATTAATTAAAATAGAAAAAATGGATAGATACCTTTGTCATAATTTTTTTGTGTTGGCTATTAATGCACTCAGTACCCAAAAAAGGACATGAGTGCAGTAGTAAATCGCTGAAATAAAATATATAATCTCTATAATAGTTGAGAATAAAAATATCTATAAAAAAATAAATACTAAATAAAATTATTCTTTTTATAATAATTATTATAAATATTCTCTTCCAATTAAGCAATATTCTATCTTCTTGAATAATATTATTGTATACTTGCAATTTTTGCATATCCTCCTCTTTATTTTAAATTCTCTTATGTTTAATAAAAAAAAAGTTTAACTCGATTAATCAAGACGTTAGCACTTGTCTTTTGAATCAAAAGAAATTTCCATCTTTTTTTAAAAGCCCAAAATATCTCAAGAAAACTTGACATAGCTTAAATCTATCCCAATGAAAATGGTTGAAGCTCAGGGACATTATGGAAGTGTTTGGGCATTGAAGTTTCAAGTCAAAACAGTTTATGGACATTAAAAGGAATGAAATTATTGTTTCACGAATTAAATTATATTTCTAAAAATACTGTTCCTGAAAATGCTATTCACACTAGAGAGGTTACACTTTCATTAAAAGCATTTTGAATCAACACCGCTCGAAAGATCCATGACATCAGTATGACCCTTTATATCAATCAGTAGCAAACAAAAAAGCAGTAAAAAAAAAAGATTGAATAGAAACCCAACTTCCCAACAGTGGCACAATCAGGCATGCATTGATCCATCTTTTCATAAAGATCCAAAACGTGCCTCGACATTTATAAGAAAACTTTAAGATCCATTTTTAACACGAGTACCTCCGTCCAGCTGTAGTGTTCTTGGATCAAGTGGGATACTCCCAATCTTCAAAAGACCCGAAGACTCGGCAAATCCATTAACTTTGACTTGCATTGAGCCTACTGTGATAACATCAAGCGGTTCCTTATTAGCAACACTAATGCCAGATGGTTTAGTCTCCACCTGTTTTGGGGTAATAGTAACTGAACCAATCTTAAGGACAGAAGCAATATCTTCTTTCTCAACTGAACCTTTCTCAGCCTTTTCATCCACAGATGCGGTGCTTGTGACCTCAGAACTACTAACAATATGTCCAGCACTTGAAGTCTGTTTTAGGCTATCAAACTCATCATCCATCTTTGCCTTCTTCTCAACACTGACTGGAGGGATGTCAACGACAAAATTCAACTTCCGAGGTGGTTCTAATGTGGGTAACATTAATGGATTTTCAAAACTTCTGATTAGCAACTTGGTCTTTTCTTCCAGCATGATCTTCTGACGATTTTCATAATATATAAAGTCATCAAGCAAAGATGTCTTCAAATGATGGTTTTTGAATATTTTAAGCATTTCCAAACCTTTACTATACATTATCTGCACAAGAGGAATGGGGTTTGATAGTCAAGATTACTTCAAATAATAGTAACAGATAAAAAATGCACACCCCCTTGAAAATCTACAAAAGGTAACAAAACCAAAATAACACAAATCAAACATAACAGCTCCTCAAAAAAAAAACACTTGGTAATACTTCAATCAAGACAATCAAGTTATAGAAGTGTCACAAAATGACAATCTGAAAGCCTCTACACATTCAAGCCCGCGAGGGCAGGGATACTTACTCAATAATCCCCTTTAATAACACATCATGTTTTCATAAATTTAAAGTTTTACATAGAGCACACAGGTTCAATGTACTTGATCAGGTAAAACTTACTCAAAAATTAATGTTAAGTGTTTATAGGTTGGGCAGACTTGTCAAATCTACATTGGTAAAGGAACTGCGGAACCGAAAAACAATATACATACCTCTTGTGTGTCTCTGCTATTAGTAACAGGTTTGTTCTCATTGTTCTCTAGTATAATGTGCCTAAAATTTGCATTTGGCACATCTTTTATGATGTACCATTTTACAGGGAAGCTCCCACTCCATTTATCTTGCTGCCAAAAGTCCATGTCCTTATTGAAGTCAACAGGTCCAATCATCTCAGCAACCCCACAAAATTGACCACTTGCATTAACCTACATTGAAAAAAAAGGGAAAAAATGTCAGCATGATCATAGAAGGGAAATTTCCAGATGCACATAATTTAGGTATGCAGATCAGCAAAATACAGAATCAAAACTCATTGAATGAATCATCATAATGTAAACTCACAGAAAAGAAAAGAAAGATTGGGCAGCTTCCAAATTTTCCAGAAGCTATTCTCTTAGCATCTTCATGAGCACTCTGCAGCTTCTTGTTTCCATGAGGTGTTGATGACCACACATTATATTTAATACTTTTGTGCACATCATCTTCACTGTATGATTTTATAACAAAAAACTTTGCATTTTCATAGTTGACAGGGAAATCCTCCCTGTTATATTGATCAGTAGAAATGATGATATTCTCTTGTGTATTGCCATCTCCTATGTTTGTATAGGCTTTGACAGCCAGCGGAAATTTTGACTTACAATTACTAATTCTCGGGCCCCGATTTTGCTCACCTAAAACATCAGAACTTCCATTTACATCACTCAGTCCTTTACCAATGTGAACCTTTGGTCGAAGTTTAGCAACCACAGACTGTCCATTAGCATTAGATCCATAATCAGAAAATCCACTACTCAGAGAGGAAGCTATTTTTAATTGATTATGATGGGACAAAACATTTCCATTGGAAATAGTATCTACAGGATGGGTTGAGGCATCAATGCTTCTGGCCTACAAAACCAACCAAAAATATTCAAGAAATTTTAAATTTTTTTAACAAACAATCCACTTTCAAGATGAAATAAGTCACCAAAAACGATAAGAATTTATAGAAGAAAATAAAATGAATTAAGGAGGTAAAATGAAACAAACTAATACCATGAGTTAAACTCGACTTACGTAAAAGTTAGAGGGAGGCAACTACTGAAAAAGTTGTGGTGCATAAATTGATTTTAACTTGGGATGAAAATTTGATTCATTTTACCTCTTTGATTCATTTTATTTTCTACTATAGCTACTTGTTTAAAAATTTATCCAAACTCGATATCACATTGAGTCTAGGAATTCTCTCCAAGTGTGTCCATTTCAGAGACATAGTAATGTCCAGGGAATGCAAATTATTAACTTGTTATAGTATTTTCAAGTATCAATATTTTTCTCGGTACATAGCTAACTTTATAGATATGATGATTCAAGTCAACAGCAGAAGTGGGAAGTGGGCTCAGCATACTCAAATTCAAATACAGCTTTAAAAGAGTAGGATTCGTACCTGATGGACAGGTGACGAAGCCATATTAAGAAAACCCCTGCCACTTGTCATATCTTTCTTCACCCCAGTATTATCTCTCGGACCTTCTGATATCCTGGGTAAGGAACTTGTGGGATTTGATAATGATTTTGAAGAGTTCCTAGTAAAGGAAACAGAAGCTGAATTGAACTTAGGTTTTAAACCTTTTCCATCAGGTCTGCTGACAGAAGCTCTGGTATCAAACAATGAGTCAACAGAACTATTAGGGAAATTGTCTGGTTGAACAAGAGGAATATAAGCATGTGAAGAAATAGGGTTTTGATAATTGGGGAGGGAGTAATATTGCTCTGCCCCTCCAAATGAACCATCAACTCCTATCATTGCACCAGGAATATAAGGATTGTATGGATTGTATGGAGACTGTGCAAATCCATAGCTAGGTGTATAATATATATATGGAAAACTTTCGTTTTGTGCACCCTGGCAAAGAACAAGCATTCAAATCAGCTTTCAACCCAGCATATGACACATATACACAAGTAGAGGAGAACTAGACTCACTGTGTACTGAATATCAGGACCATCTACACCAAAAATCCTATGGTGGTCCTCCCATTCTCCGGGTGATTCAAATCCTAACCATAATAAATAACTAGTCAATATGATTCATACCCAATATACCACGAACTCAAGCCAAGACATATAATTCTGATTTTACCTGTACAGTAATACCCATAATTGGTGGCAGCAGGATAATACAAGTTCTGATCAACAACAAATTCAGGGGCTCCATCATTAAACATGGCTTGAAATTGTTGAATATTTGGGCTTGTTAGATGTGAGTTTAAATCAGTGCCTTCAATCTGAAAATCCAATAGATAGTAATAAAACCTATTGTCATACTAACTCAAAAAGAAGACAATGCACAGAATATATTTAAAAACCAGAGGTTACAAAAATTCAATAAAATTATTACCAAATAAGCATCTGCATTTCTAGTTTGAGAAACATCATACATTTCCATACCAGAACTGCTACCACTGCAAACAGTCATAATATGAAGTATAAGCAAATAAAACAATCCAATAAATATTAAAGTGAGAAAATGGCATTCAAAAGAAACCAAACTAATTGACAATGAGCAGCAGATTCAATCATCTAAACTCTAAAGCAAGCAAAAATAATTGCAATGCACTTTTAAATCCAGGATTAATACCATTAACCACAGCAAACATGAAACACAGAACAAATGAACTACAAAGAAGTCATGACTAAAAAACTAAAACATAATCCACCACGTCATGAAAACACTAAGTAATAGATACAGACATCCTTGTGAAAAACAATTTCATTAATCCCCAACTTCTTGTTAGTGTTACTGTTCGGGCACTTCTTTTACACAAACATCATTGTAAAGAATCACATTGGGTTGAGTTATGAAAAGAAATCATACCACCAACTATATATATGGTATGCAAAGCTTCAAAGAGCCAATAGTTGAACCTTCCTTAACCCCAAATACACACTACAATATCGGCAAAGTGAGCTAAAATGCTATCAAATTTCCATTTCTCACAACACTCCCATAGTTGCTTACAAGGGTTAACTCACCAACACAAAGAGATTGGGAAGACCTAAATCTCACAGCTCAGCACGCTACAAAAGCTAAAACTCACGAATATCGCTCATCAATTATCTACCAACCTTTCAAATCCCTTTGAAAGGAAAGTATCAACGCGGTTTGACCTCGAAATAGTGAACCAGCTCAGTAACTTACCAATTAAGCAACCAATTTAACCCCAAAAGAAACCCCTTTTCTAATCCTAGAAAACAAAACAAAAAAAAAAAGAAAAAAAAAACTCCAGAATCGAGCACTCGCAAAACGAAAACCACAAAAAAACCTCGTCCCCACAACTTCACAAGAACACTATTCTCCACTCAACCTGGCACGAATTCGAGAAACACAACTTCAATCACCGAATATGAGAGAACTTACGAATCAATCGACACACACGAGTAAAAAGACAGAGAAAAATAACGCATGAAAAAAGAGTATGATTCACCTGAAGGAAAAAGAAGAAAAAGAAAACAATTCAATGCATGGTTGGCACGAAACGCCGTCGTATGACGGAATTGGAGAGGGCAAAGAGTGAAGGAAGGGTCTTCTGGAACATTCCGATAACACCCCTACGAAACCCTAACCATTAACTGAGAGGAAAGAAAGAGTGAGAGAAGAGAGAGCCCTTGGCCTTTGAAAAGGGGCGGTTTCGGTGCGTGCAAGAAAAATAAATAAAAAAATTAAACAGAGGAAAGAAAGGAAGAAAGTGTGTGAAATGAAAATGAAATAGACGTGGAAATAGAGGTTCCCACCTATTTAAGATACGAAAGTGTTTCACAATTTCAATTTCATTTTTTTATTATTATACCCCTCTTTAATGGGGGGGCTTCTTCATTTTACTTCAATGCCCCTTCTTTGATTCGGATACAACCAAAATGCCACTACTTTTATTCAATTTAACCAAAATGGGAAACGTTGCCCTTTGGGATGTTTGCTTGCTCGCTCTATATACGCGCGCTTAAGGTAGCAGTCCGTGACCTCACTGACATGTAGAAACTGCCCAACGCATGAACACTGAGTTTAGCTCACTCCTTTTCTTTTTTTTTTGGAAAGGCAAAGGTATAATATTACATATAAAGAGAAGGCAGATTAGTAAGAGCAATACATCTGCATAGTTACATCAAAAAAATGCCTAACTCATAGTAAGTGAGATGTTAGGTATTATGTACCAAAAGTGAGCCCTATACTTCTATTATGAATTGAGATAAAACAAAGGGTCGTTACCACCAAGTGGAGAAGAAAATCAGAGAGTTTTTCATTCTTTTGTACAAAAATCATTGACCAAAAATATTTTTAATGTTTTTCAGGATATGAGACCCTTTAAATTGACGGTCCCGAAAAATAATGTTGTTTGTGACATTTCACAAACACCAGCACGATGCATGGCACAACAATTGTTTTCATCTATGACTTCTCCTTCCTCAAACAAATTTATGCACAAATTTATTGTTGTGAATAATAAAAATGAGTTATAGTATTAAATTAAAAAGTGAGGTTTACACAATTATGTTTGTTTTTATAATTATGACATTCATACGAAATTATTCTTATAATTATGGCATTCATACAAAATAGTTCCCACAAAAATCAAGGATAAGTTAGGATTTGATCCCTAGATCATTTGAATAAAAAACACAGTTTTCATTAATGGTTATTGATGTAAGATTTACACATAGATTATTTTTAATAAATTTTGATGAATATAATAAAGAATTTAGTATTTGAAAGAATGTGTTAAAATATATGGTATGTGATCCAACATTTTTCATTAATAATAATAATTGATTCGTTACGCATAATGTCCTTCGTATTGTTCCACCGACAATGATGTCACTGGAGATAAAGGAGAGGCAAGGGATCAAAATAGTATTAAGTGTCCCCCTTATAGGGTTACTCATTGTATTTTAACATTTTTTTTTCCCTGGTGTATTTGGGCTAGGTCTAGTTCGTTAAGTTGCTTAGCATAGCGGCAATCTAACTTAAACAACATAAAAAATTTGGTCTTGCAAAACGCAAGTAGCCATTTTCATCTCATATATATTAAAATATGCAAACTCAACGGGTATTTGTTTAAGAAAGTAATTATTTAGCAAGAGAAAATTCTAGAAATTCTCTTTTACTATAACATGCTCCTTGTTCTTTTTAATATCACAACATGGTACTTGTTATTACATGTTACAGATGACCTCTTTTTTCTTGACACAACTTTGCTAGGATTTGATTATTAATAAAACCTCTGCTTAAAATCTATTTTTCAAAAACATATGATCACGAAGAATTCAAAATTTATTATTTTGCTTTTTATCATTTTTTTTTAATTTTTAGGCATTTTACCAATTCTTTAAATGTGTAACTAAATGCTTATATGTTCCTGACATTATTTTGTTATCGACATGATATAAAATGCACAAAATTTGAAAACAAGATAATAATATGAACACACAAAACATAAGTAAAATTCACAAAATAATGATAGTTAAGTGATAAAACATGCAATCTAAGAAATTATGGCCACCAGAAATGATTATTCTTACGTAGTAGTTTTTTTTTTTTGTCTAAAAAGAGCTTTCTACTATCCACCAGTTTCAGAAAAAATAAGGCAGACGCCGAGCGAATATAGACTTGCAAATTGCAACAAGGGTAGATTTTACATGCATGGATCAAGATTTTCTACACTAAGTTTTAAAAGCAAAGATCTAAACCCTTGAAAATATTCTTTTTTCCATTAAAATAAACATGATTTTATTTTGCAAAACCTAAGTACCTCGGATTATAATTGCAGTTTAATTTTAAACTCCAAAAGATCCAATTCCTTTCCTACACCGCCACAGCACAGAAACCATTAACGATACAAATCTGAAAAGTTGTTCAACAGTATATTTTCGCAGCTCCATGCATGCATGCTGCCTCAACTCATTTGAAATCTCGACGTTGTAAATAACGCCTTGCTTCGCTCCCCAATTAAAGAATAATTATACAAATCAACGAATAGCAACTAGATATTTCCAGAACACCCCTCCCCCCCCCAAAAAAATAATAATAATAATAATAATTTTTATCCTTTATACACACATATCAAAACCAAGACTTGAATAAATGAAAATTCTCATTTACACACAACCTTGACAATATAACACAAACAAACGATGGTTATCTGTATTGCAGGAAGTACGAACCGTACCCGGGGAAGGCATTCAGAAAATTCATGACGAGCTCCGATGGCAAAACTAGTCCTCGTATCAGCACATGGTGGTACTTGTCTATCAAGGACAACAATACATTTTGTTCATTAACGTCCACTAATTGACCTGTATTCGGATAATGCAACACTGGAAGGATTAGAAACTGTAAATTTTCCATCTATGATTAAATTGTGAATAACCAACCCTAAACTACGATCAGGAGAGATGGATGGCAAGTAATGCTGCGTCTGAAAATCCAAGCATGCTAAATCATTGTGATTTTTGAAGTTCATTAATATCTCAAAATGATTTTCAAGAATAAGTGTGTTTGGTTTACCATTGGAAAACTCTCAAACGGCCGTTGAATCAAAAACTTTGAATTCCTACTTCTCACAAATCGTGCATGGAATGTATCCTTCAATCTAACGTTAAACCAAACACTTGTTCTTGGTTGCTGTGATGCAACCACCTCCAAAATCAGGATTAATTATAAAGATGCAACAACTAACTCATTTTTTAAGGGTTTTTTTTTTGTATATTGACGATGCATGTACAAAATAAAAAGCAGATAAGTACGTATTTATGCATATAAATAAAAGGCTTACCTAATTCCAGCTCCAGTTCCAGATCTTCATCATCCCCCTCTTCAATAGCTGAACCATTTTCCAATGCCTCAGCAGCTTTAGCATACCTATTAAGAAATTCTTCTTCTGTTTCTTCGTATTCATCACTTCCAGAATCCTATTCAAACAAATAAACCAAAAAACTAAAAATGAGTAAGCAAGAGAACACTGTAGGCAAAGAGGTAGATATTGATTTGGTATTAACAGCAAAAATAATGAGATATATGTGAAGAAGAGAAGTGCTAGCAATACTCTCTCTAACACACTTTCTTCTATTAGTGAAAATTTATTAACAAGAACATAATCATAAGTGGGGTTCAATAAATATGGAGTGACACCCACACAATTTTATGATTTCCAACAAATTCCAGGTAATAATAGTGTTAAGAGTATGTTAGAGTGCGCGTTGCTAGCATTTCTTATGTGAAAACACTGCAACGGTCAACCTCATCATAATCATCATTGTCACTGTCCTCATCCTCGTCCTCATCATCTTCATTTTCATCATCATCAGATCCTTGTTCATCTTCTTTCCCATCATGTGCTTCTTTCAATTGAATGGATACCTCCAACAGTGAAGTAAAGCAGTTTTGAATTTCATTGCCTGAGTTCCCTTGTTTGAGAAGTTGCTCAATCAATCGGCCCAATGTCATCACTAAAATTCATCCACAAAGAAATAGACAAAGTTGTGAAAAACAGTTTCAACTGTTTGACGGTGTTTACTAATGACTTAGAACTTAAACTAGGATGAATAGCAGCATTCAAATAATATATAGTTGAATGTTCATCAATTATGAGCAGAAAAACAAAAAGTACAATGAAGAACCATATAGGGTACATTCTTAAAAGTGTTCCCAAGCAGGTTGTTCGTGATCAGAAAAGTTTTCCCTTTTCAACAATCAACATTTCAAGTTTCAGCACACACAACAAAATGGCGTGCTAAATTGCTTAAAACAAGGTAAATATGAATAGAGTATATAATAATTAAGACAATCGATAGATAGGGCATACTATTACTTAGAAAAATGGAAAAACAAATATTATGTAAATTTAGTAATGCTTGAAAAAAGCAAACTATTTACCAACTAACTTCATCTCAGCCTCTGCTGTCAGACCAGGCTCAAAAGATCTATTGGATACATGACACAAAGCAGATGCCCAAATTTTGATGCCTCCGTGTTCGCCCTTCTCCAGAATACCTTCTACAATATCAGGATAACACAAATAGCAGGAAGATATAGCAAGCAATAGAGGCTTCCAAAGTGCACTGGGTGTGCTTTGAACTTCTATAAATCGAGAGAAGGCTGCCTGACTAAAAACAATAGCCAATGACTGCTTTACACCTTCAGTTTCAGGTGAGTAGGTTGGACAATGTAATAATATATGGACACATGAGCAAGCTCTCAATGTTGCAGAAGGATATTGCTTAATTGCCTCACTGATGAAAGCACCAATGCCCTCTACAATTGAACGTTCAGGAACAGGCGGAGCTGGAGGAGGTGGCATCTCTTTTACAACAAAGTTTTTCAGCTTATATCTGCAATCTAAATTCACAATTTCCTTAATCACCTCAAAAATCGATAAATCCTCTGATTCCTCCCATGCATGCCACTCTGCAATCATTTCAGACCAAACTGACACCAGCTCTGATACTTTAAGCTCTTGAATCATGTGATTTCCATCAATAGATAGCAAGACAGACTGTAGCAAAGTTGACAAATCTTCTATGCATGATGAGGAGGAGGGAGCCTGCTGATCTTGCTGATCCTTATCAAATTCAGGAAAACATAATAAAACTTTAACATGAAAACATATTTTGGTAGGTTTAAATATGTTTTTTGCCCCAGTAAATAATGCAATATTCATTTTTAATCTCAAAAATAAATTGTCTCCATTTGATACCTCATTTATGAAAATGTTCAAATGTAATCCTTGTCCTTCAAAAAAAAAAAATCATCTTGTTTTGGTCATTCATTTATGGAAATAAGGATTACATGGCACACTTTCATTAATTAAAAAAAGGAGCCAAAAGAAAACAATTTATTTTCCAGGAACTAAAAACAAGGATGGCCCTAAATAGCAATAAAGAAATATAAATTAGAGAAAGTGTTACACATTATTATTGTGGTCACTAAAAATACTTGAGGAATTCAAATGAGAAAAAAAAATACAATGTGACAAGGTAGATCATCAAAAATCAAAGCTTCATTAAATCCTTTATATTCTCTTTTTTGCTTTCCCTTGGGAACAAAAAAGTAGAGAAAATCAAAGTTCAATTTAGAAAGGCACTCAAACTGACCAGTGTGCACAGAGGGGTAAGCCAAGCCTGCTGCAAGAGTGCAGCAAAAGTTCTAGCAATTGCCACTTTACCCGTAGCCCATTTTTCACGAGACTCATCTGACTCAGATTCTTCAGGCCTGGAGTCTTCCCAAGTCTGACCCATAACTGCCAGAGCAGCAATTGCGCGTTCAACCACCTATTATACATACATACACATATCAAAAGTAGACTGGTGTTGCCTCAAAACTCAATCAAAGCAAGATAGACACATCCCCGCAGACATGAAAAACAATATACTCAGCGTTATCATGGAGGCAAACATGGATATATAAATAAAGGAAAATGCAATGTTATTTGCATGCATGTGTGACTGTATACTTTGCTACAAAAACACTATACAGCAGACAAATAGGAGTAATATAGATAACATATAAAACAAAGTGTTGAATTTGGCAAACCCCTAGGTGAATAAGTCTTTAATTTCATCCAACCAAAATCATTAAAACTTCCAATCTCGAAAACCATTTGGATTCATATCAAGAAATTTCAATAAAACTTTGAAACAAAGTTATGTATATTCAGCAATGGCATACCCAGATTTAATGTTATTATGTGATAGGAATTGTGAAAATGTTCAGAGCAAAGTTAGAGTAAAAAAGGAGTGTTTCAAGGAATGGTCTAGGTGTAGAAATTCTGAAACTTGGGATAAGTATAAGATAGCTAGAAATGAAACCAAAAAGGCGGTGAGTGAGGCAAGAGCCCAAGCTTTTGACGGACTATACCAAGCTCTAGGAACCAGGGACGGAGAAAGATCTATATATAGGCTTGCTAAGGGTAGAGAGAGGAAGACTAGAGATTTGGATCAAGTAAAGTGTGTTAAGGATGAAGAAGGCAAAGTCTTAGTGCATGAAAAGGATATCAAGGAAAGGTGGGAGGCGTATTTCCATAACTTATTTAATGATGGATATGGATATGACTCTAGCAGTCGAGGGAGGAGTTGAATGAGAGGTTGGAAACTTGGAGACGAGCTCTAGAAACACATGGCTTTCGCCTAAGCAGAAGCAAATCGGAGTATATGGAATGTAAGTTCAACAAAAGAAGGAGGGTTTCTAACTCAGAGGTGAAAATAGGAGACCATATTATCCCTCAAGTCACACGGTTTAAATATCTTGGGTCTGTAATACAGGATGATGGGGAAATTGTAGGGGATGTGAATCATCGCATTCAAGCAGGATGGATGAAATGGAGAAAAGCATCGGGGGTGTTATGTGATGCAAAGGTACCGATCAAGCTAAAGGGAAAGTTTTATCGGACTGCGGTAAGACCGGCGATTTTGTACGGAACAGAATGTTGGGCGGTCAAGAGCCAACATGAGAATAAAGTAGGTGTAGCGGAGATGAGGATGTTGCGGTGGATGTGTGGTAAGACTCGACAGGATAAAATTAGAAACGAAGCTATTAGAGAGAGGGTTGGAGTAACGCCTATTGTAGAGAAGATGGTGGAAAATAGACTTAGGTGGTTTGGGCATGTAGAGAGAAGACCGGTAGACTCTGTAGTGAGGAGAGTAGACCAGATGGAGAGAAGACAAACAATTCGAGACAGAGGAAGACCCAAAAAGACTATAAGAGAGGTTATCAAAAAGGATCTCGAAATTAATGGTTTGGATAGAAGTATGGTACTTGATAGAACATTATGGCGGAAGTTGATCCATGTAGCCGACCCCACCTAGTGGGATAAGGCGTTGTTGTTGTTGTTGTTGATGTGATAGGAATTGTCTGGTGAAACCCATAGAAATGATTATTAACCAATAAATAAACAAGAAAGATCAACATACTTGAGGCCAAGGTTCCAGATTGGAAGTTAACCATTTTGAGACTGGACCCACTATTGATGAGACAATAAGTGGGATATGGACTGCAACTTTTTCATCTCCAGCTTCCATAATAGAACTGAGAAGCTGAAATAAGATGGAACTCTCGCTCTCATTCTCATCATTTCCAATGTTGCCAACTATTACTTGGAGAAGGGGTAGAAAATCAGGGGGCAAGTAGTCATTCTGAAAAAGAAAACAAAAGCTGAGTAGTGAAAACGAGAAAGAGAGAATAAGAACAACCCAGTACAAAACATATCAGGGAACTAAAAAAGCTCACATCAAGTAGTGTGGTAATTGCCCCAGCAGCAGAAATCCGCACAGGATAGCAAGAAGGACCCTGCCTATCTGGCATGACCAATGCCATGAGCAATTGAGAATATACATCAGTACTCATCTCCTGAAAAGACAGAAACCAACTTGGGATCAGCTAAAAATGTGTTGAAGGTATTTCATCACAAAAGTTACATGAAAGCATATTGAGAAGCAATTTGAATCTGAATTTCTTGAGTTATGATAGTTAGTTGACATTCTGCCTTACTTCTGGTAGACAGGAGCCTAGTTCTCCAAGTACCCAGTTTGCACTAGCAACTAGGTATGGTAGGGACACAGCTATTGCATACAGTGGCAAAATCCGGGTACGAACAAGGCTTGTTACAAATTCAGGCTCTTGCTCCCTCAAAAACTGTAAGAAATGGCAGAATTTAAAACTCCTTTTAGTAATTTAGCATTGAAACACTGATGGATTGTCAAACAAAAGGGGAAAAGTCCTCACATCTTGCAGGCCACCATATGCCATAAGAACGCCAAAGTAACTGCCATGGTTTATGATGGAACAAGAACATGCAGATAAAGTTAATAAAAAAAACAGAAACATTAATTAAAAATTAAGCATGTTCATGTAAAGGGAAGCAAAAAAATGAAAAGGAAATAAGCTAAACATAGAGTAAGGATATCTACATAAGAAACAACCTTGTCCCCTTCAATCAGAAGGAAGTTATTTTGGAAAAAAGAACAGAAAGTATAAGAGTAATGTATACTCTTATAAGAGTATACATTACTCTTATAGAAAGGAATTAAGAATTATCAACACAAAACATACAACAAAATGTGTAAGGCATCAAATGGGTATAAACTCATTACAGCCATAAACACAATTGATTAGCCTGCATGTTTGATTGAATTAACTTGACTTGTAAAAATAATCGATTTTTTTGGCAGCTTCTCTAGAGAGCTTTTGAAAGAAAACACAAACCAAATTCAGCTAGATAAATTCTGTTGAAGCTGATTCAAAAGAAAATGCATACGTACTGCTCATTTTTCCATATCTATACTGTTGCTTTGCCAATAGGCAGTTAAAAACATATACATTAACAAATGAACAAAGTATTTATCATCATAGATCATGTCATTGATCTTAAAAGCATAATTTGGATTTATTTAAGGCATGCAAATGTGAAGCATACATAAAACTCACTCATTCAAGATTTTCTTTTGAGACAAGTTGGAAGCGGAAGGAATGGGAAACTTGGACAAAAATGGAAGCACCAATAACTCCCCCATAGAGCGGCGTTGATTGCTTTTTTTGTTCTTTTGACCTTTTTTACGCTTGGATGAAGATAAACTGTCAGTGGCAGTCTCCATTGGTGGACCCTGTAGACATTAGTGACAAAATGAGCCATGGTAATAACTAAGGCGTAGATTAATAAGTTTTTATTCGTGTAGTAACCTTTGACAGTGAAATAACACCAAGTAAGTTTACTGCACTTTTTCTAGCTGTGAATAAATCCTCTCTCCATCCAGAAATTTCACCCTAAATATAAAATTCAGGTTAGATATATATCTAAAAATTAAGGTAACACAAATTACAAAAAGATCAATTTCATACTATATCTGAAGGAAGATTCTTTTGTATATACTCATCTGGGTCTTCTTCCCACTCTGACATGTCCTATGCATTAACATTTCCATAAGAAATTAACAAGAAAAAGTGTATGTTAAGCAACTAAATTTTACAAGTTTATTATTCTTAAGCAAAACAAATATCCATGTTATTTTTTAAATAAATTCTGACCTTGTCATTCATGACTAATGCTGGAAAGATTGCAGATTCCAATAGAGTCGTAAAATGTGGAGAAACTAATCGCCATCCCTGCATAAATTGAAATTGAACCTTATCAAGATGTTGAAATTTAATTTTAAAATAATTGAAACTAGAAAAAAAAATCAGAAACCTACCGGCCCAGTCTCCAGTATATTTGAAATTACATCAAAACCTAGGGACAATAGCCTCTCTGAAAGGAAAGGAAGTTTCTGCAAGAGGAACATGACAGTTCAAATTTTGGAACATCCAAAATATGAGGAAATAAAATAATAAATATCAAGGTAACAAGTCCAGAATCAAGTTACAGATAAATAAAGATCTGGATTTTGGAAGCAGTGTGGAAAATAAATACAGATGGTTAATAAATAAGATGCTGAGCAGACAACAGTTTAAGGAAGAGCATCAATGAGTAGTTCAGAATTTTAGAACAAAAAAATCAGAACAGCAAGCATAACCATTGTTCAGGCCAACTACTAAACCAGTTATTAAGTACAAGAATTAATGACAATATCTTACACTGGTATTTTTGGTAAGTTTGACCATGTTTAAAACACAATTTATAATTTCTGGCATCAACCTGAAAATGAAGGGCATATGTTTCAATATATGATATAAAAAAAAGTTTATATTCAAACAATAAAAAAGAAAAACTGTATGAACCATATTACTTATCAGAATGTTTCCTGTGCCGGGTTACAAGGGCAGAGAAGATAAGCAGACTTCTTTTTCCAGTCTTCAATCTTGTCAAATATTCATCTTCTTGATTGACAATACTATCAAAGCTCAGAGAGCTCAAAATGCTCATTAGGTCCCGACAGAATGAAGGCAGTAGAGGAGCCAAAGTTGATGGCATGTAGGACTTCACCTATATGTAGAAATTTCAAATAAAAAGAAAAAGATATAACCATTTTAAAGAGAATATCAAATAAATAGCAATGGCAAAAAGAAATTAGACCAGGGGGAAAAATTTAGCATAAAGTCTTGGACTAGATAGCAAAGAGTAACAGAGAACATAATATGTCACATTAGCTGAAAGCTTTCCTTTTCACAGTGAAGAACCAAATTCTCTTCAACAAGTTTAATAACAGGACGAGAATAATGAGTCTATCTCTCCCACACACTTTATTTTTCAGTATAAATAAGAGACAAGGAGTCTAATAACACTAAGTAATTTTCATACTTATTGTTCTAAAAAATCAGTGTAATGTGGCTGCAGATCACAAAAAAAGAGGTAGCACTTATGTTTCCATTGTAATACACTCGTCTGTTTTTAACAAACCACTATGCAATACTGACAATAGTCTGTGTGCAAATCACATTGGGAAAAATTAGCATCATGACTTCACAAATGCTAGTTAAAGCTGATGAGCCAAAAACTAATACCATCAAAGGCCAACTGAAACTTTTAGATGGATTTGGCTCATAGCATCCAAGGCCAACTTATAGATGTAGTGTAGACTTAATAGAATTTAATAACAAAACTACGCCAAAAGAGTATAGACATCACAAACAATACAACCAGAAGACAACAGAAGAATTCCATTTAGATAATAAGATCATTTAACTTCTAGGCTTCAGCTCCCCCATTATTGAATATATTCAAATCAATGCAGACAATAACAAATATATAGATTTTTTATGTCAAGTATACACGCATCAAACCAATACTTACTGCAAAATGTAGGCATTTGCATATAGTGAGGAGGACTTTCTCAGTTTCTTTTTCTGCTATGCCATGGGTTGCTAAAGCCTGATCCAAGCATCATACAATCACTCAGAAGTGAAGTTCATAAGAAAAGGTGAGCAAGGCAAATAAGAAAAACACAACACCTTTTCAACAAATTGATGGAAAACAGCAAGCAAAGGCACAAGAACTTCTTTGGATATAAGCTCCAATTGTGGTGGTACCGGCTCCTTAGCAACTTTAGGATTCAAAAAATACTGCAAAATGAAGGAATGATTTTGAACATAAGTCAAACCAACCAAAGCCATTCAGCACTCATCACATACAAAGTTTTCTAAAATAATACAGATAAAACATTACTATAGAAGCACATTATGGCAAACTGCATCGAGTAACAAAAACTTCAAAAATTCAGAAGCACATACTTATTAAAAAGCAACCAAAGCCCACCATTATCATCTTCACTAATAGTTTTAACAATTTGAACTCTCCAAAGCCATACAGCATCGAACACATACAGAGTTTCATAAAAACAATTAATAGAACTAAAAAAATATTTTAGAACCACACAGTAAGCCAAACTAACAAAAAATCCAAAATCTCACAAGCACAGGCTTATTAAAAATTTGAGTACCTGGAAAGGTCTGAGAAGAGCATGGAGAACAAGAAGTGCATTTACAGTACTCCATTTGGTATTCGAACCACTGGTAAGATGGCTATTCTGAATAGCAGACTGCAAATTAGGCACAAGCTCCGGCCACAAATTCTGCTTAACAAAATCAGCAGCAGCAATGGCACGGAACTGCAACCACAGAATCACTCACCAATCAGATTCATATATACTCATACATACTTAGCCACACACACACACACACATATAACACACGAGCAGAAATCAGAACAAAACACAGTTCATAAGAAACTAGAAAGCAGAATTTACATGCATACCACTTCGACTAAAATTTTGAGAACGGACAACTCGACTTGAAGCAACGCTTGCATCAGCTGCTCCTTGAACTCCTTGCTCACATTGGAAGGCTTGACGCCGGTACTATCGACAGTGCGACGAGTGAGGTTCTTGAGATAGGTAGCAGCAGCGATTTTCTGACCTTGATTTCCTCCACCTGTTCGCGAAACACGAAACGAGAATTATCGCGATTATAAGATTTCCGAAAGGAGGAGTTGAATAGGTGAATTAAATTAAATTACCGGTGGAAATGGAAAGGAGGTAGAAAGGGAAGTGCGGAGTGAGGGAGATGAGATCGAGTGCGGCGGTGGCAGTGCGGACGGCGGTAGCGTCGGGGCTGAGGGTTTGGTCGAGCAACTGAGCGATATGAGTAAGGTCCTCCGCCATGGTCAGAGCTGCTACTCAGTTCGGAAAGAGAAACAGAAACCCTAGTTTTGCGTCACCCGCTCTCTTGCATATTGGCGGGAATGTGTGTGCTTTTTATATGGCAGATTCCGCTTTTTCGAGATAAGAGAAAAATAAAAAGAATATTGCTTATTTTTCAAATTAATTGAAAATGGAGATGCGGGGGATCGAACCCCGTGCCTCTCGCATGCAAAGCGAGCGCTCTACCATTTGAGCTACATCCCCATGACAGTAATCTTTAAGAATTTTATTTTTCATTGATTTACTCTAATGGCAATTCAACGGTTGTTTTTAATCCTCCTAGATTTCGGGTATGAAATTGGTGTAATGCATTTTTGCAAAAGAAAATTAACTTGATGTGTTTTGACTGCTTATCTTTGAATTTGTTAACGACTTGAGTTGAAATTTGTTCATCTAAATTTTCATTTTTATGTTGTACAACTGTGTTAATAGTTGAAGAGATAGCATAATTAATCTGAATCATTAAACATAAAGGAAGAAAATTTGATTTTGAAAGTATAACCTATATTGGATTTGAAACCGTGTATGGTACGCTATTGGTCGCCAAACATGTCACGTTCTTTCCATGCCACGGCCTTTCCTTTATATTCTCACACGCGGTTTGATCCATGACAGAAAGAAAAACATGAGAGATTGAAAATCAGAAGCCTCTACATCATGATCATTTTCTAAACTTCTGCAGTTAATTCAAAGAGACAGTAAATAATTAGAATATGTTCCCCCAGTTTTTCAAGACAGCTCCTTTCAGAAAGCCTTGTTGGTTATCAATACAGTACCATTGATGATAACAGTATCATATTAAAGTCACTTTTAGTATTTGGGCCTTCTTTAGCAGCATTCACACTCTTGTTCGACTAAAACTAGATGAAAAAAGTCAAATTGAGCAGAGCAGCACTAAGGTCGATGCCCAGTGTAGTAGGCCTTTTCCTCCCAATTTCAGCATATCACAGTGTCCATAAAAAATTTCTCATTAGTGGCACAAGCTTTTGCAGTGCACACATACAATATAATAATTGAAACAGCCCCGCATTCCGATGGAGCTAGAGTACTATTCACAAATAACATAGCAAAACCACTTAACTTTAGTTCAATTTTTCAACATGTGTGGATCCCAGCACCAGCCTATGTCCAACGTTCAAAAAGCCATTCAAACTTGCACGAGTAAATTACGGCCATTTGTACACCTTTTTCTCTGTAAAAAAAATCAGTATCCTAAAATCCTTCCTCCAAACACTTGTATCATCTTCTAGCTTCTAATTTCTAACCATGCAAATGCAGCTATTCACCATCTTCAAACTCCTTATACTAACACTATTATTTCAGCTACAAGTCACTCCCACTCTCACACTCTCCCCTTGCAAAACCTCATGTGGCAACATTCCTATAAATTACCCCTTTGGCCTAGAAGATGGATGTGGTGCACCCCAGTTCAGACACATGCTAAACTGCAGCACCGACTTGTTCTTTCAAACCCCTTCAGGTTCTTACAAAGTCCAATCCATCGACTATGACAAAAAAACCATGGTAATCTATGACCCCTCAATGTCCACCTGCTCCATTCTCCAACCTCACCACGACTTCGAAATGACCCAAGTTCAATCCGCCATAATCCCCCCATCACAGGACACAGTTTTCGTGCTGCTAAACTGCTCCATAGACTCTCCCGTTCTAAACCACTACAAGTACCTCTGCTTCAACTTCGCCGGTCACACGTGTGACGAGCTTTATGGTTCGTGCAACGCCTTCAGGGTCTTTCATTTGCTGACAAACAGTTCTCCACCGTGTTGTTTCACCAGTTATAGCACCGTGAAGTTCATGAGCATGAACATATTGGACTGCACGCACTATACCAGTGTGTTTAACACGGATAATTTGAAGGGTGTTGGCCCTTTGGACTGGGTTTATGGGATCAAGCTTTCTTTCAGTGTGCCTGATACTGGATGTCAAAGTTGCAAAGAATCTGGTGGGACATGTGGCTTTGATACTGATACGGAAGGTTTGCTTTGTCTTTGCTCAAGTTTCGCTAATTCAACAAGGGAATGTGGTAAGCAACTTTGGAATTATAACCTTTGTCTTGCACAAAAAATGGTATACCAAGTTTTATTTGTATGCTAACTATAATGTCGTCGTTTCTGTTTTGCATCTCAGCTGCTGGAAGCATAATATCAAAAGGACAGAACAATGCTCCTTGGACACACTTCCTACTGGTTTTGCTTGTTGTAGCTAATTTTCTCACGAAAGTGAGGCTCGTTTGAGAGATTAATTTTAGTTGTCTGCCACTCTATTGTTATAGGGCAGCGAGAGTTTGTTTACCACTTCAGATTGGGGAAGTGTGTTTTGAAGTCGCAAGGTTGTTCACAACTCTCCAATGATGCAAAATGGCTTACAGAAAACAGAAGAGAAACGTCTTCTTCATTTCTGTATGTTGTTCACAGTGGGCATTACAAATGACTAATGTACGGTATGTTAGAGACCCACGTTATGTGCACGTTGCACATTCCTTTATATTTTATTATTTTGGAAAAATTTGTTACTTCTGAATCTGGTCCATTTTCCATCCACATTCATCCCATATCTTTGCAAAATATATTTGCAACCACCTTCAGTAACAAATCACGTACCCATCATCTCACGTACTGATAACTTCTTATCTCACGTCTGATAACTTCCTATCTCACGTTCTGATAACAAGTTGAGAGAGCTCTGTGATGGACAGACTCTATAAATAGGATGGGGTGCTCTCAGTTTTGAATCACCAAACCCACTTCTCTATTCAGAAAAAATACACCATCTATTCAGAGTGAGTAAGGGTCTGGAAGAACAAAACTGTCTTTCAGGTTCGTGTGTGAGCCGCTTCCCGTTCGATTTGCAATGACTGGAGGTATGCTTGTAATTCCTTTTAATTTCCGCTGTTTGATCTAAATATGCTATTTAAATTTATTTGCATGTTTAGATCAGTGTATGTATATTTCTTCATTTGGTATCAGAGCCTATTTGTACCTCTGTCTTGCTTATTGGGTCGTTCCTATGTGGAGTTTATTTTCTGAGTATATGGGTGTTATGTTTTAAGCCTCCTTAATTCAAAATAACATCAAAATTAGGAATGATGTGAGTTTTCTAATTTTTCTATGATTTAAAACGTATTTTTGGGTGTCTAAAATGTATATAATGTGTGGGTTTTTCGAAATTGAGGTAATAATATTTTTTTTTTTTTTTTTTTTTTTACCACTGCTGGAGGTTGAAGACGAAGTCTTGTGGGTTTTGTTTACTGTGTTGGAATTGTTAATATACATTTTAAATTAACAATATTAAACAAAGCACGACTTGGTCTAGTGGTAGATGTGATGTGTATTACCTCATTGTACTGGGTTCGAATCTCGTTGCTGCCCTTGTTGTTTGTTTTCGTTTTAATTAATTAAAAGGAAGTATAAATGAAACAAAAACGCCTTATGCTGGTTTCGAACCCTCACCCTACAAGCATGAAAGGACTCCCTTTGCCGCTAAGCTACTGCAACTTAATTGTTTATTAACTGCAGTTCACGTGTATTTATAACTTCTTAAGGATAAATCATTTATGCACAAACTATTTAAAAATTGTTTGTCTCTTAAGTTATGTTGAACATGCAATATTATGTTAAATACTGGTATGCATTGGATTTAATCCTTTAAAGTTTATTACATGTTGAATGAATATACGTGCAATGTTATTTTGAATTGGTATACATGTAATTTTTTTTATGATTCAATATTGAGCACATTTGCATTATTAAGTATGTTTATGCAAGGTTTATTTTTAAATGTTAAGTGATTAATATAATTTTATTAAATTAGAGAATAGCCACAGCATCTTTAATTGAGTAAAATTATATACTAAATTTATAATCACATTAGAAATATTAATTGTGATTAATCATATGTAATGTGATGAAATCTACCCACAGGAATTTTGTTATATTTGTATGATTAATTAGGATAAAATATTAAATTATATTTCTTAATTTACCCACAGGAATTAAGGAAAAGAACATGATTTAATAGTTTTATCATAAAGTTGCATGATGAATCTAATTGAGTAGGACTTTAGCCCACAGGCAAGTTTTGTGTCACTAGATTCATATATTGAGACATGATTTGCATTGGCAAAACATGACATTTGTTTAGTCTCAAATTTTCTTAATGAGCATGTGTGTTTGTTTGCAGTTTCACAATCTATGAATATTTCTTGTGACCTTCCCATTTTGAAAGGTGATAATTATAAGGTTTGGAAGGAAAGAGTTCTCCTTCATTTGGGCTGGATGGATATTGACTATGCTATAAGGAAGGATGAGCCACCGGCTATTACTGAAACTAGCGAACCTGATGCTGTTGATCTTTATGAAAAGTGGGAGAGATCTAATCGTCTCTCCGTTATGTTCATAAAAACCAACATATCCGCTAGTATCCGGGGTTCAGTTGACCAGTATGATAAGGTCAGAGATCTGTTGAAAGCCATTGATGAACAGTTTACAACCTCTGAGAAGTCACTTGCTAGCACACTCATTATGCAATTCTCTTCCATTAAGCTTACTGGAACGAGAGGTGTGCGTGAACATATCATGCGCTTAAGGGACATAGTGGCTCAGTTGAAAACCTTGGAAGTTACCATGTCTGAATCCTTCCTGGTACATTTCATTTTGTGCACCCTACCTCAACAGTATACACCCTTCAAAATCTCCTACAACACACATAAGGATAAATGGTCTATTAATGAATTGATGACCATGTGTGTTCAAGAAGAGGAGAGATTGATAATGGAAGAGGGTGAGAAGGTAAATTTGACTACTTCTAATTCTGGAAAGGATAGGAAGAAGTTTGTAGGCACCAATAAAGGAAAGATTCCGACTCAACCAACAATTAAAAAGGAGTCAAAGTGTTTCTTCTGTAAAAAGAAAGGACACATGAAGAAGGACTGCCCCAAATTTAAAAGTTGGTTTGAGAAGAAAGGTACACCATTTTCCTTTGTTTGTTATGAATCTAATATGATTAATGTGAATCATAATACATGGTGGATTGACTCTGGTTCTACAATCCATGTTTCTAATACCTTGCAGGGTATGGAAAGCCTAAGGAAGCCAGTGGGAAGTGAGCAGTGCATCTACTCAGGGAGTAGGATGAGCTCACATGTAGAGGCCATTGGAACGTGCGTCTTAGTCTTAAGTAGTGGCTTTAAATTACATTTGGAGAAAGTTTTTTATGTTCCTAGTTTCTGTAAAAACTTAATTTCTGTTTCTAAACTTGCACCTTTGGGATTTTATTTTAATTTTACAGACTTTGGTTTTAATTTACTAAATAAATCTGAAATTATTGGTTGTGGTCAATTGGTTGATGGTCTTTATTCGATTGAATTGCAAAATGACGCTACTTCTATGCACGTTTCTGTTGGGTTAAAACGATGTATTGTGAATGAAGAATCCTCTATGTTGTGGCACCGGAGATTAGGACATATCTCTATTGAAAGAATCAAGCGATTAGTAAATGAAGGAGTACTTAGTACTTTGGATTTCGCTGATTTTGAGACTTGTGTAGATTGCATTAAGGGTAAGCAAACTAACAAGTCTAAAAAGGGTGCAAAGAGGAGTTCTAATTTATTAGAAATCATACATACAGACATATGTTGTCCAGACATGGATGCAAATAGTCCGAAATACTTCATAACCTTTATAGATGATTATTCACGATATATGTATCTCTACTTACTTCATTCTAAGAATGAAGCTTTAGATGCCTTTAAAGTTTTTAAGGCTGAAGTTGAGAAACAATGTGGAAAACAAATTAAGATCGTGAGATCAGATAGAGGTGGGGAGTACTATGGTAGATACACAGAGGATGGACAAGCACCAGGTTCATTTGCGAAATTTCTTCAAGAACATGGGATTGTTGCCCAATACACTATGCCTGGTTCTCCGGATCAGAATGGTGTGGCAGAACGAAGAAATCGAACCTTATTAGACATGGTGAGAAGCATGAGGAGTAATGTAAAGCTTCCTCAATTTTTGTGGATTGATGCTCTTAAGACGGCTGCGTATATATTAAACCGAGTTCCAACCAAGGCTGTCTCAAAGACACCTTTTGAATTATTCAAGGGTTGGAAACCAAGTTTGCGACATATACGCGTTTGGGGATGCCCGTCTGAAGTAAGAATCTATAATCCACAAGAGAAGAAACTAGACCCTAAGACTATTACTGGGTATTTCATTGGATATGCTGAAAGGTCTAAAGGGTATAGGTTCTATTGTCCATCCCACAACACTAGGATTGTGGAATCAAGGAATGCAAAGTTTCTTGAAAATGACTTGATCAGTGGGAGTGATCAATTTCAGAACATTTCTTCTGAAAGGGATCACTGTGAAGCTGAACCTTCTGGGACAAGTAATAGGTTGGTAGTCATTCCCACCCCTCAAGTTAAAATGGGTGTTAGACAACCAGTGATTGAAGTTCCACAAGCTGTTGAAAGTGATCATGTAGATCGAGTTGTTTGTGAGGAACAACATGATGATATTGAACAAACTGATGAAGAACCAGTTGAACAAGTTCCTCAGCAAGATGACCAAACAACATTAAGAAGATCTACTAGAATAAAAAAGACAGCAATTCCTAGTGATTATGTAGTGTACCTACAAGAATCAGACTACAACATTGGAGCCGAAAATGATCCTGAGACGTTTTCACAAGCCATGAGTTCTAAGGAATCAAATTTGTGGTATAATGCTATGAGGGATGAGATGGATTCTATGGCATCTAACCAAGTTTGGGATCTCGTTGAGTTGCCTGTTGGTGTAAAAGCCATCGGATGTAGATGGGTCTTCAAAACAAAGAAAGACTCAGAAGGCAACATTGAGAGACATAAGGCAAGACTTGTTGCTAAAGGATTCACTCAAAGAGAAGGAATCGATTACAGAGAGACCTTTTCCCCTGTATCTAAGAAAGACTCTCTTCGAGTAATTCTGGCATTAGTAGCTCATTTTGATCTTGAGCTGCATCAAATGGATGTGAAAACGGCGTTCCTGAATGGTGATCTAGAAGAAGAGGTTTACATGAAACAACCTGAGGGATTCTTATCTAGTGTTGGTGAGCACTTAGTCTGCAAGCTTAATAAGTCCATCTATGGATTGAAACAAGCCTCCCGCCAATGGTATTTAAAATTTCATGAGGTCATTTCTTCATTTAGCTTTGAAGAGAATGTCATGGATCACTGTATATACCAGAAGGTCAGTGGGAGTAAGATTTGTTTCCTTGTATTATACGTAGATGACATTCTGCTTGCGACTAATGATAAGGGTATGCTATATGAGGTGAAACAATTTCTCTCAAAGAACTTTGATATGAAGGATATGGGAGAGGCATCTTATGTCATAGGCATAAAGATCCATAGAGAAAGATCTCGAGGCATTTTAGGCTTGTCTCAAGAAACCTATATCAACAAAGTTTTAGAGAGATTTAATATGAAAGATTGTTCACCAAGTGTAGCTCCCATTGTGAAGGGTGACAAACTTGCTTTGAGTCAATGCCCCAAAAATGATTTTGAGCGGGAACACATGAAAAATATTCCATATGCTTCAGCAGTCGGAAGCCTTATGTATGCTCAGGTTTGCACTAGACCTGATATTGCATTCGCTGTTGGAGTTTTGGGAAGATATCAAAGTAATCCAGGTATTGACCACTGGAAAGCTGCAAAGAAAGTGATGAGATATCTTCAAGGAACAAAAGATTACATGCTCATGTACAGACAAACTGATTGTCTGGAAGTGATTGGCTACTCCGACTCAGACTTTGCTGGTTGCGTTGATTCACGAAGATCAACATCTGGTTATATTTTTATGTTAGCCAGTGGAGCTGTATCTTGGAGAAGTGCCAAACAAACCTTGACTGCTACTTCCACTATGGAGGCTGAGTTCGTTTCTTGTTTTGAGGCTACCTCGCATGGTGTATGGTTGAAGAGTTTCATATCTGGCCTTAGAGTTGTGGACTCTATTTCTAGGCCATTAAAGTTGTATTGTGACAACTTTGCTGCGGTGTTTATGGCTAAAAATAACAAAAGTGGAAGTCGAAGTAAGCACATCGACATCAAGTACTTAGCCATAAGAGAACGTGTTAAAGAAAAGAAAGTGGTCATTGAACACGTCAACACTGAGTTAATGATTGCTGATCCTTTAACTAAAGGCATGCCACCAAAGAATTTTAAGGATCATGTAGTACGAATGGGACTTGGTTCCATGATGTAATTTCATTGTACGTACATTTGTTATTTTCAATGAAACTCTTATTCAGTTAGATATTTTCTCATATCGTTTTGTGCACATATTTATTTATTTCGAGAAAAATCATTCGGTTTAGATATAGAATAAACATATGGTTTATTCATTAAGTTGAGAGCTAGTGTTGAGAGACTTGATATATTGTGGTACATGGAAGATACTACTCATCATCAGAGGACCTATCGCCATGACTCATATATTATGTTTCTTGTTATGGTTGATGTTGAGTTAAATGGACCAAGTGGGAGAATGTTAGAGACCCACGTTATGTGCACGTTGCACATTCCTTTATATTTTATTATTTTGGAAAAATTTGTTACTTCTGAATCTGGTCCATTTTCCATCCACATTCATCCCATATCTTTGCAAAATATATTTGCAACCACCTTCAGTAACAAATCACGTACCCATCATCTCACGTACTGATAACTTCTTATCTCACGTCTGATAACTTCCTATCCCACGTTCTGATAACAAGTTGAGAGAGCTCTGTGATGGACAGACTCTATAAATAGGATGGGGTGCTCTCAGTTTTGAATCACCAAACCCACTTCTCTATTCAGAAAAAATACACCATCTATTCAGAGTGAGTAAGGGTCTGGAAGAACAAAACTGTCTTTCAGGTTCGTGTGTGAGCCGCTTCCCGTTCGATTTGCAATGACTGGAGGTATGCTTGTAATTCCTTTTAATTTCCGCTGTTTGATCTAAATATGCTATTTAAATTTATTTGCATGTTTAGATCAGTGTATGTATATTTCTTCACGGTACATTTTAATTTTAGCAGAACATGCTTTTTTCTTGTTTTGTTTTTGCTACATAATTTTAGCAGAACATGCTCTGACAAACATAATTAATCCTCCGCAGTTATTAAAAAAATAAGCAACCTGTCCTCTTAGTTGTAGCTCAAAATAATGCTTCAAGTTTAGAGACTACTACTATCTAATCTTTAGGAAATAATTTTTTTTACAAAAATAAATAAATAATATAAGGTTGTTTCTTTAAAATAAAATAATTCAGACATGTAATATTAATATTGAGATTCTACGTAAAAGTTCAAGAGCATGGTTCACTAACAGGAAACTCAAACGAGTTTTTTAATTTATTTTATAGAAATAATATTTTTTCAGTTTCTTGAAATAAAGTTTGAGAAAAATAGAGTACTTTCTATGAATAATCGCTGGTCAAAGAAGAACTATATAGCTATAATGGAAGGAAAATTGTAAATGTCTACCTCGGTAACCACCTTATCTTTCCCCGCACACTCCACAATCTCTTTATAGAATCTTTCTTGAATCTACTGATCCATCACCAAATGAAGCAATGTTTGTTCCGCTGTGGTTCTTGCCAAAGTCAAGGAGTACACGAGGGTTATATATTGACCAAACGTTGTCACGTAAATCACCTCTAACAGGGTTGCCTGAAAAGGATTGAGGAATTGGAGAAGGATGAATGCTCTGATGGAAAGGGTTTATGATAAAAAGGGCACCTTAGGTTAATGTAGGGGTTGATAATTGTGGTGCATGGTTGACCACCCTAGCCTTTGTTAGGCATCTCTTGTCTTGATAATATGAGGAATATATAATTTACTCGAAAAATTTTGTATAAAAAATCTAAACAAGTTGCTCTAACTTTTAAAACAATTGTTCTATTTTTATTAGGCCGAAATTATTTAACCTCATTTTTTCTTTGGGTTAGGCGGACAAACCCAAAAATTCATTGATGTACATACCACGTCAATAGCTATGTAAAATACTCATTTTATTTTATTGATACATTAAGGGTAAGTTTATTTTGAAGGAGGAAAATAATGTACAAGAGAAATTTTGTACTTTATTTTATGGAATTCACATTTTTTATTTTACTTTAATTTAAAAATTCATCTTTTATTTTTTTTTTTTCTCTAAACCAAATGCACTCTAAATTAGTCGGTGGGGGTATGAATAAATGATACTTGCTTGAATAAAGGAAAATGAACTAAAAATTACTAATGATAAAAAAAGTCATCATATTTATCTTTTTGTTTTCCACCATTTACATTTTTTTTTTTTTTTTTGAGATTATAATGCTAAATGTGCTTGGCAAAGTAATCCAAACATACCTTTGCAAAAGCACGATTGGCTCCCTCCATCCCTCATCATGTTATAACTTATAAGTTCAAATGGGCAACTGGTATTCAATTTGCATAGAAAAATTCACAAAGAAATATGAATTTTTAATCATGAAACAACCAAGAATGGCATATAAAAGCTATCAACGAAAATAGATTAAGAAAATGTATGACGTTTTTAAATAGTCTAATGGCCACTAATCATATAACATCGATTCTTCATTTTTGTGATCATATGACGAGATTTTCTTTCTGTATTAGTCATTTTTCTTCTATATCTAAAGAGAGAAAAATCAAAAATACCCTTATGATACGGATTGATAATCCATAAGGCTTATACGGATTTTTAAAAATATATTTTATGAAATAATTTAAAATTAATGGTTTATGCAGGTCTCAAACATGTGACTTTTACATTATTTGCATAACACTCTAACCAATTAAACTAATATGTCAATTATATTATAAAATAATTAATGTTGTTATATATAATATTAAAATTTCTAATGTATATTTAATACACATATAAGTTTACATAATAAATTTTGTAATAATTAATTTTGATCTAATAATTAATTTTCTTACATGTATAAATTTTTATTAAACTTATGAGTTTTATTTAAAATTTATATATGTAAAGAATACATTATTAGATCAAAATTAATTAATACAAAATTTATTATGTAAACTTATATGTATATTAAATATATATTAAAATTTTTAGTGTTATATATATGATATTAATTATTTCATAATATAATTGATTTATTAATTCAGTTGGTAATTATTAATTCATTTGGGTCCATATGGATTCACAATCCCTGTGGGTATATATAAGAACAATGTTGGAATTATAAAAAATATGATGGGTGTAAAAAAAAATGGTTGATGCAAAAAGCCTCATATGACCTTATAGATCTTTAGGCCCATTTACTAAATCACCATCTACCAACCCCAAAAGAACAATTTGCAAGCCCAGTTGGTTGAAAGGGTTCGGCTACTAGAATCTAGTATTATTGGTAGACAATTGCTTCCTGCACTTCCTTTATTTCTTCCTGCACCCCCATAGAAAACATTAATGGACAAATATGTCCTTCCCTTTCCTCCTCCCAGCCAACATCTTCCATAGCCGCCGGCACCACCTAACTGCAACACCACCAGATCTGCCACCCACGCGTCCAACATTGTGTCGCCACCCATAAAACACACATGGGGTAAGGGAAGTGTAAAACACAACAACATTCTGGAAAGCCCTTTACAAAATGTTCAATTTTTTTTTACCATTCCGAAAAGGGGCTTTTTGAATTGGAATTTTAACATTCTCAAAAGAGATTTATGAAATTATGGCATTTTACACTTCCTGTGTCTCAACGCTATGCATGTCTTGAATTTAGTTTGATTTTCAAGGTTTAATTAAACTTAATTGACTTGGATTGAATTCACCTTTATTTAAATAACCCAACACAACCTCAAGTTAGGTTGAATTATCGGATTGAATAATTAAAAAAAAAACATTGTCATTTGTTTAACTTTTTTAGTAAAAAAAATCCCTCAAAATTAGTATTGTTTCTTAATTCTTATAAACTTGCAATAATACTTATAACCCAAAAACAATAATTTGAGGATCTCATTATCCTTCTCAATCCTAATAATAAACTTAATCCTCCTCATAAGTGCTTACTCATAGAGGAAATAAAAGAAACCCTTAACATGCAAGAGTTCCTCAAGTACTGAGTTCAAAAGCTTACTTATCATTTTAGTTATCTATTGAGTGCTTTTTGCCAAACTTTTTTTGCAGCTAATGCATTTCTATGAGTACCATTACACCATAGTCATGTGGTCGTAATTAACATGATATTTTATGGAATATAATGTTAACCTAACCTCTAGCAATGGTATGTTTGGGATGCCAGTGTGATTACACGAAATCGAGGTTGAAATCACGATATCTTTAAAATAATTCTTTGTTGTTTCTGAAAAATCATTTATTTTACGTGAATTTATTAGATCCACCATGATTTTGGTGGTATCCAAAACATACTAAGTGCAAGACCCTTTTATATAAAATGTTTTTGAAAGAAAAAAAAAATGGTTCTCCATTCAAGTGGAAACAAGAGCGACAATGTGAAGAAGCTTTGTTCATTATACTTGGCATTGGAATGAATGATTAAAAAGCGTCACTTTTCGGTCCTTTTGCTGGATAAAAAATAAGAAATTGTAAAGTTCTTCAAGATATAATTCCTTCATATACAATTTGAAGCAAAGAATATTCCTGTGCTTGAAATCAATCCTTTCTAACGAATATAGTTGATAAAACCTTAAAAAGTTCATAGAGAACCTTTTTGCTTTTTGGTCATGCTAAAAGTAGAGAATATATGCCTACTTCCTTGAACTAATTATAACAGCTTTCTTCAAGGAAAGGATATTGAAACACAATGATATAAATAACATTGACATTCTCAAAGTGGTGACGTGAAATAGTTGTCGGCCTTTCTGATCTCATTGCCATAGCTTATATCTAATTATGGGTAGTCAAGATGGTTTGTCTCCTTTCCTTCTTTTATGTGTAATGTCTTTTAAAATGTCTGTTTCCATGTGTGTCTGCATAATTATTTTGGCATGTATGCATCTATGCGACATGCAAATGCAAAATTGACAAACTTTGTTAACAATGAGATTTTTGGCACGGACGAATTTTGGATTTGACTTTCTAACTGCATAATAATACATTTTGCTTCTCCTTGTCACAAAAAAGCTAAATAATCATAATAATACATTTTTCTTGTCACCTATCCTTGATTTTTTTAATCTGCAATTGTTATTGAAAGGCCCTTTCATTATGCCCACAACTGCTTGAATAACTAAACCAACATAATTTTACCAGGATGCAAATTGAAAGGTGAAATGTTGATTAAATAGATTGTTTAATTTCACTTTTTATCCTCTAACAAATTAATTTGATGTATTTTTATCTTAATTTTAAGAAACTTATGAATTTTATCTTTCATCAATTTACTCATAATATAATTAAACTTTTTATTCCAAATCTTTTATTTTTTTACAAATTTTGCATCTAACTTTTTTTATTTTTTGACGAATTTTACTCTTAACTTTTTATCTTTTATTTTTATAAATTTTATCATTCAATTTTTGAGTTTATTAATGAATAAATGATGGAAGGTAAAATTTATAAGTTTTTTAAAAATTGGGGATAAAATATGCTAAATTAATTTGTTAGTGGTAAAATTTGTTAAATTTTTTTAAAAAATAAGGTATAAATACAAATTAAGCCTAAATACAAATTGAATAATAATTTCATTTTTCAAGTAAATTTCACTTTATGTCATTCACCAATAAATAATATTGCAGCCATTCCACGATCTACTGTAGATGCTCCACCAGCTCATTACGTAATGAAAATTCAGTCATTTTCACTCCTTGCGAAGAATTCTATAGAGAGATACGAATCAGGGAAATTTGAAGCTGGAGGCTACAAATGGTACACATTTTTATATGTTATATTTGAAAATAATCTAAAATGATGAATCCAGCTTACACCACGGTTCAATGGATGATATAACTTGAGTCCAATGACTATATTATGTAAGTGCTTACAAATTACAATTATCTCGTAGGAAGTTAGTTCTGTACCCTAGTGGAAACAAGAGCAAGAATATAAGGGAACATATATCACTCTACTTGGCGTTGGATGACACAAGTTCACTTCATCATGGATGGGAAATCTATGTCAATTTTCGATTCTTTTTGCATGATCAGACCAACGACAACTACCTAGTTGGCCCGGGTATCTATTTTTTTTTTACCGTTTCTTTGAATACATTTTCTTACCAATTACTTTTCCACCGAAAATTATTGAGTAAATTTAGGTTCAATTTGGATAAATTTTTTCGTAAACGAAAATAAGAAAGAAAAATAAAGTTTTTTCCCTTGCAATTTTTTATAAAAGTTCTCTCAACTAACTTTTACAAGAGTTGAGGAAAATAAGTTAATTTTAATTTATAAGAAAAATTTAATTTATTTTATCTTCTTATCTTCATCTCCTATAAGTATTTAGGAAGAAGTTTATCTAAATAATTTTTTTAACACAAATTGTTTGCTTTCTCCATGTTTGAAAAAAATATTGTGCTGCTAGGACTAAGATAGTTCAGTTTTTTACCTGCATAGCAAGGGTTTCTTACCCTTTTTGGTACGCTGCATTTAATAGATACTGTGAGAAAGGAAAGGAGATTTCACAAAATGAAGGCTGAATGGGGAATTGATCAATTTATTCCTCTGAGAGACTTCAACCTTGCCTCTAAAGGTTATCTGGTGGACGACACGTGTGCTTTTGGAGCAGAAGTCTTTGTTTGCAAAGAAAGAAGCACAGGCAAAGGAGAATGTTTGGTAATGATGAAGGAAGCCATTCTATACAAGCACCTCTACGAGTTTGACAACCTCTCTAAGTTGGATTTAGAGTGTTATGATTCTAAACCATTCAATGCTGGAAACTTTAAGTGGTACAAATGATTAACCCTGCGTTGTTTCCAAACTTGATGGATGTGTTTTTTTTTTTTAATCGAAAAATATTAGTTGTTAGTATTTGTTAGAAGAAAATTTAAATCTACAAACTCTTTTTTCTTTTTTTCTATTTTCATCTTTAAATCAATCTTATATCTCCTCCTACTTCAATTTTTTCTGAATTTGTTAGTTAATTTTTGCAAAAATGAAGAATCCATACCAAAAATAAATAAATATAAACTGATATATTCTGTTGAAGAAAACTTTAATAAGATTAATTCACACAAAGGAATTTTGCTTCCCAAGTGCATTTACTTGAAGTTTTGCTTCAAACTACAGCAAGAGGCAAACATTTTTAACAATTTCCTAATTTCTCATTATGTTGTCTTTTGGCAGGAAGATAAAACTATATCCCAAAGGAAAAGGTGCTGAATTGGGCAATTATCTTTCTCTGTATCTAGCCTTAGCTGACCCATCAGCCCTTTCTCCTTGTTCCAAAATATATGCGCAGATAACATTACGCATACTTGACCAAAAGCAAGCCAAACATCACTTTGGAAAAGGTATAGTTTGATCACTTTCATGAGCTGCGGTTCCTCAGGAGAAGCACTAGTGATACAAAAATGATACTTCAACGAATAATTAAGTCTGTGTTTAGATTGGTGGTGACAAAATTAATTTTACAGAATTAATTTTGATAGA
Source organism: Glycine soja (assembly GCF_004193775.1). Lineage (NCBI taxonomy): Eukaryota > Viridiplantae > Streptophyta > Magnoliopsida > Fabales > Fabaceae > Glycine > Glycine soja. Next base: position 43,801,123 of record NC_041008.1, on the reverse strand, counting down.
AATAGAAACTATTCTTACTTGCTTTAATTCTATAATGATTTTTTTGCATCATAATACCTAAATTTTGAAAACAATTCAAACATACAAAATTTAGTCAAAATCAAGATTAACTCACCTCATCATAGTCTATCGTGATTTTGAAGGTTATCCATACACACACTAACATTATTGATAGCATTCTTCACAAGTCTAAGCAAACAATAGCATATATTCGGTCCAATAACTAACAATCTCCTCTTCTTGCAGCTAACTACTGGTTTAGTGCCTCAAGCCATGAAAATGGTGCAGCCATATTTATGCCTATCAATAATTTCACCAATCAAAACTTTGGTTATGTGGTGAAGGACAGTTGCTTCGTAGAGGCAGAGGTTATAATTCTTGGAGTGGTTGATGCATTGTCCTAAGATTCTTTAAGGTATGCTATTGATGAGTGCAGTGATTTGGCCAAGACTCAGGTTGATCCAAGAATTAATGAAAATGAGTGGCAGTAATAGTTTTCACTTTTCAATTTATGTAATATATGGATATTCTAAATGGACACTGGCACCACATGCAAGTCTTCTACTTCCAACATGGAAAAAAAAAAGTGACTCCCTAACTTTAATTTTGACATTTTTATTTAAAGCACAACACATCATTCTTTACATGAGAGAGTAGATATATGCTTATGAAATGGAGAAAGTAGAAAATAAAATAGTCAACACTGAAAAGAATGGTTTATCTTCAGAAGATTAAAAAATTGACCATTGAACTATACATTAAAAGCATTACATAATAACCAACATCATTCACCTAACAACATATAATCAGGATGTTAATGCAAATTAGAGTTTTTGGCAGAACATGTGCAGCCTTTAGGAAATGTAAAGTGAACCATAACCATGTAGTTAATATCAACTTCTTCTTGTCCAATTCAGTCAGGTCTGACCTTGAATATTTCTCATGATGACGTGAAACACACATAATTCATGAAAATTCTCAATAGTTCCTTGTAAAAGTTGTATATGCATTAGTTCCATTCAAACATTCAACATAAGAGAGTTGAAAAGTCATGCATTTGTGAGCTCTCACTGTCCAAATGGAATTAAAATTAAAATAGAAATCTAAACCAAAAAGTCTTAGGGGTACTAAAATTTAATTGGGTATTTGACTACGATGTATTCTAACTCATTTCGTTGTTCATCTGCTCCAAATCAAAATCGACCAACAACCATGTGATGCCGATGTAATATAATAATATAAATATTATATGTTTGACAATGGAAAGAAATTTGTGCAATTTAAACTTTATATATAAAAACGAATGAGAATTCTTGTTTGAAGGACTTATTACAAGCTCCAATGGAAATGGAAAGGGACCAAAATCTTTTAACTATTGCGCTGCTTCCACTGTTAACCTTGCATAATTTTTCAAGTCTAGGTCAATCGATAGAGACATGTTATTCACAAACCATAAAATGATGGCTAAAATTGGTTTGATTGGAACGATATCTGTTTATTATGATTTCAGGGCGCAAAAATGCGAGTACTTAATAAAATTTTACATTTAAATTAGAATTTTTTTTATCAATAAATATTAATTTATTAGTTTTATTAGAAATATTAATTAGAAATTTTTGAATCCCCGATTTCTCCTCCTTTTCTTCGCTATTCATCATTTTCTAACCAAACCAATCTTATATGTTCTTCAAATTAGAACTTGAAATTATTAATTATAATTAAACTGAAAACAATTTGGTATCAATTCATATACATGCTTAGTAATAAAATGCGATAATTAATTGATAAATCTGCAAAAGATTTTACAAATATCTTTCAGAAAAAATTAATAACAAATTTTGTCGTTTTCATGGTGTTGGTCTGAGGAGGATTTGGCACTATAGAACTCTCCTACGGACCATTCTTTGCACTTCAACTAAACGATGGTCAGAATTGGTGGGGATTTTATATTCAAGCATATCCCTTTCAAAACTTCCTACTTACTTCGTGCGTTCGGTAATCGGTAACATTAGACTTTCAAAATCATTTTTAACCCCTAAACAGTAAATTTGAAGGACAAAAATAATATTTTTCAAATTTGATAGACTATTTTTTTTTTTTTTGTAATTTGACGAACCAAAACCAGATTTATCCTGAATTTTAGGAACCACAGATGTAACTAAACCAATATTTATTTATTTTCTAAAACAAAAGTTTCATGGCAGCATGCCTCAGCCCATGAAAAAAACGCTTATAAAAATATCTACACATTGACCATTGAAGAGGTTCGTTCTCCCATGGGTAACCAGATTCAAACTCACATCCAAACATAACATGGATATCTTCCTTACCAATCATACTAATTATTTTGGGTTAAATATTAATCATTATTTTTAAGATATTAATTAAGAAATTAAAAGATTTTTTAAAAAAATGTATAAAATTATATTATTCATGATTTTTCATACATTTGATTTTGATAATAAATATATATTTTTTTAATTTCTTAAAAAATGTTGCAAGACACTTATTAGACATAGTCTTGTTCTGTTTACAAAAGCATTCATCATTTAATACATTAAAAAATATTTAATACTAACAGTAGAATCTTCTTGTGAGTGGTGTGGGAGTAGGCAACCTGGCATTGAAACGAGAGAAAGAGAGTCAGAACCAGAAGACAAATAAAAAGTATGCAACAAACAAATCAAAATCAAAGGGCAAAGGCTGGGGTTGGCTCAATTGGTTGCTACATTCAATTTTCAACTCAGTCAACGGTTGAGATTCACTCTGACTTCCCCAATCTAAGCCGCGGATGCAAACGGTTGAATCTAACCCACAATCCAATCTCGTTACTTAGGGGCTTTTCCGTCATTAACTCACCCCTGCCACCCGGTTTCCCTATAAATTGGAACTCAATGCTCCCCTCTAAACTCGTATCGCTTCAGAGTTGAGACCAAGACACACTCGTTCATATATCTCTCTGCTCTTCTCTTCTCTTCTACCTCTCAAGGTACTTTTCTTCTCCCTCTACCAAATCCTAGATTCCGTGGTTCAATTTCGGATCTTGCACTTCTGGGTTGCTTTGCCTTGCTTTTTCCTCAACTGGGTCCATCTAGGATCCATGTGAAACTCTACTCTTTCTTTAATATCTGCGGAATACGCGTTTGACTTTCAGATCTAGTCGAAATCATTTCATAATTGCCTTTCTTTCTTTTAGCTTATGAGAAATAAAATCACTTTTTTTTATTTCAAAATAAACCTTGGGCCTTGTGCTGACTGAGATGGGGTTTGGTGATTACAGAATTTTAGCGAATTTTGTAATTGTACTTGTTTGTCTGTAGTTTTGTTTTGTTTTCTTGTTTCTCATACATTCCTTAGGCTTCAATTTTATTCGAGTATAGGTCACAATAGGAATTCAAACTTTGAGCAGGGGAATTAATCCCTTCCTTCAAATCCAGTTTGTTTGTATATATGTTTAAAAAATGAAACTTTTGCTTTAAATTCTATTATAACTTTTTTTATGGCTGAAATTTTTGCATGTGTCTTTGCTCTCTGTTGTAAATTTACTGTTTAGGTACTAACTCTAGGCTTGTTGTGCAGTTTTTGAAGTATAAAGATGGCAGAGACATTCCTATTCACCTCGGAGTCAGTGAACGAGGGACACCCTGATAAGCTCTGCGACCAAATCTCCGATGCTGTCCTCGACGCTTGCCTCGAACAGGACCCAGACAGCAAGGTTGCCTGCGAAACATGCACCAAGACCAACTTGGTCATGGTCTTCGGAGAGATCACCACCAAGGCCAACGTTGACTACGAGAAGATCGTGCGTGACACCTGCAGGAGCATCGGCTTCATCTCAAACGATGTGGGACTTGATGCTGACAACTGCAAGGTCCTTGTAAACATTGAGCAGCAGAGCCCTGATATTGCCCAGGGCGTGCACGGCCACCTTACCAAAAGACCTGAAGAAATTGGCGCTGGTGACCAGGGTCACATGTTTGGCTATGCCACTGATGAAACCCCAGAATTGATGCCATTGAGTCATGTTCTTGCAACCAAGCTCGGTGCTCGTCTCACCGAGGTTCGCAAGAACGGAACCTGCCCATGGCTGAGGCCTGATGGGAAGACCCAAGTGACTGTGGAGTATTACAATGATAATGGTGCCAGGGTTCCAGTTCGTGTTCACACCGTGCTAATCTCCACCCAGCATGATGAGACTGTCACCAACGACGAAATTGCGGCTGACCTCAAGGAGCATGTGATCAAGCCTGTGATCCCGGAGAAGTACCTTGACGAGAAGACCATTTTCCACTTGAACCCCTCTGGCCGTTTTGTCATTGGAGGTCCTCACGGTGATGCTGGTCTCACCGGCCGCAAGATCATCATCGATACTTATGGAGGATGGGGTGCTCATGGTGGTGGTGCCTTCTCCGGGAAGGATCCCACCAAGGTTGATAGGAGTGGTGCTTACATTGTGAGACAGGCTGCTAAGAGCATTGTGGCAAGTGGACTAGCCAGAAGGTGCATTGTGCAAGTGTCTTATGCCATTGGTGTGCCCGAGCCTTTGTCTGTCTTTGTTGACACCTATGGCACCGGGAAGATCCATGATAAGGAGATTCTCAACATTGTGAAGGAGAACTTTGATTTCAGGCCCGGTATGATCTCCATCAACCTTGATCTCAAGAGGGGTGGGAATAACAGGTTCTTGAAGACTGCTGCTTATGGACACTTTGGCAGAGAGGACCCTGACTTCACATGGGAAGTGGTCAAGCCCCTCAAGTGGGAGAAGGCCTAAGGCCATTCATTCCACCGTTCTTTGCTGGTAGTTTTTTGAGCGTTGCCATTACGATATCTATTATTTGTTTCATGTCACTTACTTACTCCGTGTGTGCTTCTCCTCCTCCCCTCCTTCTATTTTGTTTCTTCTATGTTCATTTGTAATTTTTTACATGATCAATTCAACGTGATACAAAAATTATTCTTAATTAGCACGTGTCCTTTTTTCGAGTCCCTTTACTTTTGAATGTCTATGTCTAGACATACATACAGTACCTTTTACTTTTATGAGTGTCTGCTTGGTTGGAATTGTGTGGTATCCGTTTATCAGTTAGTTCTGGTGCACGCAAATGCTACTATTAGTTGGTAAAACTGCAAGAGATTTTACAAATATCTTACAAAAAAATAATAATAGTTTGTCGTTTTCATGCTGCTGGTTTGATCTTCGCACTGATCAAACTAATTAAACAACGGTATTTGGTAATATTCAACCTTCTCTCTTTCAAACCTTACTACTTACCTCGTGCGTTAGGTAACATTAGGCTTCCAACTTACAGTATCTGTTTTCTTTTTACGTATACTACTTCCTATTTATCATTTAATCACTTTATTGTAAGGTCCACGAAATCAGAAAATGGATATACAAGAGGAAATAAACAAATGCATATAATAAGAGCAAATGTTTCTTCATAATTCATACTATTGTCGAGAAAAATCCTTAGCAACTAAATATTGTATCACTCAATTTATCTCTACCAAACTTGGTTAGGATCATATGCACCCAAGGAGAGCTGATTGCACCTTTCCCCAGCGAAAGAGTGATCATAAACATTTGTCTTTTGTGAAGCAAAGAGTTTCTTTGTGATAACTTGTTACCATAGAGTGTTGGAGTAACCTCTTCATAGGAAAATGGCTCAAGACAAGTTGTGAATAGAGGTCAGAAAATAAGCAAATGAAGTAGAGTAAGTGGAATAAACAAAGTCTAATAGTTTAGTGAACGTATAATCATTTGAGGATGAAGAGGAGGATCCACAATCAGAAAAGGCTATTACCTAATAGTAGGGATTGAAGAATTATCAATACGTGGGACATTAGGATTGACAAACTATTAGCATAAAAATGTAAAACTTAATATCAAAATTATTTAGATAATGAGTCATTTGAAAGGGTGATCTCATGAGATATTTGCACCTATATGGCTATATGAACAGAATCAGTACATATGAGATCAAACTTTTCTAAGACTGGGACAACAAGAAGGAATGGAGTAAAATAATATGTGATGTACTCGGGAAATATAAGATAATGTGATTTTGATTGTGAAATAAATAACATTTAAGATTTAGGTTAAACTATTCCTTTGTTCATATAGTTTCACAATTCATATCTTTTACAATTTTCTTATAGTTTATATTTTAATTCTCTTTTAATCCATATAGTTTAAAAGTGATCTTTTTAGTCCTTATAATTTTTATTTTAATTACCTTTTACTCTTTATTGCAAAAAAATATATAAAATTAATTAATTTCAAATTAGTTATAAATTATGAACTATTTTTTTATTATAAATTATCTTATGATAAATTAGTTACTAATTACTTGTTAATATTTTTGTAATTAATTGTAATTGATAATATTATTCATATTTTGATGGTAAGGACTACAAGAGAATTAAAATATAAAGTATATAAATTAAAAAGACCACTTTTAAACTATAAGGACTAAAATAAAATTAAAATATAAATTATAAGGACTAAAAAAATCACTTTCAAACTACGGGGACTAAAAAAGAATTAAAATATAAATTATATGGACTAAAAAAATCACTTTAAAACTATAAGGACTAAAAGATACAAATGATGAAACTATAAGGATCAAATGAGTAATTAAATCTAAGGTTTATTTATCTCTTTTGCTAAATTTTTTTATTACTTTTAATAGTTTTTATGATGAAGATAATTAATATTTTTTTACAAATATTATATTTTCGTTTTACCACCTTTGAAGATAATTGTTTTTTTTTCTATTTATACAAAATATTTGAGTATCAGTGATGTTCCTTTTTTAGTCCATTATTGCAATTTAAAAGACTATAAATGATTACATTTACAATCAAATGTTTTTTTATTTTTGCATAAATGAAAATAATAAAAATTGTAATAAAAAATATACATTAATATATTATTTCATAATAGTATCACGTTATTTTTTTAAAAAAATGATGTGTGATTGTGTGTATAAAACAATTAAAAAAATTAAGATGTACAACATCAAAAATAAATATATTTAGTTTTTATAAACAAAAAAATAAATTGAATTAAGTTTTACGAACTCATTTAGGCAAGCATGCCTCAAGGCATGAAACAAGCTTATAGAAAAAAAATATATCTATACATTGACCATTGAAGAAGTTCTTTTCTTCACCAACCAGAGTACTAATTGTTTTGTTTACAAAAGCATTGATTTTTTTGTTTAATAATATATGCAATTAAAAATATTTAATACTATTAGTAGTATGTGGGAGGGAGGCACTGGATTGAGTGGAGAGTCATAAGCAGGTGGCCAAGAGATGGCATGCAAGTAATGCAATATTTGCAATCAAGTCAAAATCAGAGTTGGCCAACCCCAAAGGCTATAATAGTAGGTAAGCATAATGACCCTTTTTAGTTTTTACAATTTATCTCTCATTTTCAACTCAACCACTCCTGCCTCCTTCCACATCCACTCAACGGCTCAGATTCACTCTGACTCCCCAATCTCAGCCGTGGATTTAAATGCCACCTCAGGCACATGCAATAGCAAATGGATGAACCTAACCCACAATCTAATCTTGTTACTTAGGGGCTTTTCCGTCATTAAATTACACCACCCACCCCCTTTTCCCTATAAATGGCAACTCAATGCACACATTTGCACTCGCAGCGCTTGAGACCAAGCCCCACTCAACCACCACACCACTCTCTCTGCTCTTCTTCTACCTTTCAAGGTACTCTTCTTTCCCTGCCTCAATTTCGGATCTTGCACTTCTGGGTTGCTTTGCTTTGCTTTTTCCTCTACTGGGTCGATCTCTATTTCCCCAAACCGGTTTAGACGAATGTGAACTCTACTTTTTTTTGTTTTGTTTAATTTCTGTGGATTATGCGTTAGCCTTTTAGATCTAGTCGAAATCGTATACTAATGCGCTTTCTTTCAGATAGCTTATGGAAAAAAAGTTCACTTTTTTGGGGGGATTTTGGATCTCTAATAAAACCTTGATCTTGTGCAGAGATATGGTTAGGTGATTAGAGGATTTCCGTAAATTTTGAAGTTGTGCATGCTTGTATGTGTTTATTTTTGTTTCTCACATGTATTATGTTTGAGTCTGTCTGATACTAAATATAGACACCTCAATAGGAATTCTAAGACTGGTTTATCATGTGCTGCTTCTGCTGCTGCTTGTGTGTATGGTTAAAAAATGGCAATTGTGTTTTAATTTTCTGTAAGCTTTCGTCTGCTGAATTCTATGCATGGGTTTTGCTCCCTTTTGTGAACTTCCTATTTGGTACTAATTCCATTTTCGGTGTCTGCAGTTTTTAAAGTATTAAGATGGCAGAGACATTCCTATTTACCTCAGAGTCAGTGAACGAGGGACACCCTGACAAGCTCTGCGACCAAATCTCCGATGCTGTCCTCGACGCTTGCCTCGAACAGGACCCAGACAGCAAGGTTGCCTGCGAAACATGCACCAAGACCAACTTGGTCATGGTCTTCGGAGAGATCACCACCAAGGCCAACGTTGACTACGAGAAGATCGTGCGTGACACCTGCAGGAACATCGGCTTCGTCTCAAACGATGTGGGACTTGATGCTGACAACTGCAAGGTCCTTGTAAACATTGAGCAGCAGAGCCCTGATATTGCCCAGGGTGTGCACGGCCACCTTACCAAAAGACCCGAGGAAATCGGTGCTGGAGACCAGGGTCACATGTTTGGCTATGCCACGGACGAGACCCCAGAATTGATGCCATTGAGTCATGTTCTTGCAACTAAACTCGGTGCTCGTCTCACCGAGGTTCGCAAGAACGGAACCTGCCCATGGTTGAGGCCTGATGGGAAGACCCAAGTGACTGTTGAGTATTACAATGACAACGGTGCCATGGTTCCAGTTCGTGTCCACACTGTGCTTATCTCCACCCAACATGATGAGACTGTGACCAACGACGAAATTGCAGCTGACCTCAAGGAGCATGTGATCAAGCCGGTGATCCCGGAGAAGTACCTTGATGAGAAGACCATTTTCCACTTGAACCCCTCTGGCCGTTTTGTCATTGGAGGTCCTCACGGTGATGCTGGTCTCACCGGCCGCAAGATCATCATCGATACTTACGGAGGATGGGGTGCTCATGGTGGTGGTGCCTTCTCCGGGAAGGATCCCACCAAGGTTGATAGGAGTGGTGCTTACATTGTGAGACAGGCTGCTAAGAGCATTGTGGCAAGTGGACTAGCCAGAAGGTGCATTGTGCAAGTGTCTTATGCCATAGGTGTGCCCGAGCCTTTGTCTGTCTTTGTTGACACCTATGGCACCGGGAAGATCCATGATAAGGAGATTCTCAACATTGTGAAGGAGAACTTTGATTTCAGGCCCGGTATGATCTCCATCAACCTTGATCTCAAGAGGGGTGGGAATAACAGGTTCTTGAAGACTGCTGCATATGGACACTTCGGCAGAGAGGACCCTGACTTCACATGGGAAGTGGTCAAGCCCCTCAAGTGGGAGAAGGCCTAAGGCCATTCATTCCACTGCAATGTGCTGGGAGTTTTTTAGCGTTGCCCTTATAATGTCTATTATCCATAACTTTCCACGTCTCTTGCTCTCTGTGTTTTTCTCTCGTCGTCCTCCTCCTATTTTGTTTCTCCTGCCTTTCATTTGTAATTTTTTACATGATCAACTAAAAAATGTACTCTCTGTTTTCCGACCATTGTGTCTCTTAATATCAGTATCAAAAAGAATGTTCCAAGTTAATGTTTTGGATTCCACTGCTTCTCTGGATGAACTCGCGTGCATTTTAAATACTTGGTTCTCCCAATTTCGAAAAGTTCGATCTGCAAATTTGGACAGATGATATATGGTAGGCAAGTGTGTTGTTGCAACTGCCGAAGCAAAGCAGGCTATTGTGGGAGAGTCCATTAAGTCTCTCGCTACGGGTAAAACATGTTAGCTGTAGGATGTGTTTTTTTTTTTTTTTTCTTGAGATTAGTGTGGGTGTACTATAAGAATGGTTACACTGGATTATTTTTTAAACAAAATATTGACCCCTCTTCTACCAGGTTGCTTGCTTTGCTTCTGGATTCCGACCCTCACTTCTCCATTATAGTATTCATTTCATCCGTTTTGAATAAGCCACAATTTATTCACCAAATCCAAAATTAAATTACAAATATCACCATATATTCACGCGATCCCAAATTAAATTATAAACATCATAAAATAATTTTTTTAAGAACACAATAAAATAAATTGAAATATATAAAAACTAAATTGAGAAAAAAAAAATATAAAACACTTTTGCGATATTGGTGTGGTGGAGTTTGCTTAGGAAATGTAAATTAAAAGATAACATTCAGTAAAAACTAAAAGATAAATTCAAGCTAAGAGATAACTCCAATGCCCTCGCAAGATGAGATTAGATTCAACAACTCCAATCTTGGACTTCAGAGAACTGTGACGTACAATAGATAACTCCTAGAGTGTGCAAATATGGCTGATAGAAATCATAAGATAAGCTTAACCTCTTAATAGAAGTAAATATATGTTTAACCACCATGAGGTTAAAGCAAACACGTGCTTAACTACCTAAACAAATAGAAGAAATGAAAGGGGAGGGCTTAACCACCTAAAAGATATAAGTAAAAAGATTTAACCAGTTAAAAAGACAAAAACAAAAAAAAACTAAAACACTTAAAAACAAAAACAAAAGGTTTTAATCATGTAAAAAAGTAGAAGCAAATGAGCTAAACCACCTAAAAATAAGAAGAAGAAAAAAAAGGCTTAACCACCTAAAAGACATAAATAAAATAACTTAATCACCTAAAAAGATATAATCAAGAAGATTTTATCCATATCAAGGTTTGTTTTGAATGAAAGCCATGATGTGATATTCTTTACATAACCAATTTAGAAGTAATGATGAGTGACCATGAGAAAAAAAAAGAAAAAAGATTAATTTGATTGTTAAACTACTATTGAGAAGTAATTTAAATGAATATATTTTATTAATCAGTGATGTGAAATACATTAGAATATATAAAAGTGATTGATTAATAACTTATTCTAAGTAACAACTATTTAAAATATAAATTAAAGATAACATTAAGTATATAACAATTATTTAGAATACAAATTAAAGATAATGATAAATAACAACCAAAATATAAATCCAAACTAAGAGATAACAGGAAAGAAAAACATTTTTTTTAATAATCTAGTGTAAATAATCTTACAACAATCTTACACATCCGATGATCAAAATAACTTTTCTACCACTGCAGGAACTTAATTAACCCCACAATAGCATGCTCCCCTACGGTGTGCTAAATATTACTGGTCATTTGAGATAGTATTGTTTCCTGAGTTTAAAGTTAACACTGTTATCTAAGTAAATCATATTTTATGTCACGTCTTTCAGAAGCAAAGCTACTGACATTTTTTACTTATTACTAATTGTTACTATCATGTCACGGTTTGTTTTCGTTTACCTTCCCGTCTTCATCACCATTGGTTTTGAGAAAACAAGTTTGAACAATGTGCACATTTCGTAATGCGTAGATAATATGAATTTTTTAAGTATAACCACCTATTGTCACACACATGCTTCCTTTGATTGCTAGTATTAACTGAGCAGCGACAATTTTGCAGACGAGGACAACGACAACTTGATTAAGTACTGTGTCAAAGTTCAGTGAGTAATAATTTTTATTTCTCATTTAATTTTATGATTTGTTTTTTGTCCGAAAAATGGAAAGTCTTCTCTAAAATTTATGAATCTATTGAAGCTAAAAAATAAGTGTGTTAGTCCATCGTGCTGCTATGGCCCCTATATAAAATGTGCCTTTTGAAGTGGTATAATGATTTGTTTTTCCTGTTTCTATAAGACAAGGATCAGCATATGCAGATTTTACATTAATTCTTAGCCTCTCTTTGTTTGCAGTAAAAGAAAGCTAAAAATAAGTAAAATAAGATAACATTTATATTTTTACGTCCTATTTTAATTTAAAATTTTTATTTAATGTATTTTCATTTTATTCTACCAAATACTCTATTAGACAAAAATCAATATTGGCATTCCATGTGAATTAATAAATTATCCTTCCAGATTATTGTGTATTAGATAGTAGGAGTGAGTACTACCTCTACTAATTGAATTGAGGACCACTAAAGGCTAAAGCGAATTTTTAAAGATGCTAAAACCAGAGTATAATACTAGTCTTTTGGGTTTATAAAAATACTTTTTCAAATGCACAATAAAATTTATGAATATATGAAATTAATAATAAACTTAATTAAAAAAATATTTATTTTTAATTAAAATTTTAACATGTACTTTCCTAGTAAATTCATCATTTTATAAGACTGCATCCGAGTCTTTTAATTACTATGTTAGAGAGAATCAAACACTGTTATTGTACAAATGAATAATGTGACAAAAATAGAAAAAAAATCACATAAGTTATTGAACACTATTTAATTTAGACAGGTTTTGATATATAAATTACTTAATTTCTTCTACAAATATTCCATTAGCGTTCATAATTTCATTTTATCTTTCTTGATATGGCTGATATTATTTATCATACTATATCTCTTTCTCACATTAAGTGTCAAAATAGGTAGAAAATCTCCACCATTAATTTTTGAATTTAGAGTCATGTAATTGCAACTTACACTTTGTCTTCAACAGCTCCCTTGCCCTTCGGGAAAAAAACAAACACACACACACACAAAAAATCCCACAATGAGTCATCTGGACTATCCATATATCTGAGTCCGACAACCAACATTTCCACTTATGAAGTCGGCCCATGATAGTCATGTAAAACCATGGTGTCCGAAAACAACTTCCTCTTACCAACAACGGGTCACCTAATAAAGAACTTAGATTGAGGAAGAGCAAAGGAACAAAGATGTTTGATCGCTCCAGAAATAATGCCATTGACTTTAATTTGTCATAACGATTTTGAACTTTTGATATATAATCTTAGGTCATTTGTAAACAAATTTCATGTACCCAATCCACACGTTGGACTACTATTAAGTATCAACAATTCATTCATATATCCAGACAAGTGGAAATTAATTTTAAGAAATCAAAACATAAAAAAGATATTTAATATAAATATAATATTTATGAAATAAAATCACTTTTTATGTTTATTTTTATTTTTTAATAAAAAAACAACACATCACTACACAAATTTATCTTTCGTTTAAGTAGGAACATATGTTCTTTTGGTTGTTAGTTATTTAGTTGTGTCATTTTTAAATATTTTAATTAGGTAACAATTTAAAGATTTTTTACATTTTCATTTAATCATGAAATATTATACAAATTAAAATTATTAACTTTTATAATAATTAGTTAAAATTTATTAAGATCATTTTTAATTTATGGATAATGTAATTTTCTTGGAAGAAGATTGAGAAAGTTGAAGTTGATAGAAAATTTCTAAAAGTTTCTATTTTGGCCAATATATTTCTGATATGTTTAGCTATATTCCAAGTTTTTAAACTTCATTTTCATTTCCTTTGTTATCGATGTATTGTCTTCTCCAACCTAGAAGTGCTTTCAACACCTTCTAGTTTGCAGGGGTATTAGAGATATAGATTAGTTTAGTTGATTACAAGTTTACTTAGTTACAAATTAGTTACGTTATATAAGACTCAATGTATTCATGTAAAAATTGATTTGCTCATTTTGAACATTATCCAAAGTAATATTCCAATTTTTCTTTTCTCTCCTTTCTATCTCTTTACCTTCAACTTTATCACTAATATTTTTTTATTATATAGACAACTACTTTTTCCAATGTTTCAAAAAATTCCATTTCATTCATTTTTTTACAAGTTAATTGAAAAAATTTAATTTATTTAATCAAATTTCCCAATCCCTTTCTTTTTATTTGTTCATTATGTATTATATGCAATAAAATATTATATGACAGAAATATTCTAAATTAAAAAAAAACTTCGTCAGCTTGTGCCGTAAGGTGTTGGGTTAAGTCCCGCAACGAGCGCAACCCTCGTGTTTAGTTGCCAACATTTAGTTTGGAACCCGATGATAAGCCGGAGGAAGGTGAGGATGACATCAAGTCATCATGCCCCTTATGCCCTAGGCGACACACGTGCTACAATGGACGGGACAAAGGATCGCGATCCCGCGAGGGTGAGCTAACTCCAAAAACCCATCCTCAGTTTGAATTGTAGGCTGCAACTCGCCTGCATGAAGTCGGAATCGCTAGTAATCGCCGGTCAGCCATACGGCGGTGAATTCATATATGATAATATAACTAGTGGACAACGAACAAAAAGATGCCACACTAAGAAAGCAATCCAATCAGGAACAAGGTAGTTAGGGACATGCGGACTAACTGCTCTGACATTCCTGTTTTTTGAAATGAATCTTCGGACCTTTTGCCAGCGCTAACACCATATGAGCTTGCACTGCCGCTCGAAGATATTTTTGAGGAAGGAATTAAAAAATATTATTTTATTGATATTTTTAGAATATTTCTATTTCCACATAGTACACTTGGACTTATAGGTTTTTTTCCCAAACACTTACTATAATATCAAGTAATGTTAAGTATGAGATATTTTTTATAATAATTTTTTTCATATTTATTTTTTATTATATCACCTATTTTATTTTTTCTCATATTTTTTATTTTCTCTTTTCATTCTATTTATGTAAAAATTTGATAAAAATTAGTGAATAAATAATATTATTCTCTAAATGTAATATGAATTTAGTTCATATATGTTTAAAAATTATATTATTAATTAATAAAATATCTTTAAAATAAGTTTAAAAATAATTGTAATAAAAAAAACTAGGAGGAAAAAGGGCATTCCGTGTTTCTCTGATTTTTTTTATAAAATAAAAAAATGGAAAGAAGAAATAGATACTAAGTAGAAATTGGGGGAGAACATATGGAAGTGGTGAACAATTTTAATATGTAGTTTTGAAAATTGTTAGAAGGTATAATGGTCTAATACAAGTGGAAACTAAAGACAGTTTCAAAAAGAAATATCATTTTTATATAGCGGTATAGATTAACAAATTTATCTTATATAATTAAATGTTAATACAAAAATTTTGTACAATAATTTAAAAAAACTCTACAAGCGCGTTGAATTAAATTAATCTAATATATGCTTACAAGTTACAACAGTTGACTACCCGCTAGTTTAGTATTGCATTTCTTCCTCATGAACGGGTATTGAGTAGAAGAAAGTAATAACAATAATTGCTAATTGCTGTTAAAAAAAAAAAAGTAATAATATTTGCTTCTGCGTTACTGTGAATTGTGATTGTGAACAATTTGACGAAATTTTGAATAGCACTTAAATGATGAAGGTTAATCAAAACACGACATAAGTGCGTTGAGGGATGGGTGAAGATCACCATGGATAGTTGGGTGATGGCGTGATGTACAGATTACTTTTGGAAAGTGCCAATGTGACATGAAAATTGATAATTATGAAAACGTGTTTACCGCTGCTATTGTTCTGTCATGGATGAGTGCCAATGGAATGATGAATGAATGGAGCAAAACTAAGTAATTCTTCAAGACTGATATGATTGATTGGAAGTATATACTTGTTAATAATTTGTATTATTAAAGAAATACAAGAAAATGCACTCACATAATTTATTTCAATAATATCAAATTGTTTAAAGCAGTAAAAATGTTAAGATAAAAATAAGAGAACAAAAGGTTATGTACTACTTTAAGATATAATTATTTTAAAAATTATATCAAGATGAATGGTGTTAGAATAACAGTATAATTCTATACTATCATTACCTTTAATTAAACTCATAAAATAAAGTTAACCATAACTAATATTTCCCTCTTTTATGTTTTCACTGAATAAAGTAAAATATACTATTGCTTAATATGAATAGTATTTTGCAGTCAAAAAAGAAAATGAATAGTATTTTAAAGTAGACAAAGTAGTTATGTTACAAGCAAATATCGTAGATATTAATTGGATCCATTATCCCACTTTAATAATTGCTGGGCATGACGAGGAACATGTCATGGATCCATCGTAAGCATTTTTTGACATCAGCGTCCACTTTATCTAAGACCATAAAGGAATGTATAAGTGTAATGGTAAACACAAATAACGAAAATAGGGCATTACTTTCTATCACCTTTATTAGACAAAATTTCCATTCGTACTGGACAATGTTTTGGATCATTGGATTATGTCAGACAAGATAAAGGGAAAAATTAAACTTTTTTAAGGCCAATAAGTGTAAGTGAGTTTCTGGTCGAACATGCTTTCTTTTAGCTTTTCGATTTGACAATTATTTTAATTTATAAAGAATTTCCAATATATATTTTGGAAAGCAAAAATAAATGGATATTTTTTTAAACGATTTTTTTATTTATGAAAACCTTATAATCAACGGACCTAAATCCATGAGCAACTATAAATGAAGCTCTTAAGCATATTTTTCATTTTTATTCAACTTCAAAAAGTTAACAATAGCTAATTTTAAATACCGTATCGTCAATATAAGATTTTAATTATAAATGATATTTTGAATATTAATAAACTATATAAAAAATGTTTTTAATGATAACAAAGTTGAAACTAAATTAATTCGTGAGTGAATTAGAGATCAATTTTGATTAATCGCTAAATTGCTACGAACTAATCTTAGACATTGATTGAGAGATAGATTCTATAGACTTATTTAAAGATCAATTTTAATTAATCGCTAAATTGTTACTAACTAATTTTAGACATTAATTTAGAGATCGATTCTATAACTTATTTAGAGATTAATTTTACAGATCGATCTAGAAATTATCTATAGAAATTTTGAAAGTGATTTTAAAAACAATTTAAAAATTGATTTTAGAGACAAATTGAACGATTGTTTTTTTGCTCAATATTTAAAAATAATAGTCACTATCACTAAATTGCTCGTTACTATGTGATTTTGGAACCAAAAATTTAACGATTGGTCTTTCTTCTGGTAATAATTATTGCTATTTTTCTTTATTTAAATTTGGAATGAAAATGAAAAAGAGAAATGAATTGAACTGCCTTGTCTTTTAATTAATTTTATTATTAGGCAAATGTTGATTAATGTTTTTTAGAAAAAAAATGAAAATAAAAAGTATATATTGAAAATTATTTATTATATTAAAATATTAAAATGATTCAATATTTATTTTATCAACAAATTAACAATATTTAATAAAACATAATTAGGACAAATGATAAATTTAGTCCATGTGGTTTACATTCAATGACAATTTCGTTCTTATACTATGAAAATTACTTATTTAATTCATAAATATCAAACGTCACGACATTTTGGTTCAACCGTTAAAATCCTTCCGTCTCTGTTAACGGTCATAGTCTACGTGGCTCAAACTGGTTTACGTGACAAAATGAGTGTGTAACAGGCACAAATTAAATTATCATTAAAATTAAAAAGTATAAAACACCACAAAAAAATCATTTCTTGTATGTTTTCTTTTCTGAAAGCCAATCCTACCCACCAAACCATGCCTCACTCCTCTCTCCTTGTTGTCGTGACACACACCATTTCTGTTGCTGGATGTGCTTCCTCTGGTGGCCACTTGCAAGAATGCGGAGGTTTGCCACACTACTAGAATGCGACGCCATCCTCACCATCCAAGACTTAGAATGCGAACCCGACACGCATCCTTCTCGGCGCTTGTTGCACTTCTGTTTGGTGGCTGCTTGAAAGAACGTGACCAAAAGCAATAAAACCAGAGCGACGCGACAAGAACGCGGTGAAAGCATAGTGAGAATGTGGTGCACGATGAGAGTATATGTTTTTGTGGACTATTTTTTAAATTACTAATATTTGTTAGGGATCAATTTGTCAATAAGTATATATGTTTTGGTGGAAAATTTTTTGAAGGAAAGTTCATCTGTACCTAACCATTATGTTTGTTGCTTCGAAAATCAATATATTAAAAAGAAGTGACAATTTAGTCCAAAATGATATGAAAAATCACTATGCACACGTATACTTGTTACATAGATAAGTATGTAGGCTACGTCCGTTAACAGAGACAGAAGGATTTTAATGATTGGACTAAATTGTCGTGACATTTCACATCTGTGAACTAAATAGGTAATTTTCATAATACAAAAATAAAATTATCTCTACAAATATAAATTACAGAGACTAAATTCACCATTTACCCATATAATTAATACTAATGAAATACACTAAAGACACTACTTGACAAGACCTTATCATCACTATTACTATCATTTACTAACTTTTGAGTGTGCAAATTTCTAAACCACAAAAATAGTGAGACCCACGAAACCTAAGATCAAGAAAGAAAAGGAAAAAAGATGCATTCATAATGTGAAATGGAGGAAGATAGGAGAGAGTAATAGATTTGTTGCAACTATAAAAATAGGTGGAGCTTTCGGTGTAATCCTCTAAATAAGACATCTAAAGATCTCCATTATCAGCCATACCTTATATCCTCCTCCATTTGAGATTTACTGGCTCAGCTTCTAAGGGAACCTCACTCCACTACCACTTGCAGGTACCCAACTCTTTTATTCCAACTTTCTTTGTTTAATTTCTCCTTTGGTTTGAATGAGTGCCTTACTCTCACTTGGATTTTTTTTTTTTCCATCCTGCACTCTCTTTCTTTGTTTAATGTTACATGCAGAAGTAATTCTTACATGAACACAATGTTTTTAAATATAATCAGTTATAAGCTTAAGGTATATCAAAATCATTATAAAAGTTATGCTGAAAGTCACGTTAAAGTTACTTGACAGTTGTATTAGATTGCTAATTTGATATGTTAGTTTGTACAAACATTGCTTTAATACTTAGAACTGAATGGGCTTGAATATTTTTTGGGCTAGCCTGACAAGGAGTGTGGCTAGGCTAGAAAATGTTAAGCCCGAAAACTTTCTTGGCTCGAGTTGTGAACAGGTCTGACCAGTCCAATAATCATATATCAATCTCTTACTGTCTTACATTTGTGTCAGGCTGCTCTTCCTACCACCCTTTTCCCAGCCCATATTCTGTTTGTTGTCTTTTCCCCAAAAATATTTCTGTCTGCGTTTAGGTTATACATAATTAATCTTATATTATTATTAACTCATTTATAAATTTTATTGTTTACCATTAATATTATAAAAAATTATAAGTAAAAAAATAATTAATATTAAATGATAATTATTTTTGGATTTTTTTCTATTATACATGGAACGGAAGAAATAACAAATAAATGAGCTTATAATAACTAATGAATGTGTAAATTCAAATACTCATTAATAATACCATTAAAACCTACTATCCATTTTTTAATATTTCATAATAAATGCACATTTAAAATCCACTTTGTATTAAATGCTCTATTATTAATATGATTCATTAAATAAATAATAAAAAATACCAATAAAATATTATTTAATATGATTCATTAAATATGTAGTAACAAATACTAATAAGATACTAGCTAAAAAGTAACTGAGCTAAGACATTTAAAGTTCTACATTACCAGCCATACGATCCTTTTCCATATAAGATTTACTGGCTCAGCTTCTAAGGGAACCTCACTCCACTACCACTAGCAGGTTCCCAACTCTTTTACTCTCACTTTGATTTTGTTTTTTCTTCCTGCACTCAGTTTCTTTGTTTAATGTTACTCGCAGGAGTAACTCTTACACGAACACAATGTTCATAAATATAATCAATTGAAAGCTTAAGATATATTCAAATTATCATAAAAATTATGCTGAAAGTCACGTTAAAGTTAAAATTACTTAACTGTTATATTAGATTGCTAATTTGATGTTAGTTTGCACAAACATTGTTTAATACTTAGATGTGAATGACCTTGAACTTTTTTGAGCTAGCATGACAAGAAGTGTAGCTAGGCTAGAAAATGTTAGGGCACTATTATTATTGACATTGCTAAATTTGCTATTGACACCGTCATATCATACGAAATCTCTCTTTTGTGTACTTACCAAAATTTTCTCACTCCCTCTCTTTCCCCACCCAAACCACACCAACCCCAAATGACCATCAATCTTTATCATTGAACTGCCTAGACTTGAGTGGCAGCGTTTCACGAGTGCAAAGGTTGAGGTCGCACATAGATCTAGTTTGCGTTGTGGTTGTTTTTGTTGATGACAAGATTGGTGGTATGCATATTGTTTTGCAAATTTGTTGTTATAGGGTGTTGTTTGGGTCGCTACAAAGGTGAGAGAGCTCGATGATGTTGTTTGTATGGGGTGATAGCGGCCTGAAACAACACTAGGATGATGATGGTGATGGTGATGCATAACGACAACGATGACTTGGATGATTGTTGGTGTTCGTTGGCTATCTTTCTCAATGGAAACATACTTTTGGTTTTAGTAAGTACAATAAAAAAGAATGAAACAAAGGAAACACAATTTCATTATATATTATAGAATGAAATCATATTTTCGTTATTTTTTTTGTTACATCCTTTTAGTAAATAACGAAAATACGATTTTGTTGTATAATTATACAATGAAATCATGTTTATGTGAAAGGAATAGTTTTGGAATTACCTAAAAAAAAACACCGATGTTAGTAGTGTGAATAAAAAATTGAAGTGTTAATAGTACCTCCCAAAATGTTAAGCCTCGGGACTCAAGTGATGATCAGGTGGTCTGACCAGCCCAATAATCATATTCAATCTGTTACATTTGTGCTACTATTCTTGCTCTCTCTTTTTCTTTTCTCTGCCTATATTTTGGGTCAATTTATTTGTTGAAATAAATATTTGTTTTAATTAAATAAATAATTTTCTGTCTTTTTAGTATATTGGTCTAGACTGTTTCTTCTTTAAAAAATAATTTTCTATTTATTTTAAGAAACAAATTCTATGCTTTTAAAAAAATACTTATTTTTTTTTTAAGTTTAAGCATACCCACCGTTTGTTTGTTGTTTTCCCCCAAAAAATATTCCTGTTAGGCCTGCAAGACATTTTGTTTTTTAAGAAGTGTCAACGTGAGGAACACGTGAATCAAGCTAATCATTAGTTCAAGCTTTGAATTTATAAAATTCAACTCACCATATTTTGGTGGTTCAAAAACTGTGGCAAACTAATGACTACGTCATCATGCTACTTAAGATGCAATGGAAACTCAAAAACTAACTAAAATTTGTAACATTTTGTAATTTGGGAGGTAAAATTTGTAAGATTGTGCATTGAAAGGCAAAAAAAGAGTCTCCAAGTGTCGATTATATTCAACACATGTTGTGCGTGGTAATCTTGTTGTAAATTTCAATTACTGTGTAACAAGTTGTGATTAGAAAATAAGAAAGTTCCAAAACAAGACAGCAAGGTCAGGCACCTACTGCTGGAGACTCAAAGACAAAGACACTCATCCTCATAGGAAGGGCGGAATTATTTTTTGTACCCACGCTATCTTTTTTACGTTACTTTCAAATATTTTATTTTCAAAGAGTTATTATCACGTTCTTTAGTATTAGTTTTAAATGAGTATTTTTAATTCTAATTTTTGAATGTATTAAATATTTTTCCGTAAAATTAATTTTAGAAAGTGATTTATAAAACATTTCGAATAGTGTTTATAGAATTGATTTATATATCAATTTTAGAAATAAATTTTAAAAAAGGTTTTTAATGTATTTTGACATTAAATTATTAAAAATGATAAAAATAGAATGTTCGAGCAAAATAAAAAAAATAAAAAAATTCCATACGAAGCGTTGGAAAAAGTCAAAGTTAGTTACGGTGGTGGCCAATGCGGTTATGATAATCCCATGTGACACGAAAATGAAGTGAAATAAATTATTTAAATCGTACAAATTTTTTATTTAAATCAGCAGGGGAAATAATTAAATTAAGAGTTAATAAATTTATTATATATAACGGTTTTTCATTAAATGAAAGCAAAAAAAATTATAGATAATATAAAAAATTTAAAATTTAAACTAGTGAACACTTTATATGCGTATGTTGTAATTGTAATTTTTAAAAAATTGTGTATATGTAATTGTAATCATTCCCTCACATGATATGTGAGATTAAAAGAAGGAAAAAGAAAATGTATATATTAAAAAATAGTCTTATCAGTTTAATTTGCATGCATCTTTAGTATAAAGCTTTTTTTTACTATCAAATAATTAAAAATTATTATATATGACTTTTAAATTAATTATTATAAAATTTAAGAATTTTACTGTAAAGGGCAATTTATCATTTGATAATAGTACAATTTTTTTTTAAAAAAATGGTTAGTGTAGTTAAATTGAATTTTAATTTAATTATTAAATAATAATCATCCTCCGATTTAATTTTTGATTGTTAAATGATTTTAGAATTTTGTGCAGGTAATAGCAACCAAGCATTATTTGAAGACAGAATACAGCATGATGTGCTTTTCACACAACAGGTAGTATATGTCCAGCAAATTCCTCAATCTCATATCATATCTATACGAGTCTCAGCTTTGAAAACAAGTCAGTGGCTATTTTCAGTATATTTTTTATTCAACCAGCCGCCTCTGATCTTTGAAAGTCCACATCCATTATCATATTAATTAGCTATTCAACAAATTCACGCTGGAAATGGAATTTACCTGAATATGCTCAAGAAAATTTGGCCTCACTAAAGAGGATAATTTTAATTCAAATTTGATCTTTTGTTGAACAAAAACATCTATCAATTTTTAAAAACAAATTAATAACATCACATTTTCCTTTGGCACAAACATAACATAACATAACATGACGTTATTAATAATTGAAAATTAGAATATTATCTGGTTATTTCCTTACTCTTTCCTCATCCGCTTTATGGAAAGTCCATGGCTCCACCGTTAGTAAAAAAATGCCAGGTTATATGCATCTTTGGCGTCTTCATCCGGAAAAGCACTTATAGCTAGGCATCGTAATTTCATAATATATTATATTCTTTGGCGGACCCAAGCTAAACGAGCGTTGATTAAAGGTTGAAGTTAACTTTTAATATATTTTTTTTTTAATAAAATCACAACACAAGTGCTCTTGGGAGAGACAAATGTGGGTTATCACCACTTATGCTTGTAAAACTTCAGCTGAGAGAAAAAGTAAAATTGATCCCATTTAAGTTTAGCTTTTTTATGAGAAAAATGTAAGTTTAAATTTCAGCACATGCTAAAAACTTATGACAATATAAAATTGCTATAAAAACTTTCTGGAAATATTAACTTAGTAAAAAAAAGTGTAAGAAGTAAATTTTAAAACAGAAAAATCAACTTGTTATTGTTTTGAGTGATATTAGACTTTATTCCTTTAAATAAGTATGAATTTTGTGAATAAAAAAAAATGTGAATGAAAAGAAATAATTCCATTAAAGGTGACTGATTAAGTTTTCTAACAAAAATTAATAATAAATAACATTGATAGATATTTGATGACAATGATATAGCAAAAAAACTTAAAATAGAGAAAATTACATACCAAGTAGATAGTTTAACGTAAAAGATATTACAACCGTTGGGAGTAATCACTTTTCCAATTACTTACTTCAATTCAAAGTCAACAACATGTTATAATAATATGAACTAAAAAAATGCTTTCATGGGAAAAAACAATCTGCACAAGGACTTTCTGTACCGGTCAATGATGAATGAGGTGATTAAAAAACAATAACTAAATGAAAGAGAGAGGCACACCAAATTAAACAAGCGCAACAACTCTTGTTTGGTCTTGTAGATGTAGCAAAACAGCTCTCTTTATTCAATTGAATGAAGCTTTGACAATCACACGACCAGATTGGGTTGTTTCCCCATCAGGGGGCCACACAAGAGGTGGCTGCTATAGGATCTTCTTCAGCAAGTACTGCTTTCCTTGTTTTAAAGGAGAAAGAAAATAAGACACACTATTGTTTTTTTCTGTGTGAAGACTTTTCTTTCTCCCTTCTCACAATCTGTAACAATCACTGGCAACTTCTAAGATCATATCAGTGATTGTGAGAAGCTTAAGGCTTAACAGCTCCAGTAGTAGTAGCTGCTTCAAGCAAAACTAAGTTCAATTCCAATGGAGTTAACTCCAAGAGGAAGAACCCAAGGCCATGTGTTGACCTTTGAGAGAGATGCAGATTCCTTTGTGGAGGAAGATAAGGAGCTTCAGTCCAAGTGGGCTGCTATAGAGAAACTACCTACTTTCAAAAGGATTAAGACTTCTTTTGTTGATGTCAGTCAGGAGGAGGGTGCAAGCAGCAGCAGCAGCAGCACTGTCATCACGTTGAGAAGCGGCAGCAAAAGGGTGGCTGATGTTTCCAAGCTTGGAGCTGTGGAAAAGCGTTTGTTCATTGACAAGCTCATCAAGCACATTGAGAATGATAACCTCCAACTGCTGCAGAAACTTAGAGAAAGGATGGACAGGTATTTACACTTGCCTTGATCAAGTTGCAAAAGATGTTCTTTGTGTTGTTACAAACAAAATAGGGGTAACATTTTGTTTGAGTAATTGGTAGAGTGGGGTATTGACAAGTGACAACAACCCTTCATATTTGTCATCTAAAATAGGATAGCTTTTGACCTGTTTTCAAAATTCTATTTGGTGTTAGAAACTTCCTTTTTGTGTTTCCCCCATTGATTGGTTTTCTTTTTATTCAGTTTCCCCATTTTGATTGTGTAGAGACATAAATGGGGTACCAGTTGATGTAGGCACTTTATTTCAAGAAATTGACAAATTGGTTGTTTTCAGAGTCAATGTGAAGTTACCTACTGTGGAGGTCAAGTACAAGAACCTGAATGTAAGAGCAGAATGTGAGGTTGTTCAAGGGAAGGCATTGCCAACTCTATGGAACTCTTTTTCTAGCTCACTTTCTGTAAGTAGATGCTTCCTCCTTGAACCTAAGCAGGCCACTCTCTTATGAAACCGAATAATATATAAAGCAATATTAAGAGACACAAGCTAAAAGAAAAAAAAAAACAAAGAAATATCTGTGGCTGTTCATACTAAAATGGGCTAAATTTATCACTTGAACAGGGTTTCATGAAGAATATATCGTGTACTTCTCAAGGGGCAGAGATAAGCATTCTGAATGATGTCAGTGGCATCATAAAGCCATCAAGGTAATTGAATATGTTATGTGCGTATGTTATTTTAGAACATGAGATAACTTAGAAATGCTAACAACACACTCTTTATTTTTGGTTGAAATTTATTGAAATTCATTTAGAGTAAGTAAGACTGGGAGTGAGACCCACATGATTTAATGGGTTTCAACCAAATTTTAAACAAAGTAAAGAGTGTGTTACTAATATTTCTCATTTTTAGCTAGTTACTGACAAAATAAGTGTTCATGTCCACATGAATGTATTCAAGCACATGTTTTCAGTCTTTCAGTATTGAGTCCCTTAAAATTCACAAGTAGCGAAAACTCTATTAAGCATGGATATTGTATTGTGACAAAAAAAATGATAGAACTTACAGTAAAAGGGGCCAAATTGCTAAGTTATCAAAGATGGTTCTGAATGCAGGCTTACTCTTCTTCTCGGTCCACCAGGGTGTGGGAAAACGACTTTGTTAAAGGCACTGGCTGGAAAATTAGAGCAATCTCTCAAGGTCTGTATTTTATACACAATATACAGTGAAATCATTGGACAAATTCATTTAGTTCAAGTAGCTCTTTGTATCTAAGTTTTCATAATCATATAGAAAACTTGTTTGAGCATAACATAAACTAATCAGGAATATGGGCACTACAATTGATGCTTCTTCATATATGAAGGAATTCTAAAAGTCTTTCAAAAACTAATGTAATGGAGCAAGCTGAATTTCCCAATACTCCAATCCCTGTGACATTCTACTGCTTCTACTTATCTTCAGTTTTCTGGAGAAATCTCTTACAATGGCTACAAGCTAGATGAATTTGTTCCCCAAAAAACATCTGCTTACATAAGCCAATATGACCTGCACGTTCCAGAGATGACAGTGAGAGAAACAATCGACTTTTCAGCACGCTGCCAAGGTGTTGGAGGCAGAGCTGGTAATGTTTCTTACTCAATCGTTGATTACCCACAAAATTGTAACTAGTTACAGTACCAGTAGTAATTCATATATATCCTTTGTAATGCAGATCTAGTGGCTGAAATCAGCAGGAGAGAAATAGAAGAAGGGATCATCCCTGACCCAGATATTGATACCTATATGAAGGTAATTTTAGTTTGTACAACTCATATTTCATAATTACCAAACAACCAGTTTACAAAGAAAATAGCAATATTTTTGCAGGCAATTTCAGTTGAAGGACAAAGCGAAAATCTTCAAACAGAGTATGTTTTAAAGGTACATCTGCTTCAAGCAGGGCTGAGTTAGAGTACATACTTATTGAGTGGTTCATTTAAGATGTTTCTATCCTTTTTGACATGTGAATACAAACTTTTGATATACCAGATTCTCGGACTGGATATCTGTGCTGACATACTGGTAGGTGATGCACTAGATAGAGGCATTTCAGGTGGACAGAAGAAAAGGCTAACTACTGGTATGTGGAATGATAAATAAGATTTTATATGCCATTTTGTTGTAATTGAAAAATTCAGAACTCAATATTCTCCTTGTAACTATTAGAACTCCTGGCTGAAAATATATGAAATGCCTCACCTCTTTACTAGACCAATGATCAATGATAAATTGAAGGCTAGTGAAACTTCTGCTTAGGCTGCAAATAAACTATTTATTCTTCATCTTCATAATATTTTCCACTTAATGTATCCATTTAATTTTTTTTTTTCAAAATACTATGACAGGAGAAATGATTGTGGGTCCTATAAAAGCTCTTTTTATGGATGAAATATCAACTGGCTTGGACAGCTCCACAACCTTTCAAATAGTTACATGTCTCCAGCAATTGGTGCACATCACAGATGCAACTGCAGTGCTTTCACTCCTTCAGCCAGCACCAGAAACCTATGAGTTATTTGATGATCTTATATTAATGGCAGAGGGGAAGATAGTATACCATGGCCCCCGAAGCCAAGCACTCCAATTTTTTAAGGATTGTGGTTTCTGGTGCCCAGAAAGAAAAGGAGTGGCAGACTTTCTTCAAGAGGTGAGATAACAAAAGATCCCCTGTTCTCTCCTTTTCTTTTTTTTGGTGTCATAGGGAGCCAGGCATTGCTAACTGGACCTTAACTTTTGTTCAGTACTTAGCTACCATTCAGCCAAAGCTCAAGAGAGTTTTCCTTCTTGTTTAATTCACTTTGGCCTCATAACATAGCCTCAATTTTCAACTATGTACAGGTAATCTCTAAGAAGGATCAAAGGCAATACTGGTACCGCACTGATATTCCTTACAAATATGTTTCAGTGGATGAATTCTCTCAAATATTCAAATCAAGTTATTGGGGGAGAATGTTAAATGATGAGCTCTCACGGCCAGATGATAAATCAGAGTCCCATAAAAATGCTTTATCATTTAGCAAGTACTCCTTGGGAAAATTGGATTTGTTTAAAGCTTGTATGAAGAGAGAGATTCTTCTCATGAAACGGAACTCATTTATCTATGTATTTAAAACTGCACAGGTTAGTATCGGGTTCAACCCAACTAAGTGACACCTGAATACTTCAGCCAGTTACTTGGATCTTACTTGTTTCCTTTTCTCATTTTGCAGCTAACAATCACAGCTATCATAACAATGACAGTCTTCATACGTACTCAGCGGGCTGTGGACTTGATAGGTGCAAACTATTTATTGGGTTCATTGTACTATACACTTGTCCGCCTCATGACTAATGGGGTTGCAGAGTTAATCATGACTATTACTAGACTCCCTGTTGTTGATAAGCAGAAGGAATTCTATCTCTATCCAGCTTGGGCATACTGCCTTCCATCGGCCATTCTAAAGATTCCATTTTCAGTTCTTGATTCTATAGTTTGGACATCAGTAACATATTATGTTATAGGCTACAGCCCTGAAATAACAAGGCAAGTACTTTGTTTAATTTCATGCACACACAAAATAGCCTACTTTTCTTTTACTTTGCAAAGTTTTTCTTATCTCTCTCTCTCTTATGGGATTAGGTTCCTCCGCCAGTTTCTTTTGTTGGTCACTTTGCATATGTCATCAACTTCCATGTGTCGTTGTCTTGCTTCAGTTTTCAAAACTGATGTTGCAGCTACAACTGTTGGTTCCTTGGTCTTAGTACTGATGTTCTTGTTTGGAGGCTTTATTCTTCCTCGGCGTAAGCAATTTTTATCGTCTCTAGCTATAAGATGTTGTACTAATCACAAAGTTACTCATGTCTCATGGAGTTATATTCACTGCAGCATCACTACCACGGTGGTTGAGGTGGGGATTTTGGCTTTCTCCCATGTCATATGGGGAAATAGGAATAACACTAAATGAATTTCTTGCTCCTCGCTGGCAAAAGGTATCTTCTAAGACAATTATTTATTCAGCTTCATGATAGGTCAGAGTCTTATGTATATATCTAAATTATTTTCCTTTTTATTTGCAGATCCAAGAGGGAAATATCACTGTAGGGAGGGAGGTTCTTAGGAGTCACGGTTTAGATTTTGACAGCCACTTCTATTGGCTATCAGTTGGAGCCCTACTTGGTTTCACCATACTATTTGATTTTGGATTTGTCTTGGCATTATCATACATAAAACGTAAGTCCTATCTAAGTTAATACAAGGAAAAGAATCGAACAGTTAAATTATTTTGTTCAATCCACTGACTTAATGGGGAATGGATCCAGAGCCTAAGATGTCTCGAGCTTTAGTCTCAAAAAAGAGGCTCTCTCAACTAAGGGAACGAGAAACAAGCAATAGTGTGGAACTAAAGTCAGTTACTGTTGATATTGGCCACACACCAAGGGAAAATCAAAGCACAGGTGAATAAAGCTTCTATGATAAATTATCTCAAAGAAGAGTTATTTCTTTCAAGCAAAAATAGTAAGGAATTTTGGTATCTTTTACATGGTTGGTCATGCAGGGAAAATGGTCTTGCCCTTTGAGCCACTGTCAATAGCATTTAAGGACGTCCAGTATTTTGTTGACATTCCTCCGGTAAAAAGCACTCCTATCTTGTTTGTCATGATTTGAGGTCATTGACATTTGACAATGTTGTCAATTTAGATTTTTAACACTGTCATTCTGAACAGGAGATGAAAAAACATGGTTCTGATGAGAAAAGGCTACAATTGCTCTGTGATATCACAGGAGCATTTAGGCCAGGAATTCTCACTGCACTGATGGGGGTCAGTGGAGCAGGAAAGACAACTTTGATGGATGTTCTTTCAGGAAGAAAAACTGGAGGTATCATTGAAGGAGATATAAGAATTGGAGGATACCCCAAAGTGCAAAAGACATTTGAAAGAGTTTCAGGTTACTGTGAGCAGAATGACATACATTCTCCATATATAACCGTTGAAGAATCTGTCACATACTCAGCTTGGTTACGGTTGCCAACAGAAATTGATTCTGTCACAAAAGGGGTATGACGTCCTTATCACTTTCACCGTGGTTTCTCTTCCCCAGACAACATATGTATTTTATAACTTTCTAAATTGTGTATATCTACTGAGCAGAAATTTGTTGAAGAAGTCCTTGAAACAATTGAACTTGATTATATAAAGGATTGTTTAGTTGGCATCCCTGGTCAAAGTGGCTTGTCTACCGAACAGCGTAAAAGACTAACCATTGCAGTGGAGCTGGTTTCCAATCCATCAATAATATTCATGGATGAACCTACATCTAGTTTGGATGCTCGAGCAGCTGCAGTTGTTATGCGTGCAGTGAAGAATGTTGTTGCCACTGGCAGGACGACAGTTTGCACTATACACCAACCAAGCATCGACATATTTGAGACTTTTGATGAGGTAGTCCAAAGTTCCTTCTGTTGATAATGTTTGTGAAATAACAGCTTTGAAAATGTGTAATAAGTCTCTATCTTATGTACAGAATAAGATAGTATGTATACTGAAGTCTAAAACCCTACAACTAAATAAGTTCGTACATCTCTTTCTGTGATTTAGTAAATATCTTGATTTTTTTGCTTCTAGAATTGGAAGTGGCAAGAAGCAAAAACTGACTTCCCTTCTTTGCAAATGTAGAAATAAAATGCATGATATTACCTTCTCTGTCATGTTGACAAGGAAAATAATATACAGGTCAGAACTAAAAATAAGTTATTTTTCATGCAGTTGATTCTAATGAAATCTGGAGGACGGATTATTTATAGCGGAATGCTAGGCCATCATTCAAGTAGACTGATTGAATATTTTCAGGTATGCTCAAACCCAGTAGTAAAGTACATAGCATTTTATATTCTGGGTAAATTAATGATCATCTTATTTTCGAATGTCCTTTTCTTACAATAGTCTTAGACATGCAAGTGACTGATAACAAACTGGTCACAAGACTAATAATAAAAAATGCCCTTAGGGGAGAATCTTTATCTCTCACTTCTTCACTTATGTTGTTGAAATTTGAATCTAATTCCACTGTCCATCAGAATATACCTGGGGTGCCAAAGATCAAGGACAATTATAATCCTGCAACCTGGATGTTGGAAGCTACCTCTGCATCTGTAGAAGCAGAACTTAAAATAGATTTTGCACAAATATATAAAGAGTCCCACCTTTGCCGGTGAGAATCCAATCAACTGTTATTCATTTAACAAATTTATAAACTTATGTTTTTCAGGATTTACATGCCATATCTGGTTTTAGTTGTAATGGTAATGATCACACATTTCAGAAAACACTGATCCCAAGTTTTGAATTGCTGTTTCTGTTTCTAGGGATACCCTTGAATTGGTGAGAGAGTTGAGTGAACCACTGCCAGGTTCAAAAGATTTGCACTTTTCAACTCGCTTCCCACAAAATAGTTTGGGACAGTTCATGGCATGCCTTTGGAAGCAACACTTGTCTTATTGGAGAAGTCCTGAGTACAACTTAACACGTTTCATTTTCATGATTGTTTGTGCAATCATATTTGGAGCAGTATTCTGGCAGAAAGGGAAAAAAATGTAAGTTTCTTTTTGTATACTTGTATGATTTGCACAGAAAATAACTTTTTCATTTTATCTGGAAAAATAAATATGTATGTTAAAAGAAACTCCACAACCTCAAACTCCAGACAATGTAGATGCAACATTTTATCCAAATATGCCCACTGTTTCACTGTCTGTCTGCAACAAAGGGACTCAGGTGGAAAAAGTTAACATATATGAGGTTCTTATAGTTTTGATAAGTTCATTCAACAGAGAGAAGTCGAAATCCATAAAATAGTACTTTCAGATTCTTCATTGTGATAATCACAGATAGAAACAACTATATTACTCCACCAAGTTCCATAAATAGCAATATAGCATGCCTTATTAATACATTTTGGAAACATAAGACAGCGTATATTTTATATCAAAAACATACTAGGCACAATCAGCATAAGACATTCTTAAACTGTGAATTTTATGATGCAGACTACATTAATGTTAACATCATTCTAGACTTCTAGTGTAATGTTGAAGTTGCACAGATGAAAGCGCTGACATATACTTTTTCTATGGTTAAAGAAACAATCAGCAGGATTTGTTCAACGTACTTGGATCAATGTATATTGCTGTAATATTCTTGGGTCTAAATTACTGTTCAACAATTCTACCATATGTGGCTACTGAGCGTGCTGTCTTGTATCGAGAAAAATTCGCTGGAATGTACTCTTCCACAGCTTATTCATTTGCACAGGTTTGCAGTCACTTCAAGCAAATTCAAGTGATACTTCTTTGATAGGAAAATCAGTAATGTTATTAAATCTGTGATATTCTTTTCTTAATGTAGGTGGTCATTGAAATACCATATATCTTGGTGCAATCAATTTTATATGTGGCTATCACATATCCAATGATAGGTTTCCATTGGTCAGTTCAGAAAGTGTTTTGGTACTTCTACACCACATTCTGTACATTTTTATACTTTGTATATCTTGGAATGATGGTAATGTCGATGAGCTCAAATCTCGATATAGCTTCTGTATTGTCGACTGCAGTCTACACCATATTCAATCTCTTTTCTGGATTCCTCATGCCAGGACCGGTAAGTCTTTTATAGCACCACAAGGGCTTGAATTTGTACCTTAATTATATTATATTTTCATCCAAGATTTTTTTTGAGGGAATTTGGATCCAAAGTTAACATGTGGAGAAAAGCATAAATTGATGCAAAACCCAAGTTTTTAGTAATCCAATCCTAGTCAAATGCTTACTTTTAAAGATAAATTTTATCCTTTCCCAAAATGTAATCCATTCCATCACTGAAAGATCATACAGTCTATCAACGTCAACATTCATAACAAAAAACTATCATGGATAATCATTTCTTGAATTTTTCTTTATAGCATCATGCACACAGAAACAACAGTAATTTGGAAAATAAGGATAAGATGCTTTAAAGCCTGACATAGTAACTGTTACTTTTTTATGCAGAAAATTCCTAAATGGTGGATTTGGTGCTACTGGATTTGTCCTACTGCTTGGTCCTTGAATGGCCTCCTAACTTCACAATATGGAGACATAGAGAAGGAGGTACTTGTATTCGGGGAACGAAAATCAGTTGGTTCCTTTTTAAGAGATTACTATGGGTTCCGGCATGACAGATTAAGCCTCGTGGCTGTGGTGCTCATTGTTTACCCAATTGTTTATGCCTCTCTGTTTGCCTATTTCATAAAGAAAATGAATTACCAAAAGAGATAAGATAGACACAGACACAGACACACATTGGATCTTCAGCAGTATGGTGGCTTTAATTTTCATGTATAGAAATATAGAAATATGTGGCTGTGGCTACATGGATTAGCAAGATCTGTACTGCAAGGTGTTTATATATAATATTCAGATTTGTTTTATAGTTCTGTTGTTGGTACTGTAGACCCTGAGGTGCTTACAAACAAACATGTCAACAAGTGAGATAGGTTTATGGGACTTAAAGTCCAGTTATTTTTTCAGAAAAAAGCTAGTTATGCAGTGATAAAGAATATTCAAGTTGTATAAGTTAAAATAACACCTTTTCATTAATAAAACTGAGGGCTTAAAAAACTTTTGTACCTATGATATATATTTTTCATTTTAATTCTCTTTAATTTTTTATTATTATTTACGTCCCTGTTTTTTTTAATCATTTTAGGATCTTTGATGTCAAAGAGACAATATTGGATGATGATGTGACTAACAAAAATTAGATAAACTTATTTTCAAAATAATAGGAATTAAAATGAACATCTTTTAATATAAGAGGAATTTATATAAAAAGTTTATAATTTTATAAAGAAAGAAATAATAAGGGAAGAGACTAAAATATTTTTTTTAATATAGATGAAAATAAAAAATAATTTTAAGATCAAAATTAAAAAAGATATATTATAGGAATTAAAAACTTATTTAACCTAAAAATAAGACACTAACTTTTATGATGATCGGCTTTCAAGTACTTGCTGGCCCAATGTTCTGTTTCCAGACATCTTCAATAAGAGCAAATAAATCAAAATGATTAGACGAGTCACATTTTCTAGAAGTGATAAAGAAGAGGAGTTTTATTATTGAACTGAGTTGCCAAAACTACATAACATATAACTTTAAGATAAAAAGGCTGAAAGTTACTAGATTATGAGACAACAAATATTTTTATTGACAGTTTTTTGTAGGCCTTCATATAATTGAGTACTCTAAGTTAAATGGCAAAACTCCGCAAAAGTAAAAGAGATAAAAGTGTTTTAATTTGAGCCTTTGAATTATTCTATGACCAAATGAAGTTAACTGGTCAACTCATCTCATGGGAACAGGGAAAGAGTAGCTATGCCACCACTTTTAGTTGCACGCAATGTATGTTCTTTGAAGCACAAAAAATAAGAGTTATACATGATTACCTTTTCCCACCTAGGAGCAAGAAATTCATTCACAGTTAAGCCTATCTCTCCATATGTCAAAGGAGAAACCCAAAATCCCCACTGCAATCAAGATGGCATATATGCTGCAATGGAAAAGTAACTAAACTTTATCTTCTGAATAAAATTCCCTGTTAAAATTAAATCAGTTCTGGATTCTTACGTTTTGGAATGATGAAGCCACCAAATAGTAAAACAACTAGTATGGTCATAGTACCAGCTGTCACAGAAGCAACCACAGTTTGACAAATTGTGGCAATGAATCGAAACATGGATACCGAAGTCATGTGTATGATAAATGAGAGAAGGAACTGGCGAAAGAACCTGAAGAAAATTTGGTTAATATGCCAGAAATATCAAAACAGACTTTCAATAGTAAAGAAACAACACAAATCAACTATATCCTATAGATTCTCCATGGAGTCTTCTTGTAACCAAGAATAAGCAAGAAGCCTTTAGCATCATTGTAAACAAATCATATTAATTGTGTTAAATTCTAGAGGCAAAGGCAACTTCAGATGTAGTTCTTTCTAGTACCCAATGACTAATAAGTATCAAGTGTTTTGTATGTAAATTTACTCTCATATCTAACAATACACAAATGAAAAATTTGGGAACATAGTTAGCATTCCATCAAAGACTAACCTGCCAATCTCGGGGCTTAACCAATGACATAATAAGAAAGTGTTGTCCAAATGAAAGATTCCAACAATGAAAGCGGAATCTTTAAAACAGCAGATGGAATTGTATAAGCCCAGGCAGGAAAAAAACACAACTCCTTTTGCTTGTAAATCACTGCAAGTCTTGATACAGTCATAGATAGTTCCGGAAATCCATCAACGAGAAGTATGATGAGTGAATAAAACGATGAACCCATAAAATAATTCCCATGGAGCACATCAACAGCCATTTGTGTTCGAATGAAAACAGTCATTGCTACAAATGCAACAGTGACAAGCTGCATCGATAAAGAATACAAAAATACTTAGAAACTTGAGGAGTTTGGTGTAGTTATCATGACATGAAATCATGAAAGTAAAAAGAAAACAAACACAAAATACCTGTGTTGACTTGAATACATAAACAAAAGAGTTTCTTTTCATTAGAAGAATTTCCCTCATCATGCAAGCCTTAAATAATTCCCATTTTGTTAATGAGTATTTTTTAAATACAAGGGCATTCTTGTGGCTGAGACTCATCAAATGGCTTTGAGAGCTCCTCCTTCAGCTTTAGACCAAAAGGGAAATCCTTAAATTTCTCAATGAACTGGTCAATTGAAACATAACTGTAAGGTTTTTCTGAGCTATTCCAATACCGTGCTTGATCTTTCGTAGAGGTAACCTGGATTTTACAAGCATTTAATATGGTCAAAATCTATATCATATCATGTTAGAAAATGGAGATACACAATTGGGCTTAACATACTTCTTGAAGAAAGTCAGCAGTGCCTTTTCTTTGTGGGCATTTAAACCCACAGTCCTCAAAGAACTCAAGTATATAATCATGCGGTCCGTGGTACACAATTTTCCCTTCTGCCATTAAAACAATATCATCAAAGAGATCAAAGGTCTCTGGTGCTGGCTGAAGGAGTGAAATTAATGCAGTGGCATTTGTGATATGCACCAGATGCTGAAGACAAGAGATAATCTGGAAAGTAGTGGAGCTGTCTAAACCATTGGATATTTCATCCATAAAGAGTGCTTTTGTTGGTCCAACAATCATCTCTCCTGTACAATACTCCAGAATCAGAAGCTTGATCACTTCATATATCAACTAATTCTCTAAAGGTGTATAAGTTTGATAAGCTATTATTTTGCAGTATAGCAGTAATACCTGTAGTTAACCTTTTCTTTTGACCACCAGATATACCTCTTCTTATATCAACTGATGTATTGGCACATATATCAAGACCAAGTATCTGCATGTCATTGTAATATTCAATAAACAATAATAGAACAAATATTTAGTGGGAAAAATGATTTACAAGCCAGTAATAAAATGAGTAGACTACCTTTAAAATATAGTCTGTCTGAAGGCTACTCTTTAGAGCTTTAATTGATGTTGCCTGTACCAGAAACATTGCTTTTGAAGTAATAATCATCAAGACTCAGGACAACAGATTTGCATAAAGGCTTTTGAAGGACTAAATTGGATTACAAAGTCATGCACCAGTTATCCTAGTGACATTGTAAACAAAAATAACTATTCCAAGTTTTGCAGAAAACAATAGGCACTTGTCATACTGAAATTCAGGTTTAAAAGAGTGAAATTGGGTTAAGAAAACAATCATAACTTTCTCAAAGCTACAGCTTGAGAATTCTTAAAATTTGGACTTAGGGCCTAACTCAACACTACAAAAAGTTATAATATGAGGATTGTCCAAGCTATATTTAATTTATATCTCTAATTGATGTGGAACTAAATACCACCCTTGAGGCTGCAATTAAGGCAGTCCTCAAGAGGTCATAATTAAGGTTGGTTAGGAATGACTACAATAAAGTAGATTTCCAACAAGAATTTTGTCATTTTAATAATTTTTATTATAGAATTTGGTATATTGAAGTTAAGTTAGATGAAAATGCTGACATCCCTAAGGACTCCATCATTGCTGTCATGTTCATGTTTGCGTGACCATATATGCATCTAAATCAGGGTCTGGGACTATTCCTGCCTCTTTCTCCTTTCTACTGATTTCCATCAGAAGTTCTTTCATACACGGAGCAAAATTCATCACTCGTTTCTAAAGCCAATATATGAAATTTATTTAATTTTTAACTTTAAGTATACCTACCGGAGTGGCTTCCTACGCCTTGACAACGTGCTGAGAAATCAAGTGTTTCCCTCACAGTCATTTCTGGAATATGCAGATCATATTGGCTTACATACGCTGAGGATTTCTGAGGAATGAATTCTTCTAGCATGTGTCCATTGTAAGAAATGTCCCCTTGAACGTATAAAAAAGAATGCACCACAACAATCAGGGGAAGGACTCATTTTAACTTGAAATAGTTGTCAAATTTTGAAATGTAATATAAAATAAATACAAAGATTGAGTTTATTCTGCCTCATGCATAAATAATTTCATTTTAGTTCATTGGATTATGTCTGAACTGAAAATGGCAGTAAGTCAAAAAGTACAAACAACTAATAATGAGCATTGAATATAATTCACGTACCAATGCTCAAAGGATTCAATATAAAAAATATAACCAAAGATCTAAATCTGCTGAATAAATTTAGATTCAGGAATATCTGCGTTTTTTTCTTTGGAGAATTTGAAGGTAAACTCATTTTTGGAGAAGCAGAACTATTGTTTCTCTCTTCCCTGCAGAAAGAATGTCATCTCTCAACCACCACTCAGTTGTTGTTTCTTTCTTAATTCACTCATTTTCAGAATTATCAGTGTGTCTACACTCTACACTCTACACTCAGAAACAAGCTTGAAACATTGGTGCCCATTGTCGAAGACTCCATGGCTAAGTCAAATTGTCACCATGACTAAGTCCCATATCGATTAGAAGAGAGGACAATCACTCCAGAGCTTATTATAAAAGAGACATTATAACACCATAGTACTCATACCTTTCTCGGCCTTTTGGCTAAGATCAAGTGTAGTATCTGTTCTTATCAGTTTAATATCTGATATGTGGACCATTGGTCCACACGATATTAAATTACTTTTTTAAAGGGGAGAATCCAAAACAGTGGCTTGCTACTGGGATTTTCATGTGTCGCCCAAGTGTTGCACTATAGCATGGGCCTGGCACACCCTATATTTCAGTTTAAATTATGATCTGTGAGATAATTTTCATTATGGATTCAGGGAATGACCATAGAGAGGATTGCTTCGGCTTATTTTTAGTTTATTTGGTTTTCTGAACAGAAACGAGTAAATGAGCATTACATGAATCTAATTCATGTATTTAGGCCCAAAGGATTCAACATGAGAAATATAAGAAAAGATCTAAACCAAGTTACCTCTCCTTCCTTTTGACCAACCTTATGTCTCCTCATTAAATTACCTAACTATACCACTCTTGAGCATCGAATATTTACAGAATGTTAGTCTATTCTTTTATGCTACAAAGGGAAAGAGAAAGAGAGCGAATCTAAAAGAGAAATGATTACTTGTCAATTCTTTTCCTGAATTTCTGCAGCAATCGAAGATTATCATTTTCAATGTGTTTAAATAAGCTTCTCTATGAACATGTGCCGTTCTTGAGCTCCAAGCTTGCTGACATCAACAACCTGTTTCCCTTCAATTTTCTTACCTGCTTCCATGCCATCATAAATAATTTAATAATAAATTAATTCTTAAATTTTATAATTTGTTATTAAATTATTTATAAGATTAATTTATTATTTTTTTTATACTTTCAAAAAAGATTATTACATCACAATTTTGAAGATAAATTTCACAATTTACTCTTTTTTTTTTTTTTACTTTTCCTTTCATTTTTTTATATTTAGGGAAAAAGGGGGGGGGGGGGGGGGAAAGATATCTGAACGGGAGGAAAAAAAATACAGATAAGACTCCCTCCTATCCTAAATTTAAGATATTTTTAATTAATTCTCACTTATTAAAATAGTTAATTAATTTAATTAATAATATTAAATTATTAATGATTTATATACTTTTTTCAAAATTATTCAGGTAATTACTTTCCGTGTTAATATGTGTTAGTCATTTTATTATCATAGTAAGACAGTGAATAGATTATTTTATTAACTTATAATATTTATTATAATGTAATTAAGAATAGTTTGATAAAATTAATAATTAATATAAGAGATTATTTGAAAATAATCTTATAAAAAATTTAAAGAATGGATCTAATATTTAGAAACAGATGGAGATGGAGAACTATACTAATTTTAAAATTTTCAAAAAAAAAAAATCTTTTCATTTTTTCCTTTGAAGTTTGAAAGTTTTCTCTTATTATATACTACAATACCAAACATACCCTAGAAATATGAAATTAAATATACAATTTTACATTTTCTACCTTTCTTTCTCATTTTTGGAAATACAAAACGAATTTTGTCTAAATTAGTAAATTCACGCAATTTTCTAACTTAAATCATTCGCCAACTTCTTCAATAATCTAGTTAATTTTTAGCATGAAGGCTTTATTTGTTTCGAAAGGAAATGGGAGGACAGAAAAAAGAAGGAATGAAAAGTTTTTTTTTTAAAAGAGCAATCCTTCTCCGTTTGGTGACGAGAGACAAAGAAGGGAAGCTGTGCAATACGCAAATGAGACAACTTTTTATCCTTTTGTTGTGTTTATTTTGAGATGGAAAGGGAGTTTATACAATCATTAAATTTAGTTAAGGAATTATTTGTCATTTCTCACTTTTTTTTTTCTTTCACTTCACTTTCTATTCACCATTACAACCAATCCCTCCAAACTTCTGAACCAAATCAGATAAATTTTATTTTAAGAAAGTACCTCTCCTTTTCTCAAATCAAATACCAACAAAATCTTATTTCACTAAATAAAATTCATTACAACAATTACATGATGACATCATTCAACTCAATTAAATATCAAAATTTCATACATGTAATTTAACATATAATTCTTTCGGACAATTCTTCTAATCCATCAAACCAAACACGTTATAGTATTATTAGAAGATTTAGATGTATTTTTTGTTCCTGTATTTTAATGTTTTTTTCATTTTCATCCTTGTAATTTTTTTTTCTATTTACAAGAATTAAAACAAACAATATTTGAAAAACAAACCCATTTTACAAAAATTAAAACAATTTTTTTTACAAGAATAAAAACGAAAAAAAATACTAAAATAAAAAAATTTAAACCTTATTGGAAACTCATTTGTCATCACGCTAACAGTATTTGAACCATTTGTCTCATACTGTACAGATACTTATATATCCATATCCATATCATCACGGTGACCTCACCAAAATGATATCATTTATTAAAAGAATACTAAATTGATGGCATAAATATATAAACCGTGATAATTAAAAGAATATGAAACTGAACCGTAAATATCTTGTATTTATTGATTAATTAATACAAGGCAATTTCCTCAAATTGCTTAAAACTGTTATGGCGTTATCCCTATTATCACATATATAATGGCCTAATAGCATTGACCCCATATTTAACAGGTTCACAGGTTTCATAATCAAGATTCTGTTCTGAACAGGTGAAGTGTCAACCTCGGGTTTTCCCCATATATATTGATGACAGCTACTATTACTATGGATGTATAACATGTCAATACTCTAAACCCAAAATCTAAGACTTACCCAGTTTCTAAAATAATATATTAAGAAAAGGTGGAAGCTTACAGCAGAAAACACCTGATATACAACATTACATTGCCCCATACTCTAATGATTCCCAGTTGAAGGGCTGGAAGACATAATAAACTCTAGGTGAGCTTTTGAAGAGCAAAGCTACACAGACACACACAACTGCTATGGTCACCATGGAGAGCATGACTGGCCTATAAACCATTGCTGTTTTCATGCCACCATAAGCCACCTTCTGCTGGCATGCCCTACATTGACGGGGCATTGCTGTGGTTTCAATCTTCTCAGTCTTTAAGCTTGGAACTCTACATGTCCTATTTCCATCTGATTGCTTCTGCGTTGTGTTACTATCTACAACAGTTCCAGGGATATCAACCAAATGTTGTCTTTCACCTTTTTTGTTGGTCTTGTTCTGGACTAGTTGAATGTAAGAGTAATAGCCCCTAAGGCAAGCATGGTCGTTAGGGGTCAAACCTGTACTGTCCCGGGCACTTTTCCATGCTTCAATTCCCACCTGAACACAACAGAGATAAGGTTAGAAACGTTGTATACTAAAGTGTGTTCAGTAATTCAATCAAGGCCAATGTAAATATACAGAAAACCATGCAAACTTTCCTGCACAACTACTTCGCGCAAAATGTTCACGCTAGAGTACATACTCGCTGAGAAGTCCTAAAGCCATATAAGCCCGCTAGAAACCATTATATTGAACCCAATGATCAAAGGTCCACCTCCTCAATTGAACACTCCAGTGGGAATGGCAACAAGAGAATGGAATAATCATTCCCCACCCAATGTTTGGTGTGGTTATGACTTTCATTCATTGCAACACTAGTCACATTGACAATAGATCCCTTATATAGCAATAAGGTAGGATGGTAGTGGTGCATTGAAGTCGTGGCAAAATATCTTTTTTTGTTTTTTTTTTTTCATTTCAGAAAAGCACATGGAATACAGATTATTGAATTTATAATACCACGATTCTAATTTGGAGAAAGTGATTGTTTAAACTCATTTTTAGCTCAATTCTCTTCCCATTCTATCCACCTCCATTCCACCAGACTAAATATAAAGTGAAAAGTGGGAGAGACAGTGCTCTAAGTAAAATTATTGAAGCCTTTATAGCAATCTCATTTCAATCTTGGAGACACTGCTCTAAAAGCCTGAAAATACATAAAGCATACAGACAATAAAGGATTACCATTCGTGGATCATTGGTTAATGCATCCAACACATTCTCTGAGCCACTCATACTTGCTGCAACATGAAGAGGAGTCAACCCAGCTGGCCCGACAGTATCAGGTCTAAATAAGAATCTGTCAGGGGCTTTGGCAACTTGCTTCATTTCACTGTCTGCACCATCTGAGGTTTTAACTGGAACAAATCTTAACAGTAGTTCTACCATAGGCCTACAGTTTCTCTTTACAGCTCTGTGTAGAAGACCCATGTTCAACAATGCAAGCTCAATGGAGGCATGCTCTCCTGCATCAACACCACCCTCAAATATAATGTCCAAGAGTTTCTTCATCACAGCACACCAACCATGGTCCATGGAGAAGTCAACAAGCCAAGCGAACCGATTGAATTGGAAGAGATCATGGAAAGGAGCCATGGAACCTAGCTTAAATTTCACATGACTTCTATGAAGAAGCCAACCCATTTCTTGCAAGAAATCCAAAGCTCGAGTCTTTTCTTCCATATGTTGGTTTTTTATCTGGATATCATCAGTGGTTTCAGCTTCCTCAATCACATTTTCCAGCTTGCAGATCTCCGAACAAACTTCTTGCTCTGCAACTATAAATGGAAAGGAACAGCTGCTAAGACCATGATCTTCCACCTGACAGTAAAAATTATCAAAATATTGCTTCAGACGATAGCAGAATAGAAAAATCCATTTCAAATGTATTGCTTTATCTGCAAGAACCATCTTTGCTTTCTAAACTATATGGGACTAAGGTTACAAAAGCTATAAGTAACCAATTGGGAGGCATCAACAACAGCAATATTGAATCATTAACAAAGGAGTTATTCATCAATGACATTTCAGAAGCAAGCACCAGAGCTTTGTGTTCTTCTGTTAGTTTCAGGAATTTTACAGCATACAATCTAAAAATTACAAAATGAAATTAAACCATGTTTCACTTTGCTGAAATGAAAAACCCAAAGAACAAATGCTCAGAATACTTTTGGAGTATGATGAATTGATACTACCTCAATAAACCCCCTCCCAGTTACATTTGGTATTTGACAAGAGAAGCTTAGATGCTGAATGGGTGCATCAGCTCCACCTATCAAATCATGACAACTAGCATGTACCAGATACTTCCCTTCAAGTGCACAGTGCAACCTGGAAATCATTAGCAACAGATCAACATCTGGGCTAATCCCAACAAACAAAAATTAGAACTCAGATCTTCCCTATTTCCAAATCATATACAGAAAATGAATAACTAAATCCAATTTATACCCTGGAACTTAGGTAAAAGTGTCCACACACACACATCCCAAAAAAAATCTCTCTCATCCCTTTGCGAAATTATTTCAGTGGCTGGATAACTACAACTGCACAGTATTTAGCATATGAAGCCACCTTTCTTTCAAAATTACACCCAATTACATTAATGTTTTTGCCTTTTTCTAATCCCTTATGAAATTGTATATCCAGCAGCATGATATACTAGAATCTTTCAAGTCAACAATTTTGATTATTAATAGATGTAAAGAGATTTACCTTGTGCTAGATTGGGAAAGGTTGAAACCTTTCACAATAAACTGAGCACTAGCACTTGCAGGAACAGCAAGTGGATTAATGCATGAAATCATACAATGTTGTGGGCTTTTGAGACGCAAGGGCACATCTAAGACTACCTGACCTGCAGAAGAGATACATGAAATCAAAAAACAGTTTCTAGCAACCAAATTAATGAACAATGAGTTCTTCATGATACTAAAAAAATACAGTTACATGAGAGGAATGCTCACACAACACACAGTATGAGGAAGAACAAACCGTTATACAGGAAAGCTACAGCGTGCTGCACCCTTGCATATACCCATCCTGTTCTCCAAAACGAATCATTTGATGCAGCAAGAAGCTTTCTCAAGCTTGATCCTAGATTACAGTAGAGCTGCAATATCAAAATAGCAATAAGCACATTTAGATTCCTTTCCCCCTTTTAAATAGATTCATCCAGTAGCCAGCATTTGTGGCATTATATCAAACAATACCTCCTCCCATGCAGATTTTTCAAGACGGAGATATATTGTTAATATGATACAACCTGGCCTTATATAGCTCTCTATCTCCGTGGGACTGCGGGATAACCAGTTGAGAATCTGAAACACAAAATAACTGTAAATCAAACGCAGCACAAAGAAATATTGCTGTAAAATTGTCTATAGCAACTTCATGGCACAAAAAAGTACCTGTGATCGGAGAAGAAGGGGAAAATCAGATGGATCCTTGCCAAAGAGTTTAAAAACAATTCGATCTGTGCGACTCTGTAAACAGTAAACAAATAACATGTCATTCTGAGTCAGCCACAAAAAGTAGACCTACACACTAATGAAAAGGCAAAGAACCTGAAAAGGGGACTTCAAATGATGACCTTGGCAAAATAGTATCTTTATCAGTAAAGATATCTATACAATCATTTAAGTAATCTAAATATTTTGATACAAAGTAAATAGCAGAATTATTAAATTATTCAGAAAAGAGGAAATGGATTTAAATTACATCAAGAGTATACCTGAGCTTCTCCACTGGAACTAGATGGTGATTGGGTAGAGGTTGAATCTGAGTTTCTACTTGTCTGTGGAGGACTTGTTTTGAGAGAATCACATTGCAACCATGAGGCATGGTCAATAAACCCCATCCCTGAAGCCACAGGAGGATAAGGCTTCTTATGATTCTCAACAGTATTCTGTATATCATTGTAAACATTATTAAGGTCAATGTTATTCAAGTTTCCCCTTCCTACTTTAGTCTCTGCTGTAGTTAATTGGGATGGAACGCTGTCCCTTGGTTCACATACATTTGAGAGCAGTGGTCCTGAAGGAGGTTTTAAATTTCCTACTCCACCATCACCTGAAGCTATACATTTTTGTGTCATGCCATTAGCAGGTGTTTCATACTGCACCACCGACATTGGAGGGTCCTGAGCGATGATGCCATTGTCTGTCTTGATGGAAGAAGAAGGCCTGGAAGCTTCAGGAGCATTTGAGTTAAGGTTGGGTTTATCATGATCAGCTCCATGCGTCCCAGCATTTACCAAGCCTTTAGATTCCTCCAGTAAGGGTGCTAACCTTCCACCATTATTTGGACCAGCCAGACTTGCCAGGTTCTTCAGCAGATGAGAGAGAATATCTTGGTTCCTTGTATGATCTGAGCCATTGGCTGCAAATTATAGAAGGCATAAAATGTGGAGTCAAATAAATATGCCAATGATGACATCCAGGATGAAGGTGAAATGCAAAAATGTTCCAACACCAGAGACATCAGTATAACTATTAGCTCAAGTCATAAGCAATTTTCTTCTTTTTCAAGTCAATTTTCAGCAGAACATACAGTCAGGCTTTCTAGCTTTGCAATAGGAATGTGCCAAAAAGTCATCAGAAGGCACAAACAAAAGGAAGTAAATAATCACAAAGATGATATACTTGGAAAACAGAAAATCACAATCATGCTTTTTTTTTTATCAAATACTTTGTGCTAAAATAAATTTC
Organism: Glycine soja; assembly: GCF_004193775.1. Classification (NCBI taxonomy): domain Eukaryota; kingdom Viridiplantae; phylum Streptophyta; class Magnoliopsida; order Fabales; family Fabaceae; genus Glycine; species Glycine soja. The sequence goes on along the minus strand of NC_041008.1, from coordinate 43,756,181 downwards.
AATTTGGTCTGGTTCCTGATAAAATGTCAAAAATCAAGTACCTAACTCCTTGTGCCCGCACAATATTCTTATTTAGGCAGATGAAAGTCTTTAGTAGAGCAGAAAAGTCAAGCTATGCTGTTAAAGCTAACAACCTAAGTTTTAACTTGAGTTTAACATTAGCAACAATCAGGTGAAGCTTAGCATAGGAGAAAAGTAGAATCCTCAAGTCATCAAGCTACTAAGAAAAAAATTTATTAAATACAACTGCATCATAAAAGTATAAGAATACCATTTGCAAAACTAGACTATGCAACAAAGCCGCTCATCTCAGGATCTCAAATGTCCAAATTCTCTAAATTAGCATCAACACAGATGACACCTACCTTATTAAGATTTTACAACTAAAAAGAATTATCAAACATTAACAATTAGTAGCATGGGTTCATCATCATTACAGTTACATAGTGCGTCAGCCTAATAAATAAATGAAGAAGAATGCCTAGCAGATAAACTTAGGATGTCACAAATACTTACAATGCAAATTGGTCAGTATCCGTAACAGACTCATCAGCAGATAGTTACTGTCCCTTTGATCGTTCAGAGAGCCTTCATTAACAACAGAGACATCAGGATGAGTTTTTCTCCTCCTCCTATTGTGGCCTGCCAAACGCCTTCGACAACTTCTCTTCCCTTCATCAAACTCTTGAAGAACATGAAACCTGTCAAAAAATTAACAGGTTGCATCCAACTTGAGTACACAAAGGTAGGTAAATGCAGTGAAATTCTTCTATTATATTTTAAAATAAAAATTATTTCAAACAACTTCCACTTAGGACTAAACTACAAGAAAAAAAGGATCTTCCCTTTTCTGAACTTTCATAAAAAAATTTAATATGATGATTACATAAAAAATATGAAATGTATATTATAACCCCCAAGAAATTATCAGTTTGCAACCTAACTGACCTGCTACACTGTTGACAGAAACGTTGCATAACATTTCCCACTAGTGCCATAGTGGCCTTAGAATGAACATCACAAACCTTATGCCGACGGTGGTAATCCTTGGCATTACTAAGATCAGCCCTACAATCTTGCACCTGACAAACGGCACGGTTAGAGGTAGTAGTAGTAGTAGTTGTTGTATTGGTCCCAATTACCTTTGTTTTCTTTCCACTTTTTTCCTCTTCTTCCAGCATGAGAGGGTAACCTTGACCCCCAAGGTTCAAACTAAGAGAACCACCCTCATCATTCAGCCCCTCACCTTCACCTTCAGCTATAACATCCCTCCTCCTTTTCTCCAATTCCCTCTTACCTTCACCTAAGATGAATACAGAAGAAGACAAATTGGTGGTAGATGGATTAGCATTTTTTGCAGGAATTTCAGGATGAGGTGGGAAAAACTGGCAACCCCTACAATCTGATGGCACTGAATTGAGTGGTTGAGCAGTGAAAAGATCACCATCCCATCTCCAATCATTCAAATCCCATTCCAAACTCCTCTTCCCATTCCCAACAACAGCTTTCTTCATTCCTGACACCACAGGTCCATACAAGTACTGATTCTTCCCCCCAAACTCAGCTTCCATCAATCAAAATCTAACTGTTGCAACGAAGCCCAATTCCTATTCCTATTCTAACCGCACCTGCAAAAAACACATCAACTCATAATAAAAACTCAAAAGGGTGGCAGGCCAGAACAGAAAAATTGAAACTTGCAGGAGCATTTTGACACAAGCTTGAGAATTTACATGATGAGAATAAGAATTATTTTGTGGTTTTTCAGGAAGTGGGGAGAAAAGAGAAGAGGTGGCCTTAAAAGGGAACAAGAGAGAAATAAGGAACAGATTATGTGACATCAAAATGTCTCTTTTTTCTGTGCTGACTGCTCAGACTGAGGACTCATGATGAATCTGTTAGTTCTTATATTGAGTGTGACTGTGACCACATTCTCATCATGCCTTGTGGTTTGGTAAAACTTAAGGAATCTCCACTGTCCCAAACCCATTTACTACTTTTCTGGATCGTTGAAAATTGAGAAACATAGTTGAATTTCTAAAAGTAAATAATATATATATATATATATATATATATGATCACGGACCAGCAGTTATGAATAAAGTGCTCGAGTGTGATCATAGATATAGTATCATACAATAGTTTTTTTGTTTTTTACATAACAAAGTATCACTAGTTTTATTGATAATTATTGTTTGTTCAGATTCCCTCCTCATTTTTACTGAGTTCTCTCTTTTCAATTATATTCTTTTTATTTAGAATACTGAAATTCAAAATCTTATTGTAATCTTAGTAACATAGAATAGTTTATGGCTTTGTGCTAGTATTATTAAGAATTTTTTTTACTGTCAAAGTTTAATATAAAAATATTTTTAATGTATAAGTTTTACATTATCAATTAATTTTAAATATATATATATATATATATATATATATATATATATATATTATAATTTTTAAGATAAGTATTGTAAAATTCACAATATTATTATATATAATTTATAATTAAATAGCAATATAAAATTTTTACTCTATTTATGTATATATTATTTTTTTTATTAAACTGTTTATCATTTTAATCTCTTACCTAATAAAAACATTTTTACAGTTTGTTTAAAGATTAATATAAAAAAATTTACTCTATCTATCACAAATAATTTCAGATGTAGTTTTTAAAATAATTATGATAAAATCAATAAATTTATATTATTATGAAACAAAAAATTTAGAATGTTAGTAAATTTTAATGAAAATTTTGTTTAGATAGTTTTCTTAAAATTACAAAGAATATTTTCTGGTAGTGAAAAAAAAAATGCAGAGAATCTAGCGCCAGCAAAATTAGAGAGAATCTCAAATTCTCAATATCTGTGATCAGGGATCTCAATTTAGAAATTAAAGGATCTAACTCACCCATTAATAAAAGACTTAAATAATTTTTTGTTTATAACATAGTACTTTTTTGTTTTTGTTCTTGTAAATCTTTTTTCGTTTTAATTCTTATAAAATATATTTATTTCATTTTCTTCCTTAAAATTTTATATGAGATTTTGAGTGATTTTTGAACAATGAAGATTCAATTCATGAGTTACCGTATAAGCCAATTTTATCTACGACATAAAGATTCATTCATATTAAAAAAAAAAAAAAACTTGTGGTTAATTAGGGACGCGTCATTAAACTTTTTAGCTCAGAATGTGAAAGATATTATAGAAAAATGCAAAACAGATAATAAATACCTCACAGTCTAGTACCTTTTTTCAAAATATCTTGAACAGATGATAGTATTATTTTACACATTGTGGGGGAAAGAGATTGTTCACATATCTTCCTTAAATTCAAAGGGTAATAATTATAGGTTTGCATACAGGAACTGAAAAGTAAAATAAAAATAAGTATATGAACACACTTTTTAAAAAAAAATATGTTTAAAGTGTTCGATAAATAATCAAATTTTATTTTAAATTTCTAACAAATTTTATTATTATTTTAAATATTTGATATATTAATTTTTTTTTGTTGAGTTTTTAACTTAATACCATCACAATTATTAATAATATTAATAAAATTTCAATATATCATAAACTAAAAATAATAACCCCCTTCCGTGCGAGATCGAAGATAACCGTCTCTCTCAGGCAGCCATATAGTTTCTGAGGGAAGCTGGCTTTACTTAAATTGATAAATGGTAGTACGAAGTTCTACCAAAAAAAAATTGATAGTGGCAAGTACCAACTATTGAGGGATGATTATTCAAGCAATTAATCCTACATTTTCACTTTAAGGTACGTAGTAGATGAACTCACCTCATATATCATTCATTGTTTGTGTCCAGCCTTAAAAGGTAAATGAAAGCTACAGATCTTCACGTGGGTCTGAGCAATTGATTGAAATTGGAAAAGGGTTTTTAAAGTGACTCAAAATCCACATGGGAATTTCTTTAGATATTATTGGCATTGCGATCCAAACATTTCTCTGGAATTAAGGTTTGGATCAACTCAACTACAAAATCTAGTAGTATGGCCTTATCATTATCGAAACTTTGTAATTTGAGCCAACGTTACTAAATCATGTTTTTCTCAAAAACATTTTATATACTTTTTTTTCCTTACCATTGTATCATTTCTCCTAATTAAATATAATTTTTAACTTAACTAACTATTATGATTAACTCTCAATAAAAAGGCCCCGTGCAATCTACAGAGACTAATGATTCAATAATAACACGAAAACGAATGGTGCAATAAGTCTAACAATAATATTAATATAAACTTTAATATTATCTTAAAATTTGAATTTTAATTAATTAATTTGTGACAAATATTTTTTGTCGCTATATTCATTACCAAACATATGCAAACGCTTTTTTGATCGCTAAAACAACAGCGAGATAACCTAGCGCGAATTGGATTTACTATCGATTTTTTTTTTTTTATTGCTAATTGAGTCGCTGACATTATTAGTGACCGATTTACTTTATTTAGCCCCAAAATCATAGGCCGCTAAATCATCTTTTATTTTATTGTATTACACATAACATCTATCTATCTTTATTTAATATTTACAACAATCTCTTTCACAAAGAGTATCAGCATAATTCTTTCAAACATTTAAGAGGATTCATGTAGAAATTAAAAAAAAAAAGTGATGTTGTGCCTAGGTGTAACAAAATAATAGATTTAAAAAAATTTAATTCAAGATCATGGTGGATCAAATCAAAATAATTCACTAATTCATTTTGACTCATTTAAAAAATTTGATCCATTCATAATCTACTAATGAAACTTAATATTTTTGTCATCATAATATTTATATAAAATATCAACTAACTTAATTAATGATTAATCATCGTCAAAAAATTTAACTTATCACCTTTTGATAAAAAATTTCTCTCTATTTATATTTTTTATTTGCAAAATTCAAATTTAAAATCTTATTTAAAAATATTAAATTTAATATTACTCGAATTAACAACTTATTGATAAGAATCATAGAAAAGATTCAAACCTAGAATATTTAATGATAACAATTTTTAGCAATGGATATTCCACCTATCCATAAAAAATTAAAAATTAAATAATTATTATAGAAAAATTATATATAATTATTTATGATTAGATTATAGTATAAATTATGCATTGCATATTTTCTTCTGCCATTTTGTTATATTTTACAGTTTACACATATAAGCAATATAGCTCTAGCTTAATTGAACAAAATTGAGGTGGTTTTATTAATATACATGCATATCAGATGTGTGTCCAAAGACAGAGACAAACTGAATCTGTCCTTCCAAATTCTAGACTGCCATTGGATTTGACGTAGCTTTTTACCCAAAAATAAGATTTTAATTGATCCTCTAGGACTAGTACCATAACAAAAAGCTAGTATAAGATGCTCTTGGTTCTTGGCCCCTTCCCTTTAATTGCAAGCCAGTAGGTCCATTACATGCATTAATTAAAATGGATTTGAATCAAACATTTATACAGTGTCTGGATCAGGAAAGAACTTTAGCATGCGGGTTCCTCCTTATCACCACCACCTCCCTCAAAGGTCCTACAAGCTAAATGTTCTAATGTTCAAGAAGATATGTTATATTTATAAAATAAAATTATATAATAATTTATACAACACTTTGTATTTTCTCAATTTTCATATATTATCTATTTTATTCATATTTTCTCTCTCCTTTTTATTATGAATATATGGAAAATTTCTCGGTTAACAGTATATGTTCATGTTGTATCTGAATTGAATACCGACACATGTACAATATAATTGTTTTCATTTAAGAGAATTATTGTATTATCATCAATCTTTTTATGTACGTTTTTTTTAATCTCTGGATATATATATTAAAAAATCATGGCCACAACATTGAATATGACATTTTTTTTAAAAAATTTAACTACGTTTATACTTTCTCAATAAATTTTGTAAGAGATTATAGATCAAGAAGCATACGTTGATAATGTCAGATCAAAATAAATATAATTTATACAAAAATTTTGGAAAAAATACAAGTTATATTAAAAAAAAAGTAAATTGTGTTCCTCTAATTTAAGAGACGTTCTTGCCCAGCTTATTTTATAATATAATTATTCTTATTGGGTGATGAATACGAGTTATATTTGAGTTTGTTTTAAATTACATAAGTTGTTGTGAATTTTTTTGCTTACGGAAATTCTCAACATAATCAACAATTAGTTTTAAATATTTATCATTAATTTTGCAGATGATAAAAGCATATTTGGAAAGAGAGAATCTCACCCAAAGATATTCCACCAAATTCCTAGATTGATATTAGTCATCATAACATCTGTGGATATTCCGTAGTAATTAACATCATGATAAAAATGAAACAGTCATGGAACATAATCAAGAACCCAAGAAGATCAGATTAACTAAAACAACAGAGGAGAACAAAACAAAGGAAAGTAAAGAAATTGAGTAATGGGTAGTAGAAAGAAGAGAGTGAGTGTGCATATCAATTACACTACATTCATTAATTGTACGTAATGTGGTCCCAGAGAGAGACCAAATCACTGGCAACTCGATCATGTGCTTGGTGTGGACGACGTTGCCTCCTTCCTCAGTATGTGGACCTAAGATTATTTTGTCCTACACTCCCTCTTTCTCTTTATTACGTATTACGTTGCTAAGAAAGAAATATATATACGGAGAGAAATTTAATTAGAAAGGAGATCAGAAAAGTGTGTGATAATTTTATAATTTCCCTCATTTAGATGGTACACCAAGAGTGGGGGAGAGCCGGAAAAGACAAGTGAGTCACACCCAATTATCTTTCATGAGTTGAGAAGATATACTTGAGTGTGTTTTTTTAAAACAAAAATTTATAACATACAAAACAATATATTTTATATTAAGAAAAATAGTAGAGTGATTAAAAAATAATTATTTTTAAGATTTAATTTAGTTTTTTTTATTAATATACATTTTTATACAAGTTATTTATGTATTTTTACCCTCTTTTCTCTTATTTAAATCAGTCACGATAAATTTCTCTATTTTTTTTTTCTTTCTTTCTTATTTCTATTAATTTAAATGCCACGTTTTATTTTATTTTCTTTATACTTTCTTTTTATCATTTTTCCTATTATTTCTTTCTTCACCATTTCAGTCATTAAAAAAATAAATAAACCAAAACGTGTCTGCTGAACATAATGTAAATATGTGGTCAAACCTTGCTTATTAAAAGAGAATTCTCGCTTTTCTAAATTAGGAGGATTTTTCCATATTCATTGGATATTTTCTCCCATCAGAATCAGTACATGTTCCATTTCAATTTGCTTATTTACCGGAGAAAAGGTAAATCTCACTAACAACGGTTCATGCATGGACAAATAACAGATTCTGTGCACAATGATCGTAAACCTTTTGTTTTTCTTTCTTTTTTCTTTTTATGAATTATGTAAACTAATAATAATCGTTATTTAAATTTCATAAAATATCTTGGCATATTTGTGCGACCACCATTTTTCAAATCTTTACAATGTACCGTAGAATTAGATCTCTTTCAAACTCAACCTCCAAAAGGACCAAAACAAAAGTGATCTTGCCAACAATGCAAACATGAAAAACCTGCACTCTCTTAATTAGTGCCTGAATCAATAAGAGAAGTGGTATATGATATTCATATTTTGAAGAAACAGCTATAGGTCTCTTTCTTGTTTGTTTTAGAGTTTCTCAGCTCTTAGCGTACGTTCTAAGAGTTGTTTTCTTTAATACATAGGATCTTGGATACTGTGTAAAGGAACTTTAGTGTTTATGTGCATTTGTATAATATGACATGATTAACAAATAATTTTATTCTTTAAGCATATATGATGAATGTCCATTAGTATGATATGACATGATTAACAAATAATTTTATTCTTTAAGCATATATGGTGAATGCCCATTAGTATAATAAGACATGATTAACAAATAACTTTATTCTTTAAGCATATATTGTAAGAGATTTGATTTGATCATGTTATGGAAAGACAACATAAACGACTAATTTTAGTCATAATGTGTCATGTCGTCTAAAAGACCTTAAGTCACTTGTAATCAACTGATGATACTGACTTGAGACTTATTCTTGTGGAACATGCTCAGACTTAACATCACTGTCACGGGAAGACAATATTAACCACTAATGTAGGGTATAATGTGTCATGTAGCCTAAAGGACCTTAAGCCAACATCACTTATAATCAAATTACAGTGACTTGGAGGTTAATGTTACAAAATACGCTTAAACTAAATGTGCTTCTATTCCAATAATTAATGCGTGCTAATATTATAAGATAATTATATTAGTTATTTATCATTTAGTGAGTTTTATTTTATGTGATCAAATTAAGTGAGTCCGTTAGACAACTACATTAGAGAATATGGACTTAAATGAACAGATGTTAGTGTTGGTCCATTAGGAAATAATGGAAACCTTATTAAGTTAATAGACTATAAGAAGACTATAGTCCCTACTATACTAGTCGTCACATATAATTTCTTTTCTCCCCATCTGAAGAGTTACAAATGTCATATTAAGAAATAAAGAGGTTTTGATTGAGGAAGAACCATGAAGTTACTAGTTACGCTGTTAATCGGTTATCCGTTCCGTAACAGATCCTAAGAAGAGTACATGGATCAGAAATCACCTACAGATTCAGATCTTGCTGCGTTTGTTTGATCAATCAGTATAGATCCAGGTATTCCTAAAACTCTTTCTAATAATCTAATGTAATGTGTTCTTGATGGTTATTGATATTTTATATAGATCTCCTAAAATTTCAACAATAAGTAGTTATGTTAAAAGCCAAGTCCAGTCATTAGCGGATACATCATGATCCAAATTCAAGAGAAGAAGCTGAAGTTAACGTGTATAAAAGGAGTTCGAGTAGGATAAAAGAACCAACTGAACTAGCACTACTACACTACCCAGAGAAGATCAATTTCATTCTCTCGATTCCAAAGCTTATTTTGGCCGAAAACCATCCTTCAAACCACCGCTCTATGTAATTAGAACTTGTGTTCAGCTATCTCCTATGATCACTAGCACAACAAATCCCAAACTTGTGTGCTTAAAAATATATCTGTCGGAAAAAGTAAGTTCCTTAAATAAATTTCAATATATTAAAAGATTATTCTTTGAGTCTCGAGAAATATCCGGATTCACCTAAAAACACCCTATGAAGAAATAAAGTATTAGTCACTTCCTTTGCTACGCACATGCATTATCAACCGAACTAGGTCCAACCAAAATCAGTTTTACTGCAGCCAAACGAGGGCCCAATTTGTATAAGCCTCTTGGCTCATAAACCTTCGTTAGTCCAAAATGCTAACAGAGGATAATACTATTTTTTGGGTCCAAACACAGCATAAAACTGTATTTAGATCCAGGCTTTCAGGTCTCCCCATTGAGACAAAAATAAAAATGGCCTTACAATGATCTAATGCACGACCAATATGAAAATATACATGGGCATGGCACTATCCTCCTAAACTCAGTCATAATTAAATTCCTTTGTTAGGCTGTAGTTTACTGTCTTGTAATTTTTATTCTCAATGTTCAAAAAAAGTTATACTGATAAATTAAAGTTTTTAATACATTTTTTCATATAAAGTACATAATTTTTGTACTACCATTTTAAAAAATAAACATTAACATAACTACGCTCCAAACAGTAAAGAATTTATACTTAACCAGAAAGTACATTAGGTAAAAGAATGAGTATGTTTAGATTTCAGTTAAGAACCTTCAAATCGCGATTTAGATAATATTTATCATAGACATTTTTTTTAATACCAAAACCATGATTTGGAACTTTCCCATAAAAAACACGCACAAATTGGTTGACTTGACCTATACATTTGATTTTTGACTGAACTTTTGTTGTAGTTGCATCTCCTGGATGTTTCCTGGGTAGCTCTTTAAAACATGGGCATTTTGTGATCCCAATTCGCACGTATATATCCAAACAAATAAAAAGACAAAATCAAAATGATATTTCTGGCATTCTGACTATGAAATTGACCTTTAACTTTATAAAAGGTGATTTACAAATTAATTTTGTAATTAACACAATTCTATATTTTTAGGTGAATAACCCAAATAAAAAAAAGAGAGAAAAACTTGATGGAATCTTTAAGAAAGGTGCCAAGGAGATAAATTCAGAAGCCAGCCAAATCCAGCATCACAAATGCAATTCCAGCGAAGGCTTCTAAAAGTTGACAACAGTACAATACGAGCACTATGCTATCTTTATCGATTTTTGGTGTATAGCATTTAGTTTACGCAAAACTGTTTTTAACACCTTTTTTGTGAACTAATTATTTAAAACTTTTTAATTGCTAAAAAAACATAAATAATTTCATGTTTAATAAAAAAATGATGAAATAGTCCAAACACTCACTATTTAATTTAATTACAAATTGATAACAATAACTTGATTAAGTTTTATAATAATTAGTTTAAAATTATTTTTTACGTACTATGATTTCAGATAAGTTGAAGTATAAATAATGCACTAACTCATAGTATTAGGTAAATGAAGCATCTCTGTGTAGGGAAGGTTTTTTTTTTTATATTAAAAGTGAAAACGATAGAAAAGAAATAAGATTATTTTTTTTAGATTAAAAATAAAAATAGAAAAGATATATTATTTAGATGGGCAAATAAATAACATGTTTCTTTAAAAATTACATGTTTTCTATAACTCATTCTGTTATTCTATTACATTACATGTTTTATTATATATTATACAATATTATATTATTGTCTTAAATAATTTAAACAAGTATTTCATTCTATTATTAAGTTAGGATTTTTGTAATATATTTGTCACTAAATTAAAGAATTTTTTTAAAATATAATAAATCATCATAAATAATAAATAATTCGTATAATGAGTCTCGCTCGATTCTTGGTTGGATTATAATCTTGATGTCAACAAAAAAGATCATTTTTTTATCTTCTTTTTATGCAATATTTTTTTATTTAATTTTTATGATTTTAACCATAACAGAAAACTATAAATAATATTTTAATTAATATAAAATTGAATTTTAATCATATTAATTTATACTTAAAAGTCAAAATGCCATACTCAAACTATAAATTTGATACAATCAATTTGGCCGGTTATTACTTTTTTTTCATTAATTTAAATTTCAACTTTATATAAGTATCACATTTTTTTTTACATTTATCAACTTACATAATTTGTTACAATAAATAACTATAACTATTTTAAAATACACTTAAAGTATAGCTTATTGACATACTCATTCTAGAGTCACCCATGAAAACTTTGATACTTAAGTCATTATGAGAAGGAGTGAAGAAGTGATCAAATTGGAGAGTAAAGACATATTAATTTTATGTTCTTGTTTTTGGCCCTTTTATGTTGAGATTCATCATTCATCCCTCACGAGTAGTGTTAATTTTGTAATACGTCTTTCTCGCCTCACGTGATTTTCGGAGGTTGTTTTGTTATTGGATAAATTTTAGTTCTGATTTGTTGTTTCGCATGTGTATTACCTTGATGTATCATTGACTGTGTGTTCTTACAGCTTTTGGGTCTCTCGTGCACATTTGTCTCTTGTTTTTACACTTTTATGATCTAAAACGAATAATTAATCAACTGATAACCATGTTTTAATGTGAAAAAGATTATGAAAAAAGTTGAAAGAAAGTAGAAACATTATCGACAGTAGTGGCTCATGTATTTTTCTATTTTGTTTGTTTGTTTGATTTGATTAATTTTCAGGCTACTCTAATGATATTAAGTCACAATCTAATTATTCTTGCAGTAGATTGTCTTCTCGCAAACGATAAATTATAAGATCCAAAATATCCTTTGATGAGGCCTGATCCCTCCCGTATATATAAAACAAATTTATACATAACTTAAAATTAATGTTCAGAATGCACTTACTTTATTATAAAACTATAAATATGAAATGGTAAAGCAAAAGTGCAAAACCTTTGGGTTTGAGACTAACTTAGAGTTTAATTATTAACAAAAAAAACTTAGTGTTTAATTTTTCTTTAAATTATATCTAAACGGAATAAAAGTTACAAAAATTATATTATTGACAGTGGCAGACACAGACAGACAACAGCTAGATTTACAAATTGGAACATTAATTAAATACGTAAATTACGTGTTTCTTATAGTACTTGTTTTTTAGGAAAGAAAATGATAAAAAAAAAAGAACAATGATGTATTTTTTATGATTTTAATTAATAGGCATACATTGCTAATATATATAAAAAATTATATCATTAAATAAATATAAAAAGTATATGATTTTTAAAATATTATATAAAAGTAAACAAACTTATTAAATGTATTTTAAACTATTATTATAATATTTATTTATCTGAATGAAGAAACTAAAAAAATAAATTTATATTTATAGAAGTATTTTTTTAAGTTTTAAAAAGTTATTTGTTCTCTCATTGACTGGACTATTTGTAACGGAGAATGGAGAATCGTGAATAAGGAAAAGAAGGATAAAAGAGAAAGAGAGAGAGAGAGTATCCGCCGTTTTGGAAACGGGCTTTTGAGTTTGTTGACTTGGCAAAGGCAAAGGCAGCGGTTGTAATAAATATGAATAAATAGCGTTTGGTGATGTTCATAAGACGTGTCTCTGTCTTTCTTCTCGGTGAAGTCAAGGTTGTTCTGTTCTTCTACGCAGACACACACACAAACACATAACATAACGCCCCTCCTTCTCTTCTTCTTTCCCTTCAAATTCTATTTCTTCATCCATTTTGTGCTCCAAACAGCACAAACATTACAATCACACCGGTGTTCTTCGCTTTCTACTCTTCTAAAAGGTGGGAATTTTTTTTCTTTCATAGCGCCAATTCTTCTTTCTGGGTTTTCGTTTCTCCGTTTTTGTTTTGTTCCTTTTCGTCTGTTATCCTTTTCCGTTTTTATTAAATATGCGTGGATGAGTGTTGATAAATTGATTTTAAATGAATTTAATTTTATAAAATTAATTTTAAAGTGATATGTTTTATGTTTAGATATTTTATTATAAAATTAAATTAGGATTAAAATTTAATATAATTTTTTTGAACCTAATGTAGTCAAAGTTGCTATAACTTAGAATTAATTTTGGATTTAAAATTAATTATAAATTCTTCATTAACATAAAATTAAACATATAAAAATATATCTTAAATCAATTTTGTCCTTAGAACAATTCTCCAAATATCAAACCAATAACTCACTAAAATAGTGAGATTTTTACAAAGTCCCTGCGACTATCTATTTATTTATTTAAAACCCAGAATTCTCTTTAATCAGTTTGGTTTTTCGCTTGCTTATTACTTTCTGGGACTAATTGAAAGTTGTTGTTTTTTTCTTTCTGGGATATGTTTAAGGTGGTTATGCATGCTTGTTTTTTGTTTGACCGGTTACCTTTTTAGGGTTTACACTTAACGGTTAAAGATATAAATAGTAGAAATAAGAAATTTTATACTTTCTGGCTTTCCGAAATTTGAGACTAATAGAATGTAACCGTAAACCTTTCTGGTTTCTTTGTTTTTAATCGTTTTTTGAAAGTGAAATTTGGTTTCACCACATTTATTTATTGGGGATAATATAATGTGCCACTGTTGGTTTTGATTTGTGGGGATGGTTAGTGATTTTTCTTCTTCTGAAGTTTAATTCATTTGTTGGTGTTTCTGTTTGCACTTTGACTAATTTGCATGTAACTAATTTGGTGTTCTGTCATGCAACAGCAGATTAATAGGAATGTGTGTCCTTTATTTGTACATATTTGTTAAATGCCCATGTGAACGGAAAAAAACCTTAGCCGATAGTGGCTACTTTTCTTATTATTCCCTTTGTGCTCCAGCCTGAGTATTTTTCTTCTCTTTGATTTTATTTTATAATGTTGCTGCGAAGTTACTGACAAATAGCATATTAGTTCATCTCTAAATTCTATTTCCTTGTCCTTGTCTATAGTTTTCTAATGGTGCTATTTATGTTTGTGTTCCTAGTGCTTTATTTGTTTTGCAAAATTAAAATGACTATTTAGTTATACGATTAAAGGGAAAAAAGATGAAAAAATTCTGTCAATTTATGAATTGCTTTCGATACTCTCATCATTTGAAAATCTGAACAGTTATAACGATCAATGTTTTGTCCCAAAAAGCAAATGATCATTGATCAAAAGTTGAGTTTATCAGAAATGCCGAAAAGGTGATTCCACAGTGTGAGAACTTCAAAGTTCTCCTAGAAGTATGTGCAATAAAAATGGCTGCTATCTGATCCACTTAAGGCAATTGTATATACACTAGCATGAGATAACAACCTAAATACATTTGCATAGGTGGTTGATTGGTTCTTTTCTTTTGTTTATGTCTGTTGTTGTTTATCCTCAGGGAAAGTGTGCCTAGTCTTATTTATACTTCTTTCAGTGACTTAACAGCTCATATTGAAACTTACCTACAGAATAGAGGATCATGGGTTGCTTTGGCTTCTGCAAAGGAGATGATAGTGTCACAGTTGCTGACAGAGGACCTTTCATGCAAAGCACTCCTACTGGTAATCTGCTATTTCCAGTCTTTTTTCGTTCTTTAAAATTTTTTGTTTTACAATTGCATCTTATATTTAATTTTATACAAGTCATTGTCGTGATTTGAAACGCAAGGTTCATGCTTTGTGTCTACAGTCTGTACAAATTCCTATACAACAACAATATGATCTTGCTGTCATTGACATTTCACACATTTCTTATATTTTTTTTGTGCCATTCTCAAGTGACCACCTTCTAAATTGAGATGTTCTGAAAATGGCCTGTCCAAAGTCTACATTTAGTGCTCCACTCAGTCTGTAGTTTAAGTGATTGTATTAATTGTATATTTATACTTCTGTTAGCACTTCATAAGTCTGGAATTTTGTTAATACAATGCAGGGAACCCCAGTTATCATGGAAGACACGCAGCAGTAACTGCTCCTCGGACTATAAATGTTCAACCTATTGGTGTCCCTTCAATTACAGTAGATGAGTTGAAGCCTTTGACAGATAATTTTGGCTCAAAATGTTTCATTGGTGAGGGTGCATATGGGAAAGTATATCAAGCCACATTGAAAAATGGGCGTGCAGTGGTAATCAAAAAGTTAGATTCCAGTAATCAGCCAGAGCAGGAATTTCTTTCTCAGGTTTGGCTCAATTGTAGTTGTAAACTTTTAATGATAAGATTGTAAAAGGGAATATGTTTCTATTCAGTACTTCTGATTCCCATCTTGTATAGGTCTCCATCGTATCAAGGCTAAAGCATGAAAACGTTGTTGAGCTTGTTAACTATTGTGTTGATGGTCCTTTCCGTGCCCTTGCCTATGAGTATGCTCCTAAAGGATCCCTTCATGATATTCTACATGGTTAGTCCTAACTAGTACTGTATTATCTCTCTTTTTCTGCACACAGATATATTCAAACTTACTTTTATTAATGTAATTTTAAGATTAATGCTGGCTGATTTTCTATAGAAACTTGTAACTGGTTTAGCCTGTGAGATTGAAAGCATGCCATCCTCCTTGGAAATGAAACTTAACAGCTTTGAAATTATACCATCAATCAGATGTTTTTATGCATATGTTCACCCACTAATCTTTTAATCTTTACTGATTGGATGAAAACGGCATGAAAAGCTCTTCAAGTTCTTTTGCCCATAGCATTGAAGCTGCTCTGTACGCACACATCCCATTAATTTCTTCATTATGATATGCAATTTTATTATAATTGTGGATACAGGACGCAAAGGTGTCAAGGGTGCACAACCTGGTCCAGTTCTCTCATGGGCTCAGAGAGTTAAAATTGCTGTTGGAGCAGCCAGGGGACTTGAATATCTTCATGAAAAGGCAGAGATTCATATCATCCATCGTTACATTAAGTCTAGTAACATACTTCTTTTTGATGATGACGTTGCGAAGATTGCTGATTTTGATTTGTCAAATCAAGCCCCTGATGCAGCAGCACGTCTTCATTCTACCCGTGTTCTTGGGACCTTTGGTTACCATGCTCCAGAGTAAGTTATTCCTGGAAGCCTAATATACTTGTTTGATCCTTTTTCTCAGTGCATGCTTGTTTTTTCACATACAGAAGACTTTTAAATAGAAGAATTTCTGCCTTAGTTGAAAGATGGAAAATTGGAACAAAAGAATATGAAAATTATAGTTGAGTAAACATGAAACTGATTAATTGTAAATTAGTAATATCTTTGGACAGTGTTGTACTGAACTTCAATCCACTTTACAGCCAATTATAAAGTTGGCTCATTGTCTCTCTTTACATAAGTTGTGGCTTTTTAGAACTTATTGGGCTTGATTTTTTTATGACAGATATGCAATGACTGGACAACTCACTTCAAAAAGTGATGTTTATAGCTTTGGAGTTATATTACTGGAACTCTTAACCGGACGTAAACCGGTTGATCATACACTACCCAGAGGACAGCAAAGCCTTGTGACTTGGGTACCAATATTTACTTGTTGCTGTTCTGTTGATAATTATTTTTGTGTTTTCTTCCCCTTTCAATTTTTTGATTTTACACATTCTGATTTTGTTCATTGGATTTTATCAGGCAACACCAAAGCTTAGTGAAGATAAGGTGAAGCAGTGTGTTGATGTTAGACTAAAGGGAGAGTACCCTTCAAAGTCAGTTGCAAAGGTAATTAGGCTATATTCTGGAAATGGAATATATATTGTCTTTAGTTCCAACAATGATATTCCAAAACACTTGCTTTTGTACATTTTGCTTGCAAACTTTCGATTCTATTCTTAATAAGCTTTAAAAAAAATGTGCTATATGTTATTTTGACCTTTTTTATTTTTCCTTGCCAACTACATAAATTATTTGAGAGAAAAATGTTAATACTTTTCATTTCATTTAATTGTTTTTGTATTTTGTAATAGATGGCTGCTGTTGCTGCATTGTGTGTGCAATATGAAGCTGAGTTTCGGCCAAATATGAGCATTATAGTGAAAGCTCTACAGCCTCTACTGAATACTCGATCTTCTCACTCAAAGGAATCATCCAACATGTAAATTCCAAAATCATTCTTCCCTTCTTTCAGACTGCAGAGTGTGTTGACCAATTGTCCTTGTGACACGTGTCTGTAATTACATATTCCGAGGTATTAGTATTAAAATATCATTTGCTGCGTTATTATATTTGTATCTCAACAAAACATGTTATAAAAATAGTGATGTAGGTGGCAAGAGATCATAGATAGTTAAGTTTATGGTTTGAACTTGAATACTTATTGGAATTTGTATTTGTTTGCTTGTTTATTTTTTCTCTCCCTACCAGCCGTGTACAAGTGAATTTATAAAATATTACTTCTCATGCATGTATAGTTGCATTACAATTTTAAAGTGAGGTTTTTTCTCAACGCATAGGGAATCTAGAAGCATGCTTATTTTTTCCGTTTTGATGTCGTTAAGTTTTACCGTTGAAACTTCTCAAACCTTTTCTAAATTATGGTGTGGCAGCATCACAATGCGAATATAGCTTATTAGTTTGTCTTTTAACTCAATTCTTTTTTTAGAATGTTGAGAATACTCTCTGATCACATTTCTTACCAAGGTGTGTTATCACTTTCTAAGTTTTTTCACTTCTACAATGGTTTATTGAAAGATTTTGTTATTTGCGGATGGTGTGCCATGCACAGAAAACAGAACTGGTTGAATATAGTTTTTACTAAGAACTATTTGACTTGAACCATGCGTTCATTGCGTTTTTTTTTTGGTCTTATGGTTTTCTTGGCGGAAGCTTTCTCAAGGGTAATCAAAGAGGATGGATATCACAAATAATAAGGAAAAAGTAATTAGGGGTGTGCAAAAATTAATTCGGTAAAAAAATCGAATCAAACTAGTTTTAAACTGTTTTACTCGGTTCGATTTTATACCAAATAGTCAAACTGATTTAGAAACAGGTTCAAAATCAAACTGGTTTTAAAAATTGGTTTGAACTAGTTTTGAATAGGTTTTTGAACTATTTTTTTTTAAATAAAAAAAATATTTAAGTGAAAATTAATTTGGTTAACCAAATTAGTTTTATAAAATAGTGAACTTTTTTTTTCTTGAACTAGTTCGGAAAAAAATAATTTTGATTACAATTCAATTAAAACCGTTTTTTTGTTTTTTTGCATGCCTCTAAATGTAGTATATCACGTTACTTTTAAATATCTAAATGAGAAATGTAAGTTACACTCCATTTTTTTTTAGTAAGTTTTGTAATGATTTTCTCCTAATTTATATTAAATGAGAAACAAAACTTACCAAAATTAATTATTTTTAATAGATTCTAACCAATTAAAGAAATAGTCTTTGAGAAGAATGTTGCTAACATTCCTCTATTTAAAAAATTATATGTAATGAAAAATGATTTAATAACAATTGTACTTTGTTTAGTTTGTCTTTGATTAAAACTGACTTGTTTAACTAATCAAATAAAGAATTGGAGATCTTGCTGATTATGAAAATTTGACAACAGCTTATTTTATTATCATTCAAGTTCATTTAAATGAAAAAGAAAAATATAAGGGGAGCATGTTTTCACTTTCGGATTCCACAGTCAAATAAACCCTTAATTCTCAGATTTCCCAAGAACCTCTTGTTAGAATTAGTGTTTGGATTCTTCTAAAAAAGGAAGAATTTGTGTATGAATTCTTGTCCGAGTGTTAGTGACTTTAGCTGACCTGTTTGTCTAAAAACACCTTGATGCTATGGATGTATGGCGCTCTGGTTGCAACTTGTCTTTCAATGTCCAACTTGAACTTGTATTTTAAGTTTGAGCTTCAGATAACACAAATCTTGCTTTCATTTATTGGCATTCTTTTGTTTGACTCCTTTTTTTTTCTATTACTATTTTGGGTCTTATAATCTCCAGTTTTGGGCATATAGACCTTCCCTTCGATATGGATTTTGATACCATTGTCCAAGAATGAGAGAGATTGTATGTTGGTAGACCTAACTTGAAAAGTCTATTTGTCAAAAAATTCTTCATACTTGAGTTAGAACCCGATTATTTACCCTTTCAACCAGAAAAAAATTAAAAATAGTTAGATTTTAATAAAGTGTGAATTTTTAAAAATATATTATTATGTAATGAAGTGTATAGCATGTTTTAATTTTTATAATTAATGAAAGATATGTTAATAACGCAATAAATCATATTAGATAGTAGGATAATTTGTTTTGAATTTAATGATGATATACTCAATACACAATAGTTTTTTAGTGTCATCTAATAACATATTATAGTTTATGTAACTCTTAATATAATTTAGTAAAAGTTAATAAATTGATCGTAAATAATAATTTATTATTAAACGATGAACTGACGATCCTTTTTATCATATTAAAATATATCACACCAATTAATTCGTTGGTCTCAACGAAAGAGATTCACATCCTTTAAATTAAAATTGCTCAGAAGATTAGTTTTGAATCCATGTTTCGATCAGCCGAATAGAAAAAAGACACGGACATGTAATCATGAATCCATGTCTGGTAGGTAATTCAAACTGAAACTTCACACGTTTTGCCGCAGTTAAAAACAGGTTGCCTACGTTGCTGCCAGCCTCAACAACACCGACACGCTTCCATTTTATTCTTTACGATGCATATAATTAAGAAGAATCTAAATTTGTTCGTACTGAAAAGTCCATACCAAACCCCACCACAATAAGTCAGTCATGAAAATCAGCACATAGTTTCACCTATTTCTAACAAATTCCACCAACTTATTTCAGTAGATTAACATCAACACTTGTTAATTTTATCCTTTTTATGGTAAATAAAACAAATAATTCTTAGGTGATTGCAGTACTTATAGACACTTCTAACTGATTAATAGTTTAAAGTTACGTTAAAATAAATTCAACATAAACTTTGTTGACCGCTGTAATATAAATAAACTTTGTTGACCTTTTATTATTCTTATTTTAAGAATTTAATAAATATGTATCTTCAGTAATAGTATATTTATCATCACGATTAAATAACAATGTAACATATATTATTTATTATTTTTTTAATACCTTTACTTTTGAGTGATAAGTGATTTGATTTTGATTTAATGTGTGTTTAGATGGACGTTGATAAAATTAATTTTGAATTAAATTAGTTTTCTAAAATTGATTTTAATTAAAAATAATTTTGAAGTAATATAATTTATGTTTAGATGTTTTGTTATAAAATCAAGTTAAAAATAAATTATACTATAAAATTTTGGATCCAACATAAAAGTTATTTAAAGTTGTTTTAATCCAAAATCAATTTTAAACTTATAATCAATTTTAAGTTCTTTGAAATCAAACATCTAATATATAAAATTTATTTTGGACTCTGGAATTAATTCTTAAACGGCAAACCAAGTATTTACTCTTACAAGAATTACTCAAGAAACAAATGGTTACCATAATTTAGCCAAGGCTATAATTGATCCTTAGCTTTATCTAGCCAAGCTAATCTCACCAGATCATATATTCATTCACATGTAATGTTGGTAAACAAACAAAAAACCACCAAACTACAAATGGTAGAAGCAAATGGGTGAACCACTGCATTCAAAACAGGCCAATCTGCTTAACTTTTTGTAGACCTTTATTATTATATAAATGGTAAGTTATGCCTTTGATTAACATCACATTGGTTGAACTTGAGGACTTTTAATTGTTGAGATGGCTAGTGTGGGAAAGGAGCGTGCAGGGGCAGAGATAGTGTATGGTTCTGAAGAATGTTATCGCCAATCCATAGAGCTCTTAGAAGAGTTGGGTTTTCCAAAGGGTGTTCTTCCGTTGCAAGACCTGGTGGAGTGTGGAAGGGTTAGAGAAACTGGGTTTGTGTGGATGAAGCAAAAGGCCCCTTATGAGCATTTCTTTGAGGGAACCAACACGAGGGTGAGTTATGCTGTGGAGGTCACAGGCTATGTGGAGAAGTTTAGGATGAAGAAAATGACTGGCATTAAGAGCAAACAGATGATGCTGTGGGTGCCAATAGCTGAGATGAGCATTGAAGATCCTAAGGGCCAGAAGATACTCTTTAAGACCCCTATGGGGATTGGAAAGTCCTTCCCTATCATGGCTTTCATGACCCCAGAGGAAAAGGAAAAGCACCTGCTGTTGCAGGATAAGGAGATTCAAGAAAACAATTAGCTTTCCTCGTATACCATGATGTTCATGAATTAATACATGATACTACTGAGGTCCTGATTATGAATAATGAGCAACTAAAGTATTTAAGAACGTTTTACTATAATTGTTTAATTTCTATGCATGGTGAGTATAAATAATTTTACGCTATGAACTAATTAGAGAAATCGTTGTTGGTATAAACTTTAAGATAGTTATTGAAAAAGTCAATAAACATATTATATGACAGTTTGTTATGAAATGATAGTGTAAAAACTCTTTGTACACTTGGGTACATATACTATTACTCTTACTATACGTAAATTAGTTAATTTCATGGTTATAATTCATGGTGCGTGCAATTGCACACTTTGTTCTTTTGGTTGATTTGTAGAATGCGATGTTTACTATTTTCACCGTTGTTATATTTGTTCCAGAAGAATCGAATGATACGTTACGAAATAAAAATGTTATTAAATATTAGTGTTGCATGCAGAATGGGAACAACTGAGAAGGTTGTTGTTGGGTCTTTTACGGTTGACACACAAATCAGTGGAGTTTAAGACGATATTCGCTACCAAATTATTTTCTATACATGACAAGGTATCTATCTGCTACGTCTGCATATATACACCAAGGGAAAATCCTATTAACTCAAAACAGAGGCCTGCACCTGGCCAAGTTTAGTACGTTTAAGTAAATCAAAATTTGGCAATGATGCTTATTAAATTATAGAAATTTGAAAAGTTATTAAGCCTTCTTGTTTTCTTGTTGAGAGGACTAGATGATGAAAGCTTTTCACTGTGTGCATGAATGTAATTTTAAGTGAATGATATTAGTAGGGGCAATCAGATCGTCTCTCAAAAAAAATTTGATATTGAAAATTTAAAATTAAAAACTAGTTTTGCCTTATTCACCCATGTTTTGAACTTTATATGAAATGATTTAGCTTTAAGTCTTCGGTCATCATCATCTCATGTACTGAAGGTTTAGGTGTCATCATTAATTTTAATAAGTTTCACCTCATTAAAATCTAGTTTTACCTTGTTCACCCATATTAAAATGATTTAGGTTTAAGTGTCAACATCTCATGCACTCAAGGTCTCCGTTCAATTCTCCAGTCCTATCCCATTTTTAGATTAATATTATTAAGAGTCGTATATCCTTATTATTTTTTAAAATTTAAATACTTGTTTAGGTCTTAAAAATTAACTCAATCAAAATTTATAATTGAATGACATAATTATTCTTGTTAACACTCCTAAGTCGTACACACTAACACGAGGCTGCTATAATTATTGAACTTCAGAATCAAAGCTGAAAGTATGTCTGAAAGCTTGAATAGTTATAACAAAAACCAACGAATTCTCAAGTTCTTCAATCCCAAATGCAAAAAATTTGGGTCTCAAACTTTCATTTCCCTTCTCTTCTATATTAAACTTTATGATTATATTCTTGATTCACCAAAAAAAAAAAAAATATTATTGTCAAGAAAACGAAAATAAGCATTGTATTCCTAGGGTTTTGGTGGTATTAAAAGTGGTTGTCATAACAAATAAATTAGTGGAGAGCCTACGATGCCACCATAATCATCAAGAAATTCCTTACAGCAATTATAGACAATAACCACATCTTTTCTGTCTTTCACGCTTTGGTAAAATTTTCATGTCATCTTCCACAAGAAATATCAATTCCTTCATGATCCTAATGAGTGGTGAAAGAAATAAAAAAGCAAAGGGAATGTATGAATAGCAATGAGCTGTACACACTAGTGTAGTGTAAGGATTTTTTAGTCCCATATTAATACACAATCATCTACATTCTAACACCTACATCTATGCTATAACAACAAAATAGGTATACAAAACATCCCAAAGTAACTCTTTCCTTTCCATGTCTTTGATGTCAAACGTGGCAGTTATCCAAACTCAAGCTCAAAAGAATGCAAAAATGGCCCTTCAAGAGTGTATCTTATCCTCGAATTGGTACTTTTAGCTTTGAGAATTGAGATTCATGGCTCTACTTCCTTTGGTTCCTTCTGCCATTAGACTTAGAATCTGGATTCTCAGTCTTTTCTGTGTCAGAAGTCTCCTTCTGGTCCCCCAGCTCAATATTTCCTGCCAGGCTCTTTCGGCGTCTTCGATCCTGAAATGTCACCCACTTCATTTGAGAAACATATCATGTTTCTTAAGAAAAAAGAGTTTAATGGTTGTTGCAAGGAACATGATGAAGTTAAAACAAAAAACAACTGCCACACAAAGTTGGAAAGTTCTTGTGATTTAATGTATGAGATTATGAGAACTTAAACCTCGCGCGGTATGGGATATTCCTCTGATTCAAGCATGCGGACAACTTGACTCATCTTTGGTCTTTTCTCAGAATCTGGATCAACACACCTCAAAGCAGTCAAAAGGGCACGTTTAAGGGAACTTGTTGATGGCCTGGTCTCAATGTTAGGGTCTACCACCTCTTCTGCACGCCTATTCCCAACCATCATCTTCAGCCAGTCAACCAAATTTACCTACAACAACCATCCAAAGATATTAAGGGATGTTTGATAAGTTCTAAGTATAATAAGATAGTGTTATGAGAACAAATAAAGTTACCAACTACTCCATGGAAATTTCTAATGTATATCATTCTCCACAAATCAAGTGAAGATATGTATTAGTGAAAAGTTCCTTAACTCTTATCAATTTACCCACAAATCAATTTACACAAGTACATGTACATTAGAGTATTGATTTCTTTTACTCTTTACAGGTTACCAGTGACACACCTCAGCTGCTGGCCGGTTATAATCCACTGGGTCTCTTCCAGTAATTGCTTCGAGGAGCAATACCCCAAAACTATAAACATCACTCTTCTCGTTTAGTAATCCAGAATTGGCATATTCTGGAGCCACATATCTGACAAATGCAATTGAAACAGGAAAAAGATCATAGTTAGCCAACTAGAGCAGTTAAAAAGGCCAATTCAGTTAATTTTATAGGTTTTAGACAATAGTCAGCATTAGCAGTAGAGTTTATATTCAGAATTGACAATTAATCATAAATATTAAGGCAAAATGAAATGCTTGATGTTCAGTTTGATCTGGTATGCTCAGTGTGCAATTCATGAATAGATTACCGAGAGAAGTAAACCTACGAGATTACTATACAATTACTCACTGCATTATAAAATATATAAAAAATGCATAACAGCATTAGTCATAGTGTCTTACAAAGTGAGAACTAACAAGAAAAAGTACTTTGCATCATAAAGTCCCTAATCTGTAGGAATTAGACAAACAGCTTACCCAAAAGTACCCATTACTCGAGTTGTGATATGACTTTTTCCAGCACCCAATAACTTTGCCAGCCCAAAGTCAGATATTTTGGCATTGAAGTCATCATCAATTAGAATATTGCTTGATTTAATATCTCGATGTACAACTTTTGGCTCAATTGCCTCGTGCAAGTAAGCTAGCCTGCAATAGAGTAATAATAAATCAGTAAAAGGGAACTCACAAAAGATTAAGGAAATTAAAAAAAGGGGACTAAACAAGCATACGCTTTTGCAGTTCCAAGGAGAATTTTAATCCGAGCATCCCAAGTAAGAAAACCATACTGCTGCATGGCTCCATGAAGCCATTGCTCTAAATTGCCATTGTTAACATACTCATAAACCAGCAACCTGAAATAAACAGGGAATTCACTAGGGATCAAGAATCCAAATTATACAAACAGTACCCAAAAAAGTAGTATGCAAACGCAACTATAAAATAAAACCATGAAAACTATTTACTAATGAATTCTATGCTAAAAAAATTTCTCAACATCATTTGTTGTTAATAGATTTACAAGATACCACAGAAGTTATTTTAAGATTGTAAACTATTTCAATCAAACGATACAATCAAGATGAAAGTTGTTAGAAAGTTCTTGTGGGATTTGCTAATGTACACTTCTTTTCTAGAAGAAGTATTTTAGCAATCTATACTTTGGGAGTATTTTTAAAAATCGAAATTATAACTTTCTAAAATACTACTTTTAAAAAACAAACAATTGTATGTTAGCAAATCCCTAAAATAAAACCATGGACACCACTTATTAATAAATTATGTGCTAAAAATAACTCTCAACACCATTTATTGCAGTTAATAGATTGACCAAAAGGTATTTTGTAGACTTGTAAACTATTTCAATCAAATGAACAACTGATGATGACAGCAGACACAAACAGTTAAACACACATGCGTACACAATTGGTGACAAATGACAATTCATCTTTGCCTCTCTGCTGATTCCAAAATAGGTAGAATAAAAACACAAGTGGACATCTGGATGTTTAGCCCAAATAAAATGATAAAACAACATGCTACCTGTGAGTGCCTTCAATGCAATAGCCTAGAAGTCTAACCAAATTCTTGTGCCGCACATGGCCAATAGCCTCAACTTCCACTCTAAATTCCTTTTCAGCTTGTCCTCTGCATGATGTGCATCAACAGTATTAGATAAACCAACTGGCAACTGCATGCAGACATGCTAACAAAACATGAAACAAGAGATTAAAGACCTAGTTTGAAGCTGAAATTAACAATAAACTCCATAACGTAACAAAACAATTTAATGTCAAAACTTACAGATTGTTGAGTAGCTTCTTAACAGCCACAGGACTCCCATTGATTAACTGGCCCTGATAAACAACACCATATCCACCTTCACCAATAACGTTGTCTTTCGAAAACCTGTTTGTTGCAAGTTCTAGGTCCCTTAATGTAAACCAGTGTCCCCAGCCAAGGTGAGAGAATTCAGGCAGACCACACAAGGGGGACGGTGCAGTTATAGGATGCGAAGAAGACCAGTAAGTAGAAACAGACTTAGCACCACTTTCTTCACCTGATTGAGAGCCATCATCTTTCTTAAGATGAACAAAAGAGCCTGATTGACTGCTATTTTCCCCATTATTATTTGTTTGGATCAAAACCTTTTCGGAGTCTCTGTCACTAAACCTGTCATACAGACTCACAAAAGCTCCATTCTGAGGATGATTATTGGCTGAAACTTGATCAACTCTAATTTCCTTGATCTCATCTGAAATCGATAACATATGGCTAAGGGGAAGCATGCCATTGACTCTTCTAGATTTCTTTCTTGAAGTAAGACATATTGATATCACCACGAGAATGATTATAATGAACAACCCAACTATTATCCCCATCAATTCCCATGCTTTCAACCCAAAAACAGATGTTTCCTTGGACAACCCCGAATTTAGATCCGATGCCATTTGCCACTGCCAATATATATCTGCAGAAGTTTTCAATGTTAGATATAAGAAATCACTGCAATGCACGCCACACAGCAAATCATGTTGCAAAATAATACACATTATTGGCAAATTACTGGGATGACACCAAACTCTTGCATTGGATTCCTCGCACCATAAATACAACTATTTTTCTGAAAGAGAATCTCAAATCCAATGATACAAAATTCCAGCAAGAAACTAAAGTGTTTGACATCCTTCTCATATATAAAACAAATAGAAAAGTGCATTCATTTGCTGAAAGAAACTCAGTTACCCAGTAAACGTGCAAAAAAAAAAAAACTAAATTGCATATGACAAACTCAGCATTCAAATCCCAGACAAATCAACCAAACATGAACCAGAGCCGTGAAAGAAAATTGCAACAAGTTGACTCAGAAGGTTTTGTAAAACACAAATCTTTAGAAACCAAAAGAACATAAAAGTGAATAAAATCGATTTTATGTAGCACTTGATAACCAAATTAGAGAGAAAAACAAAAACCTCATTCAATGTGTACACAGGAAAAATGAGGCCAATAAATATCAAATTAGCTAAACAAAAAGCAACCAAGCAAAAAAATCAATGACCACAAAAGCAACTCAATTGTAAACATCACCTGTGACCTTCCAGCAACTTCGCAGAGATTTAAACACTGTTCACAATCAAAATCCTTGACAGATTTTTCTGCAGCCGCTTTTCAGACCCTGAATCAACTTAAACACTAGATCTCTTATGAACTCAAAATCCTCTTGGATAAGAACACGTTGGCACATGCCCATCTAAACCCCATTGTCAAAATATGATTTTGGTTTCAGGGATTCCTTAACTGTGCCAATGGGTCTGTGTTGCCAATCTCAAAAATGGACCTTTTCAGAGCAGCACCATTCCCCCTCTTCCTCACACACACTTCACAAACAGAAAGAGAAGGTAAAGGCAAGGCTTTCACCGACCCTTGTGTGCTGTGAAGTTGTTGGAGGGAATTGGAGAACACAAGAGGCACATGAAATTGTGAGAAGAGGGAAATGGTGTGGTTGGGTTAATAACAAGGCATGGAATTATCAGTGGTAGGTGATGGCCTAGGCAAGTGACATGGACTCACATTGCCATATGGTAAAAAATAAGCATCAAATTGGAAACTTTCTTTGCTGTTTCTTCAAATTTCTTCCCTCCCCCACACCTTCTTCTTTTATCTATCTCTCTCACATTCCCTCTGTGTATGCATTTCCCTTTTTATTTCCATTTCTACTCCATTTATTTTATTTTTTATTGTTTTTATTATTCCTAAGGTTTCTTCAGACGGTGACAGATAAACAAATGCTTCAATGGTACTATTTGACATTAAATACACAAGTGTGGAAAACGAAAAACAAATAGTGAAATCCCATTTTTCAATGAATAAATGGTTAACTATATTTTAATATCTCTCTCTTTCTTTTTCTTTTCTTTTCTTTTCTTTTCTTTTCTTTCTTTTCTTCTTTTCATTTTGTAATTTGTAAGTCAAACATCAATTTTTTAATATCATTATCTTTATTATTATTACTAGTAGTACTAATACATTACACAAGTAATCAGTGTGATCTTCTTGAGTTAAATGCTAGAATGCATATTTGTAAGAAAATAAAGATAAAAAAATAGGGTGAAAAGGTCAAATGAACAGACTGCACACCCAATAAGCCCTGAGTCATTTGTAATTGCAAATTTCCATTTCCTTGAATTGCGTAAATTATTAAATTTCATTTGAAGATCTATATTTAATGAGACTTTGTCATCTCATCCAGTAGGCTGGATAGTCAAGGAAACAGACTGGACACCATACCATTTTTTTCTTATAGCCTATAATACCCCTATTCTAGAAGTCCTTATCCTATGCATCCTAGGTGGGGAGGATGTAATCTTCCCTGCTTACCACCATATGCACATTAATAAAACTTTGACACTGTATTCTCATCCTCAACCACATGTCATGTGAGTGAATTCTAGTTTCTATATTCAACTTTGCTCTTCTTCGAAAGAGTAGGGAAGTAAAGGGGGGAAATGGATAGATGAAATTGTATACACTAAATTTTTCAACAGTATTTTCTTTAAAAAATCAATGTATAGTTTATTACACCAAAATACCAAATATACTGAACTTATCTCACAAACGAGGTTTGATGAAGGAAGTACTTAATCACATACCCAATGAGGGATGAAGGTCTTGTACAGAGTACAGTATGATGTGAAAGAGATATAATAGAAAACAAAAAAATGCTGTAATGTGATGAGAAATATATGACAATTTTAACTTGTTAAGACTATACACTCCACACTGTATGGAGCAATGATTGGTTTGGAATGCCTAAGCTTGCATACATTCCATACAGATGACACACACAAGCCAGTTGCAGTGATTTGCTTTTGTGGTCCCATGTTATTTCTTTTAGGAAAATTATTCTGATTTGGAAGCAGTGTGACACAGCTATATGACTTGTTTCAAATGCCTAGGGGTGCATTGCTTCACAATTCAGTTAAATGTAATTCTTTTTTGGATTACCGATTATAAAGTTACTGCTATCATTCTATTTACATAGAATGACTTGTTATCATGCTCTATTATATAATATTTGTATAACACACCACAGTATTTAATGACTTCTTCAATTGTAAGTTGTGGTGTGTTATACAAATAATTATAAATTTAAATATAAAATAAATTGAAGAAATTATTAAATATTGTGTATCATTGATAATGAATATTATATAACAGTAAGTAAAAAAATTAAAGAGATCAGACTTTTAAAATTAAGAAAAATTGTAGAAACAAACTGCTAAAATCAAAACATGTTATTTTTATATAAAAATTTAAAAGCTAAATCACATTAAGATTTAATAAAATTACGCTAATTTAAAATTTAATGCATTAAAAATAAAAATATCTTCAATTTAATACAATGTATTATAGTTTAAAATTTAATTAAAAAATAAGAAATAAAATTTGTAAGGAATAAAATTATAAATAAATTAAATATTCAATGCAAGAAAAATTACATAACTTACGAAGGATATAAATAACTTCTAACAATTAATACTCTTATTTAAAAATCAGGACTCAGATTTATAATACAAAAAAAAAATCCAAAAAACTTTTGTGATTATTTACTTTACTTATAAGGATTACCGGACTCAAAACATCCTGTTTAAGCAAGTATTGATGTAAAATACTATTAAATAACTTAGGGTGGCATGTCTTACAATGAATATTAAATTTATATTTTATAATTAGGGATAAGATTGTTCCAATGATTGATGTACATTTTTATATAAATATTTCAAAAACATAATAATAATATTATTATTATTATTATATAACTGATTTAATTGAGTATGAATTAAATGAGTATACAATTTAATGTAATAAGTATCAGAGTAAAAAAAAATATCATAATACACTACTACCATTATTATTAGTTATAATTTGATGTTATTTTTTATTATTTAAATTAATTAAAATTTAAATATGAATAAAATTAGTACATATTGAATTTTTATTTATTTTTAAAGTAGTACATATTTATTAAGTAAACATTTGTTTAATTTTAATCAAAATTTATTTTTAAATTGATTTTTTTATTCATTATTTCTTATCATCAAAAAACGAAAAGTATTTGAAATCTAAATTATTAGAATATTATCTTACACTTTGTTTGTATATATTTAACATTAGAAAAATATTTTTTTAAAAAAATTGAGAATATTAGAAAAATATATACTTCAAATTTAAAATGTCAAATTTTAATTATTAAAAAATAAATATATTTTAGGAGAATGAAAAGTTGAAAGATTACCTTACACTTTATTTGAAAGAAAAGAAAAGAAGAACGAAACACAGGAAGGAAATTGAAAGGAATTCCAAGTGAAAAATGATTTATTTATATTGGTAAAAAATTAGATTTTTTTTCTATTGTTTAGTTATATTAAAAAGTAAAAGAAAGAAATAAGAGATAAGTAAAAAAAAGATTGTGTTACCTTTTTTTTAAAAGTCTTGTAACCTGAAAAGAAAAACTACAATAACACTTCCCCTCCACAACTCATAAAAAAAGATATTATATACTTTTCTTCATAATATTTAACAATAAACATAATTAAAACTGAAGTTAGACATCAACTTTTCCATATATTGGTACAATTTTTTAAAACTAAAAATACTTAAAATAAAATAGAAAAATCATGTTGTTAAAATGAAACATATATAAGTCGAAGCATGAGAGAATAAAAGCATGTGTAGTGATGTAAAGTTGTTGGAAATTGTGTTGTTACAACCATAGTCAAATATAACAACAAAGACACCCAGAGAAAAAAGATATCTTATTGGTAAAATAATTTTATAATTACATTGTTATCAAGATAACAATCAAACAAGATAAAGATAAAAAAAAACAAACAGCTTGTCGTGTTAAATTTTATTTCGAATCATACATAGCAAGGGGAGAAATTATCTCAGGTGGGATCTAAGAATTTGTAATAATTTTTTTTGTTTTATTTCTCATTTTTATCCTTCTCATTTCATCTGAAATAAACAAAGTGTTAGAAAAAAGATGACAAAAAAAAAATGAAACTATAAAAAAAATCACTAGTATTTACAGGAGAATCAAAATTAAAAGTTATGAAGTAAAAGAGAAAGAAATTGTTACAAGACTTGTTATTCAGTAATAATGCTAGTTATACTACTTATAAAGTTTTTTTTAAAAGGAAACCTTGCTTGTTCAAAGCAGAAAAGTATACTAATATATTGTTTTAATTGCACGATTTATTGTTTTAAAATGTAATTATTTGAATGAATATATATATATATATATATATAATTATCAATATATAAATAATTGATGAAATAAAACTAAATATTGCACAATTGAATTTGTAATGAATTTGATTTTATTCTATCAATTGATTTGAATCAAGCAATTAATATATAAAAATAATTGATGAAAAAAACAAATATTATGAAATCAAATTAAATATTGCATGATTCAATCTGTAATAAATTTGAATATATATAATAATATATAAAAAAATTTATTGAGTAGTATTGATATATATTAATCAAATTAAATACTAATAACATCGTTAATAGAATAAATAAACAATTATTATTGTAAGCTAACTGAATAATAGCATAATCAATAATTATGGTAAGTTATTTTTAAATCAGGATAATATACATATAGTTTCTATAATTATAAAAAAATATTCAATACAATTTATTAATTATATTTCTTAATATTTGAATTAATCAGTTATGTAATATTTAGATAATCAATCAATTATCCACAAACATTAAAATATTGGATTAGTATGAAAATTTAAAATGAAAATTCTCATTTGCTCACACATATAAATATTATTTAATAAAAAAATATATTGAATATATATTTTTAAATCAATCAATTGATATATTTATCATATCAATTAATTGAAGATTTAATAAAATAATAAATAAATTTTTAATTATTAAGTAATTGAATTATTTAAAAAAAAATATGATATTCTCACATGATATCATCCCATAAAATCAAACCTTTAAATGAAACGAGTGTACCTTAATCATATATATCGTTTCATTTAACTACAGTATTTGTTTTAGTCTGCATGCGAGTTTATACTACTTGTTTTTTCTTTATTTTTTTCCGTGAATCACAATATCATATTCTACTTACATGTGAATTAGTGAACGAGTTAAAATTTGCAAATTTCAATTAAATTGTTTATCCATAAAACGCGTGTGCTTTTGATCAGTTTTGACATTGTTGTTTAGCAAGAGATATGACTTGCACAACATAATTATGTGCTCCTTCCAGAACAGATGTTGCAGTCAATGTCTCTTTAGAACACTAATTATTGTGTTTTTTCTGCGATAATTTTGTTTTAAGTTTGATTTATATATACTTGATTAACAATGCGGTTGCGGTGCTTCGCTTTTGTCAATTTAAATGGGGCCCAATCAAAAGAAAAAAAAATAGCAGAAACAAATTAAAGTACTGGGTGATAAGATAAATACCCGGTTAAAAGCATGACTTTAATTTTATTCTATAAAGATAATTGAAGTGAGAGATTAGGTATACTTAAGTATTGTTATGGTCTAAAAAAAATTATTGATATGGTGTAAGCGTAACTAGGAAGAATTCCATCATGATTAAGAAAAGGTTGAAAATGTTTCTATGATAGCGCAAACAATTTTTATGCTTTTTGCTATAATAAATTCCACTAATAAATTAATATTCTGTTTAATTATCGCATAAAACGAGAATCTTATGTTACAGTATTATATACTTTAAATTCACAATACAAACAAGCTAGAAGCAAGTCTTTTTTTAGTTATTTAAGTCTTTTATTTCATTTTGCAGGGTTTATATATGTTCCTTTTTTTTTCTTTCTATATAGCAAAGGTTAGGAAAGCAAAAGCTAGATGTGAAACATTTTCAAGTTATTTATTCACATGGAAAACATTTATTCTTCGACATATTTTTTTGGAACATCTTTAGCAGTTGATAAAAAATAAAGCAAGAGTTTTCTTTGACCAGACACATTTCAAAAGCAGCTCAAACAAAAGTTGATTTAGCATATAGTTGCATAATTGTATTCCCTAATAATGATGGAACATTACTTAATTGTTTTGTGTTACTTGGATGCACGCAATATTATTGACAGCGTATACTCAGTCTTTGTTCGTATCATTGCAAATTGCAATTATACAGCCCAAAATCAAAATCATTGGCAGCAGAGGGAGGAGTTTATTTTGTAAACCCAAACTCTTGAAAATTATGTGAGTGTATATGTACGTGATCATCATTTTCATTCATTTCTTTTACTTATATCCAAACTTGGTTCTCTTTCTTAGAAAGGATAGTAAATTTTTTTATTTATTTAGGTTAAATTAGATATTTATTCTCTAATTTATTTTTTAGATAAAATTTAGTTACTTAAATTTTCAAATCTTTTCAATTTGATTCTATCCCATAAATTAAATCAATGATATTAAAAAATCACATTTATAACAATTTTAAATTATCAAAATATATACATTATCAATTTAATTTAGACGATATTAAGTGATTTTAAATCCTCAGTGAGGAAGTGGTTGTAAATCTGTTAGAGTAAAAAAAAAAAGAATCTTTGCTTTTGTCTATCTCTACTTAATTTGTAATTTTTCATAATTTTTTTTTAAAAATCAAATGTAGAAGAATTATATTTATATTGGAGATCTTCAATTCGAGAGTCTAATGGAAATTGGATTATGGGTTGCTATGGAGCTTTTGGCGTCTCCGATAATCCCAAACCGGAGCTTTTAGCTATTCTATTTGGCTTATTTTTTACGAATCAAACTCGTCCTAATACTTACAACAAAGAGAATGATTCAACAAATCAAATAAAACATGACAAAACTTATATAGTTCGGTGTTGGCACTCTCTAATATATGCCAAAAAATATATCAAAATTAAATATTTATATATAGTAATCAATCAAGTTGAAATAACATAAATTTCATTATATAGTGATTTGAACAATATTTGTTATATAAAGTATTTTTTTATTATTTGGAACTTGGAAAGACATAATAAATGTGTTTGTTTTAGCTTATTTATGTTTTGCAATACACGTTGAATGTGAATCCTTATCCCACACCGGATTTACCTTCTAACAGCGATACAGACACATTTTATGTCTATTTTAGCATTTTGGTCCATTGTTTGACCATTCACAATAAAATTACACGTAGTATAGTAGCCAAATTACATTACTACAGTACTACTAATTCCAATAACTATGTCTACTAAATATCGTTTTGGAAAAAAGTTAAAAGCTTTACTAGATATTCTCAAGAAGAAAAATAGCTTTTCTTCCCTTTTCTTTGTCTCAGTACATATTGGGTAAACGAAGCAGGGAGACATTGGTGGCAGCATATATTCTCACAGATAACGTAAACAAATGCAAAGGCTCTTCTTCTGCCGACAATGGCCAATTTGGCCACTAGATTTTTTTACAATAAAATTCAGAGTCAACCTCTCAAGACTCAAGGACATTTGCCTTCTATAGTTAGATTTTGTCAGAGACTTAGATACATTAGGAACAACTGAACTTTGTACTTTGATACACAGATAAATAAATAACGTGAAAATTATGTGCGCGATTCATTCACTTGACACACACAACTCGCATTCATTTTTACACAAGAACCAAAAAAAAAAAAAAAGAGTCAAATAACCCTTTTTGGTCATTAAGCTTATTCCCTTAAAAATTTATTCTTGGCTTGTCTTGACCCTCTTGAAAGAGAGTCCTCCGTGTCCTAAATTTATATTGCATAATCTCCTTTTGGGACCCAAAACCGTAAACTTAATTATGCTTCGTATACATTTATAGCTAACAAAGTTCCAAAACCAACATTACACATGTTTAACAAAAATAAAACAAAATGAGAAGTCTCCCACATTAGATTATACCTTGTTATTGACATTTCATTAATCAAATCTAGTCCAACAACATTCAAGTCACAGACTAAAATATTACAAAAAGAATAATCATAACTGAATTACATCGTCTATCAATATATATATATATATATATATATATATATATATATATATATATATATATATATATATATATATATATATATATATATATATCAAAACCGATATTAACGAAGTGATGTTAAAATCGGTTTTCAAAAAACCGATGTTAACGTCGCTTCGTTAACATCGATTTTCTTCAAAATCGATGTTAACATATGATCAGTTAACATCGGTTTGTTGAATAAAACCGATGTTAACGTTCACATCAATTTGTTAACATCAGTTTTTTTATTTTATTGAAAATCGATGTTGAACTTGCATTTTAAATTATATTTGATGCGACCTATTTTGCTCGCGCTCTCTTCTTTTCCGTTTACCCTCTCACGTTTTCTTCTTCTCCGTGTACCCTCTCGCGCTCTCTTCTCCATTGCACTGTTAACATTGAAGCTTGTTGTTCTCCATTGCACTGAAGACTGTGATAGGTACGTTTCGTCTACCTGTGTTGTTCTATTGAATAGCTAGGTCTGTTTCTGGAACTCGTGGTTAAGCTAAGGACCTTTTTTGGTTTCTGGTGCAAGGATTGGTGAACTCGTGGTCACCTGAGGTACATTTCACTGCTAGTATGTGGTCTTTGTGGTCACCTGAGGTACATTTCACCTAAGTTACAATCTCGCCGGCATTGTCGTTGTTGGGTTCGAGGTACATTTCACTGCCTTCATGCCTTCATTGTAACTTTGTGCTTCCGCGTACGTGGTCTTTGTGCTCTTTCTTCTTATAGATTGTTAGTTAGTTTGTTAATTAGTTATTACTACTAGGGTTTGGAATGCAGCTAGTCTTGCTTGGAAAGCTGTGTCAAAATATTGCCTTATTTTGTTGAGTTGTTGCTTGGAAGCATCTACTTTCTTCCTTCACTGTTGTTGTGTACTCCTTTCTTTCATGCTCTAGTTTTTGTTTCCATGCTTCATATCCTATAGCTTTTTGGGATAATGCCTGTTCAAGTTGTTTGGCCTTATTGTTCATAGCTTCAGCAGCTTCTATTGATGATTGCTTAGATTCCCTAACACTGTTGAGCTTCTTCAAAACGTTTGACCCTATAGTAGCCACATGCACAGGCTAGCACTGCTTTCAATTATTTTCAGCTAGCTGCCATAGACTGCTAGGCTAGTGGATGACATTACATTTAAAGGCAGCTAAGCTAAAACTGGTTTAAGTTAGTTTCTGAAATCCACTACAAGTAAGAGCAAGAGTTCCTAAATTCAGCGCTAATTGTTTGTTTTTTTATTGGCAAATGTTAGTTGTTAGTTTGTTAATTTTTGTTAATGAGAGGGATTCAGGCCCACGACTTCTCCCTCACTCCTTCTCCCTTCAACCCCCAAACCAACCTTATAATTCTGTGTAATATTATGACTATGGTTTACTCATTGGTGTGGTTTAATGGTCATTGTTGGTAAGAGTATGAGACAATATTTTCTTCAAAACCATATTTAAGCACTCATCAGAACTTTTACAAGATATAATGTTGTTTGAATTCTCCCTTATTTAAAGAAAGCTCTAGCTGGGGGTGCCATCTTACCTAGCTACAAAATGGTTTAACGCCTAGGACCTATACACAACTATACAGATCATTTCTTCTGTTGCTTCCTTTCGTCTAATCTTTCATGTTTCACCATACAAGAACAATAAATGAGAAAAACAAACTGGGTGAGGAGTGTTGCTCACTGCAAATGTCATCATCAGCAATGTCGCCAACTAGAGATACTAGAGTGCTACTGCCTTCAAATTGCACTCTTTAGTATACTTATGCTTACCTTGTCAAGTGATGGTGCAGTAATCACAACATAGGGCTCTTTAAAATCACCTCAAAAAAGAACTCTTGTATCTTCCCTTGCTCGTTCCACTGTTTCACTCATTCTTATAGTGACATATATATGTACATAAGTCTTAATTCTAAAACCTATGCTAGAGGCCAAAAGCATTGTCAGCAAATCAACTGGGAGCATGACATTCTTATGGGAGAAAACACTACAGTGAGTCGTGCATGATCAGAAAGGGAGTAGTCTTCAGGCCATCTACCTTTCTCTACTTCTGGAGGGAACAAAATTGTGTTTTTTACACTGAAACCAATTGTTTGCTCCTGTGCATCATTTGAACTATCGTCCTAATCACCATTCTTGTTGTCATCTATATCTGGAGCTGTTGAACTCCAGATTTGCTGCTGCATCCAAATTATATCAAGATCATGGATTTATCCAACAAACTAGAAAAAGAAAGGATTAAAAAAATAAATGGGAATTCTGCCACTTATTCTACAACAAAGCCTTATCTCACTTGGCGAAAAACAAAATAAGAACTCTCAATGATTCTCTATGCAAAAATGTTTTACTTCACTAAATGACATTACATATGCCCTTTACAGGTTAGTTGTTCTTGTTGGATCAGCCACTTCCTAGTGGAACAAGGCTTATTTGTTCTTGTATCAGCCACTATTGATCAAATGACATGCTAGCAATAGTTTCTACGAATTACACATGACAAAACTCTTTGATTTTGATATGTTTATGTCTGATGACTCATAAACTAAAATATTGATAGGCAAATTCCTTATAGCATTGCTATTGTAACAGCTGTAACTTTCCGTAACTTTTAATAAGTAAATAAGAAATTAATAAATAAGTAAAAAAAAATTATTAGGTCATAAATTCCTACTATATAAGCCAAATGTTAACCTAGAGCAACTTTTTAGAAAACACATTATGTTCCTTTCTTCTTTTCTGACGCATAAGAACCCTAACAGAGCAACTAGAGGAGGAGCTCTAGAGAGTACCAGAGACGCCACAATTGCTAACAGAGAACATTTAAGCGACTACATCGAGGTAAGGGATGAGTTACTCACGCTTGGGGATTAGAATGAACATGTGTAGGGATCTCTAGATGATCAATTTTTGGGTTATTTTGGGGGTGTTTATGAAGTTTAATTATGTTTTCATGTTTAATCGCGGACTGAGTGTGTTTGATGAATCAATTGGTGTTCTGTTGCGAGTTTGTTGTAGAATTGATGTGTTCCTGTGTTAGGTGTGTACCTTAGGAATTAGAATTCTTTATAATTAGCATAAAAATTGTGTGGTGGTGATTTTGTTTATACCAAATATGTTGGCCTTTCAATCTTGTTCTTTTTTATTTTTCCACACCGCAGTGTATACGTGTACATATATATTGATACTTTTATTTCACAAACTTTATATTTTATTTCACGTGGGTGATTTTTCGTCATGAAATTCATATGTGTAGAGATTGTTGGATAATTGAATTGGCTAAAATCGTTTAAAGAAATTAACTAAAGTTGTATTCACATTGTAATTAGGCATTTTCTTGATGTTGGTAACTTAGTTGAAAAATGTTTAGAATATAGGTATACATGTTGTTCATATAAATCAATATGAGTATATATTTTATTGTTATATATAATTTGTATTTACTTGATGATATGTTTGATATTATTGTGATTATTTTATATTAATATATACTTAATACATTTGATATATATATATATATTGAATATAATATATTTATATATATATGTTTCACATGTATTTTTATAGTTATTTGTTTATAAATCTTGAAGTTAAATATTGTATGTTATTAGTATTATGATACATTGTTATTTAATTGTTGAATATATTTTGTAATTAGTTAAAGTGTGAAATGTTAAATTGTAGACATGAAATATGGTTGTGAATGAGTGTATGATTGATATTTGTAGTGATACTACTTGTCTTGTGAGTTATGAGTTATACAGTAACTCGACCAGTGTTTACCTTGAGAGAATTTTTATGCGCAGTGTTAAAGGAAATTGTAGGATTCCTAGTTAGGATCCTGAAGGGTTAAATTGTAGCGCAATTTGTTAAATATCTTTGAAATATAAGAGTGAGGTCATGGGTATTATATAACTCATAAACAGTGTTTGCGTGCAAAAAAAAAAATATTTTAGGGGTTGGACCTGAATCAGGAAGGTGAGGCCCAAACGGATTTTTCGGAGTCTAGGCCTTGGGGGTAAAGATACTCGGTTTGAGTGCTCTTTTAAGCCCATGTTGATCCCATGTGGTTGGGGCATTCTCGCAAAACAGAGTAACCCTAACTGGTCACCTTATGATGTTACTTAGTGAGAGTGACCGAGTATACCCATTGTGTGGTGTGCTTTGTCATGTACTCCTAAGCGTCTCAGTGTTATTTTTCACTGACATGGTATCACATTGCATATAGGCTTGAATCTTAGTATAATTGTTGCATAACGCTTGTGTTTGAATTTCATTGAGTTAACAAATGTGGTTGATGTTATTTTATGGAGTATGCGAACTTGAATGGGTGTGAATAATGTGTGCGATGTTGTGCGATAATGTTATTTATATAAAGTTAGCTTTAAGTATTATATATTTCACATGCTCTAATATTTTATTATATACGAATGTGATAAATTACTCCCGGTGTGTGTTTGTGTTTGGGCTGATTGCCACTTTGTTTCAAGTGAACCTTCATATGATGAGTCACATGCTAGAGATGGAGAGACTTAGTCTGTGATAGGGATATGCTATGATAAGTGTGACATTGGGGCATAGGATTTTACTTCGCTTATTATGATTTTCACATGTTATGATTTACTGAATGATATAATTGCGTTATACTTTTCTATTTTAGTTTTTTTTATTATTTATTTAGAGTGGACGACCTTGTTTTGAGCCGGGATAATTTTATATTTTATTCAAAAAAAATTTCTATTATGTTTTCACTAAGTGGATGTGAACCTTTTATCCTTTTGAATTGATTTAAATTAAATGTGTTTAAAAACAAAATTATTAATTAATTTTGCATGTTTTGTTTCTCCTTCTTGTATTATCATGTGTTTATAAACTTAATACTAAATTTTATGATTTATTTAGTTACTTATTTATATTTGTGAGGGTAGAGGGTGTCACAGCTATCATCAGTGCAATACTATATGCCTTATGGAGAAAGCCATTTAGATTCAGGGATCCTCTCACAATTTTTATAGGAAAAATTCAAGATTTTAAATCTTGTATAATATTTATTCCAAGAGCTAATTCAATGTCAATGTCAAATACATTACCAGAAATTTTTTATAATCAAGAACACCATTTCCATCTACATTTGCTTGGACCCACAAGTCCTTTATCTCTTCGTCACTCAATCCATGGCAATGACCAGTTAAACTAAGTTGCACATTAATAAAAAAAATAACCATTAGGATTATTTCTCAATCACTGAGTATTACTGAAACTAACAGTTGTAGATTTGTACACATATATATATGATGTCTACCATGCTTAAATTACCGAGGTCATATTGTCAGAGAAATTGGAATTCCACATCTCATAAAATCTAAAAATAACCCGTTATGTTTTCATCCAAGACAATCCTTATGATGATAATGAATAAGACATTCACTTGAAGTATATTTGATTCTAGAGAGGCATAGAGCAAAACACATATATTTTTTATTTACAAGCAAACACAAATCTACTGATATGCTCAAACTCAGAGTGAATTAGCATCCTAGGTAGGCATTCAGCCATAAAAAAGTATAGCAAATTCCACTTTCTGAAGTGTTGTAAGCAGCCGATTCAGTAGTATGATTAAACCTAAGCAACACTGTTACAAATTTAAGTAGTCTAAGTCTTTCTTCTTCCTCCTCAAACTATTTCTTCATTGGAAGTTGAATGCACCTGACCTTCACCTTGCAATAGGAAACCGCTAGAAAACCTATTCAAAGCAAAAAAGGAATCAATTTAAACTAAGAGGAAAAATAAACCATGGAAATCCCATTAAACATTCTCACCAAAATCTCATTTGCATGGAGTCCTGCTGTATTTGTATAAAAATGTTGAATCACAGTTCTTTCATTCCTTCAATCCATTATCACGACTTTTAGCAGTGCAAAAGTCTTTTAGTTCAAGAGAGCAGTCACTAGTTTCCAGCAATGGAAACCACTGCAGCAGGAACAACTAGCAATAGTTTGTCCACTGATGTGTGCCATATCTGCCAACAGCACAACTTTTTGTTTATCACACACCTGTAACATGCTTCACAAGTTCAACCTTTGGTGTTCCAAATAACCATTCAAATTTAAAACCACAAATTCCAAGCAAACTGATTTGAGATCTTCAGACTATCCGATATCAGTTTTTGATAATTATGACCTGATTTGAGATCTTCAGGCTATCAAACATCAAGCAAACTGATTTGTAATTTTGAATTTAATTCATTTTTAATTTTTTGAATCAATTGATGGGTTTTGCCATAACCTGAGGCTGCTGCCACCCAAGGTTAGATGCCTCATTGATGGGAATGCCATTAATAAGAGATGTAGAATGGCTGGTCATTGTCTATTTTGAAATGGAGGAAGTTGGATTCATAGAACTATGTTGCCTAGCTTCTCTCAATTCAATTTTGACTAGTAATTCGATAAATTACTAGTCATGGCATGACATCTATACATTGTTCATAGTTTGCATTAGAATTCCCTTTTCATTTTTCTTTTCTCCAGTCTTCATATTACTAAGTAGGTATAAATTCTTGTCAAAATGCTTACTTATTATCTCTTTGCAGCAGCTGAATTTGCAGAACTGAACTAAAGCTTCCTTCATCATATTGTCCAAGAGCTTGTAAGTTCTACAACCAAGCTCAATTCAGTTTCAATAACTTAATTGATTGCCCTTGGATTTGATTGTAACAAAATTACAAAATAGCATATAGGATAATCTTCTAGAGCCAATATCCTCTTGCCACGTAATCATTGTCTTGGCTGGACTTCCTTGACATAATCTTGCAGATACTGAGGTTTTTTTGCTACACTTTTTGGTCTGTGATTCATATGTATGCTTTGTATGGTTTGCTCTGGTGATGATTTTGTTGGTGAGAATTGCAATTGTCATATGTTGAAATTGATTCGGTGATTTTATATGAAAACCAAAAACCCAGTCAAAACTAGGTAAGGAATAGAAAGATTACTTCATGAATATAAAAACCACAATAAAGTTGTATGACTTTTTTTAAACCATTGGATGCATGTATCCGATGGTTATGTACTTATGCTTGTTGCTGGAGAGAGGATGTGGATACATCAATGGGAAAGGATCCAAACTCATTATTTTTATGGTCTAGTTAAACTTATAAACCCGGTTTATATATATATATATATATATATATATAAAATGTAGCATGAAGTTTATAACAACTCACACATCCTATTTAATTAACTGAGTTTAAGTTAGATTCTCTCTTGGTTATAAATCCAATTCTAAGTTTATGAACTAAGTGCTTAGTTAAAACATACCATAAACATCATTAATGTGAGGGGAACAATCAAGTAATTTGGAGTGAAGGAGTACCAGGATTCCATTTCAGTATGGCTGCATGGAGTGGAGAGTTTCCAAAGAACCGAGGAAGCTTCTGATCTGCAGGGAATGGAATTTGCAACAGAAGATTTAGAATTTCCACCTTCTCACTAGCAGCTGCCAAAAACAGTGGTGAACACCTAGACTTGTTCAATTCATGGACCATATCTTTATCTCTTTGTAAAATGACTTCAACCACACTAAGATCTCCATTTTGGACAGCCTCATGCAAAGGAGTGTCCCCAAGTTCATTCTTCTCTCTTGTTATCTTTTTATCTTTCATCACATCATCATGTGTTGACTTCACTAATGCATATTGGGAAAGAATGAGGTTGACCATAGTAGTGTTCTTGGACCTCACAGCAACATGAAGTGGAGAGTGACCTCTTACATTTCTCCTAATAAGAAGTTCAGGAAAGTGACAAGAAATCAACTCTACAATCTTTTCTCTCCCATTAACTTCTGCCACATGAGCAATGTATGTCCTGTTTCAGTGACTTGTTCAAAGATATCAGACAAATTCAATTTCCTTTGTCTGCATTCTTGCTCCAACACATCAACAAAGTTATCCACATTTCCTTTTTCATCAACAGCCTTATACAACTCAGAAATCAGAATAGTTTTCTCTCCAACAAGCTCCTTATGCAGTAGTCCAGGGTCTGAAGCTGCATCTTGACCTGAGAATTGTGTGTTCTTCAGTTCCTCCATCCTCTTGTTGCGTCTCTCTTTCCAGCTTGCATCATCTTCGATAGGAATTTTCAAATACACACATACCCTCATCACACACACACACCCTCATGACAAACACACACACACCCTCATCACACACAACGACACACACACCGTCATGATACACACACACACCCTCATCACACACAAAGACACACACACACACCTTCATGGCACACACACACACACGCTGATGATACACACAAACACTCCTTCATCACAGACAGACACACCTTCCTGATACACACACACACACCCTCATCACACACACACACACACACCCTCATCTAAAAATTGAAAGGCAGAGTTTAGTCACCTTTGTTGGCACATGAGGTCCACTCAAGAGGTCAGGTCTACTGGTTATGGAAGCAGTGGGTTGGCTGGTGTACTCACAACCTAATCCTTCTTGGTTGTCACATATTCCATCCACCTCTGTCATACCTCTAACATATTCATAAAAGAAGACACATACCCAACTACAATAATAAAGCATAAGCACCCTACAAACCCAGAATTTAAAATTAGTTACATAAAGAACTATTGATGTTAATATTTGTCTGTAATTGAAATTTAGATTTTTTATGTTCTTGTACGTCATCAATGTAATTTGCTATATAAACAACTGTTGTTCATGCTGAGTGAACCTTAGGTTCCTGTTTGAGACTAAATGCAATGATTCTTGCGGACAATTTGCATTAGTCATTGTATTTAGTCTTGAATTATCCGTTTGGACAGTTTGGGGAGACTGGTATTTTTATGTTAGATTCATTCGTTAAGGTTATTATTATTTTGATTAATTTGATGAAGTTTCGGTTCAACGCATTTCAAGTTGTTCTTTGAGTGCATACTTGATTATCGGGAAATTCATTTCACCGATGTCATGTCGTGTACTTGGAGA
This sequence comes from Glycine soja, assembly GCF_004193775.1. Lineage (NCBI taxonomy): Eukaryota > Viridiplantae > Streptophyta > Magnoliopsida > Fabales > Fabaceae > Glycine > Glycine soja. Next base: position 43,712,143 of record NC_041008.1, on the reverse strand, counting down.
CCAATGCGAAATGCTGCCAAAATTTAGTCAAAATTTTCAAAATAATGCTAACACTGACATTTGAAGCTAACATAAAAGACAATCTTCCTAAATGGGATAGGGCCACACCTATAAATAAAAAGTGAGATTTTCATGCATGGAATTGCTTAGATGGATCGAAGTTGGATGAATGAAAGTCACATGAGCCCAGAATATGAGGATGACGTTGAGCAATTCTTGCAATTTGCTTCAGAAAAAGCTCGACTGAATGAAGAAGGAAAATATTATTGTCCTTGCATCAACTGTTTGAATGGAAGACGACAACTACTGGATGACATACGGGACCATCTATTGTGTGAGGGGATTAAGAAGAATTACACGACATGGATATGGCATGGTGAAGTGACAGACATGCAGAGTGGGTCCCAGTCTGAACCGTTTGATGTAGAAATGGGAGATCGCTTGGAGGACATAATTCATGACCTTGGACAAGAGTCTTTCCAGCAAGCACACGCCCCTGTGTATGAAGGATTGCAGAGTGATTCAAAGAAGCCTTTGTATATGGGGTGCAAGAATTCCTTAACCCTGTTGTTTGTGGTGTTAAGTCTGGTTAATGTGAAGGCCAGGTATGGGTGGAGTGACAAAAGTTTCACCTTATTGCTTGAGGTAGTGCACAATCTGCTTCCAGAGGACAACACGTTGCCTAAAACTTACTATAAGGCGAAAAATATATTGTGTCCGATGGGTATGGAGTATCAGAAGATTCATGCTTGCCTCAATGATTGCATACTGTACATGCATGAATTCCAAGAAATGTCGAAATGCCCTATCTGTGGGACTTCACGGTACAAAGTGAAGGATGAAGAGGAAAGCAATTCTGATGAAAACTCCAACAAGGGCCCCCCAATGAAGGTTTTGTGGTATCTTCCAATCATTCCAAGGTTTAAGCGTCTTTTTTCTAATGAGGACGACGCAAAAGACCTTACATGGCATGCAAATGGAAGGATTTATGATGGAATGGTCCGTCATCCGACTGATTGCTCGCAGGGGAAGAAGATTGATGGTTTGTATCCGGATTTCGGGAAAGAGCCAAAAAATCTTAGACTTGGACTAGTCAGTGATGGAATGAATCCGTATGGCACCTTAAGCACTCAACACAGTTCATGGCCAGTTCTACTAGTAATTTACAATTTGCCTCCTTGGTTGTGCATGAAGTGAAAATACATGATGTTGTCTATGATGAAATCGGGCCCAAGACAGTCAGGAAATGACATAGATGTTTATCTAAGTCCGTTGGTTGAAGACCTGAGAAAGTTGTGGGACGAGGGGGTTGTAGTGTTTGATGCGTTTCGCAAGGAGACGTTTGAAATGCGTGCAATGCTTTTTTGTACCATTAATGACTTTCCAGCATATGGGAATCTCAGCGGTTACAATGTTAAGGGTCATCATGCATGCCCCATCTGTGAAGAAAACACAAGCTACATACAACTAAAACACGAAAGAGGAATGATTTTGTCCATACTGCTCTGTTCCAAAGCCATGACACAAAACTAAGGTTTCATAGCCTGAGCCTATGGTTCCGGCATATAAAGCTGTTGAAAGGCTCTTTTCTGGTGTCACCATGTTTGAAAATATGGTTCAATAAGCAGGGAGAAGAAAAAAACTGAACTAGAGTTATGTATAGCTAGGTACTTGAAGGTGGTTTAGTTTACTCCTGTCTGATCTCAATTTATAGACCTAAAGAAATGGCTTAAAGTTAAATATATAATAGATTGGAGTGGTTAGAAATCCGTCTGTCAAGTGCAGTTTGATTAATTATTGTGCAGACATCATGAAATTTAAAAAAGTGATGGAAGCTTGACTTTGTTCTTATTAACAGGGGATAGAACAAGTCGTTAATGAGAATATGCTGTGATGGGAGGTCTTTGCATTTAAGAATCTTCGTGGTTAGAACATAGTTTTTCAAGTCCAGTCCCAATAGTTATTGTGCAGAGGTCATGAAATTTAAAAACACATGATATTATGTTTTTTTAAAAGTAAAAATACTCTTTGGCAAAAAAAAAAAAACTTTAATATTCTACATTTTCCTATTATTGAGAGGCCTCTTATTTGTAAGTATTGCCTAGATGTTACCAAAGAAACAATTGAAAAAGTAACAAATTAGTACTTTAGATGAGATTAGAAAGATGACCAATTCTAGGTCTGAATCCCTGATGGTGAGATGGTTTCAAGCATTAGGCACAAATTAACGATAAAAAGAGTCAAATAAGCACATACAACATATTGCACATTGTGAAAACTATTTTCGATCATTTACATAGTTGGTCGTAGACACAGCATAATTAAGCCACTTAACACAAGCACATGAAATACACAATAAAAGGATTGATCAATAGTTATGAAATACACAACCTCCAATGCACTAGGTGTCATCACAATGTAAAACAAGGCTTCAATGGAGACCCAACTCATATCGTGGCCTTGCAAGATAAAACAAGCATAATCTCAATCATGAAATTAGCAGAAATCAAACACAAAGTGCCAGAGGAACATTCATTATTTCAAATCTTAAAAAGTTCATCACATTGTTAGATTGATAAATGTGCTATATACAAACCTCAAATAAATAGAGAAAGTAGTTAACAACAATCTGATACCCAAAAGTCATCATCCAAACTATCTATTTTCTCACCAACAAGAAATGCATGCACCAGATCTCCAACTTGAACCCAACTGCAACCTGGATTTTTCTTAGCTCCTCTTGACTTCATCAATTCCCTAACCTTGTTTGCCTCATCCCATCTTTCAGCTTCTGCATACATATTTGAAAGGAGTATATAGTATCCACAGTGCTGAGGCTTTAATTCAAACAAATGTTCAGCTGCCCAGAGCCCCAATTCTATGTTCCCATGTATCCGGCATGCTCCAAGCAGTGCACCCCATATATTAGTATCTGGTATAATAGAGAGGCCTCTAATAAGGTCTGCAGCTTCTTCCATTAGACCGGCCCTTCCAAGGAGATCAACCATACAAGCATAGTGTGTATGTGTTGGTTCAATATTTAGATCGCACATCATCTTAAAGTATTTTCTTCCCTTCTCAATTAGCCCTCCATGGCTACACGCAGACAAAACCGCAACAAAAGAAACTGAATCATATTCCACACCATCTTCCTTCATTGCTTCAAAGAGGTTGATTGCAGTGTCCAACTCACCCCGCATACCATAACCCAAAATCATAGTATTCCAAGAGGCCACATCCTTGTTTTGAATACAGTAAAAGACCTTAGTAGCGAGATCTATTCGTCCACACCTGGTATACAAATCCAAGAGCGAGTTTGCAACAAAAAGATGAGTGTGAAAAAGCTTTCTCACCAGCAGACCATGGATCTCTTTGCCTTGTCTTATGAAAGCTAGATTTGCACAAGCTGATACAACACCCATGAATGAAACAATATCAGGCCTCATGCCTAAAAGTCTCATTTCTGAAAACAAACGTAGAGACTCCAAGCTGTCATTTGTTCGAGAATAGCCTATAATTAGTATATTGTAGGAAACTTCATCCCTGACAGAAATATTAAAGACATTTTGAGCAAGGTTTAAACATCCACATTTTGAATACATGTCTGTCAGAGCATTAGAGACAAACAAATCCAAGGAGGATCCAACACGAATAATCCTGGCATGAATTTCTTTTCCAACATTCAGGAAACCTAATCTTGCACAAGCTGGAAGAACATTTGTGAAAGTTACATTGTTGGGGGTTTCTCCCTTGGCTTGCATTTGCCTCACTAATTCTACAGCTTCATACTCAAGCCTGTTCCGAGCAAAATTTGCAATCATAGCATTCCAAGATACAATGTTTCTTACTCCCATTTTATTGAATATAGTGGATGCTATTCTTGAAGATCCTGATTTTGCATACATATCTATCAATGAGTTAGAAATAAATACATCAGACTCAATAGCCATTTTCAAACTAAACCCATGGACTTCCATTCCCAACTTGAAAAGTCCTAATTCTCCTAACACAGGAAGCATACTAGAAATGGTGACAGAGTTCGGTCTCATTCCCTCATCAATCATCAATCTAAATACATCCAAAGCATCCATATACTTCCCTCTAAACGAAAAACTAGTAATAATAGCATTCCAGGAAATCACATTCCTCTCATCAATTTCATCAAAAACTTTCTTGGAAGCCTTCTCACTCCCACATTTCCCGTAAACATCAACCAACGCATTTCCAACCTTCACATGGCCTCCCAACAAGCCAACCTTCAAAGCATAACAGTGCACGATCCTCGCCATCACCTTGTCCTCAGTTTCTGCACACACCGGCAACACACTAACAACTGTAACCAAATCCGGTTGAATTCCCGGTTTGGCCGCAACCATCACTCTGAAAAACCCAAGCGCCTCCTCGTAAAACCCATGAAGAGAACACAGCCCAATAACAGTATTCCACGACACCTTATCCCTCTCAGGCATTTCATCAAACACCTTCATCGCATCGCCAAAAAGCCCGCAATTCCCATAAAAGGCCAAAAGGGTATTCCCAACAAAGACATCCCCATCAAAGCCAAGCTTAAACGCAACCCCATGAACCTCCCTACCCTTACGAACCTCCACAAAATCAGAACACACCTTCAGGACAAAAGGGTAGGTGCACTCATCAGGCTTAACACCAGCACGAACCATGGTGTTATAGGTGCCAAATCCATCAAACACACCAGCAATGGAATTGGCACGAATAAGGGTGTTCCACAAGAAGGCGCTTCGGGAATATGCCACACTGTGTTGAAAGAGAAGAAGGGAATTTGAAGGGTGTCCAAAGGATGCATATTGGAGAATGAGAGAAGCGCAGAGGGAGACACTGCGGGGGAGGAAGCCATGGAGGAGGGAAAAGGCGTGAACTTGCTTGGTTTGGGAAAGGGTGTCGCATAGGGTGCAGAGTTGAAGAAGGTTCGGGGGATTGGAAGTTTGAAGAGAAGTTGAAAAGAATGAAGAAAAGTGGGTGTTTTTGGGGAGTGGTGTTGTTATTGAGGGGAGTTTGTTGACAACATGGGAATGGAATATCATGGAACAATTTTGGCCTGAGTGATCAACCAACAAGAACTAAGAGCATGATGAGGTTACGTCTCACTTTGTTAACCTGTATCATAGTGCGTTTCCAGGTGGAGATTGTGCTCACCTTTTTTTTATAGTTCAACAGTTGGGTAAATGAATCTTTGTAATTTTTACTTTGATGATAATTTGGTCTCTATATTATGTAAATTAATAATTTACTTCATAAATATATAAATGTATAAATATATAGACAATTTAGTCCAAACGTTAAACTTATCTCTATTTCTGTTAATATCGAGTGCATACTTGACACACATAATATCAATGTGGTATAGAAACGTGCGTAGAGGATGTTTTATCTTGGTCAACAATATTTTGGACTAAAATGCATCTTTTTTTTAATATTGATTTTTCTATTTTCAAACCTAATGACTATTTTGCAAAGTTTCTTCTTTATGATTTTGTGCTAATATGTTCTTACACAATGACATTTTGATCTCCAACATATACAACTTAATGACAAAATAGTTTATGACACTTTCTTGAATTAAAAATATGCAAGCAACAATTGAGACAACATTATACTATTTCTCAATATATTTTTTGTTTATTTAGAATGTTGTTATTTGTTAATTTATATTACTTTCATTCATCCACTCCACAAGGAAATTGGTTGCTCTCAAAGTTCATTAGTCGTTGATAGGGGTGAGAATAGGTCAGGTCAGCCTACAGAGGCCTACGACCTGGCCTACATAAAGTCTGTTCTGAACTGACCTATTTAATTAAAAGGTTAGGCTCAAGCTTTTTTAAAAGTCTATTAAATTAAATAGACCAGGCTTAGGCTTATTAAAAAGCCTTATAAGAAGCCTGACAGGCCGGCCTTTATATATATATATACTTATATACTTATATTATTTTTTGGATATAATTAATTTTTTTTTGAAACTATCAAACTTTGATTACACATTACTGCTCCATAACTTCTATTCCTATAATCAAGTACGACTTTAATTACAATTAGGTGTGAGTCATGTGCCCTTTTATATTCCTCATTATTTTTATTGACTTTCATTTTCCTTTAACTTTCCTATTACGTTTCTACTCCATAAAATATTAAATATTTATTATGAAGAAAGTTTTTAAAAAGGCTATCAGGTCAGGCTAGACTTTTAAAAAGGTCAGGCCGAGCCAAAATAAAAGTCTTTGATAGGCTATAGGTCAGGTTCAAGCCTCAAAGATTTATCGTAGGCTAGGCTAAGGCCTTTCAAAGCCTGGCCTGGCCTATTCCCATCCCTAGCCCTTGAATCAACAGAAGTTGAAGTTTCACCACAAGTTGCTTCTCATGTTGAAGTTGTAAGTGTCCCAACATTTGTACCAATAGCACCAGCATTTAGACCACCTCCAATCTGCCCTGTCACTCCTATGATTAGAGTTACATTTCCAAGTGGGCCATTTCCAAGAACGAACCAACCAAATTTCATGAATTTCCTACGCCACGCTTCCAACGTCCTCAACCTCTTTCTAAGTGATTCGTGGAAACAACCTAATATTTTAGATGATTAGGCTGTGATGAATGAGCTGTCATTTCTTTTGTTATGTTTTTTTTAAGAACTAATTATTTTTTTAACTTGTTCTTTTGAAATTTCTGTTGTGACAATATTATGTTTGGCTTGTGGATAGAATGATGGATGTTAATCCATCATTTGGTGCCCTTTTTTTGTACAATCATATTAGAAATTTTGCTAGAATTTGGCTATGTTATGAATATAATCTTAAGTTTAATTACAAATGTGTGTTTTTAATTCACGAAAGTGCCGTGGACCATTTTTTCATTAAGTTATATCTATTGTGGACAAAAGTGACATTATGTAACAACGTATTAGCAGAAAATTAGGATGAAGAAACTTCTTCACAAAATAGTCGTTAGGTTTAAAAATAGAAAAATCAACATTTTAAAAAAGGTTTCACTGATTTTTTAGTCCAAAACATGGTTGGCTGATGTGAAACATCCCCAGCACATGTTACTTTGCCATGTCGACCTTCATGTACTTTTTGTTATATTAATGATAATGATATTTTGGTGCTCTTACCTATCTTTTAAGTTCTGAAGGATGTTTCTTTAGCCTAGTGTTTTTTTCCTAATGATGATCATTTAATTGTTTCTCACTTATGGGAGTAATTTGACATAAAGCACAACTCCACTCCTGCTTTGGTTTCTTTTTAGACCCTCACTTTCATCAATTGCAGGAGGTGCCACTCCTTTGCACTTTGCACCATAATTATCTGCATTTGGCTTATCCTTCAATGGGATAAAAAAACTTTTCATTAAAGAAGAAGTAGGAAAAAATAAAATTGAAGAAAAAGATATACAAAAAGAAGGATAAATTAGACATAACACTATGCACTAACTAGTATGGTCACTTTACCCTTGTCAATATTGGTCAATGTATACGGTTTCATGATATCCACTTGGCAGTGAAACTCGGATTGTGACCCAACAAATAGGTTGTTGTGATTAACAGGGTTCATACTTTGATTTGAAGACCCCAAATTGACAGAAAGTCGTTATGGAAATGAGAACCCCTTTATTCTTTGCATCAAGATTCCTACCTTTCTCTTTGACCGAATCTCCATATTCATTTCCTCCTCCAGCGCTAACGGACTAGGATGCACCAAAACAGGGACGGGGACATATACAGGTACGAGGATAGGGACAAAAAATGGTAAATCTATAGATGTCAATAGATGGGTACGACTAGGAAATGCCCAATTTTTTTAATATTTTTTATTATTTACATTCATCCACTCTTACTACCTGCAAAATATGTAATATTTCAACCATTAGTGAAAAATGCAGAGGAATGGACAAGCTAATAAACACAAAATCAATTCATGTAGTGCTCTGGCACTACCTACAAAATATGTTATATTTTCGTATTACTATGTTTTCACTTTATTTCTGTTTTTCACAAGTTTGTACAAATAATTTACATCATGTCTTCAAAAAAAATTATGTTGTAAGCCGTATGGGTAAACCATGAGCCATAAAAATCAAGGAAAATATTGTCATGTACAAACATTTGAAAGCAAGCTAGAACTTTTTGTAGTTAAAAAATTAAAAAAAAAAAGGTTAAATTTTCCAAAACCAAATGTCCCCCCTTAACTTTCCTATTTCCTAATGAATTGAGTACTCCAGAACGTATTGCAAGTGACAACACCTCAGCACACAGATTGTTCAACAACCAACCAAAGACTTGCAGCACTGCAAACGAGTTAAGAGGAGATGCAAGAAACTAGAATCATGCAACGTAGGCCTCTGCCATTGGTGGTTTGCTGGTGGTGGCCGCCCAACGAGGAGAGAGAGTGAAAGAAAGAAAGCCTTAATTTTTTCTATCGATTCTCTTATTTCCTTTTCTTGTATTTTTTTTTTAATTTTGGATTGTGGGGACGTGCGTGTAGGCCACCGCTGTCCACAATACGTCTCCCAGAAAGACCACCATAGTCCTTATCTTAGTCAAATGTACCCAATAAATTAACGTCGTCCCCAAAATGTCCCCTTGTCGTCCATGTTTTGTCCCCGCCCCTGTGCAATACAGGAAATGGGGGACGCCACCTAACAGGTGTCCCCGTGCTTCATAGCTAACATATGTGCCAATGCCGCCTCACGGGCATAGTTATCAAACTCTCGAGTTAACTTGCTAATTCTCATGAATTTACGAATCCACTTATCCTTTATGAGTCGACTCGTGTGTAAATTCTCTTTTTAGTAAATTCTGGGTAAATTTGATAAATTCTAAGTAAACTCGGTAGACTCTCGAGTTTACCACCAAATCAACGAGTTATCAAGTCAAAAAAATTAGACCAAAATATAAGTTATTTTGGGTTATTTTCTGTCTGTTTAATATTCAACATACTTTCATTTAGTGTGTTGTTCCCGAATCAAAAAATTCTTACCTTTAATAACATCAAACCCTTGTTCTCTAATAACACCAAACCCTCGATGGGAATGATCTACCACTACTATAACATATGCAAGCTATCATCTAGTAGTGATGCATTACTAGACTTGGTTATTTAAGTACTGTGAAATTTATAATTTACTATTTTGCTTTATTATATTGTTGAAATGTTTAATTGCTACGTTATTTATAGATATTTTGCTATTATTTTTAAATGAAGTGTACTCTTACGAGTTTACGAGTTGAGTCTATGACTCGAATCTATGGAACTCTCATGAGTTTATGTAAACTTTTGAGTTTGATAACCTTGCTCACATGTAATTATATCTTTTTTTATTTCCTCCTTCCCTCGCTTCCTTTGTATCTTCTTTTTCATCAACTCTTACCGGAATGCTTCCTCGACATTCATCGACACTGCCATTGAGAAAACATTGGGTGTCGAAACATTGCTAGAAAAATTGCCTGGTACAAACCCAAACCTACAAATGAGTTGATGTTAGACAAGTTTGTTTGCTTTTTTAAAACAAGAAAACAAATGGGTCCCTTCAAAGTTGAAAGAAATTTGATGAAGAAAAGAGAGTATTATCTTCAATAGATTTCTAGAAAGGTAGGTGATGATGGAAGGAGGCATTGTTAATGACGTCATTTGGTTTTGACCATCACGATATTGAAACTCCATTAAAAAGGTTGGAACGTTAAACAAAGAGAAGGAATGACTCAAATAAAAAAAGGTTAAATTACTCATTTGGTCCCTATAGTTTCATGATTCTTACTTTTTTAGTTCCTATAGTTTGAAAATGATATTTTTAGTCCGTATAATTTACATTTTAATTCTCTTTTAGTCCTTGTAATTTTGAAAGTGGTCTTTTTAGTCCCTATAGTTTCATGAT